>NC_084922.1:29513957-30138957 GCF_958298935.1 Phragmites australis
GTGGAACCAACCCATTTAGGTGCACAAGGAAGTCATCACCAATATGGAGGGGTCCCAATCGATTTGAGTTTCAAAGAAGACTTGAAGCCCAAAGCGGCTATGGTGATTTGGAGGCTTGTCTTACAAAATGAAGTGAAGATTAAAACAAAGAAGCCAAATATACAAGATAGGCGCATTGATGAATATCATGATCATCACATACCTAAATCCCCATCAAAAGAAAAAAGAGGTAAGTATAGCTAGACTTATGTTCATGCATTTTGTTGTTTAGCTTCTAGCTTATTTGCCTCGTCTAGGATTACATATGCTTATTTCAATCTATTGCACTGCCTAGTGTAGGTTATTATATGGTATGTTGCTTGTGTTTATCTCTAACTCAGGAGCAATCTACATGGTTTATTAATTGTAGGTTCATTTCATGGCACTAGTTTTTACATTTGGTATCTTTTATGTTCTATGATCCAATTTGTAGGATAAATCCCTATTGTTATCAATAACAAGTGCATATATATCTTATAAGTGTTTAACGCTATGTATACACACATATAGGGGAGTTTAGACTATATTATGTGAGTTTCATAAATTATGATCCATATGCTTTCATAGCATATAATTGGTACCATTCATTTGTAGTAATATCCATATAATTGGTATCCTTTTATTGAATCATGATTTGTGAAGCTCTCTCCCATGTGTTATAATATTTTTTTTCTTGAGTTCAACATGTGTTTATAGCCTTTTTTGGGAGATTGTTGATAAAGGGGGAGAAGTTTGACGACCAAAGCAAGATGAAAGTAAGTTGAACAATGCGTGGAGATTGTAGAAAGAAGCAAAGATATCTAGAAATACCAAAGTTGATAAAGGGGGAGAAGAAAAGATGCTAGACGCCTAGATTGATAAAAGAAAAGCTCTTGCATAGATCGTTTAAGGGAGATAGTGGCAATGGAAAAAGGGAGAGCCATAATAATGGGGGACTAGTGGTAAGAACATGCATACAAGAAATATGGTAAGATTTTATACTTGCTTATGATCTTTACATTTGATATCATTTATTATTTGCCACTTGCTTTGGTTGTGTTGTAATTAATCACCAAAAATGGAGAGATTGTAGCAAAAAATAGTCCTATTGGACCATGATTATAATTTTGGTGATTAATAATAACATAGTCAATTGGACTAACATGTTTGTCAAGAATATATGTTAGCATGTCTCATGGATGCAATATATGAAGAAGCCATCACACCTGGGACAAAGTTGGACTGAATTGGAGAAGTCCAAGGAAGATTTGCCTCACCGAATGGTTCGGTGCTCTGCGTATTTAAACTCACCAAAGTATATTTATCAACTAGGAGAGAAGCCTGAAGACCTCACCGGAAGGTCTGGTGTTTGAGTAGAGTGCACACCGGAGCAATTCTTCCAGAGAAGGTGCTATGTTGTGCTGAAGAATGAAGGTTAAGCCTCACCGGATAGTTTGGTAATCAGTGAGATTTGCACCGAAGCATGTTCAGAGAAAAGAAGAGAAGGCTCAACTCACCAGATGGTCTGGTGTTGAGAAGGATGAATACACTAGAGAATTATTACCATAGAATGATGCAGCCGCTGAAGATCGAAGGTTCAACCCATCGGATGGTCCGGTGTGAATGGAATGAACACCGGACAATACATCGGATAATGAACAATGCAAAAAGGCAGAACGAAGATCAACACAACGGATGGTCCGGTGATGAAGGTTGTGCACACCGGAACATTATTTTCAGAGAGGGTTGCAGTGCCTCGGTTGGCTGAAATCAACTCACCAGATAGTCCAGCGATAAAGTGATGTGCATCGGATGCATACACTGGAGCAATTTACATAGAGAAGAAGGAAATGCTCGGATGACTTAGGATAAATCACCGGATAGTCCGGTGATGAAGATGAAGTATATATCAAAGTGTCCGATGTTCACAGATGTTTGAGCGGGGTTCCAACAACTAGTTTGTAATAGTGTACCCACCGGATGATCCGGTGTTAGTATTACTATTCTCACCGAATCATCCGGTGTTAACAGCTTATCATAGCAGTTGGGTTAATGGCTAGTGAGCGGGTTTGAGGCTATAAATACACCTCCACTCAGTCATTTGAAGGTGTGGCGTACTGCTGGAGTCCAGATAAGTTCATATACACCTGAGAAGACATCCAAGCCACCAAAGTGCTTAAAGTGATTATCTAAGGTGATTAAGCATAAGATTAGTGAGTATTTTGTGCTTATAGGCCTAGAGAGAGTGTTGCTAGGTGATAACTGCCTAGAGAGTGGATCAAGGAGTGATCCAACCTTATACCAAGTAGTAAGCTGTCACCTTGGAGTCTTGGTGACTCACCGGCAAGCTTGTTGACCCTTTGACTTGGTGCGGAGCAGCGATAAGCCGATTATGCAGGAACGCAGAGACCGTTGCCTTGGTGGCTCAAGCTCCGAAGTGATCCGGCAGCAAGAAACTGAAAGAGAGGCTAGTGGTGAGACCTTGCCTTGGTGGCTTAGTGGCTCATCCGGGTAGAGATCTTGTCTTTATGACTTGGTAGCTTAAGAGCCGTGACCGGGTGCCGATTAGGAGCCTATCTTTTGTGGAGCTCCAACGTAGACTAGGGATAGCATTCATACTATCGATAGCACGGGAAAAAAAATCCTTATGCCGAGTTTGCTCTCTCTACCTTATTTATATTTCGCATTTACATTATTGTAATTTACCTTCTTAGATAGGTTGCAAACGCTTTAATCTGTAGAGTATACATACTAGATAAATCTAGATCAAATTTAGATAGAAATTGATATATATTTATCTTATGTTGTTTTGGAGCAGAAATAATTCTAAATGTTATAATTCACCCCTCTTATGACATCACCGATCCCTTTAGTAGACTAATCTCTCGTAACAACGCACCTAAAGTGGTGCACCCTTGCAAAAACTGAGATATCCGCTTCTTCTGGAACAAAGCTAAGGATTTTCACAACCAGCTTCTCTTTTTTATCAAAGGTGCGCCTATTTGGTTCCTTTCAGACCTCCCAAGAAATTAGTATAGCCATCGATGTATGATTTTTCGGGAGGAAAGGATACAGTTTGTTAGAAACGCGATACTATTATGTGGAATTCATAGGATGAACTTTAAAAAAAAATTAATGGCCAAAATTTAGTCCATAGTTCCTGGTTGTTGAAAATGGGGGATTGGGGCTAGCTAGCTCGCCGCTGGCAGCACGACGTCATGTGCGGATTCGGGCCAACGGGCCGACATCTTCGAGCCAGGTAGCTGGGTTGTTGGTGGAGGTTGGACTGGTCAGGTGGTTGACGGTGAAAGGGCGACGATCCGCTGGTTTTGGTCAGTAGCAGATGCCCACCTGCTAAACGCTAATAAATCCAATAATCTAGTCAACATATACTTGCCACAAATGGGAAATTCTAGCTACGGTAGCAGGAACTGACTTTGACGATAATCAAGCCCTCTAAACGTTTGATACTACATCACGTCCGATTTTACTTGCCATTTAGAACTTACATTGATACAGTCTAGAATGCACGCGCATATAATCGTTCTTTTTTCGTGAGTGCACGTTATCAAAATCTAACAAAATAATAATGGCGCAAAAGTACTTTGAGATTCATATTGTTGAATGGGCTTCGAGATTCATGCACTCTTGTGAGGTATAAATCAGTGGGAGAGGTCTTCACTTAATCAGGAATCCCAAATCATTTTTGGCACTCTAAGTCAACATTTATTTTGCACCAGACTTAGTATAACTGTATAAGCAGGTTAATTAAGTGCCAAAAGTCGAATCAAAGACTAATCAGCACGCATGTAGATATATTCTCTAGTTCATTTGTACACTGTAGCTATTATTCGTTCGAAAATGACCAATTGGACGGTCGGCAACCAGTAACAGTCATTCAACGCCTAACTGCAGTACACATGGAGCCTCAAAGAACTTAGTACGGGGGGGCTACAGTTAACTGTAAAAAACGTTTACGCTGACACCGGTCTTAAGTATTAGTACATCTCAGATGATCACATGCAAAAGATAATCTTAAGCACGCTGATTTCATAAGTTCATTAATAGTACGTCATTCGCATTAAGAATTGACGGGCTGTATTATATATTGATCGTGATCACCAGATCCCCGCACCCACAAAATTTATATATTCCGTTCCAGAAAGTCGTATCTGGCGCTTATCCTTGCACACTTTTGCACCAGGAAAAAAATAAATAACAAGGGAGCCGAGACCCGTTGAAAGCTCAAACCCTCCTCCTCACTTCCACGCCTCTCCTTCCTTTCCACACTTAGCTTCCCACTGCCCATGTCTTCTGGAGGAGGAGGAGGGGGCGGAAGCGGAGATCATCATGGCCATGGCCTCTACCACCACGGCCACGGCCACCTCGCCCGCGCCGATGGCATCGAGTACGTGTTCAACAACAACGACATGGAAAGCTTCTTCTTCAATCAGCCAGCGGCGGCGAGCGTCGGTGGAGGTATCAGAACAGGCGCCGACGAGCTCATGCCACCGTATTCCAGCATCACAGACTACCTGCAGGGGTTCCTGGACCCCTCCGGGCTAGCTCGGTACCTCGACGTGCCGTGCCCGGCGGAGGATGCGCCGGTCAAGAACGAGCTTTCTGTTGATGTGAGCCACGACAGTCATGGCACCAGCGGCGCTGCCGGAGATGCTGCTGCGCTGCTCGCACCGAACTCGTCGGTGTCTCTCTCGTCCAGCGACCGGGAGGGAGATGGCCATCCTCGACGACGGTGCAAGAAGAGTGCCAGGGCGAAGACGGAGGAGGAGGTGGCGGCGGAGGAGGATGAGAAAGATCAGGAAGATGGGGAGAATTCCATGAAAGCGTATGTTATCAATAATTTGATGCTACTGATCCGTGTGTTCGTCTTGACTTCTTGATTGATTTATTCTAAAGTGCATTTATATTCTTCAGGAGCGCTGCTTCTTCGTGGTGCATGTTAGATCTAGTCCTATACTGCTTAATGAACATATTTTTCCTTAGATTTATTTCTCTACTTCATGGTGTGAACATTAGGGTTTGCTGCGATTACTTCTTTAGGGTTCTTATTCATCACGAATCTAGATCCGGCTAGCTCCAGATTACGTACTAGCTACCTGCCCCCTTTCCTCTTCGTTATCATTTCTTTCCGTTTCCTTTTCCGTTTCCATTATGACTTTCTAGATCATTCAATTAAATAGGCGATGTTGAGATCTTCCTTGTATTTAATCAATTGCTGCGTGCGTGCTGCAGCTACAATTTTTTGACTAACCAGTTTTATCTCTGAAGAAGTGAAGATTGAATCAAAGATATATTTTCTCCCTTTATAGAAAAGATTCAAGGATTATATATGATATATCCCAAAAGCATCTAAAGCTACTACAGATCTAGAATATCTTCTGAAAAAAAAACCTAATCTTGTATATTGACATGCTCGATCCCAATAGCCTTTCTAGATAATCTAGCTAACTCCGTACTTGCCACTATGAATTAATCTACAGCACTTGGTAGACTCATTGGGGCTAATCAGCTGTGACATGAAATAGCTAGTCCCATCAAGCTCTAGCTTCTAACGTTTCAGATCAAATCACTGGATACGCGGTGTCTGATGTGTTCATAATTGACCTTGTAATTAACTACAGGAATAAACCCAAGAAGAAAGCTGAGCAGAGGCAGCGGCAGCCCCGCGTCGCCTTCCTCACCAAGAGTGAAGTCGATCACCTTGAGGACGGTTACCGGTGGCGCAAATACGGCCAGAAGGCGGTCAAGAACAGCCCTTATCCAAGGTTTTTATACTTTCACAGTTTCACTGGTTCTTGGATACCATTGCATGCACGCTATCACATATATACAAGCAATTAAAGATGATGGCGCTCAATATACAATGCAGGAGCTACTATCGGTGCACGACGCCGAAGTGCGGCGTGAAGAAGCGCGTGGAGCGGTCGTACCAGGACCCGTCGACGGTGATCACGACGTACGAGGGGCAGCACACGCACCACAGCCCCGCCACCCTGCGCGCCGGCGGCGCGCACCTCTTCATGCACAACGCGCACGCGCCGCCGCCGCACCTCATGCCGTCGGCCGGCTTCCGCCAGGACCTGATGAGCATGATGCACTTCATCCCCATGGGCGCTAACCCTAACATGTACCTGCCAAATATGCCTCCTCCTCCAATGGCGCCAACACCTCCGGCTCCTCCTCTTCAGCAGCACCACTTCACTGACTACGCTCTCCTGCAAGACCTTTTCCCTTCCACAATGCCCAACAACCCATGACTAACTGCTACATACAATTAGCTAGACTAGACCTACACGATCGATGCTTTTGAAATACTCGAGTTGCGCCGGCCGGCCAAATGTGATCACCTGACCCGGTACTTGAGCTTGGTCTTCCATGGTGAAAGTATTGGTATTATATTCAATTAATCTGCTGCAAGCTTTCATCTTAAACTTATGCTTGCATTTCTCCCTCTTCTATTTGTCAACTTCCGCCGCGAGATTGGAGTACTTTATGACTATAACTAGAACGGCAACTTAATTTATGTAAACCTCTAGACTTCTTGTACATGTACTAGTACTAGTGTATATCATGTGTACCTCATTGACTCATTTGTGAGAAAGAGGATTTCATTTTCCCTATTTCCCGTGTGAAATTAAAGAAGATGCCATCTCCACTTCTGCTAGCTTGTTCCTAGCATGCTTAAATTAAAGAGTTTGGATTTCTTTGGTGTTGATTTATTTAACTTAAATGATTTCTGAAGATGCTATCATTTTTTAGAAACAGTAGTTCAACTAGTAGATGTATGCATACACTTACATCATCATATGCGTACGCTCATATAACGTCTACTAAAAATTAGATATGCGGAACTTAAAGATTAACATGTAAACTTGAGATTTGATCCTAATGAGTAGAAAGTACAACTACCTTCACTAACCATCAAGCAAAGGCTTGGTTCTCGATCAGCTACGAGCTATCATTGTGGCGATTTGGTTCATTTCGGTGGCAGAAGTACAACAGAGATGAGAATTACGTAATTTGATGGGCGTGTCGATTGGTCCCCGGCCATGTGATATTTATCACTGCTAGCTGTTAATTAACTTTCTCGTATAGTAGGCTGTGATTTTAATTTGATTTCTTTGGTACCGGCATACTACTATGTTATTGAGATGAGAATAAGCATTGATGGTGTCCGGTCTCAATTTTGTCAATTTTGCACGATATTGCTAGCTGTGAAGATGTATCTAGTTTTGTGTTCTTTCCATTTCTTATTTGTAGAAATTTTAAAACTCTCTGGTACGCTAGATTCTAGTTCATGCATAGTTTCAGTTCAAGATCACAATATTGTAAAGACTGAAAAGTACTGTTCAAGGAGCTGCGGATGGTTGCAGTGCTACCCATCCCTTGGCCGCGCTACAACACCTCCTACCGCTGGTGCAGGCGCCGTGTCGGTTACAGGCGTTGCTAGTCCGACGGCAGCGACACGCTAGGGCAGTACTGCTGCTCTGGCTGAGCATTCCGGGGCGTCGGTTTGCGTGACGCGACAGGCGCCCATGGTGGCGTCCCAGTAGGGGGCCGATGGACCACATTGCTCAATACCGGTCTGGTCTGCAGGGGCGCCCGATGGTTTGGGCGTCAACCAGGCCGCTGAGGTGAACACAGTGGACGCGATCGACAGGAGCTGTTCGGCCGGACGAAAGCTGCAATCGGGGGCAATGCAGTAGTCCGGGCAGGGTCTTCCACAAAAGCAACTGGGACACCCACCCACCTGATCGAGAACCAGTTGCAATCGATGGTAGGCCGCGCCCTGCCTTCAGATGGGGCGGGCGTCGGGAAAGCCGAGCGCGCTGCAGAGGTGGCATGGATCTGGTAGGGACTTTGTTGTAACCCGCGCTCTTTGGGGGCGCTCTTGGCTAACAGAACACCGGCGTCAGATGAAGACACATTGGCCCACACCATGAGGTGCTAGCTCCGGCGAACCCTGCTTGTACCGCCCCTGACCCCGTGCCTGACAGTTTCATCTATGATTCACATCATCGATAAAGACATCCATGAACACAACGCAAGCACACATATCAGAATTAGATGAACTTGAACGTAGATACAAGACTGCTAAAGCACTAAGATTTGTCCACTTCAACTACATCATAGATCCATCACAGCTACAACATATGAACGACGCTAAGAAACTCCTAAACTTGAAAGCCATTATGCAACGAAGACAAGCAAGAAACCTTTCAAGGAGACACCTTTGTGCCACCACTTCACTCCAAGGCATCGACGATGCGGCTGACGAGCGTGTCCATGCATGAGCTGCCGCTGCGCATTAAGGCGCCGGAGTGCCATCTCCATCCGCATCCTCTGTGTCTCCCTTGCGGTCTCCATCCTCCTCTCCGCCACCGGGGAGCTGAAGGACGCCCCTGTAGACGTACCTGAAATCTCCCTCACCGACCATGAGCAGCGGGCTGAAGTCACGCGTGGCACCGAGGAGTTCCCGGAGCCGAGACTCGCGTAGGCCGCGCCTGCTCACCCCCCTCTCATCGAACAGCTCCAGGCTATTGCGTGCGGACGAGGCCAAGCCCGAACCTGAGGATCCGCTTGTGGTTGGCCTCGCACGTGAGGCCTCGTAGGAGCTCATAGCGTTGGACGACGACATGCTCGAAATGCGCTGACTTCCACGGACATGTTTGAGCACGCGTTGGTGGAGACGGTAGAGAGATCCAGATCGAGAGACTTGAGTGCAGAGAGACGAGTGGATGAGGAAGGAGGTAGAGCGGATAAGAGACTTGAGTCTAGAGAGAAAATATTAGCCAGACGTACGTGAGTCAAAACCCAATTGAAACAAAATTTTGGGTCTGTTCTTGTCATCACTGCTAGTTTATAATACAAGCTGACACTGATGATCCTTATCACTGCTAGTTCATAAACTATGATAACTGATTTTTTCGCGTGGCTTATGAACCGGTAGTAATGCTCTATCACTGTAGGAACTGACAATGATGGATCGGCATATAAGACTGGTTTTGTAGTAGTACTTGGTATTTCACTAGGCAATATAATAGTAAAAAGGAAGTTGAATTGTCAGTTAATTTCCTAAAGCACATGGTGATGGATAGAGTGAAGGCCCGACCTTCAACGTGTACTAAAAAACATGAAAATGAATGTGACGTTCTAAATCTTGAATCCAGTGATGATGAGATGGACAACCATCTTCTTTCTCACTTAGTGAATGATATAACCGAGGTAGACGCGGATGAGGTGGAGTTGAGAAGCTTAATTTGTGACCTTAAAACCACCCCTCAAAAATCCAAGTCACATTATCTAAGAAGAAAGGCAACAACAAAAAGATGTTGTAAAAAGGAAAGAAAACAAAAAACCAACTAATGTCTCATGAAAGACGTTTTCTAGAATAGCAGAGGTCTAAGTGACCTAGCTAAACACCATACATATATGAATGATAAAAAAATTGGATTTTATCACCCTGCTTGAATTTGGAAAAAGGGATGTTGAAATTGGCCTTCTTAGTCATCTATCTGGAGGTTTCGAACTATCATGGTATTGCCTACCCCTAGCGGGAGGTCAGGTGGTATACTCATTGGGGCTAATACAAATACATTTGAGATTGCTGCTATTTCGAATGGTAAATTTTCAGTGAAATACCATCTTCAAAATAAAACGGACTATTTTATTTGGTCCCTCATAGCAGTACATGGATCAACACAAATGAATCTCAAATCCTACTTCCTTGAAGAGTTGGTAAATATTTGCCATGATAACCCACATCCTATGCTAATCGGTGAGGACTTTAATAACTACCACAGAAATAGTGAAAGTAGACGGAGTGTCACAAACAATTTATTAGGACCCATCAGTAACAAAATAGACACAGACGGTTGCTGAGACAGACGAGTCAGTAACATCCCCTCCGTCTGAGTGCGCCAATATTCACATGTGTCTCTTAGATAAATTTAGATGGGTTTTAAGAAAACCACTCTGTATGTCACAGCTGATTTCTTTTAAAACCCGGTTGTGTCTTCATGCTACTCATAGATAGCAGAAAATAACAAACCATCTGGACTTAACAACCGTCTTTACAATGGTGAACATATAGATGGTTCATTGTAATACTGTATGTGTCCCTAAATTATTGGTCTTAACCCTTTGATGTGGGTTTTTCAGACAGAGACGCGCATGAATCTTCAGACAACGTGCTAAGCTTCCCCTACGGGGCAATTCCTTTGGAGCTACCTCTGTTGGAATAACTAGAGATTAGTATTTACCTTCTTTAGCTCTAAATTGGTAGCTAGATTTACAGAACATTGCGTCCAAATATTTGAGCTTCTGTTTAACTCTGCAGTGCGAGTTTCCTCTATGGGGTGATTTGTTTGGAGCTTCTTCTACAGCATGAGCTTCCTCTGTTGGAATTCGTAGAGGTTAGAATTTACTTTCTTTAGCTCTAAATTGGTAGGTTGATAGAACCATAGATGAAAAATATTTGAGCTTGTGTTCGAGATTCTGTTAAAATTACATACGTTTTCTTTTTCTAGTTCAAGATCATTATATTGCCTCTAAAATTTACACTTAAAACAATTCTTTAGGCTGAAAATTAAATAACCATTAACTTTTGGAAATTATAGATGGTCGATTGAAGTTGGATATACCTAGAGAATTGTACTTGTGATGAGTTCCTTAATAGCATATCTGGGTTCATGCATGTTGCTGAGTCAAATCTGTTGAATAGGTATAGGAAATTTATGTCTTGTCCTTGTATTGATTGCAGAAATAAGAGAAAGTTTTCAAAGGCACATAATATACACGCACATTTGATTATGCATGGATTCACACCGAACTATACATATTAGACCAAGCATGGAAAAGAAGCCATGAATGACTCTGGTGGTGATATGCATGAAGCATGAGAGCCTGAGTGTGATATGTATCAAGTTATTCCAGATAGGGATATCAAAGAGATTGTTGATGACTTCATGGACCGAGGTGATGATATTCTTGAAATTTTGGAGCAGATAGTTTGCAATGCCAAGGGCAATGATGAATACAATGATAGAGAGTTTGCTAAATTTCAAAAATTTGTGCAGCAATCGAAGGAAGAACCTTTATACCTGGGCTGTGAGGAGTAATAAACGTTGTTGCATGTGGTACTCCTACTTTTGAAATTGAAGGTAATCAATGGGTGGTCTGATAAGAGTTTCACTGCCTTGTTACAATTGTTAGCAGCATTGCTTCCAAATGAGAATCTGCTACCAACATCCACATATGAAGCAAAGAAGACAATTTGTCCCTTGGGATTGGAAGTGGAAAGAATCCATGCTTGCAAGTAAGACTGTATTATTTGTTCTGGAGAGTATGCAGGATTGCATGAGTGTCCAATATGTGGAACCCCTCGATACAAGCAGCATAATGATGGGGGATGCTCGAAGGAACAATGGTGATGTGGCATCTTCCTGTAATACCTCGGTTGAAGCGTTTGTTTGCCAATTGTTCCATTGGCACAAAGAGGGCCGTAAGAATCATTCAAACCTGCGACACCCTGTTGATTGTGTGCAGTGGCAAAACATCGATATGAAATCCGGGGAGTTTCTCGCAGAAGTAAGGAACATTAGGTTTGCTTTGAGCACAAATGTAACCTGGCAACGACGTCGATGTGTACCTAAGACCGTTGGTTGATGACCTTAAAATACTCTAGGCAGAAGGTGTCGAGGTATGGGATGAGTACAAGAGAGAGTACTTCAATCTGCATGCCAAGTTGTTTTGCACAATCAATGATTTGCTGGCCCTTGGTAATTTGTCAAGGTAAACTATAGAAGGTAGCAAAGCCTACCCCCAATGCATAGATACTACCGAGAGTATGTGGCTAAACAACTCAAGAAAAATAGTGTGTATGCATCATCGACGGTTTTTTCCCAAGTCATATCCATATAGGAATATGCAGAAAGAATTTGATGGCATGAGAGAGAATATGATAGCTCTTAGGCATTTCAGCGAGCGAGAGATCCATGATCAAGTGAAGAACACCAATGTTGTTCTTGGAAATAGAAAGCGACCTAGCATTGATGAAAAGGTCATGTTGAAAAAGAAACATATATTTTAGGAGCTACCTTACTGGCCACACTTAGAAGTGCAACACCGTCTCAATCTCATGCACATAAAAAAGAATGCATGTGAGAGTCTCATTGGTACCTTGTGCAATATCCCAAAGAAAACAAAGGATGGTTTAAACACACGAAATGACTTGATCGATTTGAACATACGGCCAGAGCTTCATCCCCCAAAAGATGATAAAGGTGGAGTACACGTCCTCGTAGCTGTGGGATATTGGAAACTTTCAAAGGAGGAGAAACAATAATTTTTTGAGTTTCTGCATGGTGTGAAAGTTCATTCTGGATACTCTGCTAACATAAAAAACTTTTTTCCATGAAAGATTTGAGACTTATTTGTATGAAGTCTCATAATTGCCACGTGATGTTGACAAATATGATTCCTATTGTAATTAGGAATATTTTGCCAGTCACAGTTAGAGAGTCAATCATGAGCATGTGTTTTTTCTTTAATGCAATTACCCAAAAGGTCATTGATTCAACAACACTAGATACCCTAAAAAAATATGGTCAAGACTTTATGTCAGCTTGAGATGTATTTTCCGCCTTATTTCTTTGATATTATGGTCCATGTCATTATGCACCTATAAAGGAGATAAAGTACCTCAGTCCAGTATTTCTACATTAGATGTAGAAATACTGGACTGAGGTATGAGAGATGCATGGGCATTCTAAAATCATATGTAAGGAACCGATCTCAACCGGAGGGCTGCACAATTGAATGCTATACATCTAAGGAGGTTGTTGAGTGGTGTATCGACTTCATTGATTCATCAGTGTGCTCATATCTCAACACGAGGGCCGACTGGCAGGTAAAGGGACCATTGGAAAAAAAAAAGCAATAACTTCTGACCAGAAGTCTTATGCTCAGGCTCACTTCCTCGTGTTGTAACAAATGTATGAAGTGTCAAAATATATCGAGGAGCACAAGTCATTGTCCATTCAAGAAAATCCGAAAAGGACCGATGTATGGATAATTAGTGAGCATAAAAAAGGTTCAACACTTGGTTTCGAGATAGAATCCAATCGAGTTCTTGCACAAGTCAAGTACTTAAGAAATTGGCAAATAGGCTGATCTTAACAATTATGACATGGCAAGGATACAACATCAATGGGTACATATTTTACACAGCCAGACAGGATTAGAAATGTACAAATCAGAACAATGGTGTGCACATATATGCTTATGGCAACAATAGGCACAAGAATGCTTACTATGGGCAGATAGAGGAAATATAGGAGCTGGACTATATAGGTTAAAGATACCCCTGTTTCAATGCCGTTGGATTCAGGACCCAAATGGCTTGATGGTGGACAAGTACGAGATCACTATTGTTGACCTATGACATGTCAGATATAATGAAGAACCATTCGTTCTTGCTAAGCATGCTACCCAAATATTTTATGTGCGTGATACATTACAAAAGAACCGACATGTAGTTCTCAACGGGAAAAGGCGGATCGTCGGAGTTGAAAATGTCGTTGATGAGGAATACAATCAATTTGGTGAAGCTCCCCCTTTTGATGATATTACACCATTTTTGTAAATTGCAGACTATATATTGATGAAGTGATGTGAATATGTGTTAATTCTAAAGTAATGTTTGTGTTGAAATTAATTTCTAGCATGTTTCTGTTGAAATTCCAGTGTTGAAATACCTATGTTCGAATTCATATGATGTCCATGTTCAAATTTATATTATGTTTGACAACATATGACAATTCTAGAGACACATATGACAATAAGAGGACAGAGATGGACATCAAGTAACAAATTGTCTATGTTCATATGACACAGATGGACATCAAGAAAATGCCGTGTATTAGTATTGGCTCTCCTAAGCAGTTTGTGCCTTGGTCATAGACGGATATTAAGAGGAAACCGTCTATGGCATATAGGGCACAAAAAAGGGCATAGAAGGACAGTAAGAGAAAACCATTTGTGACCAGTAGTGTGGGCCCATAGGGCACGGAACATGTGACAGATGGACATTAATTAACACCATATATGAGGTGGTAAGACACAAACAAACATTAAGAAAAATCGTTTGTGCTATGTATTTTAACTTAACCACATATTCTATTGTTCATCCACTTAAACAGATCTTACGCGCGCTTCGCATTCTCCACCTCTTCACTCTGGTGGTGCTCACGCACTCCTCCTCCTCTCCACCATGGCGGTGCTCGGGAATTCCTTCCTCTCTACTACAGCGCCTGTCGGGCCCTCCTCCTCCTCCTCCTCTCCATTGTGATGGCGCTCGGGAACTTGTCCTCATCATCATCCTCTCCGCTGCCATAGTGCTCCTCCTCCTCCCCCCGGCGGCGCTCAGGATCTCCTTCGACACTCCTCAGGTATTGCTCGGGCCCTCCTCCTCCCCACTGCAATGCTAGGGTTTGCTAGTTGAAAATATTTCTTCATTGGTTATTGCTTGTTTTATGGTACTGAATGTTGGCTACTGAAGTCATTTGTATAATCTTAGAGCTTTGTTTAGAATTCATGATTTTTTTTGTATTTGTTTCTCTAGGATTAGTTATGTATGCATAACTCTAGCATGACCTCTAGTTCAGACTATAGTAGGGTTAGTTATGTACCCCTAACTACTAAATGTTAAATTTTTGGTAGTTCACATTATTTAGTCAGAATACTATAATGCAAGGCTAAAAAGAGTACAGCCACTGTAGGGGTTAGTTATGTATGAAGGCAAGAACAATATTGATAGTTATGTATGATAGAATGCTAGAATTTTTTGTAGTCCACATTATTTGGATTCAGTTGTAGTGGATTTTCAGTTGCAGTAGATTTTTAGTAAATAAATTACTATTGTACTTGCCTTCATATTATTTCTCTCCTTTTGCTAATGCAGTTCAACTAGATAACATCAAGTTGTCAATCTTCATTGTCATCCTCTCACGAACATCCACACTTAGATGGAGGACATCATAGAGATACAGCCACCTCAGGGGGTCTAGAACAACGTGTTAAGACGAACACCAAGTGGCCTACAGACAAAATTGTCATCATGGAGGTCAATGTCGCGGGGCTACCTATGACCTCCTTATAACGAAGAACTATTTTTGACATGTATGTGGCCTGGTTGCTAGGGAGAGTATGCCCTTGATCCTTAAGAAGTGGAAACTCCTTGGTCAATCAGAGGTAGGACGAATTTTTTGTGTGCCTTGAGAATTATTTGGAGATACCACATAATTTGAGGGGTCTTGTGATGAGGAAAGCTTTGGGAATGATCAATATGGCTTGGAGGATATTCAAGAGCCAACTTGTTAGGAGGTACATTGATCTCAATCAGGAGTAGTTTGAGAACTGTAAGTTCATAACACAAGAGGATTAGGCTAGGCTGCGTTTGTGGAGATGAAGAGCTCAGATGATTTCAAAGCTGAAAGTAGCAAAAACAAAGATATTCGGGCTCGCAACAAGCACAACCACAGGCTGGGCACATGTGGGTACGAGGGGGAAAATCCTTCAATGACAGAAGGAGGACGAGAAAGCTGAGAAGGAAGGTCGATCAGTGCCATTTGCTAACATCCCTGATGGCCATGCTAGAAATTGGTTGCAAGGTAGGGCAGCTGTTGTGTCTAGTGGCGATATCAGTTTCTTGAGCAGCGAGACCCAAGAGGTCTCTAAAAAAATAGAGAGAAATAGCTAGAAGCTAGCCAAGGGTCCTTCACCGGTGTTAGGTAGAAGAACATCCTCTCCATTGCCCTCGGAAACCCTTAGCATCCAGGTCGGGTTTGAGGACCTTCCAGTTACGAGGGTTGGATATATGTATGGCCTGAACACCGTTATTTGTATAGGAAGAGGAAGAGGAATGAGCCCGTGGACATTGAGCTGCTGTCTCAGAGGATGCCGGCAGAGGTCACTGAGGAAGTCCTTGCCAGTGTGCCCACCATGCTGTAGGCATATGGAATTTAGATTGTTGTAGGTAGTGGAAGCGGTGTTGTTCTGGGAAAGAGTAGTCATGCACCCTCATCATTAGGCTCGGTGGTTTCACCATTGAGATCGCAAGGGGTTAGGTGCAGCCACTACAGAAGATGCTACATTGTTTTGAGGTGCGACAGGGCAATGTAGTGGTTGAGGTGAACATTTTTCATCGCAACTTCATGGCACATAAGTTGGAGATCCCACCTAATGATGATATCACAACTCTAGGGGAGGCTCTCCTACAGAGTATTGAATGGAAGAAGAGTGACATACAGTTGAACCCTCTAGCGCTCAACACTCTTTCCTTACTGCCGATTGCTCCCACATATCCACCTCCAACCCCTATAGCATTTTCAGCACTGACAAACTTTTGTGAACCTACTAAGGAACCTGGAGCTAAGAGTGTTTAGAAGGAGACTGAGGAATAGCAAGTGCAACAACATGATGTCATGCAACCTATTGTGCAGCAAGAGGTGGCTAAACAACAACCACATCATGTCCAGTAGAAAGAGGTGGTCTAGGAACATCCACATGATGTCCAGCTAAAAGAGGTGGTCGAGGAAGAGTCTCGTATGCCAGTCATGGACCATGGTACAAACCCAAAATTCAAGTATAGAGAACCGATCCTTTCCGCTACTGAACCCATAGCAGCAGGTCCTGCATGTATAACTCTCCATAAATATTACATTGACCAATGCAAGAGGAGAAGGGTAGAAGTCTTCGTCAAATTTGCCAAAAACCATTTCTACCATGGTGACGGAGGCTACTTCCCTGTCGACTTCAATAATTTCTATGATCTCTTTACCCTTGATGCACTAGACACATCACTCTTGATGGCCTTCACATTGTAAGGACTTTTAAACACACCATTCAATCACTCATACCACTATATAAATGACATCTAACTTGTTTGTTATGTATATATAGGCACATGATACAAGAAAGCAGTGTGAAGAAACAACATATTGCATATCTTGACCACAATATTCTCTACCTACAAAGCATTAGGTTTGATCGAACAGGAGCCTTATACATCAAATGTCGCATTTTAGGGACAAAGAATACTTTATGTTTCCCTATAAACCGGGTAGTTATTGAGTTTTATTGGTCATAATTCTCAATGTCAACAAGGTGTGGTACATGAATTCTATAAAATCGTAATCACGTAACTATGTTGCACTGCAAAATCTTATTGACACATGAGTTCTCTCAGACTATACTCAATTCATTTGAGGTTATTTTCTTCTTTCAACACTTAAATTTATATTGTTCTTGCATGCATGTAGAGCTTTCGATGCATACATCCAGCTCAAACAAGGTCCACAGTTGAAAGGAGCAACCAAATTGAATCATTCCTTCAAATACCTGATATAGTAAAATCTTTTAAATACGTTCTTATTGTTACTATGTGTCTTACTGACTTTACATAAATATATTTCTATGCTTTCCATTGCTACCAGCAATCACCGGGCAATGCATGTGGCTTTTATGTTGCCCACCAGATACAACACGTCACTAAAACGAGCAACCATCAAGATCCAAATGTCATACATCATCACTTTTAGTTCAATATTCATCTGCATATGCTCATTACTTACATATGTTCCCTACTGACAGACTTTCGTACTACCAACAACTATATTACTAACTGCAACACTTGCTGAAATCTGAGTATGGCTTGCCCTTTTCTTAACGTCTCAAGTAATAAACCCAAAAGAGGAGTTTCATTCAGATTGGTGATGTATTTGATGTGCATGCTACATTGTGGAACTAATTTGTCAATGAGTTTTGTACATATGTGGAAGAGTGTTATAAATTATGTAAGTTTGATAATAAGTTATGTTTAATTTAGTGCTATATGATTGTCATATATATCTGTTATATTAATTGCCTATATATATGGTTCATAATATTGGAGCTGGAGAAGGGGTCTAGGGACACACATATAGTTTTTACACCAATACGTCTGAAATATTTACATACTGAAAGTAACATGTTTGTGAAATTTGCCCTGAAAGGCTATCTGTGTCACATGACACAAATGGTTACTTTTGAACTCCGTCTCAAACCATAATCCAAACACATCTGATTTCTACAATTCCCATCTGAATCCATCTCAGAGACACATACAGTTATGCAAAAAAAAACCTTTCTGTCATAGTATATACACATAGACGGTTACTACAGTAACTCCATCTGTGGTACTTACAAAGCTGACAGTTGTTAATCAGATCTGTCTATGTGTACCTATATTACAGATGGAGTGATACCCGTTTGTGACAAGCGCGAAAACACAGACACTATTGCATAGATGGAAATAAAACCCATTTGTGATAGGGTTTAACAACCGTCTGTTATAACCCATTATGAGGTAGTGATATTTTAAGATATCGATAGGAAAAAATAATAATAGGTTTTTCAACCGGTGACCTTTCTTGTTCAATGCAGTCATATACAACTTGGACTTAAGGGAGATTGACCTTTCGGGTTGGAAATATACCTGATCTAACAATTCCTTAAACCCCACTTTTGAGAAATTATATCGAGTTTTAATGTTTGTTGAGTGGGAGGAAAGGTACACTTTGGCCAGGGTCCATGCTCTGGAGTGAACGGAAGTGTCTGACCATACACTCATCTTGTAGGATATCGGAGATTCAGTTCCACAAGTGGGACGTAACCACTTCAAGATAGAACTAGGATGGCTGAGTCTGGATGGGTTCGCAGACAAAGTATGACACATTTAGAGCCAACCATCAAGCGAACAGACTCCCACACAAATATGGACAAAAAACATTGCTGGATAAGGTGCTACCTTAGAGGTTGGGCTAAGCACATTAGCGGGACTTATAAAAAAGAAAAGAAAGAACTCCTGGTGATTATCTACAATTTAGATAAGATATCAGAAACACGTATCTTAATTGATACAGAGATTGACCTTAAGAACAAATCAAATGAAAGACTGGTAAAACTTCTCCGAGAAGAGGAAACAAAATGGTACCAACATGCCAAAATTGATGCTATCATCCAAGGAAGCAACAATACACATTTTTCCCAAATGGTAGCAAATGGCAAACATAGGAAACAATGAATCTTCAGCTTGGATCAAGACGTTGGAGTAATTTAGGGAGAACCTTAGATAAAAGAATATGTGATAAATTATACAAGAAGTTATTTGGCCCACCTGAGTTCTATCACTTTTCCATGAGGGAGTCATGGACAGACGATATCACTCTGGTAATAGAAAACAAAAATGAAATTCTAGCATCCCCGTTCTCAGAAAATAAAGTACGAAACGCGATCTTCCAAATGGAACATAATAAATCCCCAAGCTCTGATGGTTTCCCAGCGGAATTCTACTAGACATTTTGGGATTTCATCAGACGTCATGAATGATGATCTAATGGCAATGTTCCATGAATTTCACTCTGCAAATTTATCACTACATAGCCTAAACTTTGAGAAAATTACTCTTATACCAAAACTAAAAAATGCTTGCAAAATACAACAATATAGACCCATTTGTCTGTTAAACATAAGCTTCAAAATTTTCACAAAGGTGGCCACTAAACGTGTAAACAGTGTTGCCGACAAAATAATTCTACCAACACAAACTGTGCTCATGCAGGGCCGTAACATCCTAGAAGAGTGGCCATTCTGCATGAGACTCTACACGAACTACATAGGAAAAAGATGAACGGGGTTCTCCTTAAGATAGATTTTTGCGAAGGCATATTTCATAAATTTTAAACTTATCCAATTACACAAGAGGGATCAATATGTTTAGTTGCTTGCCTGGATGCACTGGCTCAAATAGGTGGGGCGCGCCGAGATCGCCCTCGGCCTCCAGGATCGACGGATCGACATTCTCTAAAAAGGATCAACGCGTGCAATGCAATGAGTATGAACGAAGTGCAAAAAGGTATGCCACAAAGCTTAACAACATGCTAGAAGTATAACATATGTGAATCAATACAATACTAAATGATCTAAATGAAATCTAGAAAATAACAGCCATCTGGAGTATCCAGGTTGGTTCGGAGTATCCGGGTTTAGACCCTCCGGGTGAACCTCCAGAAGAGGCACCCAGTTGCTGCTTTTTATTTGATTGGCCTGGAGTATCCGGGTGAATCCGGAATATCCGAGTTCCGGAGTATCCGGCCATCCTTCGGTGAAGGCTCTCGGTTAGCCACTACTCTAACTTAACCTAGAACCTCCGGGTTGGTCCGAACTATTCGGGATGTGCCGGACACTCTGAGTGATGCTCCGAACGAAGCTCTCAGCTACGTGACAATGTAACTACCCGGAGTCTCTGGGCTTGACCAGATTATCCGAGTGATACAGACTTGGGTTCTTCACGACTTTTCCTACGGGTGATTTGACTCACTTTACAAATCTGTGCTACACAAATGTGCATATGCCCCCTCTAAAAGATTCTAAACCAATCTTGTATACTAAACCCTAACCAATTTTGAACACAGTTCAACAGACTATTTCTGTTGAACCCGGAGTCTCCGAATGAGTCCGGAATATCCGGGTCAACCCAGAAAAGTTGTTCTCGAGTGGATTTTTGGTTGATTCGAGTTGCGATCTTTTCCAAGCCTAAAGCGGATTAGGGACAATCCAAGGGTCTTAGAACTTACACATCAACTAGAAACACGACTCTAGAGCTCAGTTTCGACCAAAGCTCCATTTTTGCTCCAAAAAGCTCAAGAACGCCAAGAACTTCAAGAACTACTCGATTCTTCCACGAAAACGAAAATGGATTGGATAGATGAGTAGCTCATGAGCTAGAGAATTCAATGGTACCATATGCATACCTTGAATCCTCCACTTGAGCTCGAATTTTGGGAGAAAAGAGAGAGTGAGCTTGAGTGGGAGAGTGAGAGGGGAGCTACTGCTACTGCAGCTCGGGTGGGGACATGGGGAGTGAGAGGAGGAGAGAGAGAGGGTAGGTGGGGGGCTGCCCACTTGAGAGAGGGAGTGGGTGAGGTGTGGGGCCCATGTTTTAGAGAAAGGAGTTCATTTTGACTGCGAATTCAACTCTTTTCTCTCCTGAATTTCCTCCTCTCATCCAATTGACTTTTAACAAAGTGCTTAGCGTTCCGAATTACCATTACGCAAAATTAAGCACAAAGCTTGAGAGGCATGATTTTGCTTAAATGCATGATTAAGAATTTGGGACGTGACAGCCAAGCTGCTGCTGCTTCTAGTGGTGGTCGTGTGACGCGGCGATGGAGCACACCGGCGTACCAATAACTGAGCCAGCTAGTTTCTTTTTTTTTGGCTCGCGATCCACCTATCACTATTGGCTCGTGGCTCGAGCCGGCAGAGATAGTTTCTATGCCGGTTCCATAACAAGCACTGATACTAGCCGAGTATTAGTACCGATTAAAGTGTGTCGGTTGAAAACCCGGTACTGAAGTCGCTTTTCAACCAACACTCTTATGCCTTTTTGTAGTAGTATTCTCTTATGATATATTGTCAATTGCTACAAAATTAGCATCATATTAAAAGTATTTTGAAATATGAATCTATTGATGCAACCTTTGTACTCTAAACATACATATACTTTGACCAATTGTTGGTTAAAGTTTACAAAGTTTGACTTTTTCAAATCAAAATACGCCTTATAGAGATTCACGGAGCGAGCATTAGATTTAAGCATGCATGGCCTTTGTTTTTTGTTATTTTTTAGTTCAGTCACCCATTTTTTTAATTAGTACTCTATAATTCACTTCAAGATCATATTTATTGTATACTGTCGAACTGAAGGGCAAGGAAATTATTTAAAGTCCTTAACACATGGCTAGTTTTGGCTTCATGAGTGTCAGACGAAATGCTGATGCGTTATTTCTATTTTTGAGCACACATGCATGCATGGAATGATAAACTTATGGCCCCATAGGTTCTTATTCAATGTGATCAACCCCTTGCAATTTGTATCTTTGCCACGGTAAAGTTGCAGCTTTTGTTTATGAGAAACCAAGTTAAAATGTGCATTGATTTATTTATGATGAGTAATTGATATTAGTATTGATTTGGTTTGATGATCTCCAGTGTCGCAAGATCCTTGATGTGCATATTCTGGTGAACCCGGATGTTCCAGTTGAAACACCGATGTTCAGAGATTTTTGACTCGCTGGAGCTTCCAGTGTTCAATTTTGGTAGTCGAACCTGGAACTTCTAGTCCGAGCCCGGAACTTCTAGATTGGCAGGAAAACCAAGACAGGGAGCCCCTGTCCGGAGGTAAACCAAAAACTTTCGTGTATCCGAAACTTCTGGTGTCTGGACAGAGAGGGGTCATCCAGAACTTCCGGGTTGTCGTGTTTTTTTCTTGAGTTGGGAATTCAACTGGGATGTGTTTTGAACCAAGGTGGGGCTTCAGTTGAGAATTTTTAGTTTTTGACTAATCTATAATGGAGTTGGATATATGTGTTTGTTTGTCTTATGATGTGTAGGTGATAGATGCAACTTGGCGGTCAACAGTGGGATGATCGAGGCTAAGCGGGATGTTGGTGCCGGACAATCAAGGAGGCCAGATGGAGTCAAGGGTGATCCTAATTGTACACATAGAGAGCAAGCAAAGCCTGAGAAAGCGGATGAAGATGACATGTTGATAAAGTCAAGCAAAAGGGATGTCGGTGCAAGTGATAAGGTGGCCCGATGGATCAGGAGTGGGAGAGACTTGCCGGTGATTTAGATCGCAAGATAAAGTGCACATGTTAACATTGGGATACTTGCTTGAGGTCAAGCAAGTTGTAGTGAGTCACGTTTTGAGAAACATGCAAGGGGTTTTGCAGTTTGGCCTCAAAACCATGGGACTGATGGAAGTGCATGTGGCATCATTGCTTGAGCTATTTCACTCTTTTGAGAAAATGAATTTCCAACACTCCCCTGTTCAAACAATTAGTTGTTGAACCATCCCAGCTACTCTGTTTGAGGAGGATGCATTTGAAGATCTCTCTTGGCGCTCCTACCTTGCGTGAAGATTTATAAGATAAAGATGAAGATCCATCACGACAAGGAAGATTCATCTACCACAACACTGAAGACATAAAGATCTACCTCCGCACCGCTCCCGGTTTTAGTTCTTCGAGTCATAGGAGGATTTTCCCCTGTTCTTCAGAAGCGTTAGAGCGATGTTGGTAGTGTGTGTTTGTATTGAGTGTCTTGAGTGATTTGGATTTTCTGTTTGAGTGCTGGAGTGCGTTGTGGGATGCTTTAGCATCTGGTAACAGCTGCATTCCTTATATATCTCTATAGTTAATAGTATAGCTGGGTTGTCTCCTTCTAGTCCCTTATCTTCTTAACCCAACTTCCTGCCTCAATCCCGATCGGATGGTGAACACAAAGAAAGATCAGCTTGATAAGGGTACCAACAACAAGAACATCCAGTAGATGCAACCTTAATTTAACAAGGAACAATTTTTGGAGACGCGGACTCACATCTTTCAAAACATGACTCAGAATATAGAAAGTCTGCTACAGATCGTTGAAGCTTTGGATGCAGAATGCGAGCGTAGAAAGTAAGGCAACAAGAAGAAGAGGAAGAAAGCCTTTGAAGACCATCAAGCAAACAACAATTCTTGGTTACGTTCCACTCCTGAACAAACACTTTGTTCTGTCAACCAAGAAGTTTCATAGGTCGAGAGAAAATTTACAGAGTACCCCTACAAGGAAGGTGTGTTTTGCTATGAAGAAGAAAGACGCTATGCCAATGGATGTCCCCTAAGGATCCTTGTACCTGACGATAAGAAGGTGTGTGTCCACTCTGGAGAACCTACGCGCTGGTTCAACATTCGGACTGTCATGACTTTCAAGTTGTAACTCAAGATAGCCAAGATCGACGAGATCCCATCAAGCTCATAGAAGCTCAGTAGGCACAAAAAATTGACATATTACATGTCAAAGGCTACATGTCTATCTACTTCTCAAGAACTGGAAATGTAAGTCAGAGAAGTTCACTCCTTTTTAAGGGGGGGTAGCCTTCCTAGCTAATTTCTTGGTTCTGAAACCTAAAGACAGATATTGGAAACGGCTAGTCAGTAAAGGTAATGCCATAATAAAGTGTGCTAATGGAAGGACAGTACCCAGAAGATGCACTCCGACCAAAGAAGTGATTGCTGAGAACAAGTACTCTTTCCTCAGCATTAGGATATGACTTACTAAATCATCAAGGATAAAAAGGTCCGCCAAAGTCAATCAACAAACGAGAAGATCATTAAAAAAATAATAAAGGAAACTTATTAGGAGTGCTGAAGCTACAAAATTCTCAGGAATGAGAAAGCACTAAGATGTATTATGATCTCAAGGATTCTTATCGTTAGTATGGAAACAAGAGTGGTGTAGCAAAGTATATGGTCCTATGTGACACATGTCAAAAAAGTTAGAATAGCACATCAGAGACAACTACAACCGTTGAAGATACTAGGAATGGAATATCTAAGAAAATCCAACATACTCAGCGTAATCAATCAAGATTTGTCGAGATAGTTGCAAAAGCCGTCAAAAGCAAAGTGAGCAGAGTTTGTCAGGGCAATGAGGTTCACATTGAGAAGAAAAAGCAATTTGGAAAGTGAGAAGAAAACTTGAAGATTAAGATCCCTTATCTCGTTTTCGATCTGCACGAATCTCGAGGGTGAGATTCCTTTAAAGGGGTAGATTTGTAACACCCTGATTTTCAGATTTCTAAAATTTTCCAAGATTATTGAATAGCTTCACCAGTAGTATAGGTTTAAAACCTATTTTCTTAATCAATCAATCAATATAGGTTGTTATTTCTTGTGCATTGCATGCTGAGTTTTGTTAGGAGCCAGGTAAATGCATTAGAGTTCTTTTTCTTTTTCTTTCTCTTTGGTGTTTTGTGTGAAAAAGATTTTGAAAAGGTTTTTACAAAACTCAATAGTGAGTAAGTTAAGACTCTCAATAGTTGGAATTCATAGTCTTTGAATTCATCATCTATTCAATCCTTGATCATACCTGATCCTTCTCCAGTTCAATTCAAATCTTATCCAAATCTTTGTTTAAAGCCAATCTCTCATCTTTCTCAAATTCTACCCAAATCCAAATTCAAATTCCTTATCTACTCCTATTCTTGTTCAACCTCATCTTTTTCGTTTCTCTTAAATTCACTCCAAACTCAATTCAAATTCAAATCCTATTCAAATTTCTCTGCAAAAGTTTCTTTTATAAACCCTAGATATATCAAAAGTGTCTTTGGGATCAATCTTACTCAAGTCCAAACCCTTAGCCAAGTCATCTAGAAGGCCCAACACAAATGATCCACAAAATCTGTAAATTTTCGAGGAGTCCTGGACAGTCTCATGTTTTCATAAAGTTTTGGAGTCAAAACGGCCTCAAATGCAAATCTTGTCAAAACCAAAGTTGTAGGTCTCGTCGAGAGCTTAAAGTTGAACCTATGAAAGTCCCCTTTTGGATAATGGAGCTAAGAGTTATAGCCCTCGAAATCATTGATGCGCAGATAAGTCCGAGTTCAAACAGTTTATCTTGTAGCGCATTTTTTGGAAATGAAGATGGCATTTTTAGAAGTTCCAATGACTACCAAAGTTGTAGATTTTTTTTAGTACTACAATTTTGAATCAAGAAACGTCCAATTAGAGATATCATCCTCAGAATATAGAGCTACGAAAAAGGAAATCGTAACCGACTCGAACTCGAATCCGTTTCGTATTCGGTTTGGACTCCACCTCAACCAGCCACCCCTAGACCTATAAATATGAGTTGCACGTCCTTTCCTACCTTTATTCCATGCTCCCAAGCCCTAGAAGTCACTGCTGCCCTGCCCGTGTGTCCCCGGAGCGCCGCCGTTCGCTGGAGCCGCCGCCGCCCGTGATGCGCTACGTCGTCTTCTCCGTGAATCCTCCTTCCTTGACCATCAAAGCAAGGTGAGGACGCCTTCTTCTCCTCCCTTACTACTGTTTTAGCATCATATTAAGTCCCTAACTATGCCCTAGCCCCGGCCAAAGCACGATCTACGTCGCCACAGTCGTCGCCGTCGCGGACAGCCACGCTGTAGCTGATTGCCATTGATGTTCCCGATCGACCAAAGGTCAAATCACCAAGCCCTTTCACCGGTGCATGTCCCATGATGTTCCCCACACCCTCACAAACCAGGTCAGCCAGTAGAGTAGCCAAACCATCGCAATCAAGGTCGATATACCCGCTGTCCGGTTTCTAAGCGCGTTCTGCGCGCGCATTGGATTTGCATTTGCGTTCCCCGTCAATCCGAAAGTTGTATGGATGCACCAACCACGTCACGGCATGTCCCATCGAGTCTTCTACATGACCCTAGGAGCCCATCCCCGTTTGTGCAGCGACACGACCAGGACGCCATTGCTAACCACAGCATGTCGCAGCCATCACCTGTCTAATCTCTGTTGATCGTTCTTACTCTCAGTGGATGATCTACCAAAACCCATGCCATAGCATTGTGTTCCCAGGTTATATGAACATCTTTGTTCAAACGGCTTCTCAAATTTCATAGCCAATCTCTGGGAACGCTAGCGTCTTCATTCCTGAATCTGTTCGCGGTCACCACCAAACCTAGAAGCAGTCATCGTTGTTTTGCCACTACTTCGGATGACCCCTTCCAAAACCAACCATACCGCTGAGTTAGTCTTTCCGCGTTCTACGCCATGCATCCCCCATTTCATTGAAACACCACTGAAGCCGACATCGATGTCTGTGGCAACGTGCCCGATCGCTATTTCTGACGAAACCCGAACCACCACTGCTACATCGAGTCACCAGTAATATCCTTAACCTAGAAGCGCAACCTTGAATTTTTGGTCCACTATAGGTGGTCGATACTAGATCTCAGTGTATCCCTTCTTTAATCCAAGATGTTACTTGCATAGCATGCGAAGTCAGCGCCACATCATTCTCCTTAGCCTATTCAGAGAAGTTTGGTCTGCCCTACACTTCTTGAATCTTTCGCAATGATGTTGTCAAGACTGACACAGTGATTGTTCTATAAACTCTTTTTCCATAGGAAAATAACTCCAGTAAACTAGTTTTTCCTTTTTAGTCTAATCCATCTCTCGAAAGCTGTTCTGTTTTCATCTTAACTCCGATTTAGGCGATTCTTGCGTCTAATTGTTTCTAAAATCATACCTATCCAACCATAGTATTTTTAAAGTGTTTTAATGATGTTGGTATGTTGTTCTTAGTGTTTCCTTTATGTTGTTTGTCGGTCGCGATTAGTCGATAACGTTTCGGAGTAGTTTGAGGGACTTCAAGACCAAGATTTCGATAACACTGAGCAACATTGGGTAAAAGTCAGGTGTCCTTGATCATCTTGAACCTATGTTTCTTAATATTTTGTTTTACAAAATTGCATGCAGTGTCAATATGATGGGTAGTCACCTATGTTAGGGTTTTCCCTAGATTTTTCCTTATCACCCCTTGGAACCTAGATGGTTTATTGTTAAGTGTCTTTTATGGGTAGATTGCTTAGCCATGCTTTTGGGAGATTAGGAAGTGTCATAATCTTGACTAATTAACATATGGAACAATAGTGGTTAATTTGTTAATGGTCTAGAAACATGGAACCTTAGGCCTTGAGCAAAGTAGTTTTGATGGTTGTCATAGTTATGATGTTGGTTTAGTGGTTGCTCAAGTAACCTAAGTAAGGACCGGTTCGTGGAGCGACAACCTAAGAAGTAATGTACCAACCACGAGGCTGATATGGGTAAGGCGTGACATACTGATTAGAGTCTATCCAGTGTGTGTTGTGTCAGCGCAAAAGGGGGCTTCTAGGTAGGAGTTGAACTCGCATAAAGCCTGGCGGTGAAACCTAGTGGGCAGACACATACTGGGTTAGTCTCTGGTCAGTGAAAAGTGTCATACAGTGATTCTTGGCGGCACAGTACCAGCGTGTGTTAAGTGTTTGCGCAACACGGCAACATGGAATTCACTGACTCGTGGGGAAAGCTGGACAACCTCTGCAAAGTGTAAAACTGTTATAACAGTCGTGCTCACGGTTATGAGAGACTTTGATCCTCACATGATTAGTGGGTTGTGGTTATGGATTTGGTTGTGGTTATGAGTTTAGTTGTGGTTATGAGTTTGGTTGTGGTTATGGTTCTGGTACAGGGAGTACTAGATGGTTGTGGTTATGGTTCTGGTACAGTGAGTACTAGATGGTTGTGATTTTGGTTATAGTACAGGGAGTACTAGACGGTTATGGTATGCAAGGTGGGGAGCCTTGTATGCTGCGTGTTGAACTGTATGGGTTACATTGACTTAAATAATTGCTTAATGCTTTTGAGTCCAAATATGTTTTCATTACTCGCATTTACGCAAATGTATCATGTGTTAGCCTATTCTTGATATAAGCCTGCATATCATTATCTTTTCCACACTTGCTGAGTAATCTATGTGCTCACACTTGCTATTTTCCCTACACCATACGACATGTGTGTTGCTGCTCAGTGAGTGAAGATATTGAAGACTATCAAGACGAGGTTGTGACGTTCTAGGCGCGTGTCTCCCGGTCGGTTGCCTACGGTGTTGTTGGACACCAGTGCTTCTGTTCCGCTGCAGATATTTTTATAAAAGACAATATATGTCAATTGTTTTAAGAGTTTAACGTTTATTTAATAAAAGTATTGCTTTTGTTACTTCACATGTAACATCCTTATGTGTGTTGAACATCTTGGGCATACATAAGCCGTATCTGGTTTTGGGCGTTAAAACCGGGTGTTACAGGGGTATTTTGGAAAAAAGAAAATTTGACATCCAAGGAAGCTTACAAGACCTATAAATAAAGGGGTAGAGTTATGTGGGAAGGGGAACCATCCACATGAGCCTCTTGAGCTGTAACTCCCTGATTTTCAGATTTCTCAAATTTCTAAAAATTTTCAAGAGTATTGAATAGCTTCGCTAGTAGTATAGGTTTAAAACCTATTTTCTTAATCAATTAATCAATATAGGTTATTATTTCTTGTGCATTGCATGCTGAGTTTTGGTAGGAGCCAGGTAAATGCATTAGAGTTCCTTTTCTTTTCTTTCTCTTTGGTGTTTTGAGTGAAAAAGATTTTGAATAAGTTAAGGATCTTAATGGTTAGAATTCAAAGTCTTTGAATTCATCATCTATTCAATCCTTGATCATACATGATCCTTCTCCAGGTCAATTCAAATGATATCCAAATCCTTGTTTAAAGCCAATCTCCTCTTTCTCAAATTCTACCCAAAATCTAAATTCAAATTCCTTATCTACTCCTATTCTTGTTCAACCTTATTTTTTCGTTTATCTTAAATTCACTCCGAACACAATTCAAATTCAAATCTTATTCAAATTTCTTCGCAAAAGTTTCTTCTCTAAATTCTAGATATACCTAAAGTGTCTTTATGCTCAATCTTGCTCAAGTCCAAACCCTTAGCCAAGTTTTCTAGATGACCCAACAAAGGATTCATGAAATCTGCAAATTTTCGCGGAGTCCTGGACAGCCTCATCTTATCATGAAGTTTTGGAGTTCAAAATTACCTCAAATGCAAATCTTGACAATACCAAAGTTGTAGGTATCGTCGAGAGCTTCGATTTGAACCATGTAAGTCCTCTTTTGGATAATGGAGCTAGGAGTTATGGCCCCCGAAATCAGTGCTGCGCAGAGAAGTACGAGTTCAAACAGCTTATCTTGTAGTGCATCTTTGGAAATCAAGATGACGTTTTCAGAAGTTCCAATGACTACCAAAGTTGTAGAGCTTTTCGATTAATATAATTTAGAATCAAGAAATGTCCAATTTGGAGTCCGGACGATAGAGATATAATCCTCGGAATACAGAGCTGCGAAAAAGGAAACCGTAACCGACTCGAACTCGAATCCAATTCGTGTTTGGTTTGGACTCTACCTCAACCAGCCGTCCCTAGCCCTATATATATGAGTTGCACGCCCTCTCCTACCTCTATTCCATGCCCCCAAGCCCTAGAAGTCGCTGCTGCCCTGTCCGTGCATCGCCGGAGCGCCGCCGTTCGCCGGAGCCGCTGCCGCCGCCGCTGCCCGTGATGCGCTATGTCGTCTTCTCCGCGAATCCTCCTTCTTCAACCATCAAAGCAAGGTGAGGACCCCATCTTCTCCTCCCTTACTACTGTTTTAGCATCATACTAAGTTCCTAGCCAAGCCCTAGCCCTGGCCAAAGCCCGATTTACGCCGCCATGATCGTCACCGTCGCGGACAGCCACGAGACAACCGCGCTGTAGCCGATTGGCATCGAAGTTCCTGACCGACCAAAGGTCAAATCACCAAAACCTTTCACCGATGCATGTCCCATGATGTTCCCCACGCCCTTACCAACCAGGTCAGCCAGTAGATTAGCCAAACTATCGAAATCAAGGTCGACATACCCGCTGTTCGGTTTCTGGACGCGTTCTACGCGCGCATCGGATTTGCATTCGCGTCTCCCGTCAATCCGAAAGCCGTATGGATGCACCAACCACGTCACGGCGTGTCCCATGGAGTCTTCTACGTTACCCTAGGAGCCCATCCCCGTTTGTACAGCGACACGACCAGGACGCTCTTGCCAACCACAGCACGTCGCAGCCATCAACCGTTTCATCTATGCTGATCGTTCTTCCTCTCAGTGGATGATCTACCAAAACCTATGCCATAGCATTGTGTTCCCAGGATATATGAACGTCTCTATTCAAACAGTTTCTCAAATTTCATAGCCAATCTCCTGGAACGCGAGCGTCTTCGTTCCTACATCTGTTCGCGGTCACCACCAAACCTAGAAGCAGTTATCGTTGTTTTGCCGCTACCTCGAATGACCCCTTCCAAAACCAACCATACCGCTGAGTTAGTATTTTCGTGTTCTATGCTATGCTTCCCTTGTTTCATTGAAACACCACTGAAGCCGACATCAATGTTTGTGGCCACATGCCCGATCGTCATCTCCGATGAAACCCGAACCACCACCGCTACATAGAGTCACCAAAAGTATCCTTAACCTAGAAGCGCAACCTTCGGCCTTTAGGTGGTTGATACTAGATCTTAGCATATCCTTTCTTTAATCCAAGATGGTACTTGCATAGCATGCCAAGTCAACGCCACATCATTTTTCTTAGTCTAGTCAGTGAAGTCTAGTCTGCCCTACACTTCTTGAATCTTGCGCAATGATATTTTTAAGCCTGACACAGTGATTGTGCAATAAAGCCTTTCCCATAGGATGATATTTTCGGTAAATCAGCATTTCCTTTTCAGTCTAATCCATCTCGAAAGCTATTCTCTTTTCATCTTAACTCCGATTTAGACGATTCTTGTGTCTAAATGTTTCTAAAATCTTACCTATCCAACCATAGTATTTTTAAAGTGTTTTCATGATGTTTGGTATGTTGTTCTTAGTGTTTGCTTTGTGTTGTTTTTCGGTAGTTCTCGCGTTTAGTCGATAACGTTCCGGAGCAGTTCGAGGGACTTCAAGACCAAGATTTCGTCAACACTGAGCAGCATTGGGAAAAAGGCAAGTGTCCTTGATCATATTGAACCTATGTTTTTAAATGTTTTATTTTACAAAATTGCATGCAGTGTTAATATGATGTGTAGTCACCTATATTAGGGTTGTTCCCTAGATTTTCACTTATCATCCCTTGGAACCTAGATGGTTTATGGTTAGGTGTCTTTTATGGGTAGATTGCTTAGCCATGCTTTTGGGATGTTAAGAAGTGTCATAATCTTGACTAATGAACATATGCAACAATGGTCGTTAATGTGTTAATGGTCTAGCAACATGGAACCTTAGGTCTTGAGCAAAGTGGTTTTGATGGTTGTCATGGTTATGATGTTGGTTTAGCGTTTGCTCAAGTAACCTAAGTAAGGACCGGTTCGTGGAGTGACAACCCAAGAAGTAACGTACCAACCACGAGGCTGATATGGGTAAGGCGTGACATACTGATTAGAGTCTGTCCAGTGTGTGTTGGGTCAGCACAAAAGGGGGCTTCTGGGTAGGAGCTTACCTTGCGTAAAGTCTGGCGGTGAAACCTAGTGGGCAGATACATACTAGATTAGTCTCTGGTTAGTGGCAAATGTCATGCAGTGATTCTTGGCGGCACACCACTGGCGTGTGTTAAGTGTTTCGTGAACACGGCAACATGGAATTCACTGACTCGTGGGGAAAGCTGGACAACCTCTGCAGAGTGTAAAACTGTTATAACAGCTATGCTCACGGATATGAGAGACTTGGATCCTCACATGATTAGATGGTTGTGGTTATGAGTTTGGTTGTGGTTATGGTTCCGGTACAGGGAGTACTAGATGGTTGTGGTTATGGTTCTGGTACAGGGAGTACTAGATGGCTTTGGTTATAGTACAGGGAGTACTAGACGGTTATAGTATGCAAGGTGGGGAGCCTTGTATGCTGGGTGTTGCACTGTATGGGTTACATTCACTTAATAATTGCTTAATTCTTTTGAGTCCAAATATGTTTTCATTACTCGCATTTACGCAAATATACCATGTGTTAGCCTATTCTTGATATAAGCCTGCATATCATTACTTTCCCCCACTTGCTGAGGACTATATGTGATCACACTTACTATTTTCCCTATACCATGCGACATGTGTGCTGCTGCTCAGTGAGTGAAGATGTTGAAAACTATCAAGACGAGGTTGTAACGTTCTAGGCGCATGTCTCCCGGTCAGTTGCCTGTGGTGTTGTTGGATACCAGTGCTTCTGTTCCATTGCAGATATCTTCATAGAAGACAATATATATCAATTGTTGTAAGAGTTTAACGTTATTTAATAAAAGTATTGCTTTTGTTACTTCACCTGTGACGTCCTTATGTGTGTTGAACATCTTGGGCACACATAAGCCGCATCTGGTTTTGGTCGTTAAAACCGGGTGTGACATGAGCCATTCATATGATAGCTTTGTGCTAGAGTTTTAGAGGAGAGAAAGAGATGTGCTTAGTCTATGTATTAGGTGATAGTTTTGTGAGAAAAAATCTTTGTAATCCATCTAAAATAGGGCTGACCTCTGCAAGCAATGAAATTTGTGTTTACTCTTATGCTTGTACTCACCTCCTTCTAGTTTCTCTCTATTAGTTCCCTTGCAAGTTTGCAAGTTTTTCGATTCTTGGTTGCGATTATCGTTTTCAAATTTTTTTAGCTGAAATTTTCTGCCTTGCTGGAGTCATTCTTCTCGTTGCTGGAGACATAAAATTCACATACTAATGGACAAGATTGGGTCCTGAATTCCCTTGCCTCTAAATCATCAACTTAGAAGATTTCTTCACCCAATATTCTTCTCTTGTGTCTGAGTTTTGTATCTCAAGTTTCAATCTTTGTGTGCGGATATCTCTTGGAACGATTTGCAATGGAACCTAGTGTTCAGTTCCGTCCATGAGGCCAATGTTTTGGTTGAATTTCAAGTTTGGATTTTGAATTTTTGAGCTGCTGTTCTATTCTGGTCAGAACTTACGGTCCAATCTGGAACTTCCGGGTTGAAGTTTCAAACTGTGACAGAGAACTCCAAGCCGGAGTCCATCTGGAGCTTTTGGATACCTAGAACTTCCGAATTGCACCCGGAACTTCTGGATGAACAATATTTTCAGCATTGAGTTTCCAATGTTGAGTTTTGTTGAGATTCGTTTTTAAGGTGCATTGGGTGAAAATAGGAGGAGGCTATCAAAGAAATTTATTGAGGCGCATATTCACCCTCCTCTAGTCGCCATTTTTTATCCTACAATTGGTATCATAGCCAGTTTGATCACTTCTTTACCATAACCGTCTTTGTGATCTGTAAGTGACATGGAGAGACATTGGAAGATTCCGCTATTTGAAGGTTGTGACCTCTCGTACTAGAATGTGCATATGGAGGCTTATCACTTAAGCCAATGAAGTGCAATATGGGAGATTGTGGACTCCAATTATGAGATCTTTATTGCTTGTACTTCTCAGCCTCAAATTGACCAATATGAAGCCAACGACAAGGTTAGAAATATATTGTTCAACAGCGTGAGTCAGAATGAGTTTGATAGAGTTCAGCACCTCTGTTCTACTCAGGACATCTAGTCGACTCTGAGTGTCTTTCATGAGGGCAGTAATCAAATTAAGGCTAGACGCCAAAGCACATACAATCAAGGATATCAAATGTTTGTCCAAGGATATGAATAATCTTTGGATGCTATTTTCGCTAGATTTGATGGAATTGTTAGCAACCTTAGATCCATCGGCGTTTTGCCCTACTCTAATCATGAGAGGGCAATCAAGCTTATCTATGATCTTGATCGTAGTATATGAGAAGTGAATATCTCGAGCATTGAAGAATTATCCAGTTATGATACATTGACTTGTGATGGTCTCGTCAGCAAACTCAAATCCACCGAGAAAGCCAAGGTGGCTAGAATTGGCCTAGGAAACCCCCTGTCTCAGAATATGGCATTGGTTTCAAGACCTAGTGGTGGTAGTCCTACTGGAGTTGGTTTTTTTGGTGTTAACCCTTCATCCAGTAGCTTTGCTTTATCTTCCTTGGTTTCTACACAGATCAGCGGGTGGACACACTTGATGATGAGGATCTTACTTTGATTGTGAAGTTCACCCGCTTCTACAATAACAAAAAAGGCCGGAGGAGAGGTGTCTCTCAGAATTGTTATGAGTGTAGTGATACCACTCATTTCAAGGCTGATTGCTCAAAGCTCAAGAATAAGGAAGATCGCGGTCACGACCATGACAAGCACAAGAAGAACAAAAAGCCAACTTCTCTCAAACTACCTATAGGTGGAAGGGCTGGGAATGCCAGAGTTATCAATTTATCCGGTAAACAACTTGGAGCTCACGTAGCCCATGCTGGATTAATCGTATTCTAGGATGGAGCAATGAACCTATTTGAAGTAGAAATTATCTTGTTGCAATCCTATCAATCAGTTCAATTAAAACCAACTGGATATTGTTGCACCCAGTAACAAACATTCATAACCCAGGAAGAGATCCAGTGGAGATGGGGTGGGCTTGAAGCCCTTCTTCAAGAACCACAACAAGCTGGCCAAGAAGGCGGCCAAGGCAGCTTCTCCAGCTTTCGTGGTGGGCTTAGCGACATCGACACTTCCTCAAGCTCGAAGGAGAGCTCGAAGGAGGAGGAGTTGCCCATGAAGAACAACAACAAGAACAAGGACTTCACCGGTCTTTACTTCATGGCAGACCACAGCGACCAAGAGCTTGATTCTTCACATGTATCACCCTCCTACGACCAACTTTCTATTCAGGTTGAAACCTTGGATGATGCGCTTGCTATCCAGGACAGATTGCTTAAGAAGCGGTTCGTTAAGTCAAGGAACTCAAGTCTAGGCTAGAATGTTCACCCTCTGAGCTTGAGTTGCTTAGGTCTAGGGCCAGGGATGAGGATTGTGATAGTTACCTTATGGTCATGAGTGAGCTTACCTAGTTTCAGATTTTGCATGCTTAAGTCTCCAGTCGGCTTGAGACTGCCGAGAAGCTCATTGAGGAGTCTAGACCTATTCTATTAGGCACTTGCAAGAATTACCCTTTGCTCTCAAAGGATGTGATGTAAAAGCCAAGCGCATAAAAGAGCTAGTCTAGATTAGAGAGTACTGGGAATTCTAAGGATGTGCAGCCAAACTATTCCACCTGCATCATCCTGAAAGACAAGCTTAGTTGGGCTAGAGGGAAAGTTGAGAAGCTCATGACCGAGAATGAGTATCTCATTTCTCTTATAGAGAAATGCTCAAAAGGCAATGGCAAAATGGATTTGATCTTGGATAAGACCAAGATGTGTGCCGATAAGGCGGGTTTAGCCTTGAGATTGAGTTTTGAAAGGGTGGCTTACAATAGGGTTGGTAAGACTCTTTTCACCTCACCTACTACCCTAGAAGCCAAGAAGTCCAAAATCAATGCCACACCACAACCCATCAAGAAACGCACTCCATAACATACAAAGAAGAAAGCCACACCACAACCCAAAGGAGCTTCATAGCCCAAGATGAGAGTCCCTATCAGAGAGTCTAGAGTGATCGGTAGTCGAGTTCCCGAGAGATGCTACCATTACATCTACTACCAGAGAGAGTGTCACTTTGTTGGGGTTTGCTTTCATCGTAGGAGGGTTGAGCGACATGAGTGGGAGTAGAGTACTCGGCACATGCACCATCCCTCTTTTATTATACATGAGCCTTTTTGTCTCCCTTACTCATGAGGTTTTGGTGCTTCTTAGTTTCCTCCTAGAGGTGGTGCCCGACGTAGATCTTGCCATGATGCATATGGTTTTGGTTCATGTCTAAGAGACTTTAAGTTGCAACGCTTTGGCAAACCACATTTTTCCTTTTGTTGCACTTGCACTTAGCGCACTAGTGTTTATTTGCATGCACATGCATTTACTACTTTAGGGTGGATGACCTAGCACTGGATTCCCAAGACGTTTTTGTCTAAACCTAGTATTGAGCCATCCACCTATTATTCTTCTCATATGTAGGTGGCAGGCAGAGGCTTGAAGAACAAATGGCTCATTAACTTTGGTTGTTCCCACCATATGATCTCGGAGGTGCATCATGGTTCTCCAACCTCACCTCGACGAAGTGACATGAGTACATCACATCCAAGGATGACAGGGAAGGTAGAGTGAAGGCCAAAGGTATGGTAAGAGTGAGTGAGAGTTTCGCTCTCAAGGATATGGCTTTGATGGAGCATCTAGGATATAACTTGCTTTTTGTATCTTTGTTGTTGGATGAGGACTTGGAAGTGCGCTTTAAGCACAATTCTCCTCGAGTTCTTGATTCCTCGGGCTCTTTGATTTGTCGGATTTCTCAAGTAGGGATAGTCTTTGAAGCTGATTTTTCAGAATCTTTTGGTTCTTCTCGATGCTTATTTGCTCAACCCTCTTATGAGCTTTGGATGTGGCATAGGAGACTAGGGCACATGAGCTTTGATTTAGTTTCTGGATTGAGTACCCTAGGCTTGATTCGAGGATTGTCTAAGCTCAAGTTTGAGAAGAACTTTGTTTGTGCTCCTTGTCATATGGCAAGATGATTGTCGCCTCTCACCCATAAATTAATATTGTGATGATTGAATGACCAAGATAACTTCTTCATATGGACATTGTTGGTCCTTCTTGGGTTCGTTCGGCAGGTGGGAAGTGGTATATACTTCTCATCGTTGATGACTTTTCTCGCTACTCTTGAGTGTTCTTTCTTGTGAGTAAGAATGAAGTGTTCTCACACTTTTGGAGATTAGCTCTGAGATTATTCAAGGAACTCACTGGTGCATGGAAAGCAATTCGCAGTGATAATAGCACCGAGTTCAAGAACTATCTCTTTGATGCTTTCTATCTTAAACATGACAATAGCATAAATTTTCTAGCACACATGTTCCTCAATAGAATGGCATGGTTGATAGAAAGAATCGCACTTTGGTGTAGATGGCTAGGATAATGCTTGATGAGCATAGGATTCCTAGAAAGTTTTGGGCAGAGACTATTAGCACAACTTGCTATATCTCTAATCGGATTTTCTTGCGCTTGATTTTGAATTTGATATCTTATGAGTTGCGCTTTGGGAAGAAGCAGAAAGTTTCACATATGAAAGTTTTTAGATATCGATGCTTCATCCTAAAGCGTGACAATCTTGACAAGTTCGAGTCGCGTTCTTCCGATGGAATTTTCTTGAGTTATTCACCTCATGGTCATTCTTATAGGGTCTTTAATCTTGACACTAACACCATCATGGAGTCATGTGATGTGACCTTTGATGAATCAACCCCTCGTGCTAGCCCTATTCTCGAGTGTGCAGGTGATCGGGAGATAAGCGAAAGCATTTTTGTAGATGGCAACCTTCCAGCTCTCGGTGATAATGAGGATGATCCACTACTTTATTCTACTTCACTTGCTCCCGAGCTGGTTTTTGCCTCGTCGACACCAGCAGAGGGTCCTGTAGTATTTACTTCCACTTCAACTGCTTTTGAGCCTGCAATAGCGGTGTTTGAGGGGGAGGTCATCTTGCAGCGTGAAGCTCCTCAACACATTCAGTGGCTACACCCTCCACAGATACTGATCAATGACCTCAATGAGAGGGTAACGAGGTCCAAATCTGCTCACAATGCTCATTTCATTGATTCTGCTTTTGTTGCTTATTTTGAGCTCCATGATATTGGACATGCTCTTTCTGATTCAAATTGGGTCAATGTCATGCATGAAGAACTAGAAAACTTTGAGAGAAACTAAGTTTGGGTCATTGTAGGGTCACCCCTAAATATTCACACTATAGGCACCAAATGGGTCTTCAAAAACAAACAGGAGGAGGATGGGTCTGTAGTGAGAAATAAGGATAGACTTATGGCTCAAGGTTTTTCTCAAATAGAGAGGATAGACTTTGGAGATACCCTTTGCACCGGTACCTAGACTAGAAGCCACTAGGATTCTTCTTGTATTTTCGGCATCCCAAGGTTTCAAGCTATACCAAATTGGTGTCAAAAGTGCATTCCTAAATGGGTTCATAGAGGAACAGGTCTATGTCAAGCAACCCCTCGGTTTTGGGAACCACAGATACCCACATAGAGTATACAAGCTTCAGAAAGTTTTGTATGGGCTTAAGCAGGCATCTAAGGCTTGGTATGATATGCTTAAGTCCTTTTTCTTAGAGCATGGGTATGTGATGGGGTTGGTCGATAAAATATTGTTCACTCTCATGCATGGCAATGATTTCCTACTTGTTTAGATATGCGTGAATGATATTATTTTTGGTGGCTCTTCTCATGCTCTTGTGGCTAAGTTTGCAGAAACTATGTTCTTCATTGGACTGCAAATCAAGCAATACAAGTAAGGTATATTTGTCCACTAAATAAAGTACACCAAGGATTTACTGAAGAAGTTTGACATGAGCGATGCAAAGCCCCTGGCGACGCCGATGGCTACCCCGATCATGCTTGATTCGGATGAAGATGCTGAGGAGATAGACTAGCGCGAGTACAAGAGCATGATCGGCTCCCTCCTATACCTGACGACGATAAGACCTGACTTCCACTTCGTCGTCTGCTTGTGTGCCCACTTTCAAGCGTCACCAAGGACATCTCACTGCCAAGCGCTGAAGCACATATTGAGGTTTCTCAAAGACACCCTTGAGTATGGTCTTTAGTTTTCTGCATCTTCTTCTCTCTATCTTTGTGGTTTTTCATATATGGATTTTGCTAGTTGTAGAATTGACATAAAAGTACATTCGGACTTGTCATTTATTGAGTACTTCTCTTGTGTGTTGGTCTTCTCGTAAATAGTATAGTGTTACGTAGTTAACTACTGAAGCTGAATATGTTGCTACCGCTAACTGTGGTTCTAAGATTTTATAGATAGTTGTTACCTTGAGGGATTTTAGGTTATACTTTAAGAGTATGCTACTTTTGTGTAACAACACCAATACCATCAACTTAGCCAATAACCCAGTCCAACACTCTAGAACGAAACACATAGATATGAGATTCCACTTTTTGTGAGATCACAATGAGAAGGGAGATATCGACTTGAGATACATAGATACCCAACATCATCTTGCCAACATCTTTATAAAGCCTCTATGGAATAAGATTTGCCTATTTGAGATGAGAGCTTGGAGTGTGCCATCCTATGGCATTGTGTGAGGGGGAGCTGCCATTGTACATACTCTATCGTACTTTTGTTGCATTTATATTGCATAGTATCATGTAAGATAATCATAGTAGTTGAGCTTTGACTTGTATGCCTTTATCATTTTCTGTTGCTAGACTTGAATTTGGACTGAGTTGAGTAGTTATACGGAGCAAGCTTTTAATCTTAGGCTCCTCTTGATACTTTGATATGAAATATTTCAAGCAAGCTAGCTTACCTAAAGATAAAATTTGGTAATTTTACCAATCATGTAGACTATAAAATGTTACATTCTTGATCACTATGTTCGTAATTACTTCGGCTTAGTTAAAACTTGTGTTAAGGCTAGTTTGATGAATATCTTGCACTAGGCCTCTTGGTTCAAGATAGTGGATTGGGGAATATTGCACTATATTTTCTGTCTTTGTCAAATGTTTAGTTCATGATAGAACTTTGGGGGAATATGTGTTCTTTGTGCTGTAAAGACACTACTTAACTTGATCATGTGAAAACTTGATAATTTGTGCAAATTTGAATAATATTGATAAATCAAGTTTCTTATGCTAAAATATGTTCCAATACGATTATCTGATGTTTCATGTGGTTTGCCAAATAAATGAACTCAAGGTTGCTAAAGTCAACTTGAGGATAAGATAAATTACAATGAAATGTGTCTAATTGTTCGATCATTTTTAATCACTTGATCTAATAAAGTCTTTGTTTCATATATGAGCGTTTCAAAGCCTACTATCATGAATATTTGTTTGCCTAGTTTGAGGTTGAAGTTAGCTATCTCTTAATGTTTGTATTGTCTCGACACGAGTGGATGATTATGTGGTCATCACTTTTAACATAATTCGACAATGTGGACTTCAATGCGCTAATAATTCTTTAGTTTAGCCTGTATAACTTAATATTTTTGTGACACTGTATCTTTTTTTAGCCTTTGTGCACTTGTGAGCTCCTCATTCTATTTTCCATAGCCTTTTGATGTTTCTAACATTTGCAAATATTTTGAGATATACTTTTGAAAGCTCATTAGGATTGTGTGTTCATGCTTTGCATGGTGTTTTGTCTTTGATGTTTGAATTACCAAAGTAGGAGAAAAATATGCACTAAGCCATAAAGAAGAATCTTGCATGACGAAAGGAGGAGAAAATATGTGAAAAATATGCATTAATCAAGTGGGAGCATTTGTGTTTCTATTGGGCTTTTTGCGGTTTTTGGCGTATCTCTACCTCTCTTAGGGCTTTTGCAATCTTCCTTATGTCAAGTGATATACTTTTGCTCTTTCTCGACTTTTTGGTCACTTGGATGAGCTTCTCTTGTTGAATTTCTTCAAACCAATTTCTTTGTGCTTTGAGAGTTGTCAATGCACTCATAAAGAGGAAGATTGAGAAACCAAGTTGAAACGTGCCTTAGTTTATTTGTGATGAGTGATTGACATTGGTATTTATTTGGTTTGATGATCTCTGGTTTTGCATGATCATTGATGTGCTGATTCTGGTGAACTCGGAACTTTTGGTTTGAACCCGGAACTTCTAGTTGAACCTCCGGTGTTCAGAGTTTTGACTCGCTGGAGCTTCCAGTGTTCAGTTTCGGCAGTCAAATCCAGAACTTCCAGCCCGAACCCAGAACTTATGGATTGGCAGGAAAACCAGAACAGAGAGCCCCTGTCTCAAGGTAAACCCCGAACTTCCAGTGTCCAGATAGAGAGGGGTCATCCGGAACTTCCAGGTTGTCACAATTTTTTTTCTGAGTTGGGAATTCAACTGAGCTATTTTTGAACCAAGGTGGGGTTTCAACTAAGAATTTTGATTTTGTGACTAATCTATAATAGAGTTGGAGATATGTGTTTGCTTGTTTTATGATCTATAGGTGATGGATGCAACTTGGCGGTCGACGACAGGATAATCGGGGCTAAACGGGGTGCTTGGTGCCGAACTATCAAGGAGGCCAGGTGGATTCAAGGGTGATCCTAGCTGTATACGTGGAGAGCAAGCAAAGCGTGAGAAGGCAGATGAGGACGGTGTGTTGACAAAGTCAAGCAAAAGGGATGTCGGTGCAAGTGACAAGGCGACCCGAGAGATCGGGAGTGGGAGAGACTTGCCAACGGTTAAGATTGCAAGACGTAGTACACGTATCAACATCGAAATACTTGCTTGGGATGGGTATTTTAGGAATAATTAAACTTGACATACAAAGAAACTCCCAATACGTGAGGGAAGTGAGAACCAGCCACGTGAGCCCCTTAAGCCATTCATATGAGAGTTTTGTGCTGAGGTTTTAGAGGAGAGGAAGAAAAGAGTTTAGCCTATATATTAGGTGAGAGCTTTGTGAGAAAAATCTTTGTAATCCATCTAAAATAGGGCTGGTCTCTGCAAGCAATGGAATCTGTGTTTAATCTTGTGCTTGCATTCACCTCATTCTAGTTTCTCTCTATTGGTTCCCTTGCTAGTTTGCAAGTTTTTCGATTCTCTGTTGTGATTTTCATTTTCCTTTTTTTGAGCTGAAATTTTCCGTCTTGTTGGAGTCATTATTCTCGTTACTAGAGGCATAAAATTCACGTACTAATGTACAAGATTGAGTCTTGAATTCTCGTTGTCTCTAAATCATCAACTTAGGGGATTTCTTCAACCGGTGTTCTTCTCTTGTGTCTTTGAGTTTTGTTTCCCAAGTTTCAATCTTTGTATGTGGATATCTCTTGAATGATTTGCAATGGAACCTAGTATTCAATTTCTTCCTTGGGACCCATGTTTTGGTTGAATTCCAAGTGTTGGATTTTGACTTTTTGAGCCGTTGTTCTGTTTTGGTCGGAACTTCCAGATTAAAGTTTTAAACCATGATAGAGAACTTCAAGACGGAGTTCATCCGTAGGTTCCAGATACCAGAACTTTCGAATTGCATCTGAAACTTCTAGATGAAAAGTGTTTTCAGCATTGCGTTTATGTTGTTGAGTTTTGTTAAGATTCGCTTTTAAGGTGCATTATGAAAATAGAAAAGATCATTGAAAAAATTGTTGACACCCCTATACATTCCTTCTAGTTATCGTTGTCGATACTACAGTTTCAGTTTTCCTCGATCTTTGGTCTAGCTGAATTAGTACCTTGTTTTGCAGTCAAGACTCAAGCGTGCCATGTCCTCGATTCCCTCTGCCGTCATTTCTTACCCCCTCACCCACCCATATGCTATATACTTTAAGACACATACTTGAAAGCTAGGGCATAGACTAGTTAGTTCAATTCCTGTCGGTGCATCCTATTGACCAGGCAGAAATAGGATTGATGGTAGGTAGCCTTTTTTGTTGATTGAACTACTGGTTGGTAGCCTTGGGAAAACAAAAGAAAAAAGAAGTCAATCCAACGCTCAACCGTTCGATATTAAAATGCAACATTGCAATTTGCCAGAGTTTTAAAACAATGGATCAACTCGATCATACATACACGACAACTGTTCTTGAAATAAAAAACCATTCATGCATATATATACGTTAAGAAGAAGAAATTATATGGAAAAATAATACGGAAGAAAGCTCATTAGTTACTAAAAATTGTCAACGAAACACCGCAATTATTTGGCCAGATTATTTGATTACCTGTGCAAGCATGTGCAAAGCATGCATGTTACGAATTTAAATCCTAGGTTTTTTATTAAACACACACGCACAGAGACATGATGATTATGATATCAACATGATATCAACATAGTCTCTAATACGGTACTTTAGTTAGCAATATTTATCTACTAGAATTATATATCATAAAATTATTTTTCATAATGAATCTTATTTTGTTAATCTATACTTACTCCCATTGTAAATGTAGGTCGTTTTAGATTTGTGCACAGAGATTAAGAAAGTAGATCAAATAACTTTGTTGCCCTTTATTTATTATGTATTGGAAAAGATAATTTATTCATTTGTGAGAGTGGTAGCATTTATTAAACAATGGTAAGAAGGGAACAAAAGAGAAAAAAATGCATAGAAGTTCGAGAATGACTTATATTTAGAGAATAGTTGAGGAGACTAAAACGACCTACATTTGTAATCAGAGAAGTATTTTTTTTAGAAAGTAAAGATTAAAGATAAAAAATTTAACTTATGATAATTCTAAATGGATCTATATTTAGGATGGAGGAAGTATCTCAATATTTCTCATGTTCAGAGGTGGACCCATAGGGTAGTCTTGGTAGGCACAGGACTACCTGGTTTAGTCCTGGTCCAATCCAAATTTTAGCAAGTCCGGTTGTCAAAAAAAATCGAAAAAGTTCATACAGTTTCGGTCTCCTTAGTCCTGACGTGTCAAGCTGACTCAGACTCCTCATGTCGCATCGCCGCGCGACTCGACTCCTCGGCTCCTCGGCTCCTCAGTTCCTGTTCCTCACGCTGCTTCCCTCCTGGGCTCCTGGCCTCCTTGATAAGGTCGTGTAGCAGCCGTTCGCTCGTTTGAGGCGGTGGTGGTGGCTATGTGGCATATGAATCACCTTGTAGTTTGTACAGCACAAGGAGCTTTGCATGCACGATGTGCACAGCCGCTCAGACGACAGAATAATGAAATTTGTTGCATGCACTGCCAGTTTGTCCGACACCCAAGAGAATCTCTGTACCAAATTGAAGCAGCTTTTCAAATCTCAGAGCACAAGGCAACCAATGTCCAAGTCACATCGCACAACAAAAAGGATAATCTAGACTAGACGCAATGCAACTACCGATTCAGAAGCCACATGCACAGATCGATGGCCCGAGGGATCTCAGTATTAATTCATCTGCGAAACAACTTCAGAACAAGAACGAAAGAAACCTGACAGTGAAAATTTGTATTTTCTTCTTTCTAAAAGCACTATCACCTTGTAGAATAGGTGATGAGTTGTTGAATGATTATTTAGTCACATATATCGAGCTCGAGCGAGATATCTTCTTCAAGGTAAATGAGGATGATATAATCAAATTTTTCATGGCTATGAGAAAGCGCAAAGTGAAGAATTTAAAATAGTATTGTAATGATGTAATCTTTCACTTATGTAAGACCTTATGTCATGTTTGGGCTATTTATATTGCGGTTTTATAAATTTAGGATTTATTGTTGAATTTACGATATTATACCAAATTACCGAATTTATATTATCTTTTATCAAATTTTATACTATTTTACCAAATTTATAGTCTTAAAAATTTGGATTCCTACCTGCAACAAAATCCTGATCCGTCACTGCTCATGTTGATGCCGTGTACGGTCGGTCAGTTGCAACTATTTTAATAAATCCGGATGCAAACAAATGCGAATGATTCATTAGTTCGTACGCCCTATGACTAGATTCTAGTTCGTACGCCCTATGACTAGTGCAATTCCGGATTGTATATCAGCTGTTCTAATTAATATAATCCTCTGTGTCAAACAGTAGAGTTAATTGAGCCTTTTAGTTTATATATCGTCCTTGCAAAGATACTAAGATGTTTGATGTTAGTGTTATTATTTATACCTCCTCCTCATGAAATAGGAGGTAGCAATGGTAGAACTTTTTTTAACTCCCAAAGACAACAAAAACCAAAATAATTTCATTTAATAGGAACAACGAGGTCCAATTAATACCTACTTGTTTTTTAAAAGTTCATTGTCGATTTATCAGTATTATTTTCAATAAAAATCTAGAAAATAAAAAATAAACCTCCCGCATTTTGTTTCCAAATATGAACTAATTTCGCCACAAGATAGTAGATGGCGTTGTACGACAATACTGCAGGGACAGAATAGGGGTATTGGCAAGGACTGGCCACACCACTGCTCATGGTATAGCAAACAACTGCTGCCATGGCACTGCTCAGGTGGCGTGCCGGTAGTAGTTTGTCATGCCACAATATTTATTTAAAATTTAAGATAATAGGGTTTACTTATAAATTATTTTTAGAAAAAGGTACTAAAAATAAAAATCTTCAACTGTATATGGAGGATAGGCAAAAGAACAAAAGTTTTTCTTTCCCGAAACTGACATAGGCCTGTTTTTAGCTTGAACACAACCATAAAAGGCTAAGGCAGCGTTTATTGACACAAGGGGCCGCACCATTTTCTTTCATCTAAACGAAATTTTATTATATTGTAGGACATAAGTTGCCTTTATGGTTTTTAACTGAAGCCAAAACCCCTTTAATCAATCGAGCCCCCTCAAAATCTTATGCCTATACTACCTCCAGGTAGGCCTCTGACTTTCGATATGATAAAGAATACCTTTAACGTGTATTTGATGAATTGAACGAATTTCTACAATAAACAACATATGGATTATGATGTATGTTAGGTTCCTTGGGAATTGAATGTGACGTGATTGATGACGGAGCATAAGGCTTGGTAGTACCCATGCAAGTTGCATGATCGATCTCCTCAAATTCAGCTAAGGAAATTAAAAATTTGGCTGTACAGCCAATCTTATATTTTAGGCCGAACGTGCAGCCAAGCCGATTGCTTTCCTCATCTTCAACAATGTATGCATCTACCGTGGCCCGCCGACCCCCGTCTGATAATCACGGCCCTACCTCGCCGGAACCATCTCGCTGCACCATCGACCCCCGCCACAGTCCTTGTCAGCCCCAAACTACCCACTGCCATCGTGCTACACACCACTCTCCACGGAACCTGCAATTGGTGGCACCACCGCTGCTGCCGCTGGCACCGGATACTGGTTTTACGGAGATAGACGGACACCTTCTGTTTGATGCATGTTTCCCGAATGTGTGTGAGAAATATATACAGGACGCTTGAGAAATATATACATTGCGCCATTACCGAGTGCTTTCCCGAGCGCTCGGGAAGGTTAGTATCTCTTGTCAAACATGCGAGAAGCAAACAAGCAATATTATTTTTAAAACAAATAAGATCAGTTGATTTTCTCGAATAATACTGATTATTTTTTAAAAAAGAGATGTTGAGAATATTTTCTGGATAATTAAGAATCCAGAGAACAGGTGTAACATAGTACTGTTGAAGTGCGAAAGTAATTGAGACAGTAGACAATAGAATAGAGAATTTGTATGTTCATTCTATTGATAATGGGTAATTATATACATGATGAATATGTGCCATTAGGGATACACCATCTCCCCAACGGACACGAAGATACAACTGCCATCGGTGATTATGTAAATTTGATCAATCTGTAACACTCTCGTTTGATCAATTTTATCATCCATATATACGAAAATTCCTTCAAAATCATGTAGGAAAATATAGGGTGAAATATAATTATGATATGCCTTGGAAACTTCTTAAAACCCTAGTGAAAAAAATTAGGAGAAACTGATATGGCGCTTATACTTTATTGATATTGCCTCATTAAAAATCTTATATGAGAAACCTTGATAGGAAAGACTCATAAAGAAAAAAGAGACAATGTGTATGATCTGATGATCATGAACATGTTATATATAATCTAGAACTTTACTACCCTCTTAACTTTGCAATTCTCAAAGTCATCTCATACCAATTCCATAGAAGTATTTCTGGAATATAGATGTTGCTAAGGACTTTGTGAATAAACTTGCTAGAATGTCAAATGACTTTGTTTGCAAAATATCTTGGGGCAATATGCTTTGCGATATTGCACTTTATATCAAATGTATGTATTTGAACAATACATGTAGCATTATCTTTATAGATAATTATGGGGATTCTAATGAACCTATATCACTTAATCCTTGAATATGGTTAATCATTCTGCAAAGCTATATACATTAATGTGATGCTTGATGTAAAGCAATTATTTTAGAATGATTAGTGAAAGTAGCAATTAAAATTTGCTTTAACGACTTACATCATAAGGTTGCACCACCATGTAGGCAAATAGAACTGGTTTATGTATGACATTATGAAGATTAGACAATTAGCTAGCATCGATATATCATACCATGGCCATATCTTTATTTTCTGATAGAATAAATTAAGATCCATTGTACCTTGGAGATATCTGAGGGTATTTCATACGCCAATTGTATGTCCTTTTGTTGGAACTACATTATATCGAGCCAATAACTCGGCTGCAAATGCAATGTTGAGCCTGATGTAATTTATAAGATATCTGAGTGCTCCAATCATACTGAGATATGGAATTTCAGGTCCCAATATCACTTCTTCATCTCTAGGTATGAATGGATTTTTATCTACATCAAGGGATCAAATGACCATATGTGTTTTAGATGTGAATCGTGATGAAAGATGCTCAAGTTATAGACTTAAGTAAAAACTTGATTTTACCCAAGTCTTTCATCTCAAACTTCATCTTAAGATGATTGCATATTTCATTTATATCTTGTGTATTTACGATGATATTGAGATCATCTACTTACACTGAGATGATACAAAATCCAGTTGAAGATTTCTTTATGAACACATATAGGCAATCATCATTATTTGAGTAAACCTATACAAAGAACTCACTCAGTCTGTTGTACCACTTTTACATGACTAATTTAAGTCATAGAGTGATTTTTTAGTTTTATATAATACATGTTTGTGATTTGCTTTTGGATTTAGAATTTTAAGCCATCATAGACTTACATACAGATATCCGGATTGAGTGACACATATAATTATATGGTCACTACATCAATCAACGCATGGATAAATTTATTTGTATTGCCAAAATATTATATATCGGGACTTAATTCCCCACATAACTTGAGAGTATGATTTCATCAAAAATCAATGTCAGGTCCCTGCATGAATCTGTGTGCTGCAAGCCTCGCTTTGTATCTCACCATCTCATTCCTTTGAATGAAAAGACCCATTTTTTTCATGGGAAGATATAATGAAGAGTAGGGATTACTAAGGTAAATAGCTTTCTTTTGTTAAGCGAGTGTAATTCTGCTTTAGTTGCTTCTTTCTATTTGGTCTAGTCTGAGCGTTTTAGGCACTCTACCATGGCCATGGATTTTGGCGTGAATCCATTTGAAGGTCTTTGGTAATTTTTGAGAAATATATGTCGACAATTATAGTCTTTCTATTGTATGATTTAGGAAAATCAATATAGTTTGTGGATGCTTCATTTATCCCTTCTAACTCCTTTGATTTTTCACAAGAATAGAGTTAGAGTGTTTTGATGTTCCATCATATAAATTTGTGCACACATTTGTGCTGGGTCCTAGATGTAGAGCATCCATTATGTGTCTTTCAATATGAGGTTCAATTTCATTTACTAATTTAGAAGATATCTTCTTTTGCTTCTGCAGCTACTTTAAGAAGCAATATTTGTGACTAGATTTCTCCCCTCTCATTTTCATTTTGAGAGATGAGTAGTTATATGAGGTACATCCATTCTTTTTGGTGCATTGTACCATAGAGATATGAAATTTCGTGACACCCTTGTGATCAATAAATGTATTTGGCAAATTTTTGGAAAGTGTTGCAAATTTATAATTCTTTGAACTTCATGTCCAGATTTTTTAGTGTGTGGATCTAATGACTAAAGTCATTCTTTGTGGTACATATCTCCCCATAATGCCAGAAAATTGTTCTCATCAAAATATAATCAGTGTACTGGGCTATGACTAAGTACCCAGTTAGATGCTTGAGGTATTTTATGATTGATGGAGAATTATACCTCACATAGACCCCTAATTTCCTCTGGGGGCTCATTGATATATGATATGGTGGTGATGTCAGTACGTATAGAGCCCAACTGAATTGTCACAGATAGAAAATATTTGGTTGATTTTCACATACTAACTACAATGGAGAAGTTGTATGATATGCAAATTGTTGGATTTAGATCAAATCTACGGTGTGTATTACCCTGTGATTCCAACAATAGGTTGGTAAATTCCAATTCTGTTAGGAGTGGTCATATAATTAATTTATATCTCCTGGTAAGAGATTCAGCGAGACAATTATGAGTGTGGACATGAGATACTAAATGCTCCATATTGATACCTAGAGCAATACAATAATCATTGAATGCCCGTGAAGTAAATTCCTCAGCATTATCCATTTGAATGAATTTTATCCTATGATCAGGATAATTTGCTCTTAATTTGATAATTTGAGCAATTAATTCGATGATGTGAAATAGACATATTGTAGTGATGTACTCGAAAGATTCAATGGAAGGAAAAGGCCCAAACATTTTAAAAAATGATCTGTAAAGTGTGAAAGGTGTAATTATACCTCAAACAAGTTGATACTACTAAATGTTTTCTCATATAGGTTTGTCATCTACAGCATATCATAACAATGTATGTCACAATCATTTTGCAAGGAATAAGTTAAAGGGCATTGAAGAGTGCAATGTGTATACAGAAATTTTAGTTTAGAATTCCAGTTTTCAGTCAGATGGACCATTCTAATTTGATTAAGACACCAATATTACATGTATTTCTTCACCCATGGTTAACATGGCTGATATAGTTTTTACTCAAGTTCTTGCATTATTGATAAACAGTGAATTTAATCGAAAGACTCTTCTCGCAACATTGTTTGCTCTTCTTTTGATCATTTTTTACATACTCTTATTCGTTTCGGAAATTCTACTCTTTATGTATGATCTCATCCTCCAACTATGATAAATACCTATAGCAAACAATGTTCTATTCAAATACTGCAGCATTCTGTGGGTTATTTCAATCATCCCTTAACCTGCACATATTCCTATCAACTAAAAGAAAAGAGGCAATATTTCTAACACCTACCATTTATTCATTTGTTACATTGAAAGATTTGATGTTTTATAACTTTGTTGTTAGGTTGCACTGCAGTTTTTGCGTAAGTTACTGAACTGTCTGGCTAAGATTTGAGTAACTGTGTCCTAAATTTCTTATTTGAGAACTTTCCTTGCTTTATTCTCAGCTTCCTCTTAGTGACTAAGATTGATAATGCAGAACTTGATTCAAATACAGCTAAAAAGATATAAATTACTATTAACAGTGACAGGAGCTATGAGGCGTGGCAACGCTCCTGCATATTTCTAGTTTTTACTCAGATACATCAGATTCAGCTAGAGGACAGATAATTCGAGTGGCTGCATTGTAGCACAACCTATCCCTAGTACTCTGACCATTAATGTGCAACTTGAGGTCTCACTACTTATCCCCTGGTATCATCACGGTTCAAAAAACCGACGGTAACCGCTCAAAAATCGTGATAACCGACCTTCTAGTCTGGTTCGGTTTCAGAAACCGAACTATAACCGAATTTGAATTCAAAAAAATTTGAAAACAAAAATAAAAAACAATCTTTAAAAAAAAACTAGACACAATTCTAAGACCTTCTGTGAAAAAAAATTCAAAAATAATGTCGTTTGCATCATATTCTATAGAGAGGAAGTTTGAAAAAAATGAAAAAAATTGAAGCGTGCGGCTCAGTTATTAACTCATGTTTAAGAAAAGTTTAACATGCAAAAACATATTTTTCTTGTTTAAAACGTATTTTAAGAGAATCTTTAAAATTAATTTCACTTTATTTAGAGTTTTATTAATTTCTCTATGATTTTTACAAAGTTCACAAGCGTAAAGTGAATATGTTAAGAAACAACACTGTAATTAATTTTTTCATATCTACTATTATTTTTCCTACGTAAATCATAGTATAAATAAGTTAATGAAAGTGGTTTCACTAATTTTGAGGTGTGATGGGTCAGTTATGAATTAATCTAGTCGCAACACATTTACACAATCACGCATGTTACAATAACTAATTCATGAGTTCATGTATTTTTAAAAGACATAGGATCATGTAAGAAGACTAACAAAATTAGTTTCATTATTTTTGTATTAGAAAAGAGTAAAGTATGCATTTAACTTGGTTTAACAAATACAATTTCTCACATAAAATTTTGAACTTTTTTATGAGTATAAATACTTTTATCATGTAGATAATGTTACAAGGAAACCAACAAAATTTGTTTTACTTGATTTGAAGTTCAGATAAATTAGTTATTGATTTTACAATATTGAGATAATTTTTAGATTTTTTGTTGAACTTCACTGAAAATCGAGAAAACTACTCGATAAATCGAGAAAATCGAGCGGTTACCGAGAAAATCGAGCGGTTATTGACAATGTGGAAAATTCGAGAAAATCGTCCGATAAATCGAAAAACCGCTCGGTAACCGATCCAAACCAACTGGTTACCGAACGGTTAAAATCGTGATTTTTTTCCAAATTTCAAATTTTATCAAATAAATTTTATCCAATTTTTTTTAATTTTAACCTGTTAACACGGTAACCGCGAATTTTTTTACCGCCGGAGCTAGCTACGGTCGGTAAGTGAACCTCGGCTATCATGGATTGTTTGACTTTCTCCGACGACGTGACAGGGAAATTACTTTATCGTGAGAAGGAAGCATTTGATCGACAAGTGGGTCTCTCTTACCTTACGATCAGGTGTCAATCCATCGGTCACTCAGTCATCCATCAATCCATCCGTCGTATAGCACCGACAGGGACGGTACCTCGAACCACGAAAAGGCGCTGTGGCCTTGGCCTGCGATTTTAGGCGGCGTTCGTTACACTAGCTGATCGTAGCCTCGCAAGTTGCATGTCAAACGGCGGGTGCGAACACTGTTTGGGGATTCCTGGCCGCACTGCACGAAAACTTGGGACGGCCGGAAAGAGCGGAAGTGAAAGGCTTTGTAGTGGCCTATTGTGATGCTGGCACGATAAGTGGCTGCAGTGGTGCAAAAAATTTTATTGCGGCGTGAATAGATTTCGGGTGACCAGGTGGTAAAAACTGGAACTTGATCTCGACATATTCAGAGGATGTACGATGTTGCTACATCAGTAAAATTCTAGGTAGAACAGAGAGAGCAACGGGCAGAAATTTGTGTGTCAAGTGAAAATAGTTTAAGAGGCAACTCAAGGCTCTCGTGATGATCACAGAGAGGCAACTTAAGAGAGGACACATGTAGAGATTGTTTTTGGCGCGTATGCTTGGTAAGGCTTCGGGGGGACGCACACGTTTCTGCGCGTGGGTGATTGGAGCCGGCGTCAGCGTCCCATTTACTAACTGTAAAATCGAGATATCATAAACCATGATTTAAAGGTCTGCAAGGGAACAAAGATTTCTTATTTCGTGTTTTTATAAGAAACCAAATTAAAATATATCTTAGTTTGTTTGTGATAAGTAATTAATAAGTTTGTAGTCTTAGTTTGATAAGCTTTGGGTTGTATGAGCATGTTTATATGTTGTAAATATAACCATGTCCGATTAAAGGTGAAAAGGAAATAAAGTTTGTGTTTTTGTCTCTGAGTCCAGGAACGGATAGTCCGCTGCGTAAAAAATTGTATATACCGGATAGTCTAGTGATCAGAGGTAGTGCACACCGGATCTTTTCATATATAGAGGCAAAACTTGGACTGTGCACTGGATGGTCCGGTGTTCAAAGAATGTGAACACCAGATCATTTTTCAGAAAGGTATGTTTTTTATGCCAGGTCAAGTTCGACCTGTCGGATGTTCCAACGATGGAGCTCAGTACACACCAGACAGTTTTTCAAAGAAGTCTGTTTTTTATGCTAGAGAGAAGATACACACCGGATAGTTTGGCGATGAGCAGAGTGAACACCAGAGGGTACATCGGACCATTTATCAGAGTGGTTGCAGAATATGATCTGATGCATATGTACTCATCGGATAATCTGGTGATGAGATTGGTACACACTGGAGGTTTCATTGGAGGATTTTCAATAAAGTTTTCAGCGGAGAAGTCAGTGCACACACCAGATGATCCGGTGTTCAGAGACGAGTATACACCGGGACATCTGGTGTTCATAATTTTCATGGATTTGGTTTTTCGATAGGAATTTTGATGTTAGGCTAATTGGAAATGTTTTTGGAGATTTGGAGAAATATGTTTGCTTGTCTAATATTGTGCAGGTGATAGATGCAATTTGATGGTCAATGGCAAAATGATTAGGGCCAAGCGGAGAGTTGGGTGCTGGATAATCAAGAAGACCGGGCAGAGTCAAGGCTGATCCTGACTGTGTACATGAAGATCAAGCAAAATATGGAAGGAAGAATAAAAATAATGTGGTGACAAAACTAAGCGAAAGGGATGCCGGTGCAAGTGGTAATGCAGTCTGAGGGATCGGAAGTGGGAGATACTTGCCGACAGTCAATATCACAAGACGGAGTACACGTGTCAATATCAGAATGTTTGCTTGGGGTAAAAAAAAAGCAGTAGTGAGTCACGCTTTGAGAAGCGTGCGAGGGGTTTTACGGTTTGGCCTCAAAACTGTGGAGGGATAAATGCGCATGGCATCATCGCGAAGCAAATTTCGAGGCAAAGCTAAGTCGTGAATGTATCACGATTGTTTAATGGACAAAGCAGAAAATAGACCAAAATACGCGTACAATAGTATAAATTTGGATCTTGCATCTCCTTGCCTCTAAGTCATCAACTTAAAGAGTTTCTTTACTCGATGACCATCTCTTAAGTTTCTTTCAAAGTTACGAATTTTTTTGATTAGGATCATGAAATGATCTTGAATAAACTCTTGTATTTATATTTTATCCATAGAGTCACATATTATCGGTTCTTTTCTTTTTTTTTCTCTTTATTAGCTTTCACTTGAATTTTGAGTGCATTGGGTGAAGCAAAGGAAAAAGTCATCTAATTCGAAAAATATTGGTGATACGCCTATTTACTCTCTAATCATCAATCTCGATACTACAACAAAAGTAAAGAGTAATAACCAAGTTTTCTACTACATAAAACCCACCAAATTTTCAGGAAGACTTGGGGTTATATTTCACGATCAGAATACCAAAAAAAGAGGAGGACAAGAAATCTCGTAAATTACTTTACAGGATAATGTGGTCGGGCGCGATGTTTCTGGGAAGATGCTTGAACATCTCGGCACATGTAGAAATTAGAAACCGCTGAAGCAACGACCAATTACCAAACATCAATTTGCTGGGCTGTGGCTTTAGATGGCGACTTTTGAGTGTCACCGCTTTGTACATTTCCTTTTTTTAAGAGGAAAGGTTTGAGCATTTCTAGCTTGGTGAAGCCTCCCTTTCAAGTTTCAGCTTTTGTACGTCTCATTCGACAAATCGGTTTTGGACGCTTGCAGGGAGTCATAGACAACCTCATGAAGGACAAAGTTTTCATGACAGTAGTGTCTGAATGTACTCTTCACATGGAGGCATTATAGGAATCCAAGAGAAATCATAGCTACAAGTCCTTATTCCATTTAGCGCTTTCTGCATTTTCCAAGATGTGGTTCCCGTATTCATTGGTCACTATGGGTAAGTGAGGAGACAAACACATTTAATGAGTATAACTTTTGTAGGGGCATGTGGAGACATGGTGCTGTCCTTAATACCCGTACACAAATCTAAAACAAACAAAAAAAGAACGGAGGGAGTACACCATCAGCAAGGCAAAGAAAAACTACTAACAGTTGCTTAAAGCTTCGTTGCATTTGGGCCGATAGGCGGGCGTTTAACCCAGAAAATCAGTCGTTGTTCTACTTTGTAGTTCGGTTGCTGGATAGGGATGTCGGCCGGAAAAGTTCCGGATCAAGAAGTCCCTGGACTTGGGCCGTAAAACCGAGCCAACCTGAAGTGGGTACAGCCGAAACTCGCTTTGGTCTTCACTCTTCAGATGGTCTGGGCCTCTACTCTCTATAGAAGAAAGCTCTAGTGAGGCCGTAGATCGCTGGGCTGGAGGTGTCGAGAGGAGAGTTTTTTTTTTACATTTTTTAACTTAAAAAATTAAATAAATAGATTTTAGACCAAAAAATTTATAAAAATAGACATCTACCGCCCTCTCAAATAGTTGCAGCCCTTTTAAAATGGCGATTAGCCCTTACAGCCACCTGAGAGCCGGTTAGACTACTGTTCCTACAGTGAACAGTACTGCACCATAAAATTTCTCCTCCTATCTCCTTTGTTCGAAACAATGGTCTTATGTTGCTTCAAAAATTTTAAAAAAATTTGTTCATGTTTCATAATCTACGTACAATCTATTTTAATTGGATTCACTAAAAAGTATGTGTATAATTTAAACTAAAATTCTTAAAAAAATGTACTTTTATAACTTTTAGAAATTGTTAGGGCATCAAATAAATTCCTAAAAATCTAGAAAAATTCACTAATATTCTTCTTATATGATAGAGTATTTTTTTAAAAAAATTATTTTCAGCTCTTTCAGAGGGCGATAGGGGTCTATTTTTGTAAATTTTTTCATCCAAAATCTATTTATTTAATTTTTTAAGTTAGAAAATGTAAAAAAAAACTCTCGAGAGGAAGATGGTAGTTGTTCCAGGCATCACTGGGTGTGACGTCGTTGCCGACGGCAAGGGGTCTGCAACTAAGAATGCAAGTGGGAACTGAAGACAGAGCAGTAGAACTTGTAATCCAACATCCATCCCGTTTCTCAGTCCCGATTGGATATTAGAATTGCGAAGCAAGAGTTTGCAATTGCATTTAGCATTCACGGTCATTTAACAACCTATTTCTGTCCTTGAGAAAAAAGAGTCCTATCTAATGCCAGCCTCCTAAACAAAGCAAAACCAAAACAATATTTCGAGAAAAGCACAGACCAAGCCCCTTCCGGAAATGATGAAATCCTCAACAAAGATATCCCAACTCGATAGACAAGCAACGCCGAGGCAAAAGCACCAGAAACACCATCCTTTAACCCAGGATAATTGGCCTTTGCAAAAGATGGCACGTCCATGGCACTGTTCGATTCGCTTTCATAGCTTTCATAGCTTTCAAGCTTTCGCAAAAAGCACAGAGAAAAAAGCCAAAGCTTGAACACCATCATCGCAATCATCTCTATGCTTAACCAAAGGTGAGAACCGTCATCATGAACATCACAAAAGCAAAGACATGAGACATCTTCTTCTTCACACAATTCACAAAGATAGCTGCATAATTTCATACAATAGTATACAATGATAAGATCTTGTTCTGTACAATAGTATACAATGATAAGATCTTGTTCTGTACAATAGTAGCAAACCAAGCACGTACATAATTTAACAAGTGCATCAAGACGGGAGCCTGAAAAGGCAGACAGAAGTAACCTTCAGCAAAGTGCAGTGATTTGGGGTGTGCCCACCAAGGGAAGGTTGATCACAGGACAGGTGGAGTTCCAACTCACAAATGGCAAAAGCAAGCCAGACAGCATAATTGCATCATCCAAAGCTTAACCGCACGATATAACCACACCATGAGGGGGCAGGAATAGCCACAGTGCGGCAACGGCAAGACCTTACCAGAAATCATGCATCAGAATCCCACAAAACAGAGTCTTTTGAGGCCTGCTGAAAGAAGCAAAAGCAGGATGCCTTCCTTCTCTTCCACACCCAGAAAAAAGCCATTCCAATAACAATGATGATAGTGACCTTACTTAAGTCCATATAAATATATACATGCAGAGTGGATCCTGAAGATTTTTATTTTGTGGAGCTTTACTGCAATACCACCACATCGCTGGCCACTTCAATTATCCAAGCCCTCCACACTGAGTTTCTTTGCCTCCATCTTGAGGAACTTCAGGTATCTGACTGCTTCCTCCAGCAAAGCAGGAGTATCCAATTGGTCTCCACCGGGGATTATTCCCCTAAGGACTGTGACCATCTTCTTGATCTTCTCATGAGTAAAATTTTCCATTGATCCATGGCAAACTGAACTCTTTCCAGAAATATACCTCATTTTCTTAAACATAGGCAGTGAAGATGAGTCGAAGGGACCACTTTCTAAGGGGTCAGGAGTACGCCCGGTACTCACGACATCATCTTCATCGCTTTCTTCATCAGAGCTCAGCAGTGCATCGATTTCTTCTGAATCCTCCTTGAAAGATGAGGAGTGTTCTTCCAGGTTGCCAATGTCTTGGACAGAACTTCTGCAACCTACTTCACCATGGTATGGGAACGCATCGATGTTTGTGGGGTTCAGCTTGTCCACCAAGGCAGGATGATACATGACACGTCCTTTGTCATCAGTGTGATCAAAGATGATGAAGTTTCTGGGGCATACCATGGAAGGTTGGAATTCGATTACACCAAGCGGGCTTCGGATTTGAGGGCTTGGCATGCCTGAAGGGACACCTAAGGCAGGTGAAACAGGAACCCTGTAGTTGCATTGACCACCCTGAGGTCCATTTGCCATACAATTATCAGCTTCATGTCCATAAGCAAAGGAGGGGTTTCCAGTGAAAGCTGTTGGATCCCTCTGCATGGGTATGGCAGAAATTGGACACGAATGCACTTACGTATGTAAATCTACCTGATTTAATGCAGTGGCTACACTACCCTCAACAATCAGAATTCTAAAATATGCTCGCAGTTTGCAACAACACAGACTAAATATGTCCTACCACAAGGTAGCCATCATCACGACTGCACTGCTTTGTCGTTGCAACTTTCTATCAAAGTAGAAGCAAATAGCAGATTGAAAAACTAAACCCGGGTCCTTTGTCTAGACTACGTGACAGGCTTAAGCAATTGACGGAAGTACTCAGCCTGCAATTTAAACAACATGTTAGAATAGGAACAAAGTGCATAACAAGGTCCAGAAAGATGCATAAAATAACCAAGGACACGGATAATTTCAAAAGAACATGTAAATTGAATTTAAAGGTATATATATTTGATTCAGATACAAATCACCAAAAATATTTGTAAGGAGCATATGTACAGAACGTTGAATTACATCTATTATTCAAGCTAATTAAAAATGACATCGTCATATAACATCCTTATTAATAGACAATACTGCATTTAACAGAAATGGAAATAAGAAATATTGATCAAACTCATTTTTAGAGACATCAGGTTTTTTTATCCCAGGATAAAATAGTCTATGATCTCCTAGAACAGTTATACTTTATTTTGGAAACAGGGTCGTTTAGGACAATAATTAAATAGCTCACCTGGCACACTTCAATCAACTGGTAACAAGCAAAGATCCTAACATTCATTACTATTCTTCCCACTTCCTTCACAACACGGAATCTCTTAAGCTCAATCTTCACATACATTCTCAATCTTTTCACACGTATGTTGTCAAGCATAGAGAACACTAAAGAAAAAAGAGTCTTTAAATGCAGCCTCCTTACCTGCAGTACATGCCAAATAATTCAGAATACATTCTACATTAGGGAATATTCAGTAGATGAACATATGAGGTGCTCTTAGGAGAAAAAAATGCCATACACAATCACGCGGAAAAACACAAGAAGGCTGACAGACTTTTGGCTACTAAAGTAAGACGAGCGCAGGGGAGTCCACGGCATATTGTAGCTCAATGCTCAAATTCTGCTATATTCCTGGTGATCGTGAGTCTGTTATTAACATGGAAAATTAGCAACAGTTAGAAACTCATACGACTGTATATAATCAAAATATCAAATATGATACCCCTCAATGGAACCCCCTCAAGTATGACGTTTGGTAGTAGACCCAATTCATTCGTAGTATCTAGTACTCCTAACTAATCATGAATAAAAGAAGCCCTGAATTTCCAAAGGAATTCGCATGAGAAAAAACAGATTAACCAATCTCAGATTCCCAAGAACAGAATTCTAGACAAGGCTAAGGCTATACACGTGGATCATTCTCTGGTAAATAAATTAACTGGATAATCACATCGAGTTCATCAAAGAGTAGTAAACAACTATTCTTAATCAAAGTCTGACAAGGTTGAAAGAAAGCATCTATCTTGATTCTTAGCAGTATCTTATCAAGAAATCAACCAGGTATGCTCCGTAAGCAGCCACAGATTATGGATCGCCCAAACTTCACAATTCTAACAAGATCAAACCCTCAATCTACAAGCTACAGAGCAGGCAACACGCAGTCACAACAAGGAAGAAAGATCAAAGACAGGTCCAAGAAGCCATGTATTAGGACGAGAAAATTACAAACGAATCGAGCGGAATAGGGCGATCTCCAAGACGGGTCTTGACGAGGAGGCGCCGAACTCGTCACCGGGGAGATCAGAACCGGATCTTGGAGGAGACGGCGATCCTGAGGTGGCGACCTGGATGAGTTCGTGCTGCAGCACCAAGAAAGGAAAGAGCCGATTTGGGGGTGGAGGCCGACGAGGAGAATAGGAACAAAAGGGAAGATAGAAGACACAGAGGCGCACCGCGCTCAGCACTATGAGCGACTAGCAGCAAGAGGCGTGCGTGTTGACTGTGGAGTCACAGTGCAGTGGAGACATTTGGGTTGAGGCTAGTCAAGCTAGTGCTGCCTGCCTTGCCTGGAGCTGCATAAGACAAGAATTCTTTCACGTAGGTATTCTTATTTTCTTCAACATTTTTAATATATTTTTTATAGTTTCTATTACGAAGGATTTCAAATATTATTCCTTTCTTTTCTTTCACGAATCTTTTCGAAGAAAAACTATTGAAGATGAGAAAAAATAAAGGGAATAGGAATGTAAAGATGAATCAGAACAGGAACGAAATAAAGAGAATATGGTTAGGAATGGTCTAAGATTGTAGATGATAACTTTTTCCTTTTACTTCTTCTCCTTTTTATTCGTGTGTAAATGTTTTTGGATTCGTTTGGCGTTAGTGAGCCATGCTGTGTATATGTAATATCATTTTGTTTGGTTGGTTGTGTGTTCTCAGCTTAGCTGAGAAGAGATTGTATTTAGTTACTCTTATAAGTACATGTTATATGAGATTGAAAGAAAAAAGAAAGTATTAACATAATATTTATTTTGAATAAATACACTATATAGCACTTAATTGATCGTACTAAGCTGTAATCAATTTGAAATATATACTAATATGGGTTAATACTCATTAGTTATATGCTAATACCATAATTAGTTAGGTGTATGCTTGCATCCCGCGAGCTTGGCTATAGAGAAATAGCCAATTTCTACGTTTTCATTCAGCCAGCCTGAGAAGCCCTTTTTGCATCCCATGAGCCAGGCTCAGCGGTGCATACAGGAAACTAAATACATCCTTTGTAATTTTGCCTGTTTCTCTGGTTTGTGTGCTTGTGGATGTGATATAGGGTGTCTTTGCCTGTGAACATTCCAGGCCTGAGGTATAAAGACCTATAATGTTTGTTTTTGCTATGTAGGAGTCACAAATACTTATATGGTTATAGGTTTTGAAAGTATTGCTTCCTATATAGTGGTACCTCTCAAAGATGTGATAATCTGGAGCATCGTTAAGGGTTTTGGGCTTCAGGGTGGAGGTTCGTCTGACAGCAGGCGGTAGCATTGAGTGGGATAGCGGGAAGCGAGGAAGAAGACGGATGGGCAAGTTACCGGTAGCATGTTAGGGTAAACATGATATTGCTAGACCCATTTGCAATGACGTAAATAGTAGTAAGAACTAAAGTGTTTGATACAAAGTTCACATATTTCACACTTTCGGACTTGTTCTATTTATACTTATAGTAGTACGCAGAGCTCCAGAGAACAATACAGGTTCAATATCAGTGCATTTTCTTTTTCTATATTTGTAAGTTGTGCATAAGTTGCTTGACTTTTTTCCAAGTCTAAACTTGTGTGTGTGTGTGTTTTTCTACTTTGCGTATGCATTGATATTTATGCGTCGTCTATTGGATGTTGATAAATACAAAAAAATATTATGACTTACACATTTATACACAAGATTTAAAATGAGTAATTACATACTTTACAAATAGATTGTTGGAATATAAGTGAATTATCAGTCTTTCCTCACCAGCATAAACTTTTGGGTTCAATTGGTCGTTGATACAACTTAATATTTTGTCAGAGGAAGAGGACTTGAGTTTAAGCACTATTTGTTTGGGCCGATGCTTTTCCAAAAGTTGCTTCTACATTTTGATCTTGAAGAGATTGCTTTTGTAGAAGCTACTTTTGTAAAAGTTGTGATCATTTGGCTGCCTTTGGATGACTTGACTGATAGCTTTTGAGCTGAATATAGTATGCAATATTTGTAATGCCCCTGGTTGCTTGGAGTGAATGTAATTATTTCTATAAAATATTTTTTAATGACTATTGTTTATTTTTGGGGTGTATGCACATGCACCTAGTATTATTGGAACATGCAAATAGTTGATATTCCATATATTATAATTTTTCAAAATATGCGAGAGTCACAAAATATATTGTGATCATTTTCTTAATTACAAAAGTACAAAAGGATGACAAAGAACATAACATCTAGCCTATCCTCTCATAGCCATCAAAGCATTAGCAATGCTATCACGAAATGCATTTATATCACACTCTTTATGTCTTAGTATGCTTGGTTGAGATGATGATGCTTGGCCAACACTTTGGGATGTACTCTTCATCTTGATCACACATCTCAAAGAGATCATCTATCAAAGCACTATCTCGAATAAAGTTATGAAGTGTCATGCATACAATGATAATCTTTGTTTGCTTTCACATTGAATAACTTGGCAACTTCAATAATATTTTTCATTTCATCTTCAAATCATCGAATCATCGAATGATCTCTCGATCACGTTATGAAGTGATGAATACAAATGTTGAACACTTCTTTTTTTTACCCCTAGGGCTTAGACCTTGTTGAAACTTAGGTAAAAGGTATTTCTCCCCTTTATATGGAGACAAGAAACCCTTCCAATTAGGATAGCCCGAATCAAAGAGATAATACTTTCCTAAATATGAAACATGTAGCATTAGCAATAGTGATGGTTGACAATGCAATAAAAATGACTTTGAAACAATTTTGATATCTTCATAAGGAAATAGGAACTTATAAGCATATTTTTGTATGGCATCATTGAATACCATTGTGTCTTGCATGAAGTGATGAATGCAAATGGCTACTTCTTCCTTTCTTCATAGAATCTCTTAAGCCAATTGAGCCTCCCTTCATTGGTCTCAATTAGAGGTGGGAAAAAAATACTTGAGACTGAAAACTAAGCCCGAGCTACCCGAGACCGAACCCGAATACCGAAATTTCGGGTAGTATTTCGAGTATGGGTCCCAGATGATCGGTTTTTTTTTTGTTTTTTCGGGTATGTTCATCGGGTACCCAAAATACCCGAAATATCATTATGTTCTTTTCATTTAGTGTTTCTGGAGAGGAAAACTGTTCTTTTTATTTGATGTTATACTATTTCGAGAAGAGACATATACATATATGTTCCTATAGTGTCTGTTCCCTCATTTAGTGTATGAATTGTGATACATTATACAAGATTATGAGACTCAATTTCATTGTTCATCGGTCAATATGGGTAGTTTAGGACTGTCGGTGTATTCAGAACCAGAGGTCCCTAAGTCCCGAGGCCAGGCCGGCCATCCACCACATATCACCACCCTGCAAGGTAAGAAGAAGCTAAGTCCCGGGAGAAGGTGCTCGGGGCCGCCGCCTCTGGTTCCCGAGCACCCTAGTTCCCCGATGATCCGCAGAGCCCAAATACCAAGAAGGAAGTGCTCGGGAGAGAGTACTCGGGGCTGCACGTGGCAGCCCCCGAGGACTCGGTGCCCCGAAGGTCCCACCGAAGTGCTCGGGAGAGAGTGCTCGGGGCTGCACGTGGTAGCCCCCGAGGACTCGGTGCCCCGAAGGTCCCACCGAAGTGCTCGGGAGAGAGTGCTCGGGGCTGCACGTGGCAGCCCCCGAGGACTCGGTGCCCCGAAGGTCCCACCGAAGTGCTCGGGAGAGAGTACTCGGGGCTGCACGTGGCAGCCCCCGAGGACTCGGTTCCCCGAAGGTCTCACTCAAGTACTCGGGGGAGAGTGCTCGGGGCTGCACGTGGCAGCCCCCGAGGACTCGGTGCCCCGAAGGTCCCACCGAAGTGCTCGGGAGAGAGTGCTCGGGGCTGCACGTGGCAGCCCCCGAGGACTCGGTTCCCCGAAGGTCTCACTCAAGTACTCGGGGGAGAGTGCTCGGGGCTGCACGTGGCAGCCCCCGAGGACTCGGTTCCCCGAAGGTTCGCGCAAGATCATTCGACGACCCGAAGGGTCCCGTCGTCAGGGTGTCATCCAGTCAAAGGCCCAATGCCGCATTTAATAGGCACGCGCGGTCTGACATCCTGACATCCTGACATTCTCAGCTGCCCACGCCCCAGTGTCAGACCCTGCCATGCACTGGCAGGGGGGCGTGGGTCCATTAAATGCACGGGTCCCGTCCCGTTTCATCCAGGTGCCTCGGGATAACGTTGCCAGAATCGAAGCGCTCCGCCTGCCACCCTGCCCTGGCAGAAGAACAAGACAGGGTGGGCGCACCGGGCACCTCTGAGGCTGCCCGGTGGACCCCCTTTATGGCGCCCGAGGGCTTCCACAGTGGCGGGTGGTCGGATGCGCGCCGCATTTCTCCACCGCCCCTGTCACTTCGCCAAGACGAAATGATTGCGCCTTTCTCCGTGGCACCTTGGCATTCGCATCCCCTCTTTCCCATTCAGGATATGTTGAGGTCGGCGCGCCTATAAAAGGAAAGGATGGAGAACACGTAAAAGAGGACCCCCCGACGAACAAGACCGAAGGAACCGAAAGTGTGTGAAGAAGAGGACGCAGACGCTCGAACCAGCTCAAGCCAAGCTAGAACACGAGAGCCTCAAGCTCTTTGTAAACGGCTCTCCCCTTAGAACCAGATACATCCTTGAAGAATTCCCTTCAAGGATAAATATAGCGCTCACACAGGAGTAGGGTGTTACGCCTCCGTGCGGCCCGAACCTGTCTAAACCCCGGTGCACCCATCTTTTCCTCGCATTAGGGCAATCATCTCCCGCCAGCCATCGCATTTGTTTCCGCTCCCGCTTATTTCCCAAACAAGCTTTTCCAGGATCATCCCCCCGGCCGAATCTCTAAAAAGGGGTCTCTCGGGATCCCTGCGACAGGAGTTCACCCTCCGACAGCTGGCGCGCCAGGTAGGGGGGAGTATCCCTGGATTGTTTGTTTTCACTTTTTTTTCCCAGGAAAATATGGCCGGCGGGCACCGTCTCCAGCGTTCCGGCTCCACTTCCAGTGACGGAGCGTTGCCCGACGACCGAGAGAGCCCCGTCGCCGCTGCATACCAGCGGCAGCCGCCATCCACGTGCGCGGTTTTTCCCGCGCAAGGGGATCAAGGCGCTGGGCCCAGCAGGGCCGCCGCCGCCGCTGCCGACGTACTTTCCGACCCCCAGCAAGTGGTCGGATCCCCGGCCGCTAGGTCCGCCTCTGGACCACGTCGGGTGCCGCCTCGGCGCAGGCTCGCTTTCAGCGAGGCCAGCCCAGGAAGCGCGCTGCTTGCAGCACATGCTCTCCTCCGGCACCCGCCTGTTCAGGCCACGCCAAACACTCCGGAAGGCCGGTGGATACAAGATGTCGTCGCTTTGGTCGGCACTGCTCGTCGCCAGGTGCAGGCCGGGAGTCCTCGCGCCACTTCTCAGCATGGTGCCGCCAGAGCCGGCTCCTCAACGGGCAACACCCGCACGGGCCGAGGGGTCTCCAGGCGGAGCGCCGTCCCCCTGGCCGTGTCTGAAGCCCGGGACCTTCGTTTACACCTTGATGAGCGGAGGGGCCACGAGGATGCCCGAGTTACTCTCGAACGTCAGCGGGAGACCAGGCAGGGGGTTGGGGCAGAGGACCAGGCTTCCTCTCTCCCGGCCCGCGGCCACCGGGGATCCCCGGCTCGCCGCTTCTCGCCACCGAGGACCCCCGCTCGCGCTGCGGGGTACGGCACCGGTTGCCATGCCTTCACCACCGAGCTCCGCCGGGTTAGGTGGCCTTCCAAGTTCCGCCCTGAGCTGTCGGAGAAGTACGATGGGTCCATCGACCCCGTCGAGTTCCTCCAGATCTACACGACGGTCGTCCAAGCGGCCGGAGGCAGCGAAAAGGTGATGGTAAACTATTTTCATGTTGCCTTGAGGGGTTCCGCCCGCTCTTGGCTTATGAACTTACCCCCAGGGTCTATCGGCTCCTGGGATGACCTGTGCCACCAGTTCGTGGCCAACTTTCAGGGCACGTTTACGCGTCCCGGTTTGGAGTGCGACCTCCACGCCGTCCAGCAGCAGGAAGGGGAGACGCTACGGCGATTTATACAGCGTTTCAGCCAGGTTCGCAACACTATTCCGTGAGTGGCCCCCCATGCTGTTATTGTTGCTTTCCGGCAGGGCGTCCGTGATGAGCGGATGCTCGAGAAGCTAGGTACGTACGAGATCGAGACCACTGCGGAACTCTTCGCACTGGCCGATAAGTGCGCCAAGGCTGCGGAGGCCAGGGCGTGGCATGCTCCTCGCCCCGCTCCCGACCAGCCAAGTTCTTCCCGCTCTGATAAGCGGGAAAAGAAAAAGAGAAGGAAGCGCGAGGCCGCTCCCGTCGAGCCAGCCCAAGTCCCCGCTCACAGGGTGCCGCAAGAGCCCGATCACCGGCAAGAGCGTCGGCCGGGTGTCGATCGGCGCCCCGTCAGGGCCCCTGCTCGGGCTCCTCCTCGGGCCTCTGTGCCCGCGAGGGCCCCGGCACCGGCTAGGGCGCCAGCTCCAGCAAGAGCCCCGGCCCCTGGCCGAGCTCCTATTCCAGCGAGGTCCCCCGCTCCCGCGGGGCCCGAGCCAGGTAAATGGTGTCCCATACACCTGACCAGATGGCACGACCTCACGGAGTGTCGTACGGTCAAAGGACTCGTGGAGCAGCGCCAGAGGGAGCGCGACGAGTCCCGCGGAGGAGGCGATACCGAGGTCGTCCCCAACAACGCCGAGCTCGGCTTCCAGGAGCCCCAGCATGCGGTCGCCTTCATCGACGGGGGCGCTTACACACCCTGCTCGCGCCGTGGCATCAAGGTCATGCGGCGCGAAGTGTTCTCGGCAACCCCGAGCGAGGAGGCCACAAGACCCCTGAGGTGGTCGGATGCTCCGATCACGTTCAGCATGGCTGATCACCCCGTTAGTACTGCAGCCGTGGGACGGCTACCTCTGGTAGTGTCTCCCACTATCTGCAATGTTAAGGTTGGCAGAGTGCTGATCGACGGTGGTGCCGGCCTCAACCTCCTTTCCAAAGAGGCTTTTGAGAAGCTGCAAGTATCTTCCTGACGCCTAAAGCCGTCACTCCCCTTCTGTGGAGTAACTCCCGGGCACTCCCTGCCCCTCGGGCAGGTTGAGTTGCCTGTCACATTCGGGAGCCGGGACAACTTCCGCACGGAGTGCGTCCTCTTCGATGTTGCAGAGCTCCCTCTCCCCTACAACGCCATCCTCGGGCGTCCGGCGCTTGCCAAGTTTATGATGGCCGTGCATTATGCATACCTTACGGTTAAGATGCCCGGCCCCGCAGGCTCTATCTCCGTGATCGCCGACTCCGGTGGCGCCGTCTCCTGCGCTGAACAATCATACATGGCTCTGGTCTCAGCGCAGGCCGAGGTTGATGGCTCTACAGGGGGCCCGGGACCCTCTTCATCCAGACCCTGACTCGCCGCCGACACCTCTGTTCCAACGAAGGAGGTCGAGGTGGGCGAAGACGCTACCCAGGTTGTCCGTATCGGCAGCGACCTGGGCAGCAAATAGGAAAGCGCGCTCGTCGCCTTCCTCCGGGCTAACGTAGACGTGTTTGCCTGGCAACCGTCCGAGATGCCCGGGATCCCTAGGGAGGTGATCGAGCATCATTTGGCCGTGCGTCCGGACGCCCGCCCAGTGAAGCAGAAGGTCCGGCGGCAGGCGCCAGAGCGCCAGGAATTTATCCGTGAGCAGGTCCGCAAGCTCCTCGACGCCGGATTCATCCGAGAAGTCCTCCACCCCGACTGGCTAGCAAACCCAGTCATCGTCCCGAAGGCCAACGGCAAGCTTCGCATGTGTGTGGACTACACCGACCTTAACAAGGCTTATCCTAAAGATCCTTTCCCCTTACCTCGCATTGATCAAATTATAGATTCAACTGCGGGATGTGATCTTTTATGCTTCCTAGATGCAAACTCTGGGTATCACCAGATTCGCATGGCCGTGGGGGACGAGGAAAAAACTGCTTTTACTACCCCGGTGGGGACTTATTGCTACATGTCAATGCCTTTCGGCCTGCGCAACGCTGGATCCTCTTTCCAGCGCGCTATTCGTATCACTCTTAACTCGCAGGTTGGACGCAACGTCGAGGCTTACATCGACGATCTCGTGGTCAAAACCCGAGACCGCGCCACCCTGCTCGAGGACCTTGCCGAGACTTTCAACAGTCTCCGCTCTACCCGCCTCAAGCTCAACCCGGAGAAATGTGTCTTCGGGGTGCCGGCGGGCAAGCTCCTTGGTTTCTTGGTCTCTGGCCGAGGGATCGAGGTCAATCCAGAGAAGATCCGGGCCATCGAGCAGATGCGACCCCCGGTTCGACTCAAGGAAGTCCAGCGCCTCGCCGGCTGCATGGCAGCTCTCGGGCGCTTCATCTCCAAGCTCGGAGAGCGAGGGCTCCCCCTCTTCAAGCTTCTGAAGAAATCCGGTCATTTTGACTGGACGCCGGAGGCCGAGCAGGCCTTCCGTGATTTAAAGAAGTACCTCACTTTGCTGCTCTACGTTTCGGCCACTCCTCAGGTTGTGAGCGTAGTACTGGTGGTGGAGCGCGACGAGTGTTCGGGGCCGGGTGCTGGGTCCCAGCTCCCAGAGGCCCCCGACCACTCACTTGTCCTCGTGGCTCCCCCTGGGCAAGGGGTCGAACCCGAGCATGCTGCTCTTCCCAGCCAAGGAATCGAGCCCGAGTGCCCGGTCAGCCCCGACCATACCACCGACCCTGGGGGCTGTGGCAGCCCCCCGGGTAGGGCCACCATCCGGGCCCGCCGGGTACAGCGACCGGTGTACTTCGTCAGCGAGGTCCTCCGGGAGGCCAAGACAAGGTATCCCCAGGCGCAGAAGCTACTCTATGCCGTGCTCGTCGCCTCCCGGAAGCTGCGCCACTACTTCCAGGTGCACAAGATTTCGGTGGTTACCACTTATCCACTGGGACCCATTCTCCGGAACCGGGAGGGCACCGGGCGCGTTGTCAAATGGGCGGTCGAGCTGGCGGAGTTCGACTTACACTTCGTCTGTCGCCAGGCAATCAAAAGCCAGGCACTCTCCGACTTCTTGGCAGAGTGGACGCACGTCCCCTGCGTCGTCCCAGAAGAGATCTCTACCTATCCCGGGCGCGACGCGCCCGGGTACTGGGTTATGCACTTCGATGGCTCCCTCTCGCTGAAAGGCGCAGGGGCCGGAGTGGTTCTCACCTCCCCAACGGGTGAAGAGCTCCGGTACGTCGTACAGTTGCAGTTCCGCGCATCCAACAACATGGTGGAGTATGAAGGTCTCATCGCCGGCCTCCGGGCTGTGGTGGGGCTCGGGATTCGTCGCCTCCTGGTCAAAGGGGACTCCCAACTGGTCGTCAACCAGGTATCCAAGGAGTACCAGTGCACGGATCCTCAAATGGCGGCGTACGTAGCTGCAGTCAGGAAGCTCGAGAGACGCTTCGACGGCCTCGAATTGCGGTATATCCCTCGCCGCGACAATGCTCCGGCCGACGAGCTCTCTCGCCTGGCCTCCTCACGTGCGCACGTCCCTGCCGGAGTCTTTAAAGAAAGACTCGCACGGCCTTCCGTCCTGCCTGCCGAACAGGATGAAGGGGAAACCTCGAACTCAATTCAGGGGACCCCGGCGGTGCCCTCAGTGGGAAGCCCCGTCAGGGCGCCGCCGTCCGGCGAGTGCGTTGTCTCGCCGAATGTTCTCAAGATGCCTCGTGGATGTCTGACATCCGAGGGTACTTGAAAGAAAAGTTCCTACCCGAGGATGAGGCGTCTGCCGAAAGGGTTGCTCGGCAGTCCAAACGCTATGCCATGGTAGATGGGAATCTCTACCGACGTAGCGCAGGAGGTGTCCTCCTGAAATGCATCTCTCGGGCAGAAGGCGGCGATCTTCTCGCTGAGGTCCACGAGGGCGAGTGCGGTGGCCATTCATCGTTCCGCACGCTGGTCGGGAAAGCCTTCCGGCAAGGTTTCTACTGGCCTACAGCCCTCCAGGATGCTTCCGAGCTGGTTCGGCGCTGCAGGGCATGCCAGTTCCATGCAAAGCAGATTCACCAGCCAGCTCAGGCTCTCCATACCATTCCCCTGTCATGGCCTTTCGCGGTCTGGGGTTTGGACATTCTGGGTCCATTCCCCCGAGCAGTCGGGGGCTATGCATACCTATATGTCGCTATCGACAAATTCACCAAGTGGCCGGAGGCGGTCCCAGTCGTCAAGGTGACCAAAAACACGGCGCTCCAGTTTATCCGCGGCATCACCAGCCGCTTCGGTGTCCCCAATCGGATCATCACCGACAACGGCACCCAGTTCACTAGTGCCTTGTTCGGGGACTATTGCGAAGATCTCGGCATCAAGCTTTGCTTCGCTTCCGTCGCTCATCCTCGGAGTAATGGGCAGGTCGAGCGCGCCAATGCGGAGATACTGAAGGGCCTCAAAACTCGGACCTATAACGTGCTCGCTAAGCAAGGAAAAGGATGGGTAGACGAGCTGCCAGCCGTGCTGTGGGCCAATCGGACTACGCCAAGCCGCGCCACCGGGGAGACTCCGTTCTTCCTCGTCTATGGCGCCGAAGCAGTCCTCCCCTCCGAGCTCACTCTGGGCTCCCCTCGAGTGCATGCATACTCCGAGGGTGAGCAGGAACATCAAATGCGCGACGACGTGGACTACCTGGAAGAGCGCCGGCGGCGTGCTGCTGTCCGGGCGGCTCGGTACCAGCAGAGACTGCGGCGTTATCATCTGCGCCATGTCCGGGCCCGGTCTCTCGAGGTGGGGGACCTAGTTCTCCGATGCATCCAGTCGCGCGAAGGAATGAATAAGTTGTCCCCTGTGTGGGAAGGTCCCTTCACCGTGATCGCGGTCCCCCGGGCAGGTTCTTTCAGGTTGGCGACGGAGGAAGGACAGCCACTCCCGAATCCGTGGAACATCGAGCATCTCCGACGCTTCTACCCGTAGATGGTCGTGCTCGCGGCTCAGGTCAGCAAGGCCGGGGGTTTCTCCCCGCCTGAGCAGTCTGAAGGCTTCGCCCCGTGAGGTAAATCGTTGTCGCCCAACCTTGTAAATATTGCACATTAAGTATTTCAATAAGCAATCGCTATGTCAAAATACTTTTTCTGGATTCCGTATGTTTAATCTGTCTGGTGAGGAGCTCGGTTGTGCGAGAAAAAGTCCGCTCTCTCTCTTTTTTTTTTCCCGCTGACAAAAGAATCCCGATCGGTATGCATGTGAGCAGTCGCTACTGACTTACGTCCGCCATGGTAGGCTGTGGTGTTTGGTGTCGTGACAGGCTCCCGGGCACTACCGAGTTTCGGGGTGCTCCGGGTAATCCCATCGCTCGAGCTGCTCGAGTAGTCCGGAGCTCGGGCCCCCGGAGCGGGCTGTCGGTGCTCGGTCTGGTCTGTCATACCCGGGCACCACCAAACCATAGGAGCTCTGGGTTATGCCTCTGACCGCTCTTGTCCGCCGGTTTGGGTATTCGAGAGGTCTCGGGTCGAAAACGAGAGCAGTCTATAGCAAGTACCGCACTGACAGAGCGCACCAGACAAAGAAATCCTATTTTTTCTCTTAAGTCACAGGCTGGCGATCACGAGCAGCTCGGCCGCGAGGGCTTCAATGCCCCGGTCTCTGGTCGGCTCCAGGGTCCTCGGGCGGTCCTACCACTTAGGCATGGGTGGTCGAGATCACCCGACCCTAGGAGCCTCGTATGCCTCTGGGCACTCAGGCGCTCCGTTAAAAGAATCGAGTCCCCGGGCACCCGAGCTCGGAAGCACATCCCTCCTGGATCGATGAGCCGGAAGGCCGACAGCTGTCCGGTGAGTGGTTATATTCAGACAAGTCTGCTTTAAGTAAATTTATGTCCTCGAGTCACTCTCGGGGGCTCTCGCGGTTTAATCTGTTCGGCGAGGTGGCCTCCTCGCACGCAAAACCCTGCCGCGTGACTACTTTTTCCCAGAACGACAGAACGGTCTGCAGAAAAGAGTAGCGTGCTTGCGATAACGTCTGACCGAAGCCCTTCGTGGTGGTCGTGGTGTTCGGTCCGCTTTTAAGGACCCCGAGCACTACCGAGTCCTCGGGTGCCCTGGGTAATCCTATCGCTCGAGCTGCTCGGGTAGTCCGGAGCTCAGGTCTCGGGGGCGGGCTGTCAGTGCTCGGCCTGGCCCGTTTAAAGCCCGGGCACCACCGGACCGCGAGGACTCTTGGTCACATTCTCGCCCGCACGCGTCTCCCTTCTACTAACTGAGTGGTCGCAAAGTGAAAAAGTGTTCATCAGGCACGGCGTGTTCCGAGCGGGATCGATCCATCTCCCGGGCAAGGAAGTCTGTGTCTTTGTTCTTAACTTAGGCGATGCGGATTCGTGAGAGCTTGAAGGCCGACTGTGCCAGCAACAGCGATCAAGACAACTTCATCCTCGGGGACGGGAAGGTAGGGAACGGCCCGACTGAGTACTCCCCGGGACTTCGAAGTAAAACATCGGAAGAAGCATCGAACACACAGAGAAACTGGAGTTGCGAGCCCAGGGAAAAACAGCCATTTAATATTCACAGGATATTTCCAAGGCATTTTCTAAGGGTTCACTCCTACATCTACAACAAAAGAAAAGAGGCTACAAAAGATCTAGTCGGCGGCAGAGGCGTCGGCTGAATCCTCTGAGTCATCCCCGGGGACTGGCGGCGGCGGCACCTCTAGCCTGAAGCCGGCCGCCACCTCGGCGGTGGTACTCCGGACCGCTGCCCGGGCAGCCTCCCCCTCAGCCTCGACCACTCCCTCCCGCGCCGGCTCCAGTGGGAAGTTCGGGTCCCTGCTTCGGTAGCAGGCCAGGACGTGCTCGGCCACTGCATGCGCCAAGCCACGTCCCTCCCGGGCGGTGAGTTCCTGGACCGCCCAAGGCAGGGCCTCGAGGCGCTCGCAGGCCTGCTGCAGCCCCAACACTTGTCGTGCGGGGCCGTCACCCTTCGTGTCGTCGACAAGCCGTCCAAGACCACCCTTCTCCACGGCCCGTCGCATCCGCCGGAGTATGTCCTCCAGCATATGCTCGAGGTTGACCCGCGAGACAAAAGAGGTCTCGAGCTTCTCCTTGGCGGCCCGCAGCTGTGCCTCGAGTCCCTGGTCCCCGGCCGGACCGGAAGAACCGCCAGCCGCAGTGGGGGCGGCAGCCTACTTCGTCTTGGCCACCATCTCGGACAAGGCGCGTTCGCGCTCGGCCAGTTCCGCCTCGTGCTTCGTGTTCTCCTCCGCCCTGGTAGCCGCGGTGGCCGACGCAGCAGCAGCTTCGCCCTCTCGGCGACTCAGTTCACCTTCTCGGCGACTCAGTTCGCCTTCTCGGCGACTCAGCTCATTCTCCCGCCGGGCCAACGCATCCTCCTGCTGGGCCACCGAATCCTCCCGGGCACCGAGATCCGACGCCGATAGCTCATTGTCCACTTCCCTGATGGAGACGTCCTCCTCCCAGCGCTTGATTTCTTCTCTGATCTTCCGGAGATCGTCTTCCCAGCGCTGGAGGTCGGCGCGCGTCTTCTCGGCCGCGCCCTCCCGGCGGGCCAGCTCGGCTTGCCGCTCCTCCGCAGCCTGCTCCCGGGCTGCGACTGCCACCTCCCTCTCCTGCGCCTGCCCCATCCTGGCAAGGGCCTCGGCAGCTTGCTGCCTCGACGCCTCGGCCAAGCGGGCGGCGTCTTCTCGTTCCCGCGCGGCCTCTGCCCGCGCGGTCTTCAGAGTTTCTCGTTCCCGCGCGGCTTCCGCGCGGATGTCTTCTAGGAGCTTCTGCTCCCGCGCGGCTGCCGCACGGGCCTCCTCCTGGGCGCCCGCCAGCTGCGCCTCGAGCTCCCCCTCCTTGGCGTTCACCACTGCGCCCAGCCGCCCAACCGCTACTTGGACACCTTCAATGGCGGCCAGGAAAGGATCGGCGGGCTGACCGGGCACCGGTGGGGCCCAGGCTTCTCCGCAGAGTGCCTCCAGGGGGGTCGAGCTCTCCGCAGGGCCTTGCACCGCCATCCGCCCCGGGCTCTGCCTGCCCGGGGTAGGCTCCGCCGGAGCCAAGGTCTCGGACGGCGGCCGCATTCCCGCATCGGCCGCCCTGTCCACCGGCCCCGGCAGAACATCCACCTCCACCGTTATCCGCCCCGGGCTCTCCGCGCCCGGGGTAGGTTCCGCCGGCGCCCTTCTCTTGGCCGCCGCCTCCGCCTCTCTTCCAGGGGCTGCCACGCCAATTGGCGCCTCCACCGTTCCTATGCCGGCCTCCGTCGGCGCAGTGGGCGGGCTCGGCTCTGGCCCCGGCGCCTGTTCTCTCTCCGTCGCAGCAGCGCCTGCGGCCGGCCTACGGGAGACAAGTGAAAATTGTCAAAACTTAGTTCGGGCCGAAAATGCCCATGAAAAAGCAAGAAAGAAGACTCACCGATACCGCCATTTGGCCGCTGGGAGCCTGATGTCCGGGTCCGGCGCCGTCGGTCCGGACTCCTCCCGCCGCCTCTTCCGCTGAGGGCTCGGCTGAGCCACTACGCAGGCCACGGGCGCCATCGTGCGGGCCTCGGGTGCCGCCGCACGGGTCTCGGTCTCCGCCGTGCAGGTCGCGGGCGCCGATGCAGGCCCCATCCGCACCAGGCGCGGCTCCAGCACCGGAAATGCCGCCGCTGCCGTCGGCGACGGCGGAGAATCCGGCACTAGGATCAAGGCCCGGGGACGCTTTCCCCGATCTCCCGGCGCCAACTCCTCAACAACTTCAGTGGCGCCCTCCTCTCTGGCACGACGGCTGCCGCCTGCGGCGACCCCTTCACCAGCCTGCGCCGAACAACCAGCAACCTCATCGCCAAGTAGTTCCTCCAGCCCGGGGAGTTCGGAGGCCTCAGGACTCCGGCTTCTTGGCCAGTCCACGGGCCCCTGGGCATCGAACTCCGGCAGCCCCGCCATAATGGCCACCCGGCTGGGGTTGGCACAGAGCGCCATCTCCGGCCACGGGAGCTCCGTCCGGCTCATGTCCTCCGTTCCGGTGATCACTCGGGTCATCCCCCGCAGCTCCGCCTGCCCCAGATCCCAGCTCGCGCCAATCTGGGTCCTGGTGATGTCCTCCGGCCCGGTGTAGAACCAGCTTGGCCGGGCCCGCTCTCGCAAGGGCGCCAACCGACGGCGCAGAAAGTCCACAACCACCATGACTGAGGTCAGCCCGCCCTCGCGCAGTTCCAGAATGCGCTCCAGCACCGGCTTCAGTCTCGCATCTTCTGGTGGCGGCGCCTCCCACGTTGATCGCCGAGGTTCCGCCGCCTTCTCTGGAAATTCGAGGCGCTCGTGGGGGTCGATGTCGACGAAGAACCAGTCCCGTCGCCATTCCTCCCACTTGCTGCGCATCACCTGGGGAATGTAATGGTCCCCCAGGCCTTCTCGGAGCCGAAGGTTGCAGCACCCCGCGACGTCCGCCGTGGAGTGCCCCCTCTTCTTCCCCACCGGCCGAAGGACGAAGAAGTGGCGAAGCAGCGTCACCGACGGCATCACCCCCACGAACATTTCGCAGAGATGCGCGAAGACCGCCAACGCCACGACGGAATTGGGGCTTAGGTGCACCATTTGAATGCCGTACATCTCCAGCACTTGCAGAAAGAAGGCGGAGAACGGCGGCACTAGCCCCGCTGCCACGAAGGAGGTGAAGAGGACGGTCCGCCCAGGGACGGTCGTCGCCGGCGTCAGAGTCGCCGGCCTCACCGCCACAGCACCCTCCTGACCCTCCGGCACCAGCAGCTTCCTAATCTTGTCCGCCGCCTCCTCGTTCCTCAGACGAGACTCTGGCAAAATGCTGTCCGAAGTCTTGTCCCGGCAACCTCCTCCAACCCTCGTCATCTCGACAGAATGGAAGGTGTTTTTTTTTGGTGGTGAAGGAAGAAAGAAGGAAGAATGCTCCGGTTGCCTGAGAATCCCCTAAAGGCTTCAGAGCACGAAGAAGGCAAGAGCACAAGTGCAAGAGAGCGTAAAAAGGGGAACGGACCGATCCGTTCCCCCTTTTATATCTCAAAATTCGAAAACTGCCGCCCGAACGGTTCGCTCGGCGAAGCGTCGCCTCGATCGGCGCAACTGCCAGGCGAATCTCCCGCCGATCGCGCGATGTTAGCGGTTGCCAGGCGTATTTTCCTCGATCTACGCGGCGACCGCGCGTGCCGCCCGTATGGTTATCATACCCTTCGGAAGTTGTGTGGACACGCGTCCACTCATTTTCCCGTTGGAACGTACTTGAAGTCTAGGTCCGCAAGGGCCACCTCTCGAAAGCTTGCCACATGGCGTCCGCGCCAGCCTTGGCCTCGGTCGCGACGAAGGGCCCATTCGCAGTCTCCGTCCCATCGGCTACCAACGGGCCCGGGGGCTACTGTCGGTGTATTCAGAACCAGGGGTCCCTAAGTCCCGAGGCCAGGCCGGCCATCCACCACATATCACCACCCTGCAAGGTAAGAAGAAGCTAAGTCCCGGGAGAAGGTGCTCGGGGCCACCGCCTCTGGTTCCCGAGCACCCTAGTTCCCCGATGATCCGCAGAGCCCAAATACCAAGAAGGAAGTGCTCGGTAGAGAGTACTCGGGGCTGCACGTGGCAGCCCCCGAGGACTCGGTGCCCCGAAGGTCCCACCGAAGTACTCGGGAGAGAGTACTCGGGGCTGCACGTGGCAGCCCCCGAGGACTCGGTGCCCCGAAGGTCCCACCGAAGTGCTCGGGAGAGAGTACTCGGGGCTGCACGTGGCAGCCCCCGAGGACTCGGTTCCCCGAAGGTCTCACTCAAGTACTCGGGGGAGAGTGCTCGGGGCTGCACGTGGCAGCCCCCGAGGACTCGGTGCCCCCGAAGGTCCCACCGAAGTGCTCGGGAGAGAGTGCTCGGGGCTGCACGTGGCAGCCCCCGAGGACTCGGTTCCCCGAAGGTCTCACTCAAGTACTCGGGGGAGAGTGCTCAGGGCTGTACGTGGCAGCCCCCGAGAACTCGGTTCCCCGAAGGTTCGCGCAAGATCATTCGACGACCCGAAGGGTCCCGTCGTCAGGGTGTCATCCAGTCAAAGGCCCAATGCCGCATTTAATAGGCACGCGCGGTCTGACATCCTGACATCCTGACATTCTCAGCTGCCTACGCCCCAGTGTCAGACCCTGCCATGCACTGGCAGGGGGGCGTGGGTCCATTAAATGCACGGGTCCCGTCCCGTTTCATCTAGGTGCCTCGGGATAACGTTGCCAGAATCGAAGCGCTCCGCCTGCCACCCTGCCCTGGCAGAAGAACAAGACAGGGTGGGCGCACCGGGCACCTCTGAGGCTGCTCGGTGGGCCCCCTTTATGGCGCCCGAGGGCTTCCACAGTGGCGGGTGGTCGGATGCGCGCCGCATTTCTCCACCGCCCCTGTCACTTCGCCAAGACGAAATGATTGCGCCTTTCTCCGTGGCACCTTGGCATTCGCATCCCCTCTTTCCCATTCAGGATATGTTGAGGTCGGCGCGCCTATAAAAGGAAAGGATGGAGAACACGTAAAAGAGGACCCCCCGACGAACAAGACCGAAGGAACCGAAAGTGTGTGAAGAAGAGGACGCAGACGCTCGAACCAGCTCAAGCCAAGCTAGAACACGAGAGCCTCAAGCTCTTTGTAAACGGCTCTCCCCTTAGAACCAGATACATCCTTGAAGAATTCCCTTCAAGGATAAATATAGCGCTCACACAGGAGTAGGGTGTTACGCCTCCGTGCGGTCCGAACCTGTCTAAACCCCGGTGCACCCATCTTTTCCTCGCATTAGGGCAATCATCTCCCGCCAGCCATCGCATTTGTTTCCGCTCCCGCTTATTTCCCAAACAAGCTTTTCCAGGATCATCCCCCCGGCCGAATCTCTAAAAAGGGGTCTCTCGGGATCCCTGCGACAGGAGTTCACCCTCCGACAAGGACAAACAAATTTGATAAGGTAGTAAGCGACAACTCTACTAAGGGCATGTGGTAAGCTTTTGCTTTTTTCTTTTTCTTAATAACTGTGCATAAATCTAAAACATCAAACCAAAAATAACAAAAGGAGCACCATATAAGAAATTCGGGTATTTTGGGTACCCGAACCGAAATTTCAGATACCCGAATTTTTGGTACCTGAATTTTGAACCATATTTTGGGTACTAGTTTCAGGACCGAAATTCAAAATACCCAGACCAAAAATTCAGGTATACCCGAACGCCCATCCCTAGTCTCAATAGTCAAAAATATTGCATGATTTTCAAATTTCACAAAAAACATTGTAGCCATGAAGTGCTTATCACTTCCTTCAACAACTCCAGCCTCTTTAGCTAAAGTCATTACTTCCCTAATGGCCTCAAAAGTATAGTCACCATGTAGTGTCTTTGAGGTTATGGAGTTGGAACTAATAACATCCTTCACCATACGTGTCATGACCCTAACCATAGGATTATTCCATTTCTTCTTTGGGCTAGGAGATTTCCCCTCCCCTTCAATCCCTTCCCAGCAGACCCCTTCTTTTTGTGCATTCCTCACTGCCTTGCTCATCCTTGTCATTCTCATCATCCAAATTGATGTGATTGGTTCCATCTTCTTCGCCAGAAATGCATGCAAACAGCCTAGAAACTTTACTCTTGTCAAACCTCATCTCTAGCTCCTTCAGATTATTAGGTGGACCAAAATGGAGAGCCTTCTTTTTATTTCCATAAGAAACATAGAAAAAAAAAGGGCAAATTGGTTAATGACATACACGATTGAAAAAGACATACAAAATTGAAGTACATGCGTGTTCATTTCCCAAAATTCCTCACTTTCCATTATTGTCCCTAATGTTGCATCCCACCTAAGTCTAGTATTATTCAAGACAGCCAGCCAAAAGTTATACAATCCCTTCAGGTTGTCCCAACCATTTTTAAGTTGCTTTTAACTGTATGGCCTCACTGTACTAGCCAAAAACTTCTCAACCAAGTTTTGGTACCCTTTTGAACTCAACCCTCCAATAGGTTTGTCACCATCATTGATCTCCTCAACACAAATCTTGCAAAAAAATTGTTGTGACTTCAACATCTAACGTTACCACAACCATAAGATGACGAAGAAGGATAATCCGTTAGTTACAGCGGGGTCGATCTCGAAACCATCTAGTTCATAGAGGGAGAACTTGCGTTGAGGAGCTCAACATGGATGGAGACTTCAATGCCGATGGGGCCCTTGGCGAGGATGGGGAGGGAAGGTTGGTGGACATTGGTAGTGCCAACTAGTGGCAGAGGAATGATGGTCCCTAGCTGCCTCTCACCAACATGCTCAGGAGCGTAGCCGGGTGTTGATGAAATGAACAGTGGGGTGGAGAAATTGGAGTGGGGGAAGGGGGACTAGGGGAGAGTATATAAACGATAGCAACGGTGGGTAAATATGTGTAAATTGTACAGGACATTCATAAGTTCATCATGCAAAAGCCTACGAAGCAACCCACGGGTTGCCTAGGACTTAAGTAGTAGAGAGGAGGGTGTTAGCTTTTGAGAAGCCCAGTTGAAAAGCATAGTTTATTTAGTCTTTTGGTTTTTATATAGGCTAGAAGCTAGATAGAAGCCCAGACAAACAATGCTTATGTCTTGAGTGACTCAGATTAACAAACGACTCATTTTGTTTGAGCTGATACTGATCTTCCGGAATCAAGCTATCTTATAGTAGTATGTTTGGTAGAGTTTAAGCTCTAATAATTCTTGAAGTTGGGTATCTCTAGTTTTAATTTTTTTTTAAAGCTATGGATAAATTGAGGATGTTTAAATGAGTCATATTATTTGTACTTTAGATAAAGATAAATACTCAAATCACTTTATTTTAACTTACAAACTCTAAATCTTGCATAAATCTAAGAGTTAAAGCTCTGCCAAAACAAACCCTAACACTCGTATGCATTTGACAAACTTCTTGAAAGCAACCTATCTGTACAAGTAGCATGGCTCCCCGGTCCAAGTGCAAGGCCTTTTTGTTAATGGGGGATGATCCATAGGCGCGCATGCGAGACTCAGCTGTTCCCGGGGGGCAGCATCTCCTTCCGGAGAGTGACATGGTACCTAACTTTATTTCCTCTCGCGATCCGGTGTTGACTCCTCGCGCCTTCCCCTTCGCCGGCCGCGGGTCGCGAAGGTCATCGAGCGGTGCATCGACACCATGCGTCCCCGCTCGTCTCTTTCGTCGGTGAAACTGCTGTGTGACAGCATCCAGCTGGTTGCTATCAGCAGCACAGGCCCCGGCGGCCCGAGTAGGAAAATGCGCGCCCTGCAGGTCAGGTCAGTAGGTGACACCCCGACACACAAGAGAGTCCAGAGGCATCCACGGATCACTCCACCCTCTGGAGCCGATCAGTTCTCTGGCTAGTCTGGAGCGTGATTAGGTTTTGACGCCTGACGATTGAAGGCGCTCTGAACTGCCTGATCGCGGACTGAGATGGATAGCCTGGATTGACCTGTATCTGCTTCGTGTAATTTGCCGGCTGGCAAACCAAGGCTGATCTGAGGCGTCCGTTTCGTGATCGAACAGAAACTCTGAAGGGCCTCTGGACAAACGAATCAGGGCAAATAAAATGGAAAGGGAATTGGTTTGTGCAAACTTCATGGGGTTGCACATGGCTACGCTGGGGATCACGGTCTATGAAATACTACAGAGTTCTTCCTTCAAAAAAATGTACACTACAGAGTTCAGACAAGACATAACAAGGCAATAATTCCCTGCTAGGCTGCGAGAATTTGTGTTCATGGGCCGGCACTATCTTGGAGTATGGACATTTAGATTTTTTTGGTTTTCAATATACAAAAATACACGTCCATTTCGAAATATTGTACATCTAGACTATCATCGTCTATTGGTAGGGCGACAGCAAGATGTTCTATTACTCTCAAAATTCAAAACATTGTGTTCTATTGCTCTTAAAATTCAAAACACTATCGAAATAATTATAAAAAATGTTGAAAAAATATATGTTGTAGAGGATATTATGATCTAGCTCTTAAAAAAAATTAAGCAAAAATATGATTTGTACAATGAGATTGTGTACAATAAAAATTGTCTTTTTGTTTCTCATTGTAAAAGTAATTGTTTGAGTTGAAATTTTTTGGAGAGATATATTTGCAATTGTTTGAGTTGAAATTTGGAAGGGCGAAATCTTTATTTTTTTTTTATTTTTATCATTATTTTAAAGGACGACGGTAGTCTAAATATGCAATATTTTGAAACGATATGTATTTAATTTCCTGAACATCTGGGCCAAGAGCAGGAGCAGCGGGCTTGGTCCAGCTTCAGCTTGGGCTTGATGCTTGCTAGCGGACGTGGCGTAATCCCCTATTGATTAACTAAGCAGACCAGGGTCCAGCAAGAGCTCCTTTCGTGTTTTCGTCAGGGAACAGGATTGGCATATTCAGCAATCAAAGTAGTCGACACAAGCAGAAGGCGATTTGCAGGCAACTTGGAGTGATGAAGACCTGAGCGAACAAGGAAGGACAGGCATATTAAACGCATGATACCCCGATGCAGCTAGTTTTTCACGGTGAACCCTCGAGCACAGATTTTTTAGATGGAGGAAACCTTGAGACGTACCGTACATGGACGTTTACACCATAGATACGGCACCCGTGAGACTCGACAATACGCTCGCAGCCAGTATCCCAGATGCGTTGTTTGCCTGCATATGCATTGTATTTGATATAGTACTACTCTATTACTAGCTTGTGCCTGTTGTGCTGTCTTCTGGGAACAAATTAAGAGGCCACCAAAAGTAGTTGATAAAAAAGATATATAGTCTCCTTGCTAAAATCAGACATACACAACCAAACATATGTGACCCCATTTAGTGATAGCAATCCTAGCTGCTGGTTTGGACACCACGTCTGACAAACATGGGCATGGGTCTGAGTTTTTTCCCAGGGTACTACGGGTTAGATACCCATGAAATAACGGGTCGGACACATGTTTTATAATTTGTCCACAGGTACTCACGAGTATACTCCATAAACATATTGGCCCAGCCCATTGCTTTATTGAGGCTGAGGCACACGCGTAGTTCGCATACGCTCCAGATAGGTAGGCTCTGTGATCGGCTACTGCCCTTCATCCCACCCCCGGCCCACTACCGCACACATGCACTCCCCAGTCGCCACCCAGCCGTTGCCCGCACGTCCCTAGCTGACAATTGTCCAGCGGAGCGCTGACGGGATCCATCTTAATCCGACGTGCCTTCACCGCCCCGTAGATCTATGGTGAGCCTTGACCATCTTCAACTCGAGGCTAGACGGACCACAACACAGAGACACACTCTGCCGCTATCCACAGTCCACCGAGGAACGCTTCCGCCGCACGCATCTCTCTTCCTTCTAGTTTTACGGTGAGCCTATTCATTTTATGCCTGATCTACTATCTCTTATGTCTACGTGTGAAGTGGGCTGATGCATGCACTGGAGTACTGATGAAATGTTGTTGATCTGACCTTCTCTGGTATGTTTAATGTTTATGCTCAATTGAAGCTGATTGTCAAGCCGTAGCTATAAGGACCCTGGACTTAGATTTTTTTATGTCTTCTGTATCAGTCTCTAGATCAAGTAGTTAATACGCATATAATTCAACAGAATGATATCAAATACGTATTTTCAGAAAAATAATTATTTGAACAGAGCGAACGATGATCTCGTGAACTAGGATCCACGGCAGACTAGCCAGGAAGAAGATCCTAAAGCGGAACGAAGCAGCACAAAGTGGAACAACCCAATGCCATAGGAAACTCAGGTGCAGACGCGACTTTAGACTTCTTCGCTTTAACTTCATCTAGGTTGAGATTGATCTCTATCTCAACAATATGAAAACAACAAGACTTAGTATGGAAGGTATTCAACAATTCATATATTAATTCAAGATGTTGATAGATACATAAATGATAACTCAAGGACAATGTTTTACGAGTTTAATTTTAAACGTAAAGTAGTTTATGCAGGTATCCAGTTACATTATCTACTATTAACTTTGAAAATAGTGTAAACAAGGTAACAAGTTATATCTGGGATTTTTTTTATCCTAGAATGGGTTATACCTCACTCTGTTGTCCCTTACATCTAGTACCATACAGCTCCTAGCGGACTGAGCCAGCAACGTTATCACATAAATATCTAATCCATACACTCACTTATCAAAGATACACACGCCTCTGAGTATAACCAATGAGGTCATTCCTTTGCATGTCTGTTCGAATAGATTTACACTCTGCAGAGGTTATACATTGTACCCATACGATATGCTCAATCTCTAACCATTGCAAGCGAAGGAGGGAATCAAACCAAGACACTACAATCACCTTCCACTGCTAGACTATACTACGAGATATCCCAAGTGCTTCAGGTCTCGTACTGGGTGCTAGGGTACCACTAGGACCTTCGTAAAGAGACTGATTCAATAACACCCTCGCGATACACCTGACAGACACTTGGGTTCTCGTTGCTCACCCAGCCCTCCTAGTAAAAGTCCAACTTGATCAGGAGATAGAAAAGTCAAGTCCTACCCATACAGGACGCATGTTTGCACTGTGGTGGCTTAGTATGATGGCGTAATAATTCGGTACTTATATGACCGGGGCAGGCATCTTCTGTTGACAATAAATACAACAAAGGTAACTCAAACCCTCAAGAGCATCCTCTATGAGACGACTCTTATACTTACCCTTGGCAAAACAGTTTTTACCCATTTTACACACCACCCATCATATCTTGCATGACATCAAGGATTTCATAATCACCGAAGATTCATGGCATCTGAATTGAATTGATTAAACAGTTAAGTGACATCTCCAAAGAGACGTATTCCATAGCGATATCTCCAAAGAGGTGTATTCCATCCTAAGCATGCTAGATATCATGACATCATTCGACATTAATATTGATAACGACAAGTAAATCCTAGGGTGATATGTATTCTAGATAAGACATTAAGGCTTGGTAATTATTTGATAAGATTTAACTACTACAAACAGTTGAAATAGCGTAATACGTAGCATATGTGATAATAAGTCATGTTTTAAGTTGATTAATGAGATTATTGAAAACATGGGTTCAAAATGATCAAGGAGATAGGACTTACCTTACTAAAGGTCAATTCTTGATTGGTCATGTCGTTTGAGTTTCACAAGTTCTTCATCATCGGGCCTTGCCTTCAGTTCCTTTCTCGCATCCTTACTTAGATACTTGGCTCTGAGCCTACGCATATTAATGATGAAAGCGCACAACAACTAAGCAACAGAACACCAGAACAAAACAAAAGGAATAACGAAGCGAAAACGACAGGGAAACGACGAAAGCTAACCTCGCTAAAAGACGATCGACAACCCTTAGCTAACCAAAACTGACGTATGGAGCCTAGAGGGGTTATCTAGTCAAGCTAGGTCAAGTTCTTAACCTATTTTTTTTATTGACTTAAGAGAAAGCAAAACAAGTCATGATTAACTAGGTGAGCGTCTAATAGATTAACTGTGAGAAGCAACAATTAGAGTTTCTACGTGTAGGTGAGTGCACGTATGTATATGTATATGTCATGCTTATGTCTATATGCAAGTGAGCATGTATACATTTATACGTAAGTATAACTCTAGTTAGTTAAAACTATATGTGCTTAAGTGTTGTGATTAATTAATCTAACCCATGGCACTAATCCAAGGTAATCTAGTAATTATTCTTAATAACCTATAGCACTAAATGCCACTCTAGTTAAGCTATATTTTATTTCTATCATAAAATCATTTATGTAATTAATTAATTAGGTTAAACTATTCTTTAAATCTAATTATTGCTTATTAAAAGAGTAATTAATTACTAATGTTAAATTATTCTATTATATTCTAAAGACTGGTATTTATTTATCTAGCAGATACACTGGTTGACTTATTACATAAAGTATAGTAAAATTAATGTATAGCCTATAGCATGAAGTAACAATCTACTTTAAACATTTAATTAAAAGATTAATTCTTTAGTTATTCTAAAAACTATTCTTTAATTAACATAAGTATTAAACCTACACTTAAGATATGTTAAGATATGCAACTAAACTACCATTATAACCTAAACATGATTATTGAACTAGCTAAACTCAACTTTATTTAATAAAAGATGAAATCTAATTCTAGAATAAATGCTACATGTAAATACCGGATGAGAAAATAAAAAGAGCTCCAAAAGTTACAAAATTTGGCAGGGAGATAGATTATGATTTTAGAGGAATATCGACAAAAGAATCGCCAACATCGGCGTTAAAACGGAGAAGATATGGCTATCAGAAGATTTGCCAGAAAGAAAATCCTAGAAAAAGAAAAGGGGCACTATTTTGCAGACTTGGTCCACAGGACTTGTGAGCCGATGTGAGCTGTGAGGGTGGTTCATGGTGGACTGGAGCCGTGGACTGGTGTCCGCACTGTGTGGTGGACTTGGTCCGTAGCTCGGTGGACTGGAGGGAGTTCGGGTGTGCGGTCCACCATGGACCCGAGGCTAGTGGACCAAAGAGCTCATTCGATTGGCGAAGCCCGTGTGTCGGTGGCTCTAACTGGAGTGAGGCTGGATAGTGGGGCCCATGTGTAGGAGATAAGGGAGGGGGTGGCTCTGTGTGTGCAGCTCGAAGGGAGAGAGAGGAGCTGGAGAGGGGCGACCGGGAGAGGAGGAGGCCGTAGGGGCGATTGGCTAAGCTCGTCGACGACGAAAGAGAGGGGCAAAGCCGGAGGGAGGGAGCTGGGGAAGAGAGAGGATGGAAAGAGAGAGGTTAGCCATGGTGGAGTCCGATGGGCTTCTTCTTGCACATGCAAGATCAAGGGTAAGGGAGACCGGGGTGGCTGGGATGGCACTCTCCCAGCTACGCGCGTAGCAACGCGGTGCGGCGTGGCTACACGTGCTAGTGAGCGGCGGCAAGGGTCAGCGGTGCTTGGGACGACATGTGCGAGCGGCATGGTGTTGCGCGATGGCATGGAGTGGCTACACGCACACGGCGGCGGTACGCATGGTGGCATGCTCTGTGGTAGTGCGCTTGGAGGCGGCATGGCGCGCATGGCTGTGCGCGGTTGAGCAGCATCGGTGGCTTGATGCTAGGTGGAGCTTGGCCCCACAGTGTGTGCCAGTGGCATGAGCTATCGGTGCGGAGGAGGCCAGACCAATATGGAAAGAGGAGTAGAGGGAGATGGGCACAGTGCTCACCAAGGGTGGCCAATGCTCAGAACGACAAGATGGTGATGCGGGGAGAGCAGAGCGCGGCACTCTAGCGACGGTGCTAAGGAATGGCACTGAAGCATCTAGGCCCTTAATTCATATTTTGGCAAATCACCGATACCATGGGATAAATTTTGTGTGTCATTATTTAAGCAATTTACTTTCATGCAATTTACTTTATGTAATTTATCTGTCTAGAATATAGATTGTTGCATGTCACCTTAGGATTGCAAACTTTGACATAGCTCTTAGTTATTTTTCATATTGCTCTAGTGATTTTTTGTTTGTTTCCACAAGTTTCGTTGATCACATAGCAATTAATTTTAAAAACCGTCTATTCACCCCTTCTAGTCAGTATCCTAGATCTTACAAATGGTATCAGAGGCTAGAACTCTTTTTTTTTTACCGGATTTAACCATCCCGATATAGAATTATGGCTAGTGACACTAATGTTAATGTAGTGAAGCATCCGTTCTTTGAGGGGTCAAACTATGCCTATTAAAAAGCTATGAATGACTGTCTATCTCAAAGCTATAGACAATAAAATTATAAGATATAGTGGATAAGAATTACGTAATTTTTGATCCTACTAATCTTACCATTAAAGATATAAATAATGCTCTTGCAAATGCTTAAGATATAAATGTTCTTTATAGTGCTTTAGATTTTAGTGAGTTTAATAGTATTTCCGAACTTGAGGCCACTCATATGATATGGGAAAATCTCAAAGAAATTCATAAAAACATAATCATAGCCAAGGATGTAAAGCTTTTTATTTACAAAAGTAAATTTGAGAAATTTACTTATATTACCAGACGGAAGTATTAAAAAAATATTCAATCATTTAAACAACATAGCTCAATTTACTCCACTTTCGGAGATATGCAACTCTTTTATACGACCACGCAAAGTACAATTCTAAATTTGGGAAATTGAGCTTCGCATGGATGGTCCCGAAAAATGAAGAAAGAGATTGACACGATTAGCATGCTCTCTAGTCTTCTAGAACCAAATCGTATGGACACAAGTCTGCGAAGATATCCATTATAAAACCGAGGGGCCCCAGGTGTACATCAGCACATGCCATACGTGCACTCTTGAGCCACCGACAGCATTGTCGTCGTGGATACGGGCACGTCAAGTACTTCCCTTTCCAGCCATTGAAAACTCCTGTGTGGCCGTGTCAGCTTCGAAGGTGTTGCTTCTGTCCTGTTCAATTGGCTGTCCAACAACAATGATCGGATTTCTTAGGGCCCAAGCACGGAGCCACGGACATATACGGTGACATCTGTTATTAAGTAGCAAATCAACTAGAACATAAAGAATGACAATTTGGACTCAATTATTAGCATGACGTGAATACAAGCAGCAGAAAAGAATTCGTACTACCAATATAAAGAGGAACCAACAAGAATATATTTTGTTGGGGCCACAGCTGCTTCATTCTTGATTCTTCTCTTGCGCAGACCTAAAATTCGGCAGAGCTTTGCCATTCATTATAATGCAAGAGAGATCAAAACACACACAAGCCAGCCTCACCGGCTGGGACTGCGATAACTACAGGATCGTAAGAAGCACGATAACAAAGAGATAAAAGAACAACTTAGTCAACAAAAGAAAAAGAGCAACACCTCATATTTGATTCTGGTTCACAGCAAGCCTCGCCATGGCTGCCTCCTTTGCCAAATAATGAACCACCGCGGTTGGAGCGAAGTAGGCTCCTTCAAAAATTCATTTGGACGGCATAAATAGCGGCAGCAGCCAGCGCGTCCTCCTTGTCTTGATTCACAAAAATAGAGGGAGGACTGATCTGAACTGAATTTTTATTAGTAGACGAATTAATTAGCGACGTGATGGCCACAACGTGCAACTTCTCCGTTCGTACACAATCTCCCTTTACTCATTTCAAAGCTCAAAATCTAAACTACATAGAACATGTAAAATCACTATTCTGTTGTATATATACGTTTCAGGCCAACATGAGCAGAATGTTCAGAGCTTCCTCAACTTGATCTGAGCACCGTGTTGGGGGTGCAGGGTTATCACGGTGTAAGGCGCGTGGGTGTAGGACGGCGAGAGCTCAAAGGAGAAGCGCTGGAGGATGGTGCACAGCGCCATCTTTGCTTCCAGCAGCGCGAAGTTCTGGCCGATGCAGATCCTGGGACCCCCGCTGAATGGAAAGAAAGCGGCCTGATGCTTGGTCGCGTTGGAGATGCCGTCCGCGAACCTCTCCGGATTGAACTCGCTTGCGTCTTTCCCCCAGACGTTGCGATCATGGTGAATGAAGAGCATGGGCAGCAGAAGGTTCACTCCTGCAGGATAGTTGATGCCACCGAGCTCCATTTCCTTGTATGTCCTCCTGGTTATAAAAGTCACCGGTGGGTATAGCCTTAGGACCTCGTATAGAATCATGGTTACCTGAGCATACATAAAACAAGTTCAAGATTGTTGCCGCAGTTATACGACATGGAAAAACACAAGCTTTCCTATTTATTCCCTAAAAAGGTTCCGATTTAACAATGATCGGTGAGTTCTCTCCACCATGTTTCGGCAGCATATTCACAGATTCACATGGATTCAAGGTATCAATGTTAGCATATCTACGATTTAACCCCAACCATTTTAGAAGTAAAGTAAACCAGTAGTTTTCCACCAGAATCACAAGCTCAGGATTATTAGCTAGCGTCTAATTGAATGAAAATAAAGCATTTCAAAACTTATCTACTAAATCCTACTTTATTTAGTTTCCATTTAACAAAGAAATTAGATGCAACTTTTAAATTTCACGATAAAATATAACATTGATTTTGTACTTACAATCTTCAGACGGCTCAAGCTATCAAAATCTGGTCTAGCTCTTCCAAAGTGGCTCAACACTTCTTCTCTTGCCCGCTCTTGCCACTCTGGGTGCATGCTTAGCACAATGAACGTCCAAGTAAGCAGGACAGATGTTGTCTCCATACCTGCGAAGTAAAATAACTTGCATTCCTCAATCACATCTTCTGTTGCCATTCCTAGATTCGCATTCCCATTTGATTGCCTCATGTTTGACTCCAGTAATAAGCCCAGCAGATCATTGTTAGTACTTCTTTCGCCATTTTTAATAGCCTTCTCTCTTTTGCCAATTATTCCATGCAGAATTTTGCGGATCTCTCGATCAATTTCTCTCATCCTTCTGTTATTTTTGGTGGGCAAGAACCTGCATATGTTCAACAGTGTTACTACAGAACAAATTCATAATTGCTACCACAAAACTGCGGCTACGGAAAGGAGAACAATTGCATTCTCTTATGCTGATTTCTTTTATCCAGTCTTTTCTCTCCCTACAACACTTGAGCAATGAATTTTAGGAGTAGTTAAAATGTTAATAGTGCTCAAAACATTCTTGCACGGAAAAACATCATTCTGTACCTCGCCCTTTACTAGAATTGATATAAGGTTACAAAAACATGGATAGGAGTAATTACTAAAATATTCATATGTAGAAACATGTAGGCGCTTGACAAATGCTTGGACATGTGACTTCACATGTATAAAATTTCTCTCCTAATTAGAGGAAAAAGAACAAACCAATATCCTGGGATAAATATTGTTTGGACAGATTGTATAAAACGTTCAGCTAGTTCTCCTTGCAGCTGGAAAATTTTCATCCCCTCCTGATAGCTGCTACCAAACGCGGTTCTTGAGATAACATCTCCAGTAAGATTCTGGAACTCAGGCCAGACGTCTATCTCAGAAGATCCCTCAGAAAGCATCGAATTCTCCCATCTAGTAATCATTTCGACAGAACAGGTAGAAAATACTGGCAGCATCCGCTGTGAATGAAACATCATCATTAGTCTACTATGGAGCGCATTATCCAATATACGACATGCTGCAATTTGAATTGAGAAAAAGAAAGTCATCTAAAGAGAAAGCAGCAAACAAATACCTTTATCTTCTCAAGATGGAAGGCAGGATTGAGAATCCTCCTATGCTTTGCCCATTTCTCGCCTTCATGACTTACAACCCCATTGGCTAGCAACTTTCCGATACGGCTACTCTTTGGTTTACCAAAGTGGCCAAACTTGTTAGACAAAATCTCCCTCACTAATTCCGGGTCTGAAACCATCACCCTTGGCGTCGGACCAAACCAAGTGAATGACATTTTCCCTGCATTAGAGTTTAAAATTTTTAAGTAAGAAGACTAGCTGGCTGCATCCAAAGCATTTTCTTAGGAGGTGGTTGTCACAGGATATCATAATCGATAATTTTGTTACTTGCAATCAAAGCGCATGCTCTAAATGGATAGTTGGCCCTGTCAAGTGTCTAGTACACGCACACAAGTATCCCTGTATTCTTTTCAGAACATACTGCGCGCTAGTTGATATGAGGGGAAATAATTGCAGCTCCTTTTCTCAACCTGTTTAGCCATACAATCTAGCTATTTTGGGCATGGTAACAGAATCACGTGACCTAGATGATTGTTCTGCTAAGTCTGTAACCCAGGCTAATCCCCAACATTACATCACGTTCTGATTACTGAACTTCCAATCTACTCCGTAACTTATGTGTGCCCCTTTTCGGAGTTCACGACGAACATATCGTAAGGGTCGCAATAAATCATGTTGCCTCAATACCAAAGCTACCAATTTTGGCATAACAAAAACGGAGACGAAAGGAATAAACTTTGGATGGGGCAATGATTGGAGTGCATAGAAGTTACCGTATTCCTTCATGGAGTTGTGGAGCATGGGCTGCACGCGGGAGGCGATGTCGTGGCAGCCGAGCGGTAGCGGCTTCGTGCGAGCCTCCCGATTAATCCGAGCGTTTTCCCTCAGGTCGCCGGTGAAGAGGCGGTACCTGGTGCCCTTGAGGCCCTGGGCCCGCAGGGCCCGGTCCAGCCGCCGCGGCGTCCACCATGCCCATTCCAGCGTCCAGGCCGCCAGCCACAGCATCGCCGCGGCCGCCGCCGCGCCAGACAGGGCCCACGGCGAGGCCTCCCGCAGCATGAGCAGAGCTCGGGTCGCCATTGGCTTCGTGGTGCAGTGGAATAGGAACAGAAAAGCAGAGAGGGGATCAGGTGATGTACTCCGCTTAAATATAGGACGGCTGGGCCGACACGTCTGCATTTTGGCTACTTCACCTTTTGTACTTGAGTTTCCGTGGGTTTGAAAACAAAATTCATAAAGATTATTTTCTTTTTGCGAAATTCATAAATGTTACGTACTTCATAAACTTCTTCGAATTTACACATCTTTAGTCTAAAACTAAAACATGTATGTTGAAAATGACCTTTGTGTTTATTATTACTGCTATTATTATTCATAAAATAGTAGTTACAACTAGATGGTTTCGACAGGTTTTGGATTTCATTTACGGGACCAAAATCACAATTGGTGCGGTTTGGAAAAAACATCACCCCACTTTCTCAAATTTTATTCGTAAATTTTATTCTTTTAAGGTTTTGCAAGGTTAGATGTGGTGCATGTATAAAAAAAAACGGAAAATCTAATCCAATCGGCGCATGCACGCTCACGATGACGACTGATCGAGAGCTAGCAGTACTCCCTGTGGGGTGGTGGACACAACCGGTGGGTAGATCAAACTTTGTACTTAGGACGATTTTTCGGAGTAAAAAAATGGTCCCATTCAACCATTGATATGCACACAACTTGATCTTTCAAAAGATTATATTGCAACATACTCTTAATTTAAAAGTAACACCTTTTAAGTATATCTATGATACCTTGAAAAACAATGGTGAGCTCCTAACTAACGCCAACTTATCTCTGTATCTAAAAATAGTAGGTGAGGTATAGAGTATACATTAAGTTAAAATTGATGTCGGCTTCACTCACATAATTTAACTGGAGATCGAGTTCTAAGGGGACTACGTCCCTCACGTAAGCGCTCTGATTGGAGGCATAACTACCATATTGGTTATGATCTCACCCCATACAACACTATATAATTGACTAGGAGAGTTCGACTTAATCGCAGCTATTCTGCACCAAGCCATCATCAAGCTAGAGACATCTATAGGCTCATGTCTATCCTAAGGCTTTCACTGTGATGATTAGATGTTCAATCTAGAGGTTACCATTAATGAGAAAAGATTAGAACCTACACAATACAATAATACTCAAATCATATCTAGGATAAAATATAATCCTAAACTCTGTCATTATTTGAGAGAGAAAAAAGCAATGATTGATGTTGCTTATTTGGTTGAGCCAAGATAATTACAACGCCACATATTAATTGTAGCCATAGTTTGTGTAGTTGTACGACAAATAAAACTATATTTCATATCTAGTCACTACTACAAAACAGGTGAATAGTGTCGATTACAAAACCTCATTAGTGCCGGTTTTAACCTGACACCGATTATTCGACACCAATAGTTCGTGACTATCAGTGCCGGGTATGGAACCGGCACTAAAAATTACTATCAGTGTCGGTTTGTGGATCGAATCGGCACTGAGAATAGCGACTAGAGGGGGTGAATAGACGTCTCAACAAATTTCTTTCGAAATAGATAGTATTTTCCTATTTCTCACTCAACGCACCTCAAAACACTCGAGCGGAAGCAAAAGAATAAAAAAGACAAAGCAAGAAGATTAGCTTCATGGCAACATGACTCCACGGATGGAATATGAATCATATGTTCCATTCAAGACAATTCTATATGTCTTTGTGTAAAAAACTCGCAACTTTCAAATAAACTAGAGAAGATGGTTATCGGATAAGGTTATCCTTCAAGATGATAGTCTAGTGGTAAAGGGACTCAAGACCTGCTCAAATATATGAGTATGTGAGTGTTTAAGTCACTAGCATTAAGAAGAACAACTCTGCGAAGGTGAAAAACTACAGCTGAAAGAAAAGATCACCGGGCAAGGAACCTCTCCAAGTTGATGATCTAGAGGCAAGGGTACTCAAAACCCATGAGTGTACACTCGTATGTGAATTTTTATACCTCTAACAACAAAAAGAGCAACCTCCCAAGGTGCTGAAAATTCAGCTCAAAAACCAAAACAAAAATCACAAAAAAACACCAAAAATATGCAAACTTGCAAGGGAACCAATAGAGGGAAACTAGAAAGAGGTGAGCACAATAACATGAAGAAAAATAAACTTCATTGCAGCAAGGATCATCCCTATTTTAAATGGATTACAAAGATTTTTTTTTCTCACAAAACTCTCACATAATACATAGGCTACGCACTCATCTTCCTCTCTACTAAAATCCTAACACAAGGCTCTTATATGGGTGGTATAAGGGGCTCAAATGGCTGATTCAAACTCTCTCATAGCACTACCTCTCTATTTATAGGTCAAGGAAACTTAACCCCTAAGTTTACTAGCTTTTCCCCAAAATACACATCTCTTATAGTACACTCCTACCTACCATCGAGGATATTTTTGTCAATTTTCTTCTCCATTCATCAGACGGCCGCGGCGCCTTCACGACTTAGCTTCGCGATGGTGCCACGTACTACTCCAGTCCTCCTACAGTTTTGAGATCAAACCGTGAAACCGTCTACACGCTTATCAAAGCGTGACTCACCGCCTTGCTTACATCTTAAGCAAGTGCTTTGATATCGATGCGTGTACTCTGTCATACGATTCTGACCGCCGGTAAGCTTCTCCCACTCCCGATCCCTCGAGCCGCTTAGTCACTTGTACCGGCATCCCTTTCGCTTGACTTTGTCAACACGCCGTCTCCATCCGCCTTCAATACTTTACTTGAGCTCCACGTGTCCAGCTAGGATCACCCTTGACTCCGCCTAACCTCCTTAATCATCTGGCAACAAGCACTCCGCTTTGCCCCGATCATCCCACCGTCGACCGCCAAGTTACATCCATCATCTGCACACCATAAGACAAGAATATCTCCAACTCCAATTCCAATTCCAATTCCAATTAATCCATAATCAATATGCTCAAATAAAATCCAAAATTAATTCAAATCACATCAAAGCTCATGCAAAACCGAAGATCATCAAACCAAATAAATGATAATATCAATCATTCATCACAAATAAATCAAGACACATTTCAACTTGATTTCTCATTTCTTATAAAAACCAATAAACAAAAACCATAAACCATAAACCGCTTTCAGAAAAACCGCTTAAAAAAACGATAAACTTCAATCGTACCAAGTATGATGCCATCGGGGAGACCAGAGCTAGTGATCTCGATCGATGATCAGGGCAGTAGTATTACCCGCAAATACGCGGGCCACAAGTATAAAATAATTTAGCTGGTGCGAAGGAGTCACGCACTGCGTCACGGGCCGGCAGGGCCATCTGAAGGCGTGCAATAGAGTCATACTTGTCAGGTGAGGTTGAGATGAGATGACGAAAGCGCTTGCGTAAAAGCTCTTGTCCTGCCCTGCATGTATGGCTGTACACCCCTGCCTCCGTGGACACTTGATGCTTCGGTGAAGACCAAAGCAGGCTTCAAGCACGCTGCACGGTGCGTCACCGAAATGGCTCCCATCGCGAACATACTGGCACTGAAAGATGGTGATGCGTCAGGTCGCTCCTGTTATATAGAAGTGTCACTGGTCTAGTTGATCCCTTGTGTCCATTTGTTTAAGGTTCTTGTGTGGTCAGCTATGCGGCAGGCCATACCTTGCTCGTAAGGAGCTTCAATGCTTCATGGAGAAGAAACTCTAACGGCGACCGGATTGGACAAAAGCTACCGAAATGGAGTACAGGACAGACACCCACCATGTGGCGACTGCTTCCTTGTTCGTTTCGTTTCTGCGGAACCGGTTACGATTTTTTGGGAACCCAGAAGGCCAAGTCAGACCATGCAGCATTGCATGTCATGTTGATAAAAACGTACGGCCATTGTGTGATCCATACATAGATCGAAGTGTTTAGTCAGTGTTCAACTGTTCATTACTTTCATAAATTGAAATATAAATTGTCATAGAATCCTACTGATCATTTTTTTTATGCCACCAACATATACAGAGAAGTGTATCTTGGTTAACATATAGCATAACTCGGTTAGGATCCATATAGTGAAATATGTTCACTCGGGTTTAAGTTTTAGACTCGACACATGTGCTCTTATTTTTTAAGGAATAATACATATATACATGGATACATTTAATGATCAAAGTGTGTATCCGTGCTGTAAGGTTATACCTCTAATTTTGTTAAACCTATTCTAGAACGCACCCACATAAGTGTGATGTGAGTGAGTACATACATTCGACTTGTACTTTAAAAAAACATATATCAATACATATAGCATTGATATCACTAGAATCATGATGAAAATCCGTTTTATATAAAAAGGCGTACAATACATGTTGGCCCAAAACGTGATAACCCTTTTAGGTTCAGGATCTATTTAGATTATAACTATATTTTTCATGTCTAAATTTAGCCAAGTATGGCTAATAAATTTTTTATTATATATGGGACAAAGTTAGTAAAAAATTAAGTGTATGATATGTGGACTAATATGATAGTAAAGTATGACTTGTTATAGTTATAACAATCAACCAAATAGTTACTAAAAATCTATAATATAATTAAACTTAGACATGATAAAGTTAAGCTCAAATCAAACATGCCCTAGGTAATCAATTCTAGGCAGAGTGTTCATCAATCATCAATTGATCATCAACCATATTTCTTAAGCCCAAGCAACAACATTTTTTTGTTATTTATTTTCCCATGCAACATGCTCGCGTAACGCAACAATAATATGCAATGAATCAAGTTGTGCGCGCTGTATGGTCAGAGGCTGAAAACTCTTTTTCACTATATCAAAAAGCAACAACAAAATCTTATACGGCCTTACAGAGATTATTTAACAGGCATGCGTACCTGCAAACGTCATGTGACTAGTTTATTTCAGTGCCCCCTTTTATATTCACTCTAGAGAAATGAGAACAACGCATGCCCTCACATAGGAACGTCTTAATCAACGCGATTAGCCCTGTTGGCCTTTTCGGCGAACTTGTGCCACAGATGCAAACAGCGAATCTGGCTTCCACTGGTCTCTTGTGTTGTGCATCTTTTTCCACAAACCAACCGTGGCCGCCAAGGAAACATAGACAACACCTACAAATAAAAAGAAAAAGAAAAACATGTGACGCCAACGAAGCACGCCAATCACTGGCCGGCGACACATCTTAAGCTAATAAGAAGAGATATAAGTAGATACTTAATAAATAGTTTAGGATTATTATTTAGTTTATTTTTTTTAACTTAATTAGACGAGGGAGGGGCAGAACTTGCCATAGGCCAAGCCCATAGCTGTTCTATTCAAGTTTGGGTTGGATTTAAAAATAATTATCATTTATAAAGTAAAATCCAATGAAAATTTAGATCCAGATCTTAGGTTGAAGCTTAGACTGTCATGAATTTGGTCCCGCTCCTATATAAGAGTGATTTTTAATTCATTCTTTTAGTTTTAAATCAATCCAACGACCTAACCAATACAAACTTGCATGCCTCCTGATAAGCGGTTCGATGTCTATTTATACCGCTCACTTGCTAAGCTCGCAGCCCACTGCGCTGCACAGTCGCCGTTGCCGCAGCAGAACACTAATCGGGAAGGAACCCGATGGACGAGGTCGTAGAAGCAGCAGCAGTAGTTTCGCCGTCGCCGTGGAGCCTGCTCCAGGGGCTCCTTGCCCTGCTCGGCGCGTGGGTGGCCTACCGTGCCGCCGAGAGATGCTGGCTGCGGCCGCGGCGGCTCAGCCGGGCGCTCCGTCGGCAGGGGCTCGGCGGTACGGCGTACCGCTTCCCGGCGGGCGACCTCAAGGAGAACGCCCGGCTCAACGCCGAGGCTCGGTCCAGGCCCATGCCTCCGTGCCACGACGTTGTCCCCCGCGTGATGCCGCATCTCCACAACACTGTCAATGAGCACGGTACGTCGACTGTCTCAGACGATCTCCTAAAGCTCAGTAGCTTAGTATTAATAGAAAATCTTAGACTGAATTTAGTTGGATTTATCGAATTATGCTTGAATATGTTTGCTACCGACGTGAACATTGAGATTGACGTCGTTTGACAAGTGTTGTGAATTATTGGATGTTTTTGTGGACGGAAGTGCCCACGTTGGTGACAAACTTTTTTGTGGTGTTAACATGGCAAGTTTTGTCCTTCTTCCATATCCGACTTATTGCTGTCTCCAGACTTTTTAGTAAACAAGTTCAGAAATACCAGCCAACAAATTGCTGATATTCCCTCAAAATAGAGGTCTCCTATATTCAAAAGTTTAAAACTAAAATTTACAAACTTGCTTTTCTAAAATTTGCTCAAAATTATTCGCAAATTGTTCTTATTTTTTAGGAGATTTTCCCAGTTGTCACTAATGTAGATGTGTTTCGACAAAATGACATAACTCTCTTGCTGACACATAAGACCACTTGTATCAATGACAGGTGGGTCAGAATGGTAAATCTTCAAAACACATTTAAATTAGTAGCATATAAGCAATTTTATATTTTTATTCAAAATATGTAGCAGCTAAATCTAATATTGTCTTTGAATAATTCTAATTTATTCATAAACTTTATAGAACATCCAATCTAAATTGTGTTAACTTATTTCTTAAATTGCTCACGGTTCTAATCTAATTTGCTCATGATTTTTTACAAAGTTACTTACATGACTGCATTTAAAAGACAAACGAACAATGTTTCTTTTATTTTTGCAAAGGGTTGAAGTAGGTTATAAATAAGTATTGTAGGTTTAGATATAAAAAAATATAAAAATAAAATAAAATACTTATGTTCGTTTTTTTTAAAGTAGACGTACATGTCATAAGTCCAAAACATGCCCATGCAGTTTTTAAATGTGTCGAACTTTGTAAATCTTCATCGCTTTGACGATACAAACATTGAACTGCAGGCAATATTTGCATCACTTGGTTCGGCCCGATCCCCAGGGTGGTCATCGCAGAGGCAGAGTTGGTCAGAGACATCCTATCTAACAAGTTCGGTCACTTCGAGAAGTTCAAGAACAAACGTCTCGGCAAATTGCTGGCCCTTGGCCTTGCGAGCTACGACGGCGAGAAATGGGCAAAGCACCGGAGGATCCTGAACCCTGCATTCCATCTTGAAAAGCTTAAGGTGCTCACTCCTAGTTTCAAGTTATCAAATCCTGCTACCCTATAAGCAATCAGTCTCAGTTCAGTACGACTACATGCACATGTGTGCTTACTCAAGTCATTTTCAGCGCATGCTGCCGGCGTTTTCTACGTGCTGCACCGAGCTGATAGATCACTGGGAGAGTAAACTTGCTGGTTCCGATCGATCATATGAACTGGACATCTGGCCGGAGTTTCAGAACCTCACCGGAGACGTGATCTCCCGCACGGCGTTCGGCAGCAGCTTCATGGAAGGACGGAGGATCTTCCAACTCCAAGCAGAGCAAGCAGAGCGAGTTACCAAGGCCTTCCAGTATATGTACATCCCAGGATTCCTGTGAGCACCCTCCTATCTGTCACGGACATCTCCGGTTCTTTGAAGGCACGTATGCATGCGCATCGACAGCATACCATTTCTTAAGTATACCTCTTGCAGGTTCTTCCCGACACAAAACAACCGGAGGATGAACGAGATCAACCGAGAGATCGAAGGGAATCTAAGAGGCATGATCGAAAAGAGGGAGCGCGCAATCGAGAGCGGCGAATCGAGCAGCAACGACTTGCTCGGCCTGCTGCTGCAGTCGAACAGGGACAGCGGGAAAGGCGGTCTGAGGATGACCACCGAGGAAGTGATCGAGGAGTGCAAGCTCTTCTACTTCGCGGGGATGGAAACCACATCGGTGCTGCTCACGTGGACGCTCGTCGTGCTAGGCATGCACCCTGAGTGGCAGGAACGCGCGAGGGACGAAGTCCTCAGCGTGTTCGGCAGGGACAAGCCAAATTTCGACGGCCTTAGCCGACTCAAAACGGCAAGTAGTGTTTTCCACACCTCTACATATGATTCAACAGAATTTTTAAATTAGTAGAACATGTATGTTCGCCTCAAACCCTTTCCTATGTGATAACGATGCCCATGCTTCACCTTGTGATTCAGGTGACGATGATACTATACGAGGTGCTCAGGCTGTACCCGCCGGCGGTAACGCTAAACCGAAGGACGTTCAAGGAAATGCAGATCGGAGGCATCACATACCCTGCAGGGGTGATCCTTGAGCTGCCCATAATCTTGGTTCACCACAATCCTGACGTGTGGGGCAAGGACGCGCATGAGTTCAAGCCAGCGAGGTTCGCGGAGGGGATCTCAAAGGCGACGAAGGACCAACCGGCGTTCTTCCCCTTCGGTTGGGGCCCCCGGATCTGCATCGGTCAAAACTTTGCATTGCTCGAAGCCAAGATGGCGCTGAGCATGATCCTTCAACGCTTCGAGTTCCAGCTGTCGCCGTCGTACTCACATGCGCCGTACACAGTCATCACGCTGCATCCTCAGCATGGCGCGCAAATTATACTCAAGAGGCTATGATCGTCTTATGCCATTGGTCGTTGTCGAAGATGATATCGGAGTGCTGTAACTTGTACCAGTAATTGGGTGGTTTTGTGTATCTAAATTTTGCGTGGAAATAAATGGCAGGAGAAATATTATGCTTAGATAATATGCTCACGGTGAGGGATGGGGTGCCCTCGCGACTCCTGTGACCCCGCCGCCAACACCATAGGTCTCCAATTCCAACCTAAATCTACCGAAAAATCCCCTTCCCCTCCACAAATCCGCTTCGCCCAAAGTCAGTCTTCTCATTTTCCCACACACACAACCGGAGACAGCTTCTTTGCCGAGTGCCTCGGGCACTCGGCAAAGGACGATATACACTCGGCAAAGGCTTTGCCGAGTGCTACACTCGGCAAAGGGCGCTCGGTAAACAGTTTGTCGGCAAAGACCTCTTTGCCGAGTGCACTTTATCGGGCACTCGGCAAAGGCTTTGCCGAGTGCTAATCTGACACTCGGCAAAAGTCTCCGCTTTGCCGAGCGCCAGTGAATCAAACACTCGGCAAAGGTGGCGCTGTGCCGAGTGCCACCTTTGCCGAGTGAATATCATTTTTCCATTCATTTTTTTTCATTATTCGAATGACTAGCAGTTATAATTCGAATTATCCAAAAAAATTCAATTAATTGAAATAAATTAAAGAAATATAGAAAAAGTCCGAGAAATGTGCCACATTGGAACATGGAGTACCAGGTATTGTATGAGGACTGCAGAAAAAGTTTGGAGGTCAAAAGTGAAAAAAAATAGGGTTTGCCGAGTGTCAAAAAATGACACTCGGGAAAGGAGCCTCTTTGCCGAGTGCCAGATGTTTGCCGAGTTCTTTCTCTCTGGCACTCGGCAAATAGCATCTACGAACTTGAAGCACCAGGTATTGTATGAGGACTGCAGAAAAAGTTTGACCACCAGGTATTGTATGAGGACTGCAGAAAAAGTTTGGAGGTCAAAAGTGAAAAAAAAATAGGGTTTGCCGAGTGTCAAAAAATGACACTCGGGAAAGGAGCCTCTTTGCCGAGTGCCAGATGTTTGCCGAGTTCTTTCTCTCTGGCACTCGGCAAATAGCCTCTTTGCCGAGTGCCAGATGTTTGCCGAGTTCTTTCTCTATGGCACTCGGCAAATAGCCTCTTTGCCGAGTGCCCGATAAAAAGCACGCGGCAAAGTCTGGAACACTCGGCAAAGAAGCCGTCTCCGGTAGTGACAAATCCTCCCCTCCACTGCAGTTTCGAGCCTGGCGGCGGGGGTCTCAACCGGAGTGCGGCCAGAAATTCACGGCCACCGCAAGCTCCAGATGTTCTCAAGGCTGTGCTACTTCGTCAACAGGCTCATGAGCAAGTATGTGCAGGAATCTCTCTCCCTACCTTTGAATCTAGTTGCACTCGACCATAGGATGGGACGCGTGGGTCAGATAGAGGTATTGCACAGTTATGCAATGGAAATGGAGGCAATACGCCTCTCTCGGCTCGCCCGCCGCGTTGTCAGCCGCAACAGACCACTAGGCTCGAGAGGAGCAGGGCACAGAGCTCATAGGTGTCCAAACAGTAGAAATCTTCTTCACCACCACTCCTCTCCACTCCACCTCCGCCTCAACACAAACCCCAGCAACAAAACAAGCTCTCATATTTACAAGCTCTCCAATCAAATCCTCACCCAAAGCCAAAGTCTCCCGCATCCCCCACACAAGTGATGGAAGCCTTCCCCGGAGACTCAACTACAAGGCCTCTCCAAGACTACATGGTGGTTTTTGCAACTGGTGACTTTGCTAGGAAGAGAGACTACATGCTGAGCCATGCAACCGTCTGCTGCACACTGAGCCACAATAGCTCCTTGACTCCTCTCACAGAGGAGTTTGGGGTGCATGTGGGGGACTGTTAGATCGTCAAGCACCATCTGGAGGATTTCTTCGTCATCTTCCACAACTTGAGCCATCGCCTGCCTTACGGGGGCAGGGATATCCGGTTCCAAGAATGGACTGAGCAAAGGTACGCGAAGGCTGTGCATTTTGACTTTCATGTATGCCTGTGCATTGAGGGCTTGCCAATCCACGCCTGGAGTGAGGAAGTGGCAACACATGTCATTGGTAGAAGTTTTGCCATTCAAATTGTGGAGGAGCACACCAAGAGGAGGGAGCGTACCCGCACCTACGACTTGTGGGCATGGTGCAACAACCCAAGTGTGACTCCAAAGATCATACGGCTCTCCATTGCAGATGAAGACGCTAAGTTTCCACCTACACAAATCCCTCTTCCTCAGGTGGCGATACACCATGAAAAACCCACAAGCTTAAAGAATGGATATGTATACAAGCTGTTCATCCATTTGCACGTCATTCAGGACCTCACTTCCCTCACCGACGACCCCGACAATGGCAGCCCCATTTGGTGCTGGGAGCGCATCCTGGACTGGCGCTATGGGGAGCTTGACGGCGGGGTCGAGACTGACCATGCACTGGTGGCATGCAACTATAGGCCGAAGAACGCAGGTGAATGTGATAGGGACAATGAAGATGGTGGGCATAGGTGCCACCAGAGCAGATCGCTCTGGTCCTAGCTCACATGCTTGTGCTGTGACACCAGAGAGCTCATTGATGGGGGCCATGGTGAGCGTGATAGGAGTGACACCAGACAATATGGTCGTTGTTCCCACTATGATAGTCCTTCACCGGCGAGAAGCCCCAGGATTAGGTGCACCATGGATCTAGCAATTTCTCAGGCACATCATGCTCTGATGAGCTCATGCCGGGTGCGTTTAGAGCTCACACAGGGTGTGTTTCGCCTCTCCGATGGCTGTGGTGTGCCAACCCAATAGAAGCAAGAAGAATGAGCCCTGTCGAGAGGGCAACATGAAGATGCTCCAGGACAGTAGTGCTAACATCCAATTCAAAGAACAACAGTGCTTCCAGAAAGGAAGTGATCGTGGTCGCGAGCACTCGCCAAGAAGGGAGTATGGAGAGGGATCCTCCAGGGATGATGGGAAGCGTCGGGCCATCCTTGACGCCTCCCTCAGCTTGGCGGTGCGTCACACTCAGGACTGCTCCTTTGAGAGGTTGGCACACCATCCTTTTCACCCTTTGCGAGGGACAGCTGGCTAGGAGGGCAGTACCCCCCGAATGAGCACAAGACGACCATGTTTGCTAAGTAGGGCACCTCAAAGGATGCTATGATGGAGGTGGGCAGCTAGAACATACCGCTCTCTACTCCGACACCTAGTGCACCAGAACGAGAGCATGACCTCCACCTATTGCATAAGACCACTTTGCAGCTAAGGTCTGACAATCCTATGTGTATGGAGGCAGCCTTAGGTGCAGTGGTGCACCGCAATGTTGCCCCAGATGTAGTGGATGATTGGGTTGCTCCCCTAGCAGCCACTGCCCCAGCTGAGCAGCTTAACACGTAGGGTGCTGCCAGTGCACTAGTGCAGGGAGGGTCCCTACCCTAAGCGACGAGGAGCTGGCCCCTGCGCATCACCTGGTCTAGAACAATGCTACATCAAGACCTATGATGCTCCCCTATCGGAGACTATGATAAAAGCTTTTGAAGAGCTGACCAGGGCAACCTACCATGGCAAACCACCAGCTAGCATCACCCTGGAGGAAGAGCGCTTCCAGCCTTGAAAGTGATAGTAGCATGATGTCCAAGAAATGAGGAAGCATCGCACTGTGATGTTTGAAAAGTGGCCCATGCTATGTTGTTTCTTAAGTTTGTAGTGTCGCCCTGGGAGGCCTAGTATCTCTTAGGGTTGCTTTTGTTTCTATTTTTGGTGCGTGAAATGGTGCCATGGTGGCAAAATTTCACTTGTCTATGCTATTCTGGTCATGAGAGTCCTTGTAGCAAAAATCTTATATGGGTGTTGGGTTCGGCTGATGGTTAATATGGTATAGCAGGGTTCTGGTTTGGCATACCACTAGGGTACCAATGCCTTTTGTCGATGGTCACTTATTATTTGATGGCACAAAGAAACATGATAATCCTAAATTAGAATGTTAGGGGACTAAATGGCCAGGTGAGAAGAGATGCAGTCAGAGAAATGGTGCAATCAACACAGGCTACAATAATATGTCTGCAGGAAACAAATGCAGTTTATAGATGATGAGATTGTGGCACAAACCTTGGGGATTCAGTTCACCAGAAACTACTCCTACCTGTAAGCTTCGAGAACCAGAGGGGGTATTCCCATTGCCTACTCAGATAATTTCTACGATCTGATCGCTTCGTCCAAATCGGCCAATACACTTTCAGTCACCATACAAATGAAAAGCGACGGAATGGGATGGGTCCTTACCGGAGTATGTGGGCCACAGGGAGACCAACAGAAGCTGCTCTTCATCGACGAGATCAAGTCAATCAAACCTCCTAACAGCATAGAGTGGCTACTAATTAGAGATTTTAACCTTATATATAAGGTGGCCAATAAAAACAACTCGAGGCTCAACAGAAGGCTAATGGGTAGGTTTAAGGCGCCAATTGATGACCTGCAGATCAAAGAACTGTCACTCATAGGGAGGAAATTCACTTGGACAAATGAGCATAATACATTGACCCTAACAAGAATCGATAGAGCTTTCAGCTGCACTGAATGGGAAGATCTTTATTGGTATGTTCCATACCAATAATCAGTATAGACCTCAGTCTCAAGCCCCTATTCAGCGCTCTAACTATCAGACACCTCGTTCAACTCCACCATCTACTCCTCAAGTCAAGAACAGCCTCGCTACTCCCGCCTCAGGCAAAGAATGTTTTCACTGTGGAGAGCTAGGATACTATGTGAACCGATGCCCTAAGAAGAATCTAAATCAGTCCAACACCAACATCTCAAAGTCCACTCAATTTCAATCCTAGGCGTGTAATGGAAATCAGACCCATGTTCAAAACAACCATGGATAGTAGAATTTCGTTCAAGGGAAGGTCAATCATGTCACCATAGAAGAAGCTCAAGATGTTCATAATGTGGTGTACGGTATGTTCCTCGTCAACTCTCAGCTTACATCAGTTTTGTTTGATTCTAGAGCTTCGCATAACTACCCATATGTTGCCAAGCATGATTAACCTATGGTTATGATGAAACAACCTATGCTTATTAGCTCTCCTGGAGTAGAATTGAAAACACAATATATGTGTCATAGGATAAAACTTAAAATAAGGGGGTAGACTTTCCAGCAAATCTTGTAGTCATAGAATCTAAGGTCATAGATGTTATCCTCGGAATGGATTGGTTATCCAAATTTGATAGAGTAATTGAGTGTGCCAGAAGAGCAGTCCACCTGACCAATGGAAATGGAACCAAAGTTGAGCTCGTAGCTACTACCCCAACAACAGATGATTGTTCTCTCAATTTACTTGAAGAAAACCCCATTGATCAAATCAGAGTGGTTCATGAATTTCCCGATATTTTCCTCGATGAATTGCTAGGTATACCACCAGATCAAGATATTGAGTTTGTCATTGAATTGGTATCCGGTACGACCTCTATAGCTAAAAGGCCATATAGAATATCTGCTAATGACCTAGCTGAGTTGAAGAGTAAATCCAAGAACAATTAGGTAAAGATTTTATTATACCAAGTGTGTCACCTTAGGAAGCCCTAGTTCTTTTCGTGGATAAGAAGGATGATACTCGAAGAATGCGTGTAGACTACAGAACACTCAATGATGTGACTATTAAGAACAAGTACCTGTTACCCCGAATTGAGGATTTGTTCGATCATGTGAGAGGCGCCCGAGTGTTCTCCAAGATTGATCTAAAGTCTAGATATTATCAGTTGAAGATTCGATCGTCGTATGTACCCAAGACCTCCTTCAGTACTCGACATGGACTACATGAGTATACTGTTATGTCTTTTGGATTGACCAATGAGCCAGCTTATTTCATGAATCTCATGAATCAGGTATTTATGGATTATCTGGACAAGTTTGTAGTGGTGTTCATTGATGATATTCTAATTTTCTCTAGGAGTGAAGAAGAACACGAAGAACATTTGAGAATTATGCTACAGACACTCAGAGAGCATCAGCTGTATGCCAAGCTTAGCAAGTGTGATTTTTAGTTAGATCAAGTCGCTTCTCTTGGTCATATCATAACAGCTGGAGGTGTAGCAGTAGATCCAAGCAAAGTGAAGGATGTATTGAATTGGTTACCGCCTACCAATGTGTCAGAGATCTGAAGTTTTCTTGGTTTAGTAGGATATTATCACCGCTTCATAGAAGGATTCTCTAAGATAGCTCAACCTCTTACCTCTTTGCTACAGAAAAATGTGATTTTTAAGTGGAGCGCAGCTTGTCAAGCAAGTTTTGAAGAATTGAAGAGGAGATTGACTGCAGCCCTAGTGCTAGTTCTACCAGACATCAGCAAGAACTTTGATATCTACTGTGATGCTTCGCGATAAGGACTTTGATGTGCTCTTATACAAGAAGGTTAAGCCGTAGCTTATGCGTCAAGGCAGTTAAAGAAGCATGAGGAGCATTACCCTACACATGATATGGAATTAGCAGCAGTGGTTCATGCACTGAAAATTTGGAGACATTATCTTATTGGAAAACGATGTGAGATATACACGGATCACAACAGTTTGAAATATATATTCACCAAACCGGATTTAAACCTTCGTCGGCACCGATGGCTAGAGTTAATCAAGGACTATGATGTGGGAGTCCATTATCACCTAAAAAAGGTTAATGTGGTAGCTGATGCTTTGAGTTAAAAGAGTTATTGTAACTCGATGATGGTTCAAGATAGTTAACCCGAGTTATGGAAAGAGTTTGAGAAGCTTAACATTGATTTTGTGGTAGATGTAGAAGCAACTACCATGGTAGTTGATTGCACATTAGAGCAAGATATTCGTATAGGTCAACTTGAAGATGAAAAGCTCAATGAAATAAGGCAACTTATTAAGGATGATAAAGCACCAGTCTTTACAGAAGACAATCAAGGTATCATGTGGTTCAGAAAGAGATTCTGTGTGCCTAATCAGAAGGCCATTAAAGAGTTATTTTTAAGGGAAGCCCATGATTCAGCATATTCCATTCACCTCGGAAGCACGAAGATGTATCAAGATCTCAAGGATCATTATTGGTGGTATAGAATGAAAAGAGATGTTGCAGAATACGTAGCCTTGTGTGATACTTGTCATAAGGTCAAAGTAGAACATCAGAGACCAGCAGGATTGCTACAGCCCTTGAAGGTACCTGAGTGGAAAGGGAAAGAAATCGGTATGGATTTAATTGTTGGATTACCCCGTACACAAGGAGGATATGATTCTATATGAGTTATAGTTAATCGTTTGACTAAATCTCTCATTTTATCCAGGTTAAGACTACATATAGTGGAGCAGATTAGCAGAGATGTATATGTCAAGAATAGTGTGTTTGCACGGAGTATCGAAGAAGATTATTTCGGATAGAGGAACTCAGTTTACTTCCAAGTTTTGGCAGAAGCTACAAGAGTTTATAGACACGAAGCTGAATTTCAGTTCTGCCTACCATCCTCAAACAGATGGTCAGACTAAGAGAGTAAATCGGATACTTGAGGACATGTTGAGAGCTTGTGCTCTGAAGTATGGTAAAAGTTGGGATAAAAGTCTACCATATGCAGAATTCTCGTACAACAATAGTTATCATTCAAGTCTCTAAATGTCTCCATTTGAAGCCATGTATGGAAGAAAATGTAGAACACCGCTGTTCTGGATTGAGACTAGAGAAAGTCAAGTTTTTGGGCCAATAGTTCTACGAGATGCAGAAAAGCAAGTTCATATAATTCGAGAGAATCTAAGGATTGCACAATCGAGTCAGAAAAGTTATGCTGATAACAGACATAGAGAATTGATTTTTGAAATTGGAGATTTCGTCTATCTCAAGGTTTCTCTCATAAGAGGTCTTCGTAGATTTAAGGTCAAAGGGAAATTATCACTAAGATTCATTAGACCTTTCAAGATACTGGATAAAAGAGGAGACGTAGCTTATTAGTTGAAGTTACCGCCTCAGCTGGTAGATATGAATGATGTCTTTCATATGTCTTAGTTGAAGAAGTGTCTTCGAGTGCCCGAAGAACTGTTGCCAATGAAAAACTTGGATGTTTGAGAAGATCTCTCATATACAGATTATCCAGTGAAGATCATTGAAAAGATCAGAAAGGGTTACCAGAACTGAAGTGATACCAATGTGCAAAGTGCAGTGGAGTCACCACTCAGAAGATGAAGCAACATGGGAAAGAGAAGAAGATCTGAAGTCAGAGTTTCCTCATCTTTTCTCCTATCCGTCCAAATCTCGATGGCAAGATTCATTCCAAGGGGGTAGGTTTGTACACCTTAATTTTTAAATGTGCAAGTTTCTAAAATTGGCTAGATTTTAATTTGAGTTTGAATTAAATAGCCTAGGTTTAAAATCTAATTTATAAAATTAAATTCCAAATGAACATAGGCTATATTTGATTTATATGCATTCATGTTGAGTATAGGCATGTAGGGTTTATTTGGCTTTGTTTGAGTTGATTTTTCTTTGAATTCGAATTTTAAATGAATTTAGAAAGGAATGAAATAGAAAAAGAATAAAACTCTTCTTGGGCCACTTCCTCTCCCTTTCGGCCCGCCGAGCCCTGCTCTCTCCCGTTCTCAGCCTGCTTTCCGCGCCCGGCCCGGCTCACCTCTATGCTAGCCCACGTATAGCCGTTGTCGCCTCCCTCTCCAGAGACATCGCATGCCCAACCGGCCTTTTCCTAAGCCGCTGACATGTGGGTCCCACTCGTCAGAACCCTCTCCTACCTCTAGTCAGATTCTGACGCCTTCACGAGACCACCGCCGCAATGAATCCATGCCTAATCCGAACCGAGGATCATCTAGAAGCTTGCTCAATTGAATCCCTGTGATCCCCTTTATCTCTTGCCGCTTTATCCCCAAGAGAATCATGTTTAAATGAAGCGTTCTACTCAGGTATGTGCCTGCCGCCGCCAGCTAAGTCCGATTCAATCTCCGCTGCCGCCAGGTAGTCCTAGCCCTCCCTGACTCATTTCGGTCGCGAATAACCTTTACCCTAACTTAATTTCAATCTATGCTTTGTGCTTTCCATGGTGGTGGTGTATGAAGGAAGCAAAGAGAAGGATCAAAAGGACCACTTTAGGAGTGCACTTATTTGAATGTGTAGTTGAAGTTAGATTTGCTTTTTCCTATGGATGTTTGTTTCATAAAACCTATGGATGTTCTTTATCGACCTTCCATGTATGCATTAACCAATATGTACTTCTGAATATTTGCTTTCAGTATTGTTTGATTAAAGAAATGGTTAATTTGGAGTTTGGGCATAAGCAACATGTGACTTGCTTGAAGCATTGTATGATATGTGATGAGAATATTCAGTGTACAGTAATGTTGGAAGCTGAATGTATGGATATTACAAATATTAGTACTATTTTCTTTGTGACAAAAGGCTATCACCATGAAAATTCAGTTGTTGCATTAAACTATTACAACAAGAATAAATTGTTCTCATAAGCTACTACCACAAAGGAAATATTGTTGCAACATGATATTACAACATTCAAAGTCTTGTTGGGAAAGGTTGTTGCCATGCATTATTTTTATTGCGATAGCATATTATAGCATATTACAACAAAATTGTTATTGCCAAGATAATTTCACCATCGCAATAGTGTGTTACCACAAAACAGGAGCTATTGCAATGTAATATTACCGTGAAAAATGATAGTTGCATTAGGCTATTGCAACAAATTATTGCTTGTTGCAACTAGATGTTCCCACAAGAAAAATGCCGTTGCAATATGCTTTTTCAACGGAAAACTCTTGTTGGAAATAATATATTGCCATGAAAAATAACATTGCTATAAGAACTTTGTGCAACATTGATAGCCATGGCATTAATAGCCTAAAATTGTTGTAGTATGCCTATTTAAGACAACAATCTAAAAAATGTTGCAACATGGTATTACCACCCAGTTTATTGCAACAGCTCACAACGAAGTTCACTTCATTACAATAGGTACCTATTGCAACAATATTGAACCTATTGCCATGAAAAATTTTGTTGCAAAAAGTAGGTTCCCTTGTAGTGGGAATTTGTCCCTCCTATATAACGGGAGAAATATCTCTACTCCCTCAATGTGGTTGGATTAAAAAGTACAATGTCCATGTCAATGTGATTAAAGAGTTAATCATGAGTTGAGTAATCCACTACAAGATTGAGTAAATAGTTAAGCTATCACAAGGATGGCGCGTGTCTCGCATTGAGCTTGTCTGGTATTGTGAGGTAAAGAGATTGGTGCATGTGTATATCAAGATTCAGTTGATATGATCTTTATGTATATTCAGGAGTCAATAAGCCTTGCTAGGGATCAATTTTGATATCGGTTTGGAAATAAATTTTCGAGTCACAGCTGTTTGTACATAAACCTAACAGGTCACATACTTAATAGGTTAGAATAGGACACATAGATTGGATCCATAAGAGGGTTTGATCGGATTGTGATTGTCGGTGACACAGGAACCAAGGGTCCCTGAGTCCCAAGGCCAGATCAGCAGTTTGCCACGTGGCGCCCTCCCGCGGGAATCATCTCCGCAAGGTACGAGAAGACTAAGTGCTAGGAAGAGGGTGCTCGGGGCCATGAATAGTGGTCCCCGAGTACCCGAGTTCCCCGATAACCCGAGAAGACTAAGTACCGGGAAGAGGGTGCTCGGGGCCATGAACAGTGGTCCCCGAGTACCCGAGTTCCCCGATGACCCGAGAAGACCAAGTGCCGGGAAGAGAGTGCTCGGGGCCGTGAACAGTGGCCCCCGAGCACTCAAGTCCCCCGACGACCAGGAAAGCCGAGTACCAGGGAGAGTGTGCTCGGGGCTGCGAACAGTGTCCTCCGAGCACCCGAGTACCCCAAGGACCCAAGGAAGTTAGTTCCGAGAGAGAGTGCTCGGGGCCGTGAACAGTGGCCCCCAAGCACTAGGTTCCCCGAGGACCTGAACAGCCAATTCCGGGAGAGAGTGCTCGGGGCCGTGAACAGTGGCCCCCGAGCACTTGGTTCCCCGAGGACCAAGAAAGGGCATATCCGGGAGAGAGTGCTCTGGGCTGTGAACAGCGACCCCCGAGCACTCGGTTCCCCGATGGCCTAAGAAGTCCTTCGCCGGTGGCCCCCACAGAAATCCAGCGGTGAGGTGTTAACAAGTGAAAGGTCCGATGCCGCATTTCAGAGGGCACGTGGCCTGTCACTACCAACTGCTCCTGCCACGCTCGGTGTCGGTCCCTGCCACGGCCTGGCAGGGAGGTGTGGGGATATTTAATGCACGGGTCATATCCCGCGTCATCCGGCGCGCCTCGGGATAACATCGCAAAGCCCAAGGCACCCCGCCTGCCGCCCTGCTGTGTCAGGTGTACAAGACCAAGCGGGCACGCCGGGCCGTTCAGTGGCTACCCGGTGGGCCCTCTCCGCAGCACCCGTTGCAGAACGACATCATGACGAACAGACCGGACGGGGCGCGTTTTTAACCCTCCCCGTCACTTCGCGCAGCAGCCCTTGATGGTTGCTTTCCATTTATAGCGCCTTGGAACTCGTGCCCTCCCTTTCTGGGCACGCCACCGCCGACGAGTATTTAAGGCAGGGCGGGCTCCTGGAGAAGGGGGATTTTCGGAGACCAGGAGGAAGCCGAGGAAGAAGACAGAGGTCCAGTACAAGCACATAAGCTGAGATCACTGAAGAACAAGGAGCCTGAAGCTCTAGGCTAGGCAAATATTCTTGTAACCAGCAACATCTCTGAGAGACATTCTCAGAGCATTTATAGCATACACACAGGAGTAGAGTATTACGCTCAGTGCGGTCCGAACCTGTCTAAAAAACCTCCGGAGCATTTACTGCATTCTGCATTCGATCCTTCCATCCCACTTGCCATCGCATTTACGCCTATTTATTTCACCCGCAAAACAGATTCAGAATCATCCCCCCGGCCGAATCTCAAAGGGGGTCCCTCCGGATCCCTGCTTGAGGAGTTCATCCTCCGACAGTGATCCGTGAGAGACTAAAGTTCTAATGGGATTCTAACGTAGGAGTCTATAGTAGGATCTATATAAGGCAAGGATTGCAGAGGGGCACGTACGGTTGAGCCACTTTAAAACCCTAGCCGCGCCCTATCCACCCAACCTCTCGAAACCCTAAGTCGTACGTTCAGTGCTAGCACATTGGTGTTCGACGTGCCACCCCAGTATGTGTGCATATCTAGAGACGTTGCAGCTATTGCGACGCTGATCGGCTCGACGGCAAGAATGTGAAACTACCGTTGATTTGACTCATGTTGGATTCTTGGCTGGAGATGAGAACACTCCTGATTAGGTAGTCGGAACGCTCCCGACAAAGAAGTTGAACTCGGAAGTTGATCCTGACAAGGAAATCGATCGTCTACGACAACCCTGTTGAGTTTGACTTCTTCTTTCACATCGGCGCACAAGAAGTTGGACTGATCTATTCCAATTCTTCTTTTGTTGCACTACGGGTCAACTGGTAACGATCAATGATCTCCTACTCATATGTTTTTCTGATTGAACACGATAGAAAATTTTATTTTACGTTATTATAGCTTACCTGTTCTCTAACATTTTTCTTGTGAAATCGCCTAAGTATAAAAGAGTTAATTAGCTGAAGATTCCGCAATGCCAGCCGAAGATACCCGGGTGATCTTTTTTGGCTAACATCATGTCGGTGACTGACATATATATGCATGTGCAATGCAGCTGGTCAGTCACCAATTCACGACTGCCTTGTAACCTTCAAGATGTGATGAGCTCGTTTTATGGAGAAAAAGCACATGTCTCTTTTTCCCAGAGTTCTCATCGGTCATTCATTTTTTGCCAAAAAAAAAAAAATCTTAGATCAATGCGAACGCATATTTGTACTCGGTATTTTTTTTCTAAGAGAAAAGAACGTGAGAACAACATTACGAAGAGATGCATACCGCGTTCATCTGCATACCTAACTCTCTCTGATCACGCCCCAAGCCATAGAAACCAATCGAACGTATGTTTCTCGTGCACAGTCTGCTTACTTTCTTGCGCCACGCGGGCTCAATGGGCTCTGGATTTTCGATTTCGAATATTATACTCTTCTCCGGCAGCTGCCGATTGTTGAGCTGGCTTCCTTCTTTATCCCCCCGAAGCTGCACTTTCCTCTCGAATCTTTTTTCCTAGTACATATGTGAAGATCTCAGCGTGTTACGGAGTCATCCATGCATGCATGAAAAAGTGGGTACGTGTGGACACGCATCCGAAGAAGATCAAAAATATGATCACAAGAACCAATTGGTGGTTGCGCATGGCGTTTTTGGGTCCTTCTGAGTCGTGATCCTCGTAGTAAGAAAGGTAGGTCGAGGCATGGACATGCTCGATTTGACGTCGCGTGCATGGCTTAAGAAAATGATGGATTGATGATGCAGACCTGCTGCTACTCCCACCTGCGTTATCTGCTACTCACCCTTTTCTGATTCCGACGGCCATGCATGCAAGCAGATCAACGCCGTGAGCGGAGGGGACGGCCGGCCTATCGAGGGATCATATGCTCGCTCGCTGGATGCTCGGGCTGGCGTCTGGCTGGTGTCCCCTGGAAGGGACTGGCCGGCACATCAAGGAATACGGCTACAAAAGGGAAACAGGCAACAACAGCTCGGGATCGAACAGAACCGGCCTTCTTCTTCCCCATCCCCTTCTGCTAATATGTATCTCCTACTTCTAAACATCTTCTTCTTCCTCTAAACCCCCTCTAGCTCCTATTACCCAGCAAGGCATCAACTACGATGGCTACATGTTGCTGCGCAGGCTCAGTGTATCAGACAGGCCCGTCAGGTGCACGAAGCAGCACCGAGTCCCTGCGGTGGCATTTCCCTATCGCTGATCACACGGACAACTTCTTCCGCGGCATGACGGATGTGATGATCCCGTTGTTCCTGAAGACGGCGCACCTCAAGGGCGAGATCCAGCTACTGATCGCCAGCTACAAGCCGTGGGAAGAGTCCATCTTCATGGCGCAGTCACAGCCACAGTCCGGGCTCTTCATGGGCGTCAACAAGGGCCACGTCGTCACCAAGCGCGAAGCTGAGACGGGAGCTGGCGAGTGTGCACCCTCTCGGGGCGCGCGCGCTCATGGACTAGGCACACGTGAGCCGCGACGAGGCTGGCAAGTTGCTACGGGGCATGGTGAAGTTGGTCGAGGCCGAGCGCCCTGTCGTCGTGCCGGAGGTGCTCGTGTGCGCACTCTTCAACATCGTCACGCAGATCACCCTGAACAAGCGGGTGTTCGATGTGCAGGGGGACGAGTCCAACAGCTACAAGGACATGATCGTGTCGCTGCTGCCGGGCGCGGGCTGTTCAACATCAGCGACATCGTGACGGCGCTGGCGCGTCTAGACTTGCAGGGCGCACAGGCGAAGCTGCGGCGGATCCACCACCAGTTCGATGGCCTCATCACCAAGCTTCTGGCGGAGCACGCGGCCACGGTCGAGGACAGCGCGCGAGGACCACCATTACTTCGTCGACAAGCTCCACGCTAGCATGGACACCGGCGCCGACGACAAGAGCAGCGAGACCATCGCCAAGGTCAACATCAAGGGCCTCATCTTCGACATGTTCATGGCGGGCACGGACACGCTGTTCGGCCGCCGTGCTCTCCTCCACGCCAGTCACACCGCCTCCGGACACAGTCTTCGCTACTGGGCTGGCGTCGGCGTCTGCAGGCTGGCGTTTTCCCCTCCTCCCCTGGACGGGACTGGCCGGTCCATCAAGGAATACGGCTACAAAAGGGAAACAGGCAGCAACCGCTCGGGATGGAACAAAACCGGCATTCTTCTTCCCCATTCCCTTCTGCTACCGTGTAGCTCCTACCTCTAGACGTCTTCTTCTCCTCTAGACCCTCTCTAGCTCCTATTACCCAGCAAGGTCTGTGACACCCGTTCGTTCGTCAGGCAAACAGCCCACGTACTTCCTTGCGCCTTTTTTCTATAGCTATTTCTGATTGATTTGGCTGGCAGACTTTCTTTGCAACGTATTCCATACGAGGATTTAAAGTCCTAATTTTAGTTGGTTACCCCATATTTCAACTCAAATACAAATTCTTTTAAATTAAATCTATATCGTTATAATTAGGTCCACGACAATCAATGACATAGATCCTTTTCTTTTACCTTAGATTAAGGTGGTAATTTCAAAGTCTTGAGAACGAATGTGGAAGCTCCTTTTAACACTCAAATATTAAGATAATAGATAGATGATTGTGAAATTATTTACTTCCTCCGGGTTTGTGATTGATCCTTGGAGCGAGTGACCTTGCAGCTCATGCTGCCGGCGTTTTCTGCGTGCTGCGAAGAGCTTGTCAGCAGATGGACGCAGTGCCTTGATTCTGAAGGTTCGTGCGAGCTGGATCATGGATGTCTGGCCGGAGTTCCAGGCCCTCACCGGAGATATCATTTCCCTCACCTTGAAGGAAGAAGGATCTTCCAGCTGCAGGCCGAGCAAGCCGAGCGCTTCATAGGCACCATTCAGAAGATTGTTATTTATTCCAGGTTACAACTTACAAGTGAGTTACTCACTTACTCTATGGTTCCTTCCTCATACTCTGCTGCAGCTGCACAAATTCTGTTCTTTTTAGTGTATTCTTTCTGTAGTCATCTATTATGCAAAGTTCGAGATGTTGTTGTGCTTCCTGGCAATAGACACGCAACACATCACACTCACACAGGTATTGTACTTTGCTTCGCTTCCTGCCGGTTCTTCCGATTCTTTTTTTTATTTGTTTCTTCTAATGGTAATGAAATGAGCATCCTCCTGCTCTTTCGTCAAAAAAAATCTAAAACAACACAGCATAGACACACTAGTATCATTGAATGCGTTTGCATGTATGCAAACATGGGCACTTAAACTTGAACAATTGTAAGCAAATAACCATTAGGTCAGCTACTAGCCATCCCCTCTCACAAGCCCCTATTACCAGCTACGTGAAGGATAGTTTGAGAGGTTGTGAGCTTGTAATCATCGCTTTGTTGCTTTCCTATATGCGCGCAAAATGGAGTATGCCACTTCACAGTCTTATGTTATGCATGCCGTGTAAATTACGAATAGATCGAACCCTTTGGGCAATCTATCTAATGGTTTTGCTATTATGATATGTTGGTATCACCTCTTTAACAATATGTATGATTTCAAGCTCCATTTGTTGATGATTGCTTGATCTGATTTCCCTCTCTGTCTAATGGGTATTTTCCAATTCGTAAAAATAATTTTTGCATCTTCATGTCACATTGCCGATTGAAATTACTGTTGAAATCTGATTGTCCACACAATTTTGTGCGTTTGGCTCCTTTCCAGTTTCTTTAAACTAGCTGGTAAGCCTCTGCCAACCTGGGGAAATTTCATGAAGACCACTTCAATGAATGGCAGTTCGGAGAACGCCACTCTAAAGGTTGGTCATCAGAAAATATCACTCTAACGAGGTGATTGGTTTGTGAACTGCCATTGTTCCCTCTTTAGCCCATTTGCATTTTTCAGCCTAAAACCAATTGTGATATGACCTTTTTACCCCTCCCTTGCACAAGGGACATGCGAAGCACTCAGTAATTTGTCTTTTTTTAATTTCTTATTGTACAAGTAATTATTTGAGTTGAAATTTTTTTAAGATCTATATTATAACATCCTCTACATCATACATTTTTTTAGAATTTTTAATGACTATTTTGGTAATGTTGTGATTTTTTAAGCAATGGAACATAATATTTTTTATTTTTATATTATCTGTTGGAAGAATAATATGTTTATTTTTTTTAACCTGTCGTTTATTAGAAGAACGACATATATCAACCGGCAATATGTGTCTAGATGTGCGATTTTTTAAAACGGATACCTATTTTTACAGTTTTTTATTAAAAAATAAAAAAGTTTGGCAGGCACCCGTAGGGGAACGGGCCTGTTTCTGGTGGGTCCTCACTTTTTCTCCCATGAGGCCTATGTAACCATGCTTCTTCTCTTTCTTTTCTTTCTTTTTTGTTGTTTTTCTCCTTTAGGTTTTTTACTAACCATGGTAAATTTCAACAGCTAGCCGATAAGTTTTCTCCACTACAATTAATCATTAAATTATGCTATAAGCCATCTCAAAAATTATGTTGTAAGCATGTGAATCAGTATTTCATCCAAATTTTAGTGTACAATCATTTTCCTTTTAACACGACAGGAGGTACGAACTTTTGAGGCCATGTAATTGCATAAAAGTGGAATAAATAAATGTTTTAGTATGGTAGTTCTAAGTACCAGAAATTCTCCAAGAGATATAAAATAACTCCCATCGACATAGTGGGCACGTATAGAAAAGATAATTTCTTAAATCGAAAAAAAGAAAAACAGCATCTAACTTTAATTATAAAAAGTAAAGCAAGCTGTGTAATTGCATGGACAATACTACAGCTTATAACAATATAAAATTCGAAGCCAAAGTTCGTATAATATGCGGCCACCTACGGCGATACAGCACTGTCTCTAGATCTTGTCTCCCTCCTCCGCAGTGTAAACTTGGCCAACTGGGCCCGTATCCTCTGCCAATCCTTCAGGTATTCCGAATTCATATTGCCCTGGACGCCGCCGATGGTGGCGACGAACCTCCGCCACCGCGCGCGCGCTCCGAGCAACTGCCCGCGCCAGGCACTGCATGGCTGAACCTCGCTTGGCTAATTGGTTGCGTCGGTTGTGATGGATGGCGTCCTTGCGATCGATCGATCTGTTTGTTTCCGTCGTGAGTTATTGGATACGCACTCCGCTCCGTATAAATGGAGATTTGCCATTGAAAAGATTGATATTTGATTATATGTCAATGAAATGCATCGCCCCTTGCCCGATTTATAGAACCAGAGAACAAGCAAAGTAGCGTCCTTCGTAGGAACTGGACAGCGAATACGAATCGGACGAGTTGCCCGCTGCCAGCCTCGTCAGTGGAGGGACTCTTTGCAGCGCGCGATGGTGCTCGCGATGCCGTTTTGCTTCTCGATGAGGGAGTCTTCACGGCGCCGCGGACGCCGAGTTGCTCTTTCCTTAGGCTCTTCCATAACGCCCGCAGAGTGTTTGACGATATGCCACAAACAAATGCTTCCTCCTTTGACTTTGCCCTAGCACAACTACTTCATTGCCGTGCGCCTCCTCCACCTAGACCTGGCCAAATGGGTCTCTCGGCGGGGCTGGTGTGGATCTAGCTAGACATGGCCCAATTAAGCATGTTTAACTAATCTGATCATGTCGTCCCGACCTGCGTGTCGAAGGCTCGGCCCACAGCGCAGCCTGCGAGAAACTAGGCTGGACGACGATGTGGTGAGGCGGTGACGTGTGGACGGACAAAACGGGGCTGGGCAGCAGCAAGGGGCAAGGTGGCTGGGTTTTGCTATGCCGACATAGCGTACCTAAGTTGTGCTTATAGTAATAGATCTCGAGGCAACCCAATTGACCAACTCTACCTTCACCCTCACCGTCCCCTGGCCGAACTGCTGATGCGAGCCATAAGAGAGAAGGAAGCCTGCATGTGCAGGGCCACTCAAACAAGGCCTAGATACAAGCCTTCAAGCAAGGCACTAGAGTTGAATTTGTGCGAGGCCCGTGAAGAGAGAGAGTTGGGCAGGGGGGTTTATTTTCCTGCTGCTTCACAAAGTGGGTTGCTAACATGTCTACCATGTCATGCCTACGTGTCAAAACCACTGCAAACTCAGACCAAAATCAGGGTGGATTGGCTTCATGGGGGTATTTCACCCGATTTCGATACCTAATGGATGTCCTATGCCTGTATTAGAGTTAAAGGTTGAAAAGGACAGGGCTAAATATTGGTCGTGCGTGCTTTTGACTTCCCACATGATCGGTCGTTTTTGGAAATTTGAGTTTAATTAAACTATCTTTTTTGGAAAGCTAAAGTTAATTAATCTTTTTCCCATTCACATGTGAGCAGAACAAGCGCCTATGGCCTACACATGTGTTTTTCCATTTTGAGCCTTGTGGGTGCATTTAAAACCAAGTGCAAGTGTGAATACATGAAAAGTATGATCTAATAAACTTGGAATGTTTATATTTGCTCAACTGTATATCTGATTTATAATCCGTTTGAACCATGATAATCCTTGTATTTTTTTTAAAAAAAAATAAGATTTGTACTACCTATATTTTAACGTAAAATTCTCGGAGAGACACATGTTACCTACATCATGGTTAAAAAATGCCAAACTGGTCCAATTAAAATACTTCAGTGTCTTGTTAAAATTGCCTGCATCAGATAATGAAAAAACATTCACTTATTCAGCTTAGATATTCACGCAAGTATTTGAGAAATTGTGAGCAAGTATTAATGAACTTGGAAGCATTTTTTCAACCAAGTTGCTTTTGAAAAAAAGAAATCATCCAAATATATTCAAGTGGGGTCTGGTTTTGAAGCACTCATCTCAAAGAACACAATAGGCAATCGGATTTTAATTTGAATGCTTGGTTTGAAAACTACAGTATTTTGTAGTTTCTAAATAGTGTTGCATGTGAATGACATTAGTAATTTTATTATTTTTCTTTTTCATATGCATGCAGCACCACAAAGCAGTGCGTTTTAGTGCTTGCTGTGTTGCACCATTAAAGTTGTACGTGAGATAAAAAGGACGCATTGCATGCCATGCATCAAATACATGCACGTAAAGAGACTGCACGTTATATCACCATGAGCTGCAGACTTAATTTGATTCTAGATGTCCATCGATCGCAAATGCAACGACTTGGAAGCAAATCCTGCGCTCCTCGATCACCTTCCAAAGCTACCTACACGCCATTGTCCACGATTTCAGCTAGGCCAACTTTGCCTCCCTTTCTTTAACATCACAATAATCCACATGGGGCGTGAGATGGACCTTGTCGATGGATGGGAACAAAACGTCCAATATGTACCGCGTGCTATGCTAGTCACTCATTGGCCTAATGGTTTTCCCCTGCTCAATATAAATTTGATATCGACCGGATAAAAAGAGCACATGCGCTTATGTTCTACATATATTATTGTTCTCGTGCTTCAAGATAAGCCTTGACTGCTATCCACTATACTTTTCAAACCGTCACAATCGGATATAATATTTGTTTTCATGACAGAAAGTTTGGATTTGCATAGATAATCTGAGTCTATTTTTGCTAAACCGATTACCAATCCGCGTAAGGCCATCTCCAGCAGATATAAAAAAATTCATCTCTTATAATATTATTACAATATCACTTAATACTATTATAGTATCTCTTATTTTTTAATCTCCAATAAATATTTTATTTCCTAACTTACATTACACTTCTCCTCCTTTTAAGTCCATAGTTAACCTCTGTAAACAATGTTGTGGAATGCTCTTACGGTCTGTAAGTTTGCCATTGGCTCCTTCTGTCTGTATTCCAGTAGCAGCCGATGCCATTTCTACTGGAGATGGATGTGGGATGGGAGGAGAAGAAAAAGTAGGCAAAGTGATGCGGCCTGGTTTTGCCGATGCCGCTGGAGTCGGCCTACACCTCAAATGAATTGCAACGGTTCCTTCCAATTGCAGAGCACCGTAGCACGTGTTTATAAACTTTGTATTATACTGACGCATGATTTCCCAAATATTCTACTAGGCTAACCGTCAAATTCTTGTTTTCTAAGCAGGCCGGCCGTCCCTTGCCCCGTCCGCACCTTTACCTGAACCAAGAAAAGCAATCACGAATGGAATAAAAAAAAAGTGGCGGTCACATGGCTCCTATGCCGCGCTGCTCTCTTCCCGGCCAAGAGCAAGCTCCAACAGATGCGCAGCAGGCGCTGTCAAGCACTCGCAGGCAAAGTTGCAGCTGAAAGAGACAAAGGTGCACGATCAGATTAGGTATACCCGATGCACTTGGCAATGTCATGCGCTTGGGCAATGTATACCCGGTGCACGATCAGTTTTTAGGCTTTGGGCTTGCGGTGGTCTAGACAAGTGTCTATCTCCCTTTCATTTTTCGTTTCCATGGTGAGATTCCAGATATGCTTTCGTTCGGACCATTTGTATAAACACCCCACAGTATAACTGTTGGGCGTGCGTTTGTACCGTGAGAATACCGGAGCCAAACTTTTCCAGGATCATCGAGCTAACTTTGATTCTTTCCTCTAGGAAACCCTCAAAGTAGCAAAAAAAGACTGGATCAATTAATTTTTTGACACTTTTCTGAGTGAGTGATTAACAATTTACTATCTTAGTCTATTGTTAATGATTCATATGGATCCATATGTAAGTGAGAGAGTGAAATTACTTATCGTAAGGAGCCAAAAAATTAATTGCCCGCAAAGAGAATAGCACGACGGCACACCACTTGGTGCGATCCAGCCTTATCAGGTTTGGTACGGTGATAGAGGCCAGTTTGGTACGCACGAGTGTAAGAGTGTTGCAGGACTTTCACATGAACCATATTCTCGTAGAGATCTTGCCAAATTCTCGCGTTCCAAGCATGATAGCTTTATTGGAAGACACAAATTCCATAGGAAAAGTTTAATTTTGAGTAAAGTACATAATCGACCCTTAAACTTGTTTAAGAGTATATCACATTAGTCAATGAACTCTTAAAATGTAGTTTTGTGCTTCTAAACTTGTTAAATGGTTCGCTCGAGGTCCGAATCTTCTTAATTAGCCTTTAATCGTCTACATGTGCCCTCTAATCATCCTATAACAATTAGTAACTCAGCATGCCAAAAGGTGGGTTGGATGCTGACAAAGTAGATTTAAACCTCGAGTAAACTATTTAGCATGTTTAGAGTATGAAAATGCAGTTTGAGTGTTCATGAGGTAACTGACACCCCAAGACAAGTTTAATGACCGTTGGTTGTATTTTACTTTTTATTTTGTGTAGGAACCAGGAAAGATTCTCACATTCCTGATGAAACCTTACGGCCTGTGCCAAACGTAGAAACTCCATGGGAACTGTCTGACAATTTCACAGGATTGAGGAGGGAAAATCATGTGTTCCTAATAGGCCATCTGATGCAATCACTTGAACTAAGCTGACATGGGAACGTGTCCCATTTCTTGTGCTTGAGCGTTTTTCCTCATCTAGCCGCCGAATTTCCTTTTCCAAATTTCATCATGCTGTTATACGCGTGCCCGGAGAAGACCACCTGCCGGGACTGTACATAGAACCCTACATGTGCTCTTTAAAGCTCCCACCAGCAGTGATAAAACAAATTGACGCTTATAGAAAGAGAGATCTGGATGTAAACAAAAATATGCCACCTCTGGCTGCTAGGAAGATGGTTTGCAAGCCGAATCAGAAGTGAAATGATCGGTAACTGTCTTAACAGAGAGTGAATTAGAATATTTAAAATTATTTGACTTCAAAAACTTCACAATATAAATCTATATCAATTTTATCTAAATACTTTAAATTTATCTAGTGTGTTTACTCTACCATTCAAAAGGTTTATAACCTATAGTTAATTGTAGTAAACTACTCTATGAAGGTAAACATGCAAGATTGTAAGAAGTAAATGTAGAAATATAAATAAGGTATAAAGAACAAATTCGGTACAAGAGATTTTTATCCAATGATATCGATAGTATAAACACTACCTCTAGTTCACGTTAGAGGAGCCACCTAGGCTATAACTCCCGTACAGCACCCGGTCACAGCCCTTAAGCCACCCATGCCTCAAATAGATTGAGTATCTAAGCCACCAAGACAATACCTCACCAAAGCCTCTCCTCCGGTTACTTACTGTCATCTTCACTTTGGATCTTGAGTCACCAAGATAAGGGTCTTTGCATCTACGTACAAGAGTCTTGTCACCGCTTCACACCAAGTCGAAGGGTCAAAAAACTTGAGTCACCAAGGCCCAAAATGCTGGCGTACCACTTGGTATATTGTAGGACCATTCTTGATCCCTTCTCTAGGTAGCAACACCTAGCAACAACTCTCTCTAGTCCTATTAGCACTAATCATTCTCTAATCTTGTGCTTAATTGCATTCGATGATCATTTTAGCATTTTTGTGGCATGGATGTCTTCTCAAGTGTCTATAAGCTTCCTCGGATTCTAGCATACTCAAATAGCCAAGTGGGGGCATTTATAGTCTCAACCCCATAAACTAGCCTTTGCTCTAATAGCTCCAACAAACTATGAATATCGGATGATCTAGTGTCAACAGCAGTGCCAACACTAGACCATCCGATGTATGCAACAGTACAAACTAGCCGTTGGAACTCCACTCAAATCCATTTGTGAACACCGAACATTTTGGTGTAACCTTCAACTCCATCACCGGACCATCTGGTATGTATACTTGAGCCTAACCGAGCAACTTCTTACTATTCAATTGTCTGGCATGTATACATGATCACAGGACCATCCAGTATGTACAACTTCTTATAGCTTTGAAAACCTTCTAGAAAATACTCCGGTTAAGCCTTCGGTGTATTCTTCTATTCATCGTCGGACCATCCGATGAGTTCAAATCTTTTGCACTGAAAAATTTGCTCCTAGAAAATGCTCTGGTGTGCACTTCTCATTAACACCAGATCATCCGGTGTGTTGAACTACAGGATATTCTGCTGAGACAAAATGCTATGGTGTGCACACTTGCTGAGCACTAGAACATCCGGTGTACTCTTCTTCTTTTACTCCTCTGAGCTGAAAAATACTCGGACGTGTATAACAGCCAGAGCACCAAACCATCCAGTGATGTTATTTTTTCTGGAACTTCTTCGTATATTGTATCCATAAGACCTACTAAAGCATATACTTGACAAACATATTAGTCTCATTGACTATATTGTTATTAATCATCAAAATCACATACATACCCTAAAAGGGTCATGTTCGCTATAATCTTCCTCATCTTGATGATTGATGACAACACAATCAAAATAAGTGGCAAATACTAAAATATACTAATTGAAAAGCAAAAACCAAATATAAATGACATAAGGCCTTACCTACTTGTTTGGATGCATGGTAAGAACAAACAATGATAGCAATTGTAAGAAAAAATATTTATCGTTGTTATAACTTGTCCTTACATTTATTTTGTACCCCTTTTATTGTGGTCGTTATGGAGATAATTATCCCCCTATTGCCACTATCTTTCTTGATCGACCCATGCAAGAGCTCGTTCATTTTGTCCCCCTTTTTTCAATCTTGGCGTCCCTAAGCATTTTGTTTTCTCGCTTATTCTTCCCCTAGGCATGCCATTTTGCTTTGGTCACTAAAATTCTTCCCTAAGAGCTGCAGGATCCTTTGCTGGAGTAGAAGAAGCAGGAGCTAGCTCTGGAGCAGGTGCGGTAGAGGAAAGTAGTGGATCAGCCTCATCATCACCAAGAGATGGAAAGTTGCCATCTATAAAGATGCTCTCACTCATCTTCTGATCACATGCACACTCAAAAACAGAACTAGCACAGGGGTTGACTCATCAGAAGTCACATAACAAAATTCCATGATAGTGTTAGTGTAAATATTGTAAACCCTGTAAGCATAACTATGAAGAGAATACCCTAAAAAAAGCCATCGGAAAATCGCGACTCAAACTTGTTAAGATTGCCACGCTTTAGGATGAAGCACCAACACCCAAAAACTCTCAAATGCGAAACATTTAGCTTCCTCCTAAAGCGCAACTCATAAGAAGTCAAATTCAAGATCGAGCGTAAGAAAATCTGATTTGAGCTATGCTAATGGCCTCAACTCAAAACTTTCTAGGAGTCCTATGCTCATCGAGCATCATCCGAGCCATCTCAACCGAAGTCATGTTCCTTCTTTCGACCATGCCATTTTGTTGAGCAACGTGTGGGGTAGAAAACTGATGCTCAAAGCCATACTCAAGGTAGAAAGCATCAAAGAGATAGTTCTTTAACTCGGTGCTATTACCACTGCAAATTGCTTTCAATGTATCCGGGAGTTCTTTGAACAATCTCAAAACTAAGCTTTGAAAGTGTGAGAACACTTCATCCTTGCTCACAAGAAAGAAGACTCAAGAGTAATGAGAGAAATCATAATAATGACAAGAGCATACCACTTTCCATCCATCGAACAAACTCGAGAAGGACAAATAGTGTCCATATGGAGAAGTTCTACCGGTCATTCAGTCATGACCAGATTGACTGGTGGGTGGGAGGCACCAACCATTTTTCCATGCTGTCAAGGAGCACAAACAAGATTCTTCTCAAACTTGAGTTTGGGCAATCATCGGATCAAGCCTAGGGCACTCAAATGAGTAAGTAAAGCAAAGTTCATGTGCCCTAGTCTTCTATGTCACATCCAAAGCTCAGAAGAAGATTGAGCAATCAAACAACAAGAAGAACCAAAAGGCTCAGAAAAATCAACTCCAAAAACTCTCCCAACTCGAGAAATCTTGCAAATCAATGCGGCAAAAGAATTGAGAACTCGAGAAGTATCGCGTTTGAAACGCACTTCCAAATCCTCATCTAACAACTGAGATACAGAGAGAAGGTTGTATTCTAGATGCTCCACCAAAGCTACATTCTTGAGAGTGAAACTCTCATTTACCCTTACCATACCTTTGGCTTTCACCCGTCCTTTTCGATCATCCCTGAATGTGATGTACTCGTGTCGCTTCATGGGGGTGAGGTTGGAGAACCATGATGAATCTTCAGTCATATGGCGTGAACAACTGAAGTCAATGGGCCATTTGTTCTCTAGACCTCCGCCTGCTACCTACATATGAGAAGAATAATAGGTGGATGACTCAGTACTGGGGTTAGTTAAAAACCTCTTGGGAATCCAGTACTGGGTCATCCACCCTTAAGTGGTAAAAGCAGGTACATGTAAAACAAGTCTAGTACACTGAAGGCGAGTACAACGATGAGGAAAACATGGTTCGCCAAAGCGCTAAGATTCAAAACCTCTTACACGTGGACCAAAACTATATGAGTCATGGCAAAATCCACGTCGGGCAACATCTCTATGAAGAGATTGAAAAGCGCTAGGGATTCATGAGTGAAAGTGAGGAAAAGGCTCATGTACACCAACAGAGGGGCAGTACATATCCCGAGTGCTCCACTTCCACTCATGCCGCTCATCTCTCCTATAGCGAAAGCAAAACCCAACCAAGTGACCCTCTCTCTGGTAGTAGGTGCAGTGGTAGCATCTCTTGGGAACTCGAATGTCGATCACTCAGGGATCTTTCAGCTTAGGTTGTGGAGCTCTCTTGATTGTGGTGTGGGTTTCTTTTTTGTGGGTTAAGGAATTGGTTTTTGATGGGTTGTGTTGCGCCATTGATTTCGAACATCTCAGCTTTTAAGGTAGTAGGTGTGGTGAACACAGTCTTACTCTCCCCACTGTAAGACACCCTCTCAAAACCCAACCCAAGAGCCAAACCCACCTTATCAGCACACATCCCTGTCTTAGCCAAGATAAAAATCATTTTCCCTTTGCCCTTTGAGCACTTCTCCGCCAGAGAAAGGAGGTACTCTTCTCGGTCAAAAGCTTTTGAACTTGCCCTAAACCCAGCTGAGTTTGTCCTGAAAGATGGTGCAGATGGACTAATTTGGTTGCACATCCTTAGAACTCCCAGTACTCTCCAATCTAGGATCTAGCTCCTTCAGGCGCTTGTCTTTTAGTTTGATATCCTTTACAAGCAAAGGGTAATTCTTACAAGCACTCTCAAACCGACTGATGATTTGAGCATGCACATTACGAAGCTCAACAAGTTCAGCCATGACAATCAAGCAACTCTCACACTTCTCAACATCGGACCTAGACCTAAGCAATACAAGTTCAATAGAGACAGACTTATAATTAGGCCTAAGATAGGTGATTTTCGAGATCGATCTGAGCCGCCATGATTATCTCGGTGGATTTGAGCTTGCTAAATAGCTCATCACAAGTTAACATGTCATAACTTGGAGACTCTTCAATGCTCGAGATCTTCACTTTCCATATGCTACGATCAAGAGAATAGAGAAGCTTGATCCCTCTCTCGTGGTAAGAATAGGGAAAATCAACAGTTAATCAAAGATTGATAACAATCTCATCAAAGCAAGCAAACATCGCATCCAAAGACTCTTCGCGGCCTTGCACTAACATTTGTTATTCTTGGTTGTATATGATTTGGTGTCTGATCTTAATCTGATTATGCCTTAATGAAAGACACTCAGAATATTTCAGATCTCCCGGACAATACGGAGATGCTGGACTATGTAAAACTCATTTCGACTTAGGCTAATGAACAAAATATTTCTAGCTTTGTTGTTGGCCTCATATTGTTCGATTTGAACCTGAGTCGTACGAGCAGCAGAGATCTCGTAATTAGAATCAACTACTTCCTATATTGCACTTCCTTGACTTAGAAGATAAACCTCTATGCACACCTTTTAGTATGAAAAATTATGGCCATCAAACAAGGGAATCTTTCCACTTCTCTCCATGTCGCATATGGATCACAAAGCCGGTTAAGGTCAACAAATAATTAAATCAGCTCTGATACCAATTGTAGGAACGAGATTAGCAATTATACAGGGTGAATAGGCGTCTCAACAAATTTCTTATGAAATCGATAGTCTTCTCCTATTTGGATCACCCGATGCATCTCAAAACTCAAGCAAAAGCAAAAATCGAGAAAAGTTTTAACAAGAGAAAATCGAGGTAATATGACTCCACGAATGATATATGAATCATATGTTCCATTTAAAATCAATACATGTGTCTTAGCACTCGAAAGATCACAACTAGCAAAGAAACAAGAAAGGATGAAGACTGAGCAACGAAACTCTCTAAGTTGATTGTCTAGAGGCAAAAAATTTAAGACCCCATCATATAAGCATGTGTATGTGAATTTTATGCCTCTAGTAAAAAAAAAGAATAACCTCACAATATGCTGAAATTTCACCCTAAAAACCAAAACAAAATCAAATCCAAAAAATGAAAGACTTTCAAACTTGCAATGGACAAATAGAGGGAAACTAGAAGGATATGAGCAAACTAACATGAAGAAAAATAAACTTCATTACAAAAGATGTTAGCCCTATTTTAGTAGATTATAAAGATTTTTACTCACAAAACTCTCATATAATACATAGGCTAAGCACTTCTCTTCCTATCCTCTAAAACCCTAGCACTAGGCTCTTAAATGAGTGATACAATAGGCTTAAATGGCTTGTTCACCCTCTCTTATAACCCTACCCCTTTATTTATAGGCATAGGAAATTTGATCTCTAAGTTTTCTAATTTTTTCCCTAAAATACCCCTCTCTTGTAGTAAATTTCTATCTATCGTTGATGGTATTTTAGTCTATTTTCTTCTCCATTCATCGGACGGTTGTGACACCTTTACGACTTTGCTTCGTCTCGGCGTAAGTTTCGCGATGGTGCCACATACTCCCCAATATCTCCCACGGTTTTAAAGCCAAACCGCGAAACCCTAGCACACTTCTCAAAGCGTGACTAACCGCCACTTGCTTCCACCTGAAGCAAACGCTCTGATAATGATGCGTATCCTCCGTCTTATGATCTTGATCACCGGTAAATTTCTCTTGCTCCCGATCCCTCTAGCCGCCATGTCACTTACACCGACATATCTTTTGTTTGACTTTATCAATGACATTTTCATCCTCCGTTTCATGCTTTGCTTGACCTTCATGTGTGCAGTTAGGATCATTCTTAACTCTATCTAGCCATCCTTGATTGTCCGGCATCAAGCACCTGCTTAGCCCCAATCACCCACCATTGACCGTCAAGTTGCATCTGTCACCTGTACTCATTGAAACAAGCAAACACATTTCTCCACACTCTAAAACATCTCTAGGTTAGCACAAAATAAAAAACTTCAACTTAGAGCACATCCTGCAGAAAACATGAACAACGGATGTTCCGGTGTGTTCTGCTCCTGAACACCGGACCATTCGGTGAGTGTAATACTATTTGTTCTAGGAAAACTTTGCTCTCTGTAAGAAAAGATTTAGTGAAAGCTTCCGATAATCTCATGTCTATCAGCAGATAATCCGATATGTGCCAATCTACTGAACTACTCTTCTGCAACATATCTACAATAAAAGGTCTGGTGCATTCTTTGATGTTCATAATCTTAGCACCGACCTATCTGGCGTACATAATCAAACTTGGTGCCAAAAATCTCCTCTCTGCAGAAAATACTCCGACGCTCTTAAAGTTCATCACTGGACATCCGGTGTTTACTTTCATTTTTGCTTTAGCACTGAAAATGCTTCGGTAATACCCTTCGGTGTAACCACCATATTCACCGGACCTTCCGATGCATTGATCTTTAATTTCGTCCGAAGAATTGTTCTCTGCAACGAATACACACAGCCCACACCAGAACTTCCGATGAATATCGGAACATCCGATGTTTATACCAAAACTTCCGGTGTGTAATTTTTCTGTGTACAGTGAAGAATTCGCTAATTTCAAATACTATCAACTCGAGTTAAACATGAAAAAAAAATATCCATAAACACATGCTAACCAAATTCAAAACATATCAAATATTATCACTACCTTATCGCATACAAACATTTAGTTTCTCACACTACGTACTTTTTTAATAATATAATTAGTAGGGCGTGTCCCTGTTTAGAAAACTATACGTAGAGCCATAGCAGAAATAGCGAGAATATGCCAGAACTAAACTCGAACGGAGAAAAGAAAAGTATGCGGACGATCGAAACTCTAAAGCAACCCAACTATTCTATAAAAGCGTACGTATGGTGGCAGCTACCACTCGTACTCCCACTTGATCGGCCCGGGCTAGAAAGAAAAAAAAAATCATTCGATTCCCCAGTCAGCTGCAGAGCGCACACGGCTCCTGCGCCCAAAAGAATCCCGTGCGCTAGACGCTAGCTAGCCAGCACCCCACAGGCCGCGGCACAGCCACAGCCAACACGGCCATGGGGGCCAGCGTGATGGGGTGGCTCGGCGGCGAGTCGCAGGCGGCTTTCCCGTGGAAGCTGCTGCTGCTGTTGGCGGCCCTGGCCTGGTGCGCCGTGCGCGCGCTGGAGTGGGCATGGTGGCGGCCGCGGCGACTGGACCGGGCGCTCCGGTCGCAGGGCCTCCGCGGCACGGCGTACCGCTCCGTCGCAGGGGACGCGCCGTTGACCGAGCGGCTCAACCGGGAAGCCAGGTCCCGGCCCATCCCGCTGGGCTGCCACGACATCGTGCCCAGGACGATGCCGCTGTTCCATCAGGCCATGAAGGAGCACGGTACGTTTCTTTCTTGGTATCCTTCTTGGGGGTATACGTGATCTTGCTGTGCTTAATCATTATGCTATCTAAAGGAACAGGTTTTGATATTTTTGTTTGACCGAAATTCTTTTCTCGGACTGAACATTTGAACGTTCCTGCTCCTCGTAACAATAAAACGAGTGTGTCACTTGAAGAAAGACACCAGTATTTCAGTTAAGCCGCCTCCCAAAGTTATCTTCTATTTTCAGATCTTCAGAGTTCTTTGAGCCAGTTTTTCCACTTCTCTTGAAATATCTAAGACAAGAGCTTCTGTAAGAATAGTACTAATAGCAGGAAACTTCCAGGTAGCACGTTCTGTTGGATACATACGCACTTTTAGGTTTAATTTAATTTTTAAATAAATCATAACAGAAACGAATATACTATCATTATTGTGTAACATAAGTATATATAACCTAGACACATATGTAACAGAACTATACATATTTAATATACTCTATAATATGAACACAGAGTATTGCTCACCATGATTAAAATAAGATTAATCATCACTAGTACAGAAAGAGTCATCCATGCCTGTTTTCACTGTTGGTTCAAAAATAATGACAACGATAAAGTATCACTGTTAGTTTGTAAGCTCCAGACGCATATAAAAACTAAACCATCAAGAACTGGCAGCGATAGTGATACACGAACCATCAGTGATATTCAAATTATCACAGCCCATTCTTCGCTAGAACTGACAGAGATAATTCATCAAAAGATGTTTCTTTAATAACTGACAGTGATAATAGCTATCATGACCGGTTATATTTATAAACTGGCAGTGATACTCAAAAATTCATATCACTTCCTGCCCCTGACTACTTGGTTTCTCCAAAGCAACTTTAAAATCGTGTGCTCTCGATCACTCTCATTGCTCTCAATCAATCCCTCTCTCTCACTCTCACCCTATCCCTTTTATTGTCGCCACCGCTACTCCAACCATGGATCCACATGATGCTTCTCCCCCTCTAGCCACTCCATCGCCACCTCCACGGTATCCTTCTCCGATCACGCCTCCCACACCCACGCCGTTGTGTGGTGGCGCAACAGAGAGATACAAACTCCTAATTGCGTATATCTTTTGTGACGGTGACCGACAGGTATATGTAGAGAAGACTACATGGTTAAGACATGCCATGATCGGATTTTTAACCGACATAGTTTTCATATACATTCGTTTGTCCATAAAGTAAAAGAATAAACTGCAAAAAGGAGGCCGCACATGCGCAAGCTACTGGACCCAATTTTTATGGACCATTCACGCAGATGTCGGGCACCCTTCGCTCCGGCCATGACGAGACGAGCACGCGTGTGTTCTGTTAATTCTCTCATCCACACATACTAAATGGGTAAAGGAGATAACTCCTTTTAATTTGGTCTTCATCCAACTTTACTAGCAATGTGGAGCTAAAAATACACCCTCATCTCCATTTAGGATATGTTTGATTCCTTTGTCTACCCTTCACTAGCAAGGCTAGAGGACAAATAAACATGTTTGGTTCCTTTACTTGGTATGAATTTGGGCAAAGTGGATAATGATTTCATTGCTTTTGAGAGAGAGCCCAATTGGCTCTCCTCATCTAGCAAGATTTGTTTAGAATTCTTCTTAAATATAATATGTTAAGCCCATATATCTAACATGGACCACCTATTCCCTATTGGATATTTATAACAGTTCCAATAAAAATGTACTCACCTTGTTGTGACCAGAGTTCAAGTCCGACAATTCTTGTTTCATTGGTCACTCTTCGCTTATTCAATTTGTGACAGCAGTCCCCAAAGAAAATGAAATAGTGGCACAACAAGTCAACACACGACACACTAACAAGCATGACCGGATATTGATTGACAATGACAGGTAAAACGTCGATCACCTGGCTCGGGCCGGTGCCCAGGGTGACCATAACCAAGCCCGAGCTGGTGAGAGAAGTTCTGTCAAACAAGTTCGGTCACTTCGAGAAGCTCAAGTTTGGTAGTCTTCAGAGGAGGCTGCACAACGGCGTGGGCAGCCACGATGGCGAGAAATGGGCCAAGCACAGGAGGATCATCAACCCCGCATTCCATCTCGAGAAACTGAAGGTGACCTGACATGCCTGAATTTGGCAATGCAATTGCATGGAAATCTGAATTCCTAGTACAGAATATGACAATGACCTATCTTTGATTTTCAGCGAATGTTGCCGGCTTTTGCCGCATGTTGCACGGATTTAGTGAAGAGGTGGGAGGGTTTGGTTACGGATGGACAGGCATGCGAGGTGGATGTTTGGCCCGAGATGCAGAACCTGACAGGGGATGTCATCTCCCGCGCCGCATTCGGCAGCAGCTACCTCGAAGGCAGGAGGATTTTCCAGCTTCAGGGGGAGCAGCTTAAGCTCGTCGTGCAGTCTATGAGCAAGATGCATATCCCTGGATACTTGTGAGTTCTTTCTTACTCCTGCTTGCCTATGTCAGTCACGCAGCAATTGGCATTCCTCGTACGGTAGCACTAAAGCATTTCGTGCAGCTACCTGCCTACCAAAACCAACCGAAGGATGAAGCAGATTCAATCAGAGATCGAAGGGCTCCTGAAGGGCATCATCGCGAAGAGAGAGAACGGCTTGAGAACCGGCAAGGCGACTAGCGATGATCTTCTTGGCGTGCTGCTGGAATCGAACATGGAGCACCGCCGGGGTGCCGGCAACTCGAAAGCCGGAATCACCACTGATGACGTGATCGGGGAGTGCAAGCTGTTCTACTTCGCCGGCATGGAGACCACGTCAGTGCTGCTCACGTGGACGATGATCGTGCTCTGCATGCACCCGGAGTGGCAGGACCGCGCGAGGGAGGAGGTGCTTCACGTATTCGGCGCCAGAACGCCGGACTACGACGGCCTTAGCCGCCTGAGAATCGTAAGTACATGTGAAGGCTCATTTCATCCGCAGTTTCTGAACGATCTTAATGCCCGCCTCTTGTGAATTGTGATTGCGATCAAATTGCAGGTAACGATGGTGCTGTACGAGGTGCTGCGGCTGTACACGCCGCTGACGGCGCTCCAACGCCGCACTTACAAGCCGATGGAGCTCGGCGGCTTCAGGTACCCGGCGGGCGTGGTGCTGATGCTTCCTCTGCTGTGCATTCACCACGACAAGGACGTGTGGGGTCCCGACGCCAGCGAGTTCAGGCCGGAGAGGTTCGCGGAGGGGATCTCCAAGGCGTCCAAGGACGTGCCGGCGTTCTTCCCCTTCGGCTGGGGGCCGCGCACCTGCATCGGCCAGAACTTCGCGCTGCTCGAGGCCAAGATGGGGCTCGCCATGATCCTGCAGCGCTTCGCGTTCGATCTCTCGTCGGCCTACACGCACGCGCCGTTCCCCGTCGGCATGCTGCAGCCGGAGCATGGCGCGCAGGTCATGCTCAGGAGGCTTCCCTGAGCTGCCTGCACTTGGATGTGTTAACCTGCATGTACAGCATAATCAGTGGAGCTTGGGCGAAGGGGCCGGTAAAGTTAAATAGGTTTGATAATAAGAGTCTGAATTAATAAAATATAAGAGGTTGAATTAATAAAATTTAAAAATTATTATAAAATATAAAAAATATACTATAAAATAAAAAAATTTGTTGGACTGTAAGAATGCTCCGCCTCTCTCCGCGGAAGCAAGTAACAGTACCTATCCTTGCAAGTCACGGTTGTGAATATTGTAAGGTTAAACGTGTCGATGACTTAGTTACCAGTCAAGACTTCAGATCCGCAGCAAGTCCCTGTTTTCAGTATGCACTGGTCAGGGTCATGACTACAAGTAACTGGGGTCATATTGAATTGGTCCTCAAACAAGAAAATAAATGCTCGTTGAATTCACAGGCTGCATTTGAGTTACGATCGTATGGTCATATTCACGTGGTGTCTAATTAGATATAAATATGAATGATTTATTTTAGTTCAACTTAATTAATTAATTAAAAAATTATCGTATATTGTCTGGTTAATTAGTTAAATTGAACTAGAGTGAATAAAAAATGGATCATGCCCATCCGTACATTTAACAACCACAATAGGCCCTGGTTCTATCCAAAAAAATATGAGACCGCCTACGCATACGCGCACGCAGGTAATCAGCTACCCTTGTCGTTAGTGCTGTATGATGGGACAAATTCCGCGTGTATGCGTAACTCTGCACGTATATCCTCTCTCTCTATATATATATCATAAAGGCCAGCGATCGGCGAGCTCTCATGTCTCTCCTTCGCTGTAGCTACCATTGCTAAAGCGTGGGTTCCAACGCATTGTAGCAGCGCTGTGTACAACTGTACCTACTGTTCCAAAATATTTTTAAAAATAAAAATATATTTACTCTATTATAAAAAAATAACAACAAATATAAATCGCTCATTTATTCTCTCGAACATATGGGATTAGAAAAATCCAGCGTCTTACTGAGGAACTCCGGTCGTCGAAAAAAAAATTCGCGTGATCTCAATTTTTTTCTTTCAAATTAGTACTTCTTACTTATTTTCTACAAAATAATTTTAGACACAAACACATATTCTGTGCTGCTGTTCAATTACTTTTGTATGTAATTTTTTCTTTTACACCTCTCTCATTTATTCCCTCGTACATGTGAGACTAGAAAAATCCAACGTCTTCCTCCGAAAACTTCAATCACCGGCAAAAAATCCTCGTGACCTCAATTTTTTTAATTTAGTACTTCTATTAATCCTTACTAAGTACATATTTCTCATGAAATAATAATTTTAGACAATAAACATATATGTTACGCTCCTATTCAATTATCTCTACATGTCCGTTTTCCTACCCGCACCTCCATTTGCATTATAGTATGAATGGACGAATCATAACAAGCCAATCTGGCTAGTATAGTCTAAACGAACCTCACCATCAGCTGACGTGTAAACCACAGCTACACTAAAGGTAGTGTCGCTTTTAAATGGGACAGGAATAATTGTAGAACTCATCCACAGTGAATACTGCATCGCACTAGATTGCACTTTGCCACTGGCTGGGCAGGCTGTCAAATCAGTTCACATCGTTATTATACACACACTTGGTCCTAGAATATGAAACCGTGAGACAGAGACAGGCCTTCTAGTGGGCCTGCTGGATCCCCTCAAATGGGCCGACCTCGTAAGGCCCAATGCCTCCGTGGCGCGGGCCCACGGCGTACCACTCGCAGGCGACATGCTAAAGAACAGAGAACTGCTCCAGCGTTTTTCCTGTCGTCCTGTAGTGGAAGGGGCACAGTGGACGTCCGGCTTTACGTGACGTGACCAAAGCAGAGGATCCGAGTCCGCATGGTTCGTCTGCGGGCATCGATAACACTGTAGGCCGCAATTCATACCTGCATGTGAAATACTTGACATGAACATGCAAGATTTTGACCGTGGGGTAGATTGGCAATGGAGGTACGCGCGCCATTGCTGGGACATGCATGCTTGAATGGTTATTTAGTTGGGCTAGTTCTTCGACCTAACTTCTTAAAATTGGATTTATGACGTGTCAGCCCGGAGGCTTCACAAGCCTATCTGGCTAGCATCATGCTTCCGTGTATTTTTCGGTCTAAGCGATGGATCACCGAGGGAGTCTATTGTTTCTCCCAGATGTGACAGACGAAACATGACACGAAAACGCCTGGACCGAAAGAGGAACCAAACTCCAAAACCGTCATCTCACCATATGCTATCAACCCACTTGCACTTGTTTCTTCTCATGAGCACACATCAGATCAACAAAAGACGACAGCCAGGCCGGCGATGGTTGGTGCATCACCGGCAGCGCCACCATGGATCTTGCTCTGCGCGCTAGGTGCCCTGTCGGCTCTGCGGTGGGTCTGGCGAGCTCTGGAGCGGGCCTTGCTAGGTCCGCGGAGGTTGGGGGCACGCCTTGCACGTGCAGGCCCTCGAGTTTTTTTATTTATATATATATTTTAATTAAAAATTTAAATAAATAGAATTTTTTAGAAAAATTGTAAAATTAGACGTCTAATAGGGTTGCAGCCCTTCTCGAAGGCGGTTAGGTCTCCTTACTGCCTCCTAAGAGAACGGTGGTTTAACCGCCTGCTCAGAGGGCTACAGCGACCTGCTCAACCGCGTCGAGATGGCTGCCCGCCCGCCTCCCCCTTTCTCTATAAAAGGGCGAAAATTGAGGGTAAATCCTCATTTTAATCAAAAAAAAAGAAAGCTCTGAAGAGGGAGGAGAGGAGAGGAAGAGAGCGCGGCGAAGCCCTACTGCATTTGATCCACAGATTTGAAGATCACTTTTCGGTAAGTTCTTGTATACTTTTTATTGTTGTTAATAAGTACAGTAGCACTATATGACATAGGGTTTAGACATGTATGACCTAGGATTTAGAAAATGCTGTATTTAGTAGAAAATTGTCAATATTACTTACGATATGGTAGGATAGCAATTAAATACAGAATATTATTTGTAGTATGGTAATTTTGAATATGTAGATTGTACAGAGTAATAATTGTAGGGTAGCATTGTGTGACATAGGAACTAGCACTGTATGATAACGGTATGACTTAGGATTTAGGTTTAGAAAATGCTAGTTTACTGTGAATATTAATTCGGACATGGTATGATAGCTATTAAATGTAGATTGTATATATTAATATTTGTAGGTAAGCTTGGTTAGGGGTATTATTGACGGCGAGAATTCAGACCTAATCAACGAACCGATAACCGGTCGGTTTACACGGTTACCGACTGCATTTAACGATTTATTGATCGATGTTAACGATAACTAAATTGACATAAATTCGAACAAATTGGTCATAAATTGACTGTATTACAGCAGTAACTGACCACATTACTTGAATTTCGGTAAAGTTCAAGGAATATAAAAAAAAATCAGAAAAAAATATGGCATGAGACTTGTTATGTTTTGTTTGATCAGGAAATGTTTTGGCATGACCTTTACTATATTTTGGATATTTTCAAGGAAACAAATAAATACTAATAACAATACGAGCATGACCATATAATTGTTTCATCGAACATATGCATACATTATATAAGTAGCACCTTAAATTAATAAATGTGTCCAATATCATGGTATGTAAATAAAGTAGTTGCAGAAAGTAAATTATCATCACCTTCAGTACCACTAGCTTCTAACGGGGGACGATTAAATTCGCCCGCCGTGCCTCTCCTCTTTCTTCTCCCTCTCCACCTCACTGCGTCACCGGCCGCCATTTCCCCTCTTCAGGAAATATCCCTGCGCGCCCCGGACGGCCTCCGCTTCTCCCGCTCTCTCCTTTCTCTCTCGCTCTCTCTCCGTCCATGCTCGCGCGCCCATGCAGCGTGACTTTCGTGCCCTGCCCGTGCGTGGACGGCGCAGAGCGCCCACACCACGGGAAACACGATGGGTGCCGCCCCACCGCCTTGCCGCTGCGCTATTCGTTGATGTCCACCCGACGTCATGTGCTCACCGCTTCACTGCTCTCTCTTCCTCTATAAATAGCGCATCTCGCCCCCCCCCCTCCTTTCCTTTTCCTTGCTTTCACTGCCGCCACTGCCATTGCACACCATCGTAGCTCGCCGTCATTGATCCGTTGTCCACAAGCCGTCGAGGAGCTCTAGGGCCACGCTGCCGTCCTAGTGCCACTCTCCGTTGGCTAGAAGCCCGACGGGAGACCGTCTGAGCAAGAGCCGAGTAGAACCGTAGCCACCCCTTCGATGAGTTTCCGACCACCACTATGTTAGTTGCCGTCTCCGAGCGTGGTGCGTACTCCAGACCCCTAGCACTCCCTCGAAGGTAGCTGGTTGCCGCCCCCGTACCTCCTTTTCGTGTAGCCAAACGCCGCCATGCTTAAGGCCTTCTGTCGCTATCGGAGGATGAACTCCTCGAGCGGGGATCCTGAGGGACCCCATTTGAGATTCGGCCGAGGGGGGGGGGGTGATTCTGAATCTACCTCGTACGTGGATTTAAAGCGAATATGTGAGATGTAGGCGGGATGGATGATCGACTGCTAGTGGGAGTAAATGCTTGAGGGATTTTAGACAGGTTCGGGCCGCACGGAGCGTAATATCCTACTCTTGTGTGTATGCTATTAATGCTTTGGGAATGCCTCTCTCTGGATCTCTGTATTACAAGGTTTTTTTTGTCTAAGTCTAGAGCTTCGGTCTTCAAGTGCCGACCTCTAACTGTGTGCTAGAGCTTCTTCTTCTTCGATTCGTTCTGGCTCGTCTTTCTCCGGAGTGTACCCCTTTTATCCTGTTCGGAGAGGCTTGGCGTGCCCAGAAAGGAGGGCACGAGTTCCCATGAGCCATAAATGGAAAGCAACCATCATGGAGCTGCAGTTTGATGTGACAGGGGGTTGAAAATACGCCCTCGGCCAGTCCTGTCGCCCATTACGCCAACTTTAGCAGGTGCAGCAGGGGGGCCCACCGGGCAGCCACCGAGCAACCTTGCATGCCCGCCCGGTCAGAGCAGGTCTGACACAGCAGGGTGACAGGCGATATGCCTTGAGCCCAGCGATGATATCTTCAAGCCGCGTAGGGTGACGTGCGATGGGACCCGTCGCATTAAATGTCCCCACGCCTTCCCGTCAGGCGGTGGCAGGGACTGACGTACTCAGTACGACAGGCGTGGGGGGAGTGGTTGTAAGTGACAGGCCACGCTCCCTCTTAAATGCAGCATCGGGCCTCTCACCAATTGACACCTCACCGCTGAGCCCTTGTGGGGTCCACCGGCAAGAGGCTTCTCAGGTCCTCGAGGAACTCTGGGTGCTCGGGGACTACTGTTTATAGCCCCGAGCGCCCTCTCCCGGATATGTCTCTTCTCGGGTCCTTGGGGAACTACAGGTACTCGGGGACCACTGTTCATGGCCCCGAGCACCCCTCCCGGAACTGGCTCATCTCGGGTCCTTGGGGAACTACAGGTACTCGGGGACCACTGTTCATGGCCCCGAGCACCCCTCCCGAAACTGTGTCTTCTCGGGTCCTCGAGGAACTACGGGTACTCGGGGACCACTGTTAATAGCCCCGAGCACCCCTTCCAGAACAGGGTCTTCTCGGGCCTCGGGGAGATGGTCTCTAGGGGAAGGCGCCACGTGGCATTTGCTGTCCTGGCCTCGGGACTCGGGGACCCCTGGTTCCCATGTCACCAACAGCAGCCTCTAGGCCCATCAGCAGGCGATGGCCCAGAGACTGCGGATGGGGCCCTATTTCTTCGAGGTTGATCACAGCATCGATGCCGCATGGCTTGTCATCAGGCGCCAAACCCTTGCGGTCTTTGCAGTCTTTTTGGCCCAGACTCTTGGTACAACCCAGGTGGGAAACCGAAAGGACGCGTGCCCTTCCGACTTTCGAGGGGAGTGATAACGAGGCGGGAGGCGCTTGTGGCAACCGCGCGGATCGAGGGTGGCGTGCCTGGCAACCGCGCGGATCGAGAGAGATGCGCCTCACAAATTGCACCGAGGAATGTGCCATTTGAATTCCCCACGATATATAAAAAGGAGAGGGGCAACGAACCGTTACCCCCACGCCATTCTTGCGGTTGCCATCCTCTGCCTTCGTCTTCCTTGCGCACCGGGAGCTCTCTCTTCAGCCCACGGCGCACCTTGCTTCTAGCCTCTCCCAGCACACTCCCCACCCCAAAAAATGCCGAGGGCAGGAAGCGGCCGCCGGGACGCGTCAAGCTCCAACAGCGTCCTGCCGAAGTCCCGCCTCATGAATGAGGAGGGGGCAGAGAAGGTCCGCAAGTTGATGGTCCCCGCTGGTCAGCGGGAGACGTCGGTAGTGACGTCGGCCAACTTTTCGCCCTCCGCGCGCAGGCCGGGGCGGATCGTAATCTTTGTCTCTTTCGTCACCGCCGGGCTGGTGCCACCGTTCTCGACGTTCCTCCTGCAAGTGCTGGACACGTTCGACGTCCAGCTGGCCCACCTGAGTCCGAACTCAGTGGTCATCCAGATGATCTTCGCCCACTTCTGTGAGATGTTTGTGGGAGTGCCGCCGTTGGTCGCGCTCTTCCGGCACTTCTTCATTCTTCGAGCGGCCGGGAAGAATAAGGGATCTGACGAGGTGGAGGTTGTCGGCTGCTGCAACTTCCGCCTGCGGGAGGGACTCGACGACGTCTACATCCCGCAAGTGTTGCACGACAAATGGGACGACCGACACCGGGATTGGGTCTACGTCGACGTCAGTCCCGATGACTACCTCTCATTGCCCCAAACATCGGCGGAGCCCCACAGGCCGATCTGGGAAGCGGCCCCTGCGGAGGATGAGCGCATGAGCCCGGTGCTGAACCGCATCGAAGACCTGCGCTGGGCGGGGCTTACCTCGCTAATGGTGGTCGCCAATTACCTGCGTCGCCGTCTGGCCCCTCTGTGGGAGCGTGCCCGCTTCGCCTGGATGTACATCGGCCCGGGCGACTTGACGAGGACCTGCATCGGCGAGGAGGGGGACCTCGATGAGGGGGCCCTAGTGACCCTGCTGAAGGTGGTGACCGGCATCGACGACCTCGCTCGGGTGGTCCTGCCACGCGAGGAGCTGGCGCTTTGCGCAGACCCGGGCCGGGCGGCTCTGCACGCGTCAATGCTAGCCTTCGACGCCTAGGGGCTGGTGGACCGTCTGGGGCGTCGGGACCCCGGGACTATACAGATCCCCAGGGTGGATGACAACGGAGGGTGGGGTGCCACCGCCGAAGACAGCAGGCCGGCGACCCGAGGCGACAAGGGGAAGCGTCCCCGGACGTACATCCCTCAGCCATCCTCATCCTCATCGCCGTCACCTCCGCGACAATGGCCGGCGGTAGGCGGAGCGACGGCGGGCAGCCGAGGCGGCCAGTCTTTGGGAGCGGACTCCGGGACGGAGGCTGAATCTAGGGCGCAGCAACCCGGGGGCCAGAGCCCGGCTAGCGGTGCAACAGCTGGCGACCGGACCGACCAGCCTTCGGAGGTAGGCTCCGGGGTGGCCGCCGGGGCCGGCCCACGACGGTCCCAGGGCCAGAGCCCTCCCCCAAAAAGGAGGAGGGCAGAGCCCAGGCCTGAGCCAAAGCCGCAGAGCCGAGATTTCTGGATCCCGCAGTCCCGATGGCAGTACCGTGGGCCCAAAACCACGTAAGCTCCCTTTCTGTCTCGAGCACATTTTGCCCGAATTTTGGCTAGTTACTAACCTGTTCTTGTTTCAGGCCACCCAAGGACTCTGCCGGAGGCCAGAAGCCCCCGAAACAGCCGAGGCCAGCCCCTGTCCCTGGGCCGAGCACACCGGCGGACCCTGAGCCGAAGGCTCCAACCAGCTCTGAGCCAAGAGCCCCGGCCGATCCCGAGCAGAGAGCCCTGGCCGACCCTGTCCCGAGCCCTCCGAGGAAGGAGCGAATGGCCGCAGGGGAGGTGGTCGCAACAAGGGCAGTGCCGGCGCGGCCGCCGTCGGGGTCCCCGAGTGCCTCTGCAGAGAGGGCTCGCCCCCGGCCGTCTTCTGGCCAGGCCCCGGAACCCCTCCCCGAGGTGCTGGGAAGCGCCCGGGAGGTCATCGGGCGGCTCTAAGCGGCCATTGCGGCAGAGTGGTCCAAGCTCGAACAAGAGCGTGTTGCCCTAATCGATGAGAGGGTCCGGCTGGAGGAGGCCTGAAAGCTGTTGAAGACCCGCATAGCCTTGGCACACGCGGCCTACGAGAAGACCATGCGCGAGGTGGTCGAGGAGCGGGAGGCACTGGAGGCGGCCCGCGATGAGGCCGTTGCCACGCTGGAGAAGGCCAGCCGCTTGGAGCAGCTCGCGGCGGAGCGTGACCAGGCGTCGAGGAGGTGCGCCGCAGAGCTGCTCGCTCACGAGCGGCAGGTGGTTTCTCAGGAGGAGGCGGCCAGCAAAAGGGAGGAGGTCGTGTGGTCTGCCCGGGCGGACTTGTCCTTCCAGAATGACAAGCTCGAGCGCGGCCGTGCCGATGTCCTCCGCTGGGAGGAGCAAGTCGCGCTACGCGAGATAGACGTCGACATAACGTCACTGGCACTTGACGCCCGGGAGCAGCAGATCGCGCGGCGGGAGGCGGATGCCGACTTGGCATCGTCAGCACTCACCACCCGGGAGGAGCTGGTCTCCAAGCGGGAGACCGACCTGGCTGCCCAAGAGCAGGCCGTCAAGGCCCGGGCCGAGCAGCTGGAGCGAGCCCAGACCGAGGCGGCCGCCCAATGCCGTAAGGTCTCGACTATGTGGGGCATCCCTATCAGCGCCACCGATGGCACCAGCCTCGAGGCCCGGCTGAAGAATGCCGAGGACGAGCTCGAGATCATCCTCTCAGAGCGGACGAACGTGAAGCTGATGATGCGAGACATCCTTCAGCAGGCATGGGACTCCGTGGAGGCAGCCGGGCTTGGGCGCGTGTTCGTGGGTGACCAGTCGCTGGATATGGAGTCCCATGCCTGCTGCCGAGACCCCGCCTTCCCGCTGGAGCCAGCCCGGCAGGGCGTGGTTGAGGCAGAGGAAGCCGCCGCCCGGGAAACCGTCCGCGATGTCGCCACCGAGGTGGCGGAGTGTGTTGTGCAGGAGCCGGGCCCGAGCAGCAACAACAGCAGCGACGCGTGCTCTCCTCCTGAGCCTATAGATAGTTAGTGTTTTTTGTTTTTTGGAATGTTGTAAATATGGGAGTGATCCCATCCTGAACGGTCCTGTTAATATAATAGAAACCACTCTTGGGAATGTAACTCCGCTCTGTACTTGTTCTTTATGTTGCTTGCTTTTTGCTTGATGTCCCGAGAGGCACTGGTCGGGTCGAGCCCGGCAATCTTCCCCCGAGAAGTTAGGTTACCCCGACCACTCATCGTTCGTGTAGTGGGACCACCTGAGCATCTAGCCCCCGAGCCCCCGCGAGTGCGCAACTGCTGAGTCAAGAGACACAAACATGGACTTCTTTGCTCGGGAGACAAATCCACCTGGCACGGTGCACGTCATGACCAGTGAACACCTTTTACCCTGCGACCTCTCAAACAAATAGTCTGAAGACGCGTGCGGGCGGAAATGCGACCAAGAGTCCCCATGGTTTGGTGGTGTCCGGGGTAGGACGGACCAGGCCGAGCACTGACAGCCCGCCCCTAAGGTCTAGGCGGTCCCGACCACTCATGTTCGAGCGGTAGGATTACCCGAGAATCCCAGAGGCTCGGTAGTGCTCAGGGTACTGCCAAGACGGGCGGGCACCACAGCCACCATAAAGGACCTAGGTCAGCCATCGCCGCCTGTACGGTACACCGACTACTGTCTGTTTTTGTCGTTCCGGAAAAGCGAGCACATGGGCGGGGTTTTGCGCGCGAGGAGACTATCTCGCCGAACAGATTAGCATGTGAGGGTGCCGAGGATAACTCGGGAACAATAGTTTATTGCGTACATATGAAAGGAAATTCATATCACTTTAGTAACTCACCGGGTAGGTGTCTGCCTTCCGGCCGATCGGGCTAGGGAAGGGTAGATGTCCTGAGCTCGGGGCGCCCGTGAACATGGGTTCCCCTATGCAGAGCTCCTAAACCCCAGGACATCCTTTTAGCACTCGAGCACTGCAAACCCGGTAATAGAACCAGGGCCTAGGCGGTCCCGACCACTCATGTCCGAGCGGTAGGATTACCCGAGGACCCTGGAGGCTCGAGCAGCGCCCTGGGCACGGAGGCCCTTGTAGTCGGGCTACTTGGTTCTCGAGCATTGATCTGTAAGCTTGAAAAATAAGCAAAGATTCTTTGCTTGGTGCGCTCTGTTAGTGCGGTACTCATTATAGACTGCTCTCGTTTTTGACCCGAGACCTCTCAAATACTCAGACCGGCGAAGTGTACAGACAGAGGCATAACCAAAAGGTCCAATGGTTCGGTGGTGCCCAGGGTACGACTGACCAGGCCGAGCACCGACAGCCCGCCCCTAGGGTCTAGGCGGTTCCGACCACTCATGTTCGAGCAGTAGGATTACCCGAGAACCCCAGAGGTTCGGTAGTGCTCGGGGTACTGTCATGCAGCCGGGCACCAGCCTACAACAACAGACTTAAGTCAGCAGTCACTGCCTACGCGCATACTGACCGGGATCCCTTTTTATCAGCGGGAAAAATGAGAGAGCGTGTTTTTCTCGCACAAATCGAGCATCTCACCAAACAGATTAAACATATGGATTCCAGAGGAAAAACTCGGAATATGAGTAATATGAGCATATATTGACAATTTGTACAGAAGTGCTAACTTACATGGTTGGTGGCAGCCCCCGGCCAACTTGGCAGGGGGAAGGCCCCTGTCCTGGTTGGCCTGAGCACAAACATGCTGACTTATGGATAAAACTTGCGTAGATGCTCGATGTTCCACACATTTGGGAGAGGTTGCCTGTCCTCCGTGGCCAGCCGAAACGAGCCTTATCGCGGGGCACCGGTCACGATGAAGGGGCCTTCCCACATGGGGGAGAGTTTATTCTTTCCTTCGCGGGTCTGGGTGCGTCGGAGAACTAGATCCCCAACTTCGAGTGTCCGGACCTGGATGTGACGCTGATGGTAGCGCCGCAGGCTCTTCTGGTATCTGGCGGCTCGTCGCCGACGCTACTCCAAGTAATCAACGTCGTCGCGTCTTCGCTGTTCCAGTTCGCCCTCTGAGTAAGCATTCACCCGAGGGGAGCCGAGCGTGAGCTCGGAGGGGAGGACCGCCTCGGTGCCGTAGATGAGGAAGAAAGGCGTCTCCCTGGTGGCCCGGCTTGGCGTGGTCTGGTTGGCCCATAACACAGCAGGCAGCTCGTCGATCCACCCTTTCCCATGCTTTGCCAGCACATCGTAGGTCCGGGTTTTGAGCCCCTTCAGTATCTCGGCTTTTGCACGCTCGACTTGCCCATTGCTCCAAGGATGAGCAACAGAGGCGAAGCAAATATTGATTCCGAGGTCCTCACGGTATTCCCCGAACAGGGCACTCGTGAACCGGGTGCCATTGTCGGTGATGATCCTGTTCGGGACGCCGAAGCGACTTGTGATACCGCGGATGAATTGAATTGCCGTGTTCTTGGTAACCTTGACAACTGGGACCGCCTCCGGCCACTTGCTGAACTTGTCGATGGTGACGTAAAGGTACTCATAGCCCCCGATTGCTCGGGGGAATGGACCCAAGATGTCCAGCCCCCAGACCGCGAAGGGCCAAGACAGGGGGATGGTATGGAGAGCCTGAGCTGGCTGGTGAATCTGCTTTGCGTGGAATTGGCATGCCCTGCAGCGCCGAACCAACTCGGAAGCGTCCTGGAGAGTTGTAGGCCAGTAGAAGCCTTGCCGAAAGGCCTTTCCGACCAGCGTGCGGAACGATTAATTGCCACCGCAGTCGCCCTCGAGGATCTCAGTGAGGAGCTCACTGCCTTCTGCCCGGGTGATGCATTCTAGGAGGACACCGTCCGTGCCGCGCCGGTAGAGATCCCCATCTACTATGGCATAGCGTTTGGACTGCCGTGCAATCCTCTCCGCAGAGGTATCATCCCCGGGAAGGATGTTTTCTTTCAAGTATCCTCGGATCTCGTCGATCCACGAGGCATCTTGAGAACCACCGGCAAGCGCAGCGCACTCACCGGGCGGTGGCACCCTGACGGGACCTCCCACTGAGGGTGCTAACTGGGTTCCCCCAACTAGGCTCGAGAGTTCCCCTTCATCTTGGTCGGTAGGCAGGACGAATGGCTGTGTGAGCCTTTCTTCAAAGGCTCTGGCTGGGACGAGCGCCCGGGCAAAGGCCAGGTGGGAGAGGTCATCGCCACGTACACCGCCATCTGTGGGTCTGCGCACTGGTATTCCTTGGATACTTGGTTGACCACCAGTTGGGAGTCTCCTTTAATGAGCAGCCGCCGGATCCCAAGGCCCACCGCTGCACGGAGGCCAGCGATGAGACCCTCGTATTCCGCCATATTGTTGGTCACTCGGAAATGCAACTGCACGACGTACTGGAGTACTTCACCCGTTGGGGAGGTGAGCACCACTCCAGCCCCCACGCCTTTTAGCGTGAGGGAGCCGTCAAAGTGCATGACCCAGTACCCGGGCCCATCTTGCCCGGGATATGCGGACAACTCTTCATTGTCGATTTCGGAGACCGGCGTCCACTCTGCCACGAAGTCGGACAGAGCCTGGCTTTTGATTGCGTGGCGGCTTACGAAGTGCAGATCAAATTCTGCGAGCTCGACTGCCCACTTGACAATGCGCACAGTGCCTTCTCGGTTTCGCAGGATCGGCCCCAGTGGGTATGTGGTTACCACCGAGACCTTGTGCGCTTGGAAGTAGTGGCGCAGCTTCCTGGAAGTGATGAGCACTGCATAAAGTATCTTCTGGGCTTGGGGGTATCTTGTCTTGGCGTCTTGGAGGACTTCACTGATGAAGTACACCGTGCATGCAGATCGTGGCTGCTGCTGGGAAGCAGCAGCGACTGGGGCCTCCTGAGCGAGGGGCTCCATTTCCTCACTGGAGCTGGAGCCGGAGCGCCGGAGACGATGGCCACTAGCCATTTTTCCTGTAGGAGAAAACAAACAAACAAATTCAGGGATGCTTCCCTCGTACCTGGCGCGCTAGCTGTCGGAGGGTTAACTCCTGTCGCAGGGATCCTGAGGGACCCCTTTTTAGAGATTCGGTCGGAGGGATGATTTTGAATAAGTTTGCCGGAGAAATAAATGGGTACGAATGCGATGGCTGGTGGGGTAGAATGATCCGGTGCGGAATGAAGTAAATGCACTGGGGGTTTAAACAGGTTCGGGCCGCATGGGGGCGTAACACCCTACTCCTGCGTGGATACTATAAATATCCTAAGAATGTCTCTCAGAAATGTGCTAGTTACAAGAATGTATGTCTATCCTAGAGCCTGGGGCTCTTTGTTCTTCGGTCTATGTGTATCTATTGGCTTTGGGTGCTCTTGGACTTCTCGCTTCTCTACTTCCTTAACTTCTTCAACCGTGCAGATCTTGCCGAGCTTTCAAGAGTTCCCAGACTTCTTTCGCTTTTCTTTGTCCGTGCTGCCGGCTGCTTTAAATACCCACTGGCGGTAGCGTGCCCCGAATGGGAGGGCACGAGTTCCAAGGCACCATAAATGGAAAGGGAGTCATCATAGCCTCTATGCGAAGTGACGGGGGTTGAAAACGCGCCCCGCGCCCGGTCATCAGTCGTCATGATGGCACTGGCAACGGGCGCCATGGAGAGGGCCCACCGGGCAGCCACAGAACGGCCCGGCGTGCCCGCCCTGTCTTGTTCGCCTGCCATAGCAGCACAGCAGACAGAACACCTCGGGCCTTGCAACGTTATCCCGAGGCGCGTCGGATGGCACGGGATGGGACCCGTGCATTTAATGTCCCAACGCCCTTCTGCCAGAATATGGCAAGAACTGACACCGAGCGTGGCAGGAGCAGTTGGAGGTGACAGGCCATGCGCGCTCTTAAATGCAGCCTCGGGCCTTTCACTGGCTGACACCTCATCGCTGGACCCCTGTGGGGGCCACTGACGGAGGGGCTTCCTGGGTCGTCGGGGAACCGAGTGCTCGGGGATCACTGTTCACCTCCCCGAGCACTCTCTCCCGGGCATGCTTGTACGGATCCTCGGGGTACTGTGTGCTCAGGGCCCGCTGCTCGCAGCCCCGAGTACTCTCTCCCGAAACTTCCTTCAGTGGGTCCTCGGGGTACTCGGGTGCCCGGGGGGCTACTGCTCGCAGCCCCGGGCACACCCCTCCCGGTACTTGGTTCTCCTGGTCGTCGGGGGACTTGGGTGCTCCGGGGTCACTGTTTACCTCCCCGAGCACTTTCTTCCCGTCACTTAGTCTTCGCAGATCATTGGGGAACCCGGGTACTCGGGGACCACTGACTGTGGCCCCGAGCGCCCTCTCCCGGGACTTAGTCTTTTTTACCTTGCGGAGGTGACCCCGCGGGATGGCGCCACGTGGCGGATTGCTGGCCTGGCCTCGGGATTCGGGGACCCCTGGTTCCTGATTCACCGACACATTGCATCTGAGTTGAATTGATTAAACAGTTAAGTGATATCTCCGAAGAGACGTATTCCATAGCGACATCTCCGAAGAGGTGTATTTCATCCTAAACATGCTAGATATCATGACGTCGTTCGACGTTAATATTGATAACGACAAGTAAGTCCTAGGGTGATATGTATTCTAGATAAGACATTAAGGTATGGCGATTATTTGACAGGATTTAACTACTGCAAACAGTTGAAAAGCGTAATACATAGCACATGCGATAATAAGTCATGTTTTAAGTTGATCAATAAGATTATTGAAAACATGGGTTCAAAATGATCAAGGAGATAGGACTTGCCTTGATAAAGGTAAATTTTTTAGCCTACGCAGATTAATAATGAAAAGTGCACGACAACTAAGCAACGAAACACCAGAACAAAACCAAGGAATAACAAAGCGAAAGAAGAGTGACGGGGAAACGATGAAAGCTAACCTAGCTAAAAGACGATTGACAACCCTTCGCTAACCAAAACTGACGTATGGAGCCTAGCGGGGTTATCTAGTGAAGCTAGGTCAAGTTCTTAACCTATTTGTTTTGTTGACTTAAGAGAAAGCAAAACAAGTCATGATTAACTAGGTGAGCGTCTAATAGATTAACTGTTAGAAGCAACAATTAGGGTTTCTACGTGTAGGTGAGTGCACGTGTGTATATGTATGTGTCATACTTACGTCAATATGCAAGTGAGCATGTATATATAGTAAGTATAACTCTAGGTGGTTAAAACTATACGTGCTTAAGTGTCGTGATTAATTAATCTAACCTATAGCACTAATCCAAGGTTATCTAGTAATTATTCTTAATAACCTATAGCACTAAATGCCACTCTAATTAAGCTATATTTTATTTCTATCATAAAATCATTTATGTAAGTAATTAATTAGATTAAACTATTCTTTAAATCTAATTATTGCTTATTAAAAGGGTAATTAATTACTAACGTTAAATTATTCTATTATATTCTAAAGACTGGTACTTATTTATCTAGCAGATACATTGGTTAACTTATTACATAAAGTATACTAAGATTAATGTATAGCCTATAGCATGAAGTAACAATCTATTCTAAACGTTTAATTAAAAGATTAATTCTTTAGTTATTCTAAAAACTATTCTTTAATTAACATAAGGATTAAACCTATACTTAAGATATGTTAACATATCCAACTAAACCACCATTATAACCTAAACATGGTTATTGAATTAGCTAAACTCAACTTTATTTAATAAAAAATGACATCTAATTCTAGGTTAAATGCTGTGTGAATAAATACCGGACGAGAAAATAAAAAGAGCTTCAAAAGTTAATAATTTGTCATGGAGATAGATTATGATTTTAGAGGAATATCGACGAAAGAATCGCGAAAATTGGAGTTAAAACGGAGAAGATATGGCTATCGGAAGTTTTGTCGGAAAGAAAATCCTAGAAAAAAAGGGGCACTATTTTGCAGACTTGGTCCACGGGACTTGTGAGTTGTGAGGGTGCTTCACGGTGGACTGGAGCTATGGACTGGTGTCCGCACTGTGTGGTGGACTCGATCCATGGCTTGGTGGACTGGAGGGAGTTCAGGTGTGCGGTCCACCATGGATCCGAGGCTAGTGGACCAAAGGGCTCATTCGGTCGGTAGAGCCCGTGTGTCGGTGGCTCTCACTGGAGTGAGGCTGGATAGTGGGGCCCATGTGTAGGAGATAAGGGAGGGGGTGGCTCTGTGTGTGCAGCTCGAAGGGAGAGAGAAGAGCTAGAGAGGGGCGACCGGGAGAGGAGGAGGCTGGAGGGCGATTGGCTAAGCTCGTCGACGGCGAAAGAGAGGGGCAAAACCAGAGGGAGGGAACCAGGGAAGAGAGAGGATGGAAAGAGAGAGGTTAGCCATGGTGAAGTCCGACGGGCTTCTTCTTGCGCATGCAGGATCGAGGGAAAGGGAGACCGGGGTGGTCGGGACGGCACTCTCCCGGCTACGCGCGCAACAGTGTGGTGTGGCGTGGCTACACGTGCTAGTGAGCGACGACACGGGTCAGCGGCGCTCGGGATGGCATGATGCTGCGTGATGGCATGGAGTGGCTACACGCACACAACGGCGGTGCGCATGGTGGCATGCTCTGTGGTAGTGCGCTTGGAGGCAGCGTGGCACGCATGGCTATGCACGGTGGAGCGGCATCGGTGGCTTGAGGCTGGGTGGAGCTTGGCTCGACGGTGTGTGCTGGTGACATGAGCTATCGATGCGGTGGAGGCCAGACCAACATGGAAAGAAGAGTATAGGGAGATGGGCACGGTGCTCACCAAGGGTGGCCAATGCTCATAGCGATGGGATGGTGATGCGGTGAGAGCAGAGCGCGGCGCTCTAGCGACGGTGCTAAGGAAGGGCACTGAAGCATCTGGCCCCTAATTCGTATTTTGGCAAATCACCGATACCATGGGATAAATTTTGTGTGTCATCCTTTGAGCCATTTACTTTTATGTAATTTACTTTATGTAATTTATCTGTCTATTAGATTGTTGCATGTCACTCTAGGATTGCAAACCTTGATATAGCTCTTAGTTGTTTTCATATTGCTCTAGTGATTTTTTGTTTGTTTCCGTAAGTTTCGTTGATCGCTTAGTAATTAGTTTTAAAAACCATTTATTTAACCCCTCTAATTAGTATCTTAGATTCTACAAATGGTATCAGAGTCTAGGACCCCTTTTTATAGCGGATTTAACCATCCTAGAGTAGGATTATGGTCAGTGACACTCATGTCAATGTCGGGAAGCCTCCGTTTTTTAAGGGGTCAAACTATACCTATTAGAAGGCTATAATGACTGTATATCTTAAGGCTATAGACAATAAATTATGGGATATAGTGGATAAGAATTATGTAAATTTTGATCCTACTAATTTTACCGTTGAAAATAGGAATAATGCTCAAGATATGAATATTTTTTATGGTGCTTTAGATCTTAGTGAGTTTAATTGTATTTGCAAATTTGAGACCACTCATGTGATATAGGAAATGCTCTAAGAAATTCATGATGATATAACCATAGTTAAGGATACAAAACTTTTTATTTACAAAAATAAACTTGAGAAATTTACTATATTTTCCAACAAAAGCATTGAAAAAAATATTAAATCATTTAAACAACATAATAAATGAGCTAAATTTACTCCACTTTCGGAGATATGCAACTCTTTTATACGACCACGCAAAGTACAATTCTAAATTTGGGAAATTGAGCTTCACACGGATGGTCTCGAAACATGAAGAAAGAGATTGACACGATTAGCAAGCTCTCTAGTCTTCTAGAACCAAATCGTATGGACACAAGTCTGCGAAGATATCCATTGTAAAACCAAGGGGCCCCAGGTGTACATCAGCACATGCCATACGTGCACTCTTGAGCCACCGATAGAATTGTCGTCGTGGATACGGGCACGTCAAGTACTTCCCTTTCCAGCCATTGAAACTCCTGTGTGGCCGTGTCAGCTTCGAAGGTGTTGCTTCTGTCCTGTTCAATTGGCTGTCCAACAACAATGCTCGGATTTCTTAGGGCCCAAGCACGGAGCCACGGACGTATACGGTGACATCTGTTATTAAGTAGCAAATTGACTAGAACATAAAGAATAACAATTTGGACTCAACTATTAGCATATGACGTGAGTACAGGCAGCAGAAAAGAATTCGTACTGCCAGTATAAAGAGGAACCAACAAGAACATATTTTATTGGCGCCATAATTTCTGTTGGGGTGATCTCTCGTCCTCCACTTTCATAGGATAACTCAAAGTCTATCGATGGTTACGTATTCGGATGATTACAGGGTTATTTCAGAGAATACAGACGAAGATCGCGAAGTACCTTCGATCGAAGACTCGAGATGTGCTCGCGGTCCTGGCTATCCGCATCGACGAAGGCGACAGCAGGCCTTTGGTCAGAAGCCAAAGACTACACTGGTAATTTTGCTGATCGGAATGAGCGAAGGTAGCGGCACGTCTTCGGACTGGGACCGAGAATCAACTCATAGCGCCGAAGGGAATAAGCGAAGCCCGTGGTGAACCTCCGGGCTGATAGCTGAGAAGCCTTCGGCGGAATCTCGGGGTTACCGAAGACCGTGACTGGACGTCGAGGCACGCTTTAACTGTCCGGGACAGAGTTGTAATTATGTAAATACGCTTGATTGTACCATAATATTCCCGAATATTTTAAGAATGTAGTAGGTAAAGGGACAAAAAAACTGTAAACTCTGCGTGAAGTGATTAAGTACAGGCTATAAATAGGATCATACTTATCCGAGACGGGAGCAATTAATTGAGACAGTTTACCCAAAACACATATCTCCTTAAAAACCCTTCGACTTTCTCTATAAACGAAGGTTTACCTTATTTGGAACATCAGTTCCAACAGCTTCTTCCTTCTTGATTCTTCTCTTGCGCAGACCTAAAATTCGGCAGAGCTCTGCCATTCATTATAATACGAGAGATCAAAACACACACAAGCCAGCCTCACCGGCTGGGACTGAGATAACTACAGGATCGTAAGCACGATAACAAAGAGATAAAAGAACAACTTAGTCAACAAAAGAAAAAGAGCAACACCTCATATTTGATCCTGGTTCACAGCAAGCCTCGCCATGGCTGCCTCCTTTGCCAAATAATGAACCACCGCGGTTGGAGCGAAGTAGGCTCCTTCAAAAATTCATTTGGACGGCATAAATAGCGGCAGCAGCCAGCGCATCCTCCTTGTCTTGATTCACAAAAATAGAGGGAGGACTGATCTGAACTGAATTTTTATTAGTAGACGAATTAATTAGCGACGTGATGGCCACAACGTGCAACTTCTCCGTTCGTACACAATCTCCCTTTACTCATTTCAAAGCTCAAAATCTAAACTACATAGAACATGTAAAATCACTATTCTGTTGTATATATACGTTTCAGGCCAACATGAGCAGAATGTTCAGAGCTTCCTCAACTTGATCTGAGCACCGTGTTGGGGGTGCAGGGTTAAGACGGTGTAAGGCGCGTGGGTGTAGGACGGCGAGAGCTCAAAGGAGAAGCGCTGGAGGATGGTGCACAGCGCCATCTTTGCTTCCAGCAGTGCGAAGTTCTGGCCGATGCAGATCCTGGGACCCCCGCCGAATGGAAAGAAGGCGGCCTGATACTTGGTCGCGTTGGAGATGCCGTCCGCGAACCTCTCCGGATTGAACTCGCTTGCGTCTTTCCCCCAGACGTTGCGATCATGGTGAATGAAGAGCATGGGCAGCAGAAGGTTCACTCCTGCAGGATAGTTGATGCCACCGAGCTCCATTTCCTTGTATGTCCTCCTGGTTATAAAAGTCACCGGTGGGTATAGCCTTAGGACCTCGTATAGAATCATGGTTACCTGAGCATACATAAAACAAGTTCAAGATTGTTGCCGCAGTTATACGACATGAAAAAACACAAGCTTTCCTATTTATTCCCTAAAAAGGTTCCAATTTAACAATGATCGGTGAGTTCTCTCCACCATGTTTCGGCAGCATATTCACAGATTCACATGGATTCAAGGTATCAATGTTAGCATATCTACGATTTAACCCCAACCATTTTAGAAGTAAAGTAAACCAGTAGTTTTCCACCAGAATCACAAGCTCAGGATTATTAGCTAGCGTCTAATTGAATGAAAATAAAGCATTTCAAAACTTATCTACTAAATCCTACTTTATTTAGTTTCCATTTAACAAAGAAATTAGATGCAACTTTTAAATTTCACGATAAAATATAACATTGATTTTGTACTTACAATCTTCAGACGGCTCAAGCTATCAAAATCTGGTCTAGCTCTTCCAAAGTGGCTCAACACTTCTTCTCTTGCCCGCTCTTGCCACTCTGGGTGCATGCTTAGCACGATGAACGTCCAAGTAAGCATGACAGATGTTGTCTCCATACCTGCGAAGTAAAATAACTTGCATTCCTCAATCACATCTTCTGTTGCCATTCCTAGATTCGCATTCCCATTTGATTGCCTCATGTTTGACTCCAGTAATAAGCCCAGCAGATCATTGTTAGTACTTCTTTCGCCATTTTTAATAGCCTTCTCTCTTTTGCCAATTATTCCATGCAGAATTTTGCGGATCTCTCGATCAATTTCTCTCATCCTTCTGTTATTTTTGGTGGGCAAGAACCTGCATATGTTCAACAGTGTTACTACAGAACAAATTCATAATTGCTACCACAAAACTGCGGCTACGGAAAGGAGAACAATTGCATTCTCTTATGCTGATTTCTTTTATCCAGTCTTTTCTCTCCCTACAACACTTGAGCAATGAATTTTAGGAGTAGTTAAAATGTTAATAGTGCTCAAAATATTCTTGCACGGAAAAACATCATTCTGTACCTCGCCCTCAACTAGAATTGATATAAGGTTACAAAAACATGGATAGGAGTAATTACTAAAATATTCATATGTAGAAACATGTAGGCGCTTGACAAATGCTTGGACATGTGACTTCACATGTATAAAATTTCTCTCCTAATTAGAGGAAAAAGAACAAACCAATATCCTGGGATAAATATTGTTTGGACAGATTGTATAAAACGTTCAGCTAGTTCTCCTTGCAGCTGGAAAATTTTCATCCCCTCCTGATAGCTGCTACCAAACGCGGTTCTTGAGATAACATCTCCAGTAAGATTCTGGAACTCAGGCCAGACGTCTATCTCAGAAGATCCCTCAGAAAGCATCGAATTCTCCCATCTAGTAATCATTTCGACAGAACAGGTAGAAAATACTGGCAGCATCCGCTGTGAATGAAACATCATCATTAGTCTACTATGGAGCGCATTATCCAATATACGACATGCTGCAATTTGAATTGAGAAAAAGAAAGTCATCTAAAGAGAAAGCAGCAAACAAATACCTTTATCTTCTCAAGATGGAAGGCAGGATTGAGAATCCTCCTATGCTTTGCCCATTTCTCGCCTTCATGACTTACAACCCCATTGGCTAGCAACTTTCCGATACGGCTACTCTTTGGTTTACCAAAGTGGCCAAACTTGTTAGACAAAATCTCCCTCACTAATTCCGGGTCTGAAACCATCACCCTTGGCGTCGGACCAAACCAAGTGAATGACATTTTCCCTGCATTAGAGTTTAAAATTTTTAAGTAAGAAGACTAGCTGGCTGCATCCAAAGCATTTTCTTAGGAGGTGGTTGTCACAGGATATCATAATCGATAATTTTGTTACTTGCAATCAAAGCGCATGCTCTAAATGGATAGTTGGCCCTGTTAAGTGTCTAGTACACGCACACAAGTATCCCTGTATTCTTTTCAGAACATGTTGGCCCTGTCAAGTGTCTAGTACACGCACACAAGTATCCCTGTATTCTTTTCAGAACATACTGCGCGCTAGTTGATATGAGGGGAAATAATTGCAGCTCCTTTTCTCAACCTGTTTAGCCATACAATCTAGCTATTTTGGGCATGGTAACAGAATCACGTGACCTAGATGATTGTTCTGCTAAGTCTGTAACCCAGGCTAATCCCCAACATTACATCACGTTCTGATTACTGAACTTCCAATCTACTCCGTAACTTATGTGTGCCCCTTTTCGGAGTTCACGACGAACATATCGTAAGGGTCGCAACAAATCATGTTGCCTCAATACCAAAGCTACCAATTTTGGCATAACAAAAACGGAGACGAAAGGAATAAACTTTGGATGGGGGCAATGATTGGAGTGGATAGAAGTTACCGTATTCCTTCATGGAGTTGTGGAGCATGGGCTGCACGCGGGGGGCGATGTCGTGGCAGCCGAGCGGTAGCGGCTTCGTGCGAGCCTCCCGGTTGATCCGAGCGTTTTCCCTCAGGTCGCCGGTGAAGAGGCGGTACCTGGTGCCCTTGAGGCCCTGGGCCCGCAGGGCCCGGTCCAGCCGCCGCGGCGTCCACCATGCCCATTCCAGCGTCCAGGCCGCCAGCCACAGCATCGCCGCGGCCGCCGCCGCGCCAGCCAGGGCCCACGGCGAGGCCTCCCGCAGCATGAGCAGAGCTCGGGTCGCCATTGGCTTCGTGGTGCAGTGGAATAGGAACAGAAAAGCAGAGAAGGGAGCAGGTGATGTACTCCGCTTAAATATAGGACGGCTGGGCCGACACGTCTGCATTTTGGCTACTTCACCTTTTGTACTTGAGTTTCCGTGGGTTTGAAAACAAAATTCATAAAGATTATTTTCTTTTTGCGAAATTCATAAATGTTACGTACTTCATAAACTTCTTCGAATTTACACATCTTTAGTCTAAAACTAAAACATGTATGTTAAAAATGATCTTTGTGTTTATTATTGCTGCTATTATTATTCATAAAATAGTAGTTACAACTAGATGGTTTCGCCAGGTTTTGGATTTCATTTACGGGACCAAAATCACAATTGGTGTGGTTTGGAAAAAACATCACCCCACTTTCTCAAATTTTATTCGTAAATTTTATTCTTTTAAGGTTTTGCAAGGTTAGATGTGGTGCATGTATAAAAAAAAAGGGGGAAATCTAATCTAATCGGCGCATGCACGCTCACGATGACGACTGATCGAGAGCTAGCAGTACTCCCTGTGGGGTGGTGGACACAACCGGTGGGTAGATCAAACTTTGTACTTAGGACGATTTTTCGGAGTAAAAAAATGGTCCCATTCAACCATTGATATGCACACAACTTGATCTTTCAAAAGATTATATTGCAACATACTCTTAATTTAAAAGTAACACCTTTTAAGTATATCTATGATACCTTGAAAAACAATGGTGAGCTCCTAACTAACGCCAACTTATCTCTGTATCTAAAAATAGTAGGTGAGGTATAGAGTATACATTAAGTTAAAATTGATCTCGGCTTCACTCACATAATTTAACTGGAGATCGAGTTCTAAGGGGACTACGTCCCTCACGTAAGCGCTCTGATCGGAGGCGTAACTACCATATTGGTTACGATCTCACTCCATACAACACTATATAATTGACTAGGAGAGTTTGACTTAATCGCAGCTATTCTGCACCAAGCCATCATCAAGCTAGAGACATCTATAGGCTCATGTCTATCCTAAGGCTTTCACTGTGATGATTAGATGTTCAATCTAGAGGTTACCATTAATGAGAAAAGATTAGAACCTACACAATACAATAATACTCAAATCATATCTAGGATAAAATATAATCCTAAACTCTGTCATTATTTGAGAGAGAAAAAAGCAATGATTGATGTTGCTTATTTGGTTGAGCCAAGATAATTACAACGCCACATATTAATTGTAGCCATAGTTTGTGTAGTTGTACGACAAATAAAACTATATTTCATATCTAGTCATTACTGCAAAACAGGTGAATAGTGTCAATTACAAAACCTTATTAGTGCCGGTTTTAACCTGACACTGATTATTCGACACTGATAGTTCGTGACTATCAGTGCCGGGTATGGAACCGGCACTGAAAATCACTATCAGTGTCGGTTTGTGGATCGAACCGGCATTGAGAATAGCGACTAGAGGGGGTGAATAGGTGCCTCAACAAATTTCTTTTGAAATAGATGGTATTTTCCTATTTCTCACTCAACGCACCTCAAAACACTCGAGCGGAAGCAAAAGAATAAAAAAGACAAAGCAAGAAGATTAGCTTCATGGCAACATGACTCCACGGATGGAATATGAATCATAGATTACATTCAAGACCATTCTATATGTCTTTGTGTAAAAAACTCGCAACTTTCAAATAAACTAGAGAAAATGGTTATCGGATAAGGTTATCTTTCAAGATGATAGTCTAATGGCAAAGGGACTCAAGACCTGCTCAAATATATGAGTATATGAGTGTTTAAGTCACTAGCATTCAGAAGAACAACTCTGCGAAGGTGAAAAACTACAGCTGAAAGAAAAGATCACCGAGCAAGGAACCTCTCCAAGTTGATGATCTAGAGGCAAAGGTACTCAAAACCCATGAGTGTACACTCGTATGTGAATTTTTATACCTCTAACAATAAGAAGAGCAACCTCCCAAGGTGCTGAAAATTCAGCTCAAAAACCAAAACGAAAATCACAAAGAAACACCGAAAATATGCAAACTTGCAAGGGAACCAATAGAGGAAAACTAGAAGGAGGTGAGCACAATAACATGAAGAAAAATAAACTTCATTGCAGCAGGGATCATCCCTATTTTAAACGGATTAAAAAAAATTTCTCACAAAACTCTCACATAATACATAGGCTACGCACTCATCTTCCTCTCTACTAAAATCCTAACACAAGGCTCTTATATGGGTGGCATAAGGGGCTCAAATGGCTGATTCAAACTCTCTCATAGCCCTACCTCGCTATTTATAGGTCAATGAAACTTAACCCCTAAGTTTACTAGCTTTTTCCCAAAATACACATCTCTTATAGTACACTCCTACCTACCACCGAGGATATTTTGGTCAATTTTCTTCTCCATTCATCGGACGGCGGCGGCGCCTTCACGACTTAACTTCGCCTCGACGTAAGCTTCGCGATGGTGCCACGTACTACTCCAGTCCTCCCACAGTTTTGAGATCAAACCGTGAAACCGCCTACACGCTTCTCAAAACGTGACTCACCGCCTTGCTTACATCTTAAGCAAGTGCTTTGATGTTGATGCGTGTACTCTGTCATACGATTCTGACCGCCGGTAAGCTTCTCTCACTCCCGATCCCTCGAGCCGCTTAGTCACTTGTACCGGCATCCCTTTCGCTTGACTTTGTCAACACGCCGTCTCCATCCGCCTTCAATACTTTACTTGAGCTTCACGTGTCCAGCTAGGATCACCCTTGACTCCGTCCAACCTCCTTAATCATCTGGCAACAAGCACTCCGCTTTGCCCGATCATCCTACCGTCGACCGCCAAGTTACATCCATCATCTGCACACCATGAGACAAGAATATCTCCAACTCCAATTCCAATTCCAATTCCAATTCCAATTAATCCATAATCAATATGCTCAAATAAAATCCAAAATCAATTCAAATCACATCAAAGCTCATGCAAAACCGAAGATAATCAAACCAAATAAATGATAATATCAATCATTCATCACAAATAAATCAAGACACATTTCAACTTGATTTCTCATTTCTTATAAAAGCCAATAAACAAAAACCATAAACCGCTTTCAGAAAAACCGCTTAAAAAAACGATAAACTTCAATCGTACCAAGTATGATGCCATCGGGGAGACCAGAGCTAGGTGATCTCGATCGATGATCAGGGCAGTAGTATTACCCGCAAATACGCGGGCCACAAGTATAAAATAATTTAGCTGGTGCGAAGGAGTCACGCACTGCGTCACGGGCCGGCAGGGCCATCTGAAGGCGTGCAATAGAGTCATACTTGTCAGGTGAGGTTGAGATGAGATGACGAAAGCGCTTGCGTAAAAGCTCTTGTCCTGCCCTGCATGTATGGCTGTACACCCCTGCCTCCGTGGACACTTGATGCTTCGGTGAAGACCAAAGCAGGCTTCAAGCACGCTGCACGGTGCGTCGCCGAAATGGCTCCCATCGCGAACATACTGGCACTGAAAGATGGTGATGCGTCAGGTCGCTCCTGTTATATAGAAGTGTCACTGGTCTAGTTGATCCCTTGTGTCCATTTGTTTAAGGTTCTTGTGTGGTCAGCTATGCGGCAGGCCATACCTTGCTCGTAAGGAGCTTCAATGCTTCATGGAGAAGAAACTCTAACGGCGACCGGATTGGACAAAAGCTACCGAAATGGAGTACAGGATAGACACCCACCATGTGGCGACTGCTTCCTTGTTCGTTTCGTTTCTGCGGAACCGGTTACGATTTTTTGGGAACCCAGAAGGCCAAGTCAGACCATGCAGCATTGCATGTCATGTTGATAAAAACGTACGGCCATTGTGTGATCCATACATAGATCGAAGTGTTTAGTCAGTGTTCAACTGTTCATTACTTTCATAAATTGAAATATAAATTGTCATAGAATCCTACTGATCATTTTTTTTATGCCACCAACATATACAGAGAAGTGTATCTTGGTTAACATATAGCATAACTCGGTTAGGATCCATATAGTGAAATATGTTCACTCGGGTTTAAGTTTTAGACTCGACACATGTGCTCTTATTTTTTAAGGAATAATACATATATACATGGATACATTTAATGATCAAAGTGTGTATCCGTGCTGTAAGGTTATACCTCTAATTTTGTTAAACCTATTCTAGAACGCACCCACATAAGTGTGATGTGAGTGAGTACATACATTCGACTTGTACTTTAAAAAAACATATATCAATACATATAGCATTGATATCACTAGAATCATGATGAAAATCTGTTTTATATAAAAAGGCGTACAATACATGTTGGCCCAAAACGTGATAACCCTTTTAGGTTCAGGATCTATTTAGATTATAACTATATTTTTCATGTCTAAATTTAGCCAAGTATGGCTAATAAATTTTTTATTATATATGGGACAAAGTTAGTAAAAAATTAAGTGTATGATATGTGGACTAATATGATAGTAAAGTATGACTTGTTATAGTTATAACAATCAACCAAATAGTTACTAAAAATCTATAATATAATTAAACTTAGACATGATAAAGTTAAGCTCAAATCAAACATGCCCTAGGTAATCAATTCTAGGCAGAGTGTTCATCAATCATCAATTGATCATCAACCATATTTCTTAAGCCCAAGCAACAACATTTTTTTGTTATTTATTTTCCCATGCAACATGCTCGCGTAACGCAACAATAATATGCAATGAATCAAGTTGTGCGCGCTGTATGGTCAGAGGCTGAAAACTCTTTTTCACTATATCAAAAAGCAACAACAAAATCTTATACGGCCTTAGGCCAACTCCAACGGGAGCCGGAAATCCAAGCCGCATCCCTGTAGTTCTGATTTTGCCGTTTCCAGCTGCTGCATTCGGCTCCAGCGGAAGAGGCATCCGGTTCTACAGTGATGCAGACACGCGACTGTAGCACTAGGCAGCCTGCAAATTTGCCGTTGGTTTTGAGGCTCCCGTAACCCTGTAGACTGAGTATGCGTGTGGGCCCGAAAGGAGGAAGAGAGTAATGTAAGGTAGGAAATAGGGTGTCTGTTGGAGATAAAAAAAATAGGAGAGACTGTAATAGTGATAGAGGATGCTGTAATAGTATTATAGGGTGTGAATTTTTAGAGTTTCTGTTGGAGATGGTCTTACAGAGATTATTTAACAGGCATGCGTACCTGCAAACGTCATGTGACTAGTTTATTTCAGTGCCCCCTTTTATATTCACTCTAGAGAAATGAGAACAACGCATGCCCTCACATAGGAACGTCTTAATCAACGCGATTAGCCCTGTTGGCCTTTTCGGCGAACTTGTGCCACAGATGCAAACAGCGAATCTGGCTTCCACTGGTCTCTTGTGTTGTGCATCTTTTTCCACAAACCAACCGTGGCCGCCAAGGAAACATAGACAACACCTACAAATAAAAAGAAAAAGAAAAACATGTGACGCCAACGAAGCACGCCAATCACTGGCCGGCGACACATCTTAAGCTAATAAGAAGAGATATAAGTAGATACTTAATAAATAGTTTAGGATTATTATTTAGTTTATTTTTTTTAACTTAATTAGACGAGGGAGGGGCAGAACTTGCCATAGGCCAAGCCCATAGCTGTTCTATTCAAGTTTGGGTTGGATTTAAAAATAATTATCATTTATAAAGTAAAATCCAATGAAAATTTAGATCCAGATCTTAGGTTGAAGCTTAGACTGTCATGAATTTGGTCCCGCTCCTATATAAGAGTGATTTTTAATTCATTCTTTTAGTTTTAAATCAATCCAACGACCTAACCAATACAAACTTGCATGCCTCCTGATAAGCGGTTCGATGTCTATTTATACCGCTCACTTGCTAAGCTCGCAGCCCACTGCGCTGCACAGTCGCCGTTGCCGCAGCAGAACACTAATCGGGAAGGAACCCGATGGACGAGGTCGTAGAAGCAGCAGCAGTAGTTTCGCCGTCGCCGTGGAGCCTGCTCCAGGGGCTCCTTGCCCTGCTCGGCGCGTGGGTGGCCTACCGTGCCGCCGAGAGATGCTGGCTGCGGCCGCGGCGGCTCAGCCGGGCGCTCCGTCGGCAGGGGCTCGGCGGTACGGCGTATCGCTTCCCGGCGGGCGACCTCAAGGAGAACGCCCGGCTCAACGCCGAGGCTCGGTCCAGGCCCATGCCTCCGTGCCACGACGTTGTCCCCCGCGTGATGCCGCATCTCCACAACACTGTCAATGAGCACGGTACGTCGACTGTCTCAGACGATCTCCTAAAGTTCAGTAGCTTAGTATTAATAGAAAATCTTAGACTGAATTTAGTTGGATTTATCGAATTATGCTTGAATATGTTTGCTACCGACGTGAACATTGAGATTGACGTCGTTTGACAAGTGTTGTGAATTATTGGATGTTTTTGTGGACGGAAGTGCCCACGTTGGTGACAAACTTTTTTGTGGTGTTAACATGGCAAGTTTTGTCCTTCTTCCATATCCGACTTATTGCTGTCTCCAGACTTTTTAGTAAACAAGTTCAGAAGTACCAGCCAACAAATTGCTGATATTCCCTCAAAATAGAGGTCTCCTATATTCAAAAGTTTAAAACTAAAATTTACAAACTTGCTTTTCTAAAATTTGCTCAAAATTATTCGCAAATTGTTCTTATTTTTTAGGAGATTTTCCCAGTTGTCACTAATGTAGATGTGTTTCGACAAAATGACATACCTCTCTTGCTGACACATAAGACCACTTGTATCAATGACAGGTGGGTCAGAATGGTAAATCTTCAAAACACATTTAAATTAGTAGCATATAAGCAATTTTATATTTTTATTCAAAATATGTAGCAGCTAAATCTAATATTGTCTTTGAATAATTCTAATTTATTCATAAACTTTATAGAACATCCAATCTAAATTGTGTTAACTTATTTCTTAAATTGCTCACGGTTCTAATCTAATTTGCTCATGATTTTTTACAAAGTTACTTACATGACTGCATTTAAAAGACAAACGAACAATGTTTCTTTTATTTTTGCAAAGGGTTGAAGTAGGTTATAAATAAGTATTGTAGGTTTAGATATAAAAAAATATAAAAATAAAATAAAATACTTATGTTCGTTTTTTTTAAAGTAGACGTACATGTCATAAGTCCAAAACATGCCCATGCAGTTTTTAAATGTGTCGAACTTTGTAAATCTTCATCGCTTTGACGATACAAACATTGAACTGCAGGCAATATTTGCATCACTTGGTTCGGCCCGATCCCCAGGGTGGTCATCGCAGAGGCAGAGTTGGTCAGAGACATCCTATCTAACAAGTTCGGTCACTTCGAGAAGTTCAAGAACAAACGTCTCGGCAAATTGCTGGCCCTTGGCCTTGCGAGCTACGACGGCGAGAAATGGGCAAAGCACCGGAGGATCCTGAACCCTGCATTCCATCTTGAAAAGCTTAAGGTGCTCACTCCTAGTTTCAAGTTATCAAATCCTGCTACCCTATAAGCAATCAGTCTCAGTTCAGTACGACTACATGCACATGTGTGCTTACTCAAGTCATTTTCAGCGCATGCTGCCGGCGTTTTCTACGTGCTGCACCGAGCTGATAGATCACTGGGAGAGTAAACTTGCTGGTTCCGATCGATCATATGAACTGGACATCTGGCCGGAGTTTCAGAACCTCACCGGAGACGTGATCTCCCGCACGGCGTTCGGCAGCAGCTTCATGGAAGGACGGAGGATCTTCCAACTCCAAGCAGAGCAAGCAGAGCGAGTTACCAAGGCCTTCCAGTATATGTACATCCCAGGATTCCTGTGAGCACCCTCCTATCTGTCACGGACATCTCCGGTTCTTTGAAGGCACGTATGCATGCGCATCGACAGCATACCATTTCTTAAGTATACCTCTTGCAGGTTCTTCCCGACACAAAACAACCGGAGGATGAACGAGATCAACCGAGAGATCGAAGGGAATCTAAGAGGCATGATCGAAAAGAGGGAGCGCGCAATCGAGAGCGGCGAATCGAGCAGCAACGACTTGCTCGGCCTGCTGCTGCAGTCGAACAGGGACAGCGGGAAAGGCGGTCTGAGGATGACCACCGAGGAAGTGATCGAGGAGTGCAAGCTCTTCTACTTCGCGGGGATGGAAACCACATCGGTGCTGCTCACGTGGACGCTCGTCGTGCTAGGCATGCACCCTGAGTGGCAGGAACGCGCGAGGGACGAAGTCCTCAGCGTGTTCGGCAGGGACAAGCCAAATTTCGACGGCCTTAGCCGACTCAAAACGGCAAGTAGTGTTTTCCACACCTCTACATATGATTCAACAGAATTTTTAAATTAGTAGAACATGTATGTTCGCCTCAAACCCTTTCCTATGTGATAACGATGCCCATGCTTCACCTTGTGATTCAGGTGACGATGATACTATACGAGGTGCTCAGGCTGTACCCGCCGGCGGTAACGCTAAACCGAAGGACGTTCAAGGAAATGCAGATCGGAGGCATCACATACCCTGCAGGGGTGATCCTTGAGCTGCCCATAATCTTGGTTCACCACAATCCTGACGTGTGGGGCAAGGACGCGCATGAGTTCAAGCCAGCGAGGTTCGCGGAGGGGATCTCAAAGGCGACGAAGGACCAACCGGCGTTCTTCCCCTTCGGTTGGGGCCCCCGGATCTGCATCGGTCAAAACTTTGCATTGCTCGAAGCCAAGATGGCGCTGAGCATGATCCTTCAACGCTTCGAGTTCCAGCTGTCGCCGTCGTACTCACATGCGCCGTACACAGTCATCACGCTGCATCCTCAGCATGGCGCGCAAATTATACTCAAGAGGCTATGATCGTCTTATGCCATTGGTCGTTGTCGAAGATGATATCGGAGTGTTGTAACTTGTACCAGTAATTGGGTGGTTTTGTGTATCTAAATTTTGCGTGGAAATAAATGGCAGGAGAAATATTATGCTTAGATAATATGCTCACGGTGAGGGATGGGGTGCCCTCGCGACTCCTGTGACCCCGCCGCCAACACCATAGGTCTCCAATTCCAACCTAAATCTACCGAAAAATCCCCTTCCCCTCCACAAATCCGCTTCGCCCAAAGTCAGTCTTCTCATTTTCCCACACACACAACCGGAGACAGCTTCTTTGCCGAGTGCCTCGGGCACTCGGCAAAGGACGATATACACTCGGCAAAGGCTTTGCCGAGTGCTACACTCGGCAAAGGGCGCTCGGTAAACAGTTTGTCGGCAAAGACCTCTTTGCCGAGTGCACTTTATCGGGCACTCGGCAAAGGCTTTGCCGAGTGCTAATCTGACACTCGGCAAAAGTCTCCGCTTTGCCGAGCGCCAGTGAATCAAACACTCGGCAAAGGTGGCGCTGTGCCGAGTGCCACCTTTGCCGAGTGAATATCATTTTTCCATTCATTTTTTTTCATTATTCGAATGACTAGCAGTTATAATTCGAATTATCCAAAAAAATTCAATTAATTGAAATAAATTAAAGAAATATAGAAAAAGTCCGAGAAATGTGCCACATTGGAACATGGACTACCAGGTATTGTATGAGGACTGCAGAAAAAGTTTGGAGGTCAAAAGTGAAAAAAATAGGGTTTGCCGAGTGTCAAAAAATGACACTCGGGAAAGGAGCCTCTTTGCCGAGTGCCAGATGTTTGCCGAGTTCTTTCTCTCTGGCACTCGGCAAATAGCATCTACGAACTTGAAGCACCAGGTATTGTATGAGGACTGCAGAAAAAGTTTGACCACCAGGTATTGTATGAGGACTGCAGAAAAAATTTGGAGGTCAAAAGTGAAAAAAAAAATAGGGTTTGCCGAGTGTCAAAAAATGACACTCGGGAAAGGAGCCTCTTTACCGAGTGCCAGATGTTTGCCGAGTTCTTTCTCTCTGGCACTCGGCAAATAGCCTCTTTGCCGAGTGCCAGATGTTTGCCGAGTTCTTTCTCTATGGCACTCGGCAAATAGCCTCTTTGCCGAGTGCCCGATAAAAAGCACGCGGCAAAGTCTGGAACACTCGGCAAAGAAGCCGTCTCCGGTAGTGACAAATCCTCCCCTCCACTGCAGTTTCGAGCCTGGCGGCGGGGGTCTCAACCGGAGTGCGGCCAGAAATTCACGGCCACCGCAAGCTCCAGATGTTCTCAAGGCTGTGCTACTTCGTCAACAGGCTCATGAGCAAGTATGTGCAGGAATCTCTCTCCCTACCTTTGAATCTAGTTGCACTCGACCATAGGATGGGACGCGTGGGTCAGATAGAGGTATTGCACAGTTATGCAATGGAAATGGAGGCAATACGCCTCTCTCGGCTCGCCCGCCGCGTTGTCAGCCGCAACAGACCACTAGGCTCGAGAGGAGCAGGGCACAGAGCTCATAGGTGTCCAAACAGTAGAAATCTTCTTCACCACCACTCCTTTCCACTCCACCTCCGCCTCAACACAAACCCCAGCAACAAAACAAGCTCTCATATTTACAAGCTCTCCAATCAAATCCTCACCCAAAGCCAAAGTCTCCCGCATCCCCCACACAAGTGATGGAAGCCTTCCCCGGAGACTCAACTACAAGGCCTCTCCAAGACTACATGGTGGTTTTTGCAACTGGTGACTTTGCTAGGAAGAGAGACTACATGCTGAGCCATGCAACCGTCTGCTGCACACTGAGCCACAATAGCTCCTTGACTCCTCTCACAGAGGAGTTTGGGGTGCATGTGGGGGACTGTTAGATCGTCAAGCACCATCTGGAGGATTTCTTCGTCATCTTCCACAACTTGAGCCATCGCCTGCCTTACGGGGGCAGGGATATCCGGTTCCAAGAATGGACTGAGCAAAGGTACGCGAAGGCTGTGCATTTTGACTTTCATGTATGCCTGTGCATTGAGGGCTTGCCAATCCACGCCTGGAGTGAGGAAGTGGCAACACATGTCATTGGTAGAAGTTTTGCCATTCAAATTGTGGAGGAGCACACCAAGAGGAGGGAGCGTACCCGCACCTACGACTTGTGGGCATGGTGCAACAACCCAAGTGTGACTCCAAAGATCATACGGCTCTCCATTGCAGATGAAGACGCTAAGTTTCCACCTACACAAATCCCTCTTCCTCAGGTGGCGATACACCATGAAAAACCCACAAGCTTAAAGAATGGATATGTATACAAGCTGTTCATCCATTTGCACGTCATTCAGGACCTCACTTCCCTCACCGACGACCCCGACAATGGCAGCCCCATTTGGTGCTGGGAGCGCATCCTGGACTGGCGCTATGGGGAGCTTGACGGCGGGGTCGAGACTGACCATGCACTGGTGGCATGCAACTATAGGCCGAAGAACGCAGGTGAATGTGATAGGGACAATGAAGATGGTGGGCATAGGTGCCACCAGAGCAGATCGCTCTGGTCCTAGCTCACATGCTTGTGCTGTGACACCAGAGAGCTCATTGATGGGGGCCATGGTGAGCGTGATAGGAGTGACACCAGACAATATGGTCGTTGTTCCCACTATGATAGTCCTTCACCGGCGAGAAGCCCCAGGATTAGGTGCACCATGGATCTAGCAATTTCTCAGGCACATCATGCTCTGATGAGCTCATGCCGGGTGCGTTTAGAGCTCACACAGGGTGTGTTTCGCCTCTCCGATGGCTGTGGTGTGCCAACCCAATAGAAGCAAGAAGAATGAGCCCTGTCGAGAGGGCAACATGAAGATGCTCCAGGACAGTAGTGCTAACATCCAATTCAAAGAACAACAGTGCTTCCAGAAAGGAAGTGATCGTGGTCGCGAGCACTCGCCAAGAAGGGAGTATGGAGAGGGATCCTCCAGGGATGATGGGAAGCGTCGGGCCATCCTTGACGCCTCCCTCAGCTTGGCGGTGCGTCACACTCAGGACTGCTCCTTTGAGAGGTTGGCACACCATCCTTTTCACCCTTTGCGAGGGACAGCTGGCTAGGAGGGCAGTACCCCCCGAATGAGCACAAGACGACCATGTTTGCTAAGTAGGGCACCTCAAAGGATGCTATGATGGAGGTGGGCAGCTAGAACATACCGCTCTCTACTCCGACACCTAGTGCACCAGAACGAGAGCATGACCTCCACCTATTGCATAAGACCACTTTGCAGCTAAGGTCTAACAATCCTATGTGTATGGAGGCAGCCTTAGGTGCAGTGGTGCACCGCAATGTTGCCCCAGATGTAGTGGATGATTGGGTTGCTCCCCTAGCAGCCACTGCCCCAGCTGAGCAGCTTAACACGTAGGGTGCTGCCAGTGCACTAGTGCAGGGAGGGTCCCTACCCTAAGCGACGAGGAGCTGGCCCCTGCGCATCACCTGGTCTAGAACAATGCTACATCAAGACCTATGATGCTCCCCTATCGGAGACTATGATAAAAGCTTTTGAAGAGCTGACCAGGGCAACCTACCATGGCAAACCACCAGCTAGCATCACCCTGGAGGAAGAGCGCTTCCAGCCTTGAAAGTGATAGTAGCATGATGTCCAAGAAATGAGGAAGCATCGCACTGTGATGTTTGAAAAGTGGCCCATGCTATGTTGTTTCTTAAGTTTGTAGTGTCGCCCTGGGAGGCCTAGTATCTCTTAGGGTTGCTTTTGTTTCTATTTTTGGTGCGTGAAATGGTGCCATGGTGGCAAAATTTTACTTGTCTATGCTATTCTGGTCATGAGAGTCCTTGTAGCAAAAATCTTATATGGGTGTTGGGTTCGGCTGATGGTTAATATGGTATAGCAGGGTTCTGGTTTGGCATACCACTAGGGTACCAATGCCTTTTGTCGATGGTCACTTATTATTTGATGGCACAAAGAAACATGATAATCCTAAATTAGAATGTTAGGGGACTAAATGGCCAGGTGAGAAGAGATGCAGTCAGAGAAATGGTGCAATCAACACAGGCTACAATAATATGTCTGCAGGAAACAAATGCAGTTTATAGATGATGAGATTGTGGCACAAACCTTGGGGATTCAGTTCACCAGAAACTACTCCTACCTGTAAGCTTCGAGAACCAGAGGGGGTATTCCCATTGCCTACTCAGATAATTTCTACGATCTGATCGCTTCGTCCAAATCGGCCAATACACTTTCAGTCACCATACAAATGAAAAGCGACGGAATGGGATGGGTCCTTACCGGAGTATGTGGGCCACAGGGAGACCAACAGAAGCTGCTCTTCATCGACGAGATCAAGTCAATCAAACCTCCTAACAGCATAGAGTGGCTACTAATTAGAGATTTTAACCTTATATATAAGGTGGCCAATAAAAACAACTCGAGGCTCAACAGAAGGCTAATGGGTAGGTTTAAGGCGCCAATTGATGACCTGCAGATCAAAGAACTGTCACTCATAGGGAGGAAATTCACTTGGACAAATGAGCATAATACATTGACCCTAACAAGAATCGATAGAGCTTTCAGCTGCACTGAATGGGAAGATCTTTATTGGTATGTTCCATACCAATAATCAGTATAGACCTCAGTCTCAAGCCCCTATTCAGCGCTCTAACTATCAGACACCTCGTTCAACTCCACCATCTACTCCTCAAGTCAAGAACAGCCTCGCTACTCCCGCCTCAGGCAAAGAATGTTTTCACTGTGGAGAGCTAGGATACTATGTGAACCGATGCCCTAAGAAGAATCTAAATCAGTCCAACACCAACATCTCAAAGTCCACTCAATTTCAATCCTAGGCGTGTAATGGAAATCAGACCCATGTTCAAAACAACCATGGATAGTAGAATTTCGTTCAAGGGAAGGTCAATCATGTCACCATAGAAGAAGCTCAAGATGTTCATGATGTGGTGTACGGTATGTTCCTCGTCAACTCTCAGCTTACATCAGTTTTGTTTGATTCTAGAGCTTCGCATAACTACCCATATGTTGCCAAGCATGATTAACCTATGGTTATGATGAAACAACCTATGCTTATTAGCTCTCCTGGAGTAGAATTGAAAACACAATATATGTGTCATAGGATAAAACTTAAAATAAGGGGGTAGACTTTCCAGCAAATCTTGTAGTCATAGAATCTAAGGTCATAGATGTTATCCTCGGAATGGATTGGTTATCCAAATTTGATAGAGTAATTGAGTGTGCCAGAAGAGCAGTCCACCTGACCAATGGAAATGGAACCAAAGTTGAGCTCGTAGCTACTACCCCAACAACAGATGATTGTTCTCTCAATTTACTTGAAGAAAACCCCATTGATCAAATCAGAGTGGTTCATGAATTTCCCGATATTTTCCTCGATGAATTGCTAGGTATACCACCAGATCAAGATATTGAGTTTGTCATTGAATTGGTATCCGGTACGACCCCTATAGCTAAAAGGCCATATAGAATATCTGCTAATGACCTAGCTGAGTTGAAGAGTAAATCCAAGAACAATTAGGTAAAGATTTTATTATACCAAGTGTGTCACCTTAGGAAGCCCTAGTTCTTTTCGTGGATAAGAAGGATGATACTCGAAGAATGCGTGTAGACTACAGAACACTCAATGATGTGACTATTAAGAACAAGTACCTGTTACCCCGAATTGAGGATTTGTTCGATCATGTGAGAGGCGCCCGAGTGTTCTCCAAGATTGATCTAAAGTCTAGATATTATCAGTTGAAGATTCGATCGTCGTATGTACCCAAGACCTCCTTCAGTACTCGACATGGACTACATGAGTATACTGTTATGTCTTTTGGATTGACCAATGAGCCAGCTTATTTCATGAATCTCATGAATCAGGTATTTATGGATTATCTGGACAAGTTTGTAGTGGTGTTCATTGATGATATTCTAATTTTCTCTAGGAGTGAAGAAGAACACGAAGAACATTTGAGAATTATGCTACAGACACTCAGAGAGCATCAGCTGTATGCCAAGCTTAGCAAGTGTGATTTTTAGTTAGATCAAGTCGCTTCTCTTGGTCATATCATAACAGCTGGAGGTGTAGCAGTAGATCCAAGCAAAGTGAAGGATGTATTGAATTGGTTACCGCCTACCAATGTGTCAGAGATCTGAAGTTTTCTTGGTTTAGTAGGATATTATCACCGCTTCATAGAAGGATTCTCTAAGATAGCTCAACCTCTTACCTCTTTGCTACAGAAAAATGTGATTTTTAAGTGGAGCGCAGCTTGTCAAGCAAGTTTTGAAGAATTGAAGAGGAGATTGACTGCAGCCCTAGTGCTAGTTCTACCAGACATCAGCAAGAACTTTGATATCTACTGTGATGCTTCGCGATAAGGACTTTGATGTGCTCTTATACAAGAAGGTTAAGCCGTAGCTTATGCGTCAAGGCAGTTAAAGAAGCATGAGGAGCATTACCCTACACATGATATGGAATTAGCAGCAGTGGTTCATGCACTGAAAATTTGGAGACATTATCTTATTGGAAAACGATGTGAGATATACACGGATCACAACAGTTTGAAATATATATTCACCAAACCGGATTTAAACCTTCGTCGGCACCGATGGCTAGAGTTAATCAAGGACTATGATGTGGGAGTCCATTATCACCTAAAAAAGGTTAATGTGGTAGCTGATGCTTTGAGTTAAAAGAGTTATTGTAACTCGATGATGGTTCAAGATAGTTAACCCGAGTTATGGAAAGAGTTTGAGAAGCTTAACATTGATTTTGTGGTAGATGTAGAAGCAACTACCATGGTAGTTGATTGCACATTAGAGCAAGATATTCGTATAGGTCAACTTGAAGATGAAAAGCTCAATGAAATAAGGCAACTTATTAAGGATGATAAAGCACCAGTCTTTACAGAAGACAATCAAGGTATCATGTGGTTCAGAAAGAGATTCTGTGTGCCTAATCAGAAGGCCATTAAAGAGTTATTTTTAAGGGAAGCCCATGATTCAGCATATTCCATTCACCTCGGAAGCACGAAGATGTATCAAGATCTCAAGGATCATTATTGGTGGTATAGAATGAAAAGAGATGTTGCAGAATACGTAGCCTTGTGTGATACTTGTCATAAGGTCAAAGTAGAACATCAGAGACCAGCAGGATTGCTACAGCCCTTGAAGGTACCTGAGTGGAAAGGGAAAGAAATCGGTATGGATTTAATTGTTGGATTACCCCGTACACAAGGAGGATATGATTCTATATGAGTTATAGTTAATCGTTTGACTAAATCTCTCATTTTATCCAGGTTAAGACTACATATAGTGGAGCAGATTAGCAGAGATGTATATGTCAAGAATAGTGTGTTTGCACGGAGTATCGAAGAAGATTATTTCGGATAGAGGAACTCAGTTTACTTCCAAGTTTTGGCAGAAGCTACAAGAGTTTATAGACACGAAGCTGAATTTCAGTTCTGCCTACCATCCTCAAACAGATGGTCAGACTAAGAGAGTAAATCGGATACTTGAGGACATGTTGAGAGCTTGTGCTCTGAAGTATGGTAAAAGTTGGGATAAAAGTCTACCATATGCAGAATTCTCGTACAACAATAGTTATCATTCAAGTCTCTAAATGTCTCCATTTGAAGCCATGTATGGAAGAAAATGTAGAACACCGCTGTTCTGGATTGAGACTAGAGAAAGTCAAGTTTTTGGGCCAATAGTTCTACGAGATGCAGAAAAGCAAGTTCATATAATTCGAGAGAATCTAAGGATTGCACAATCGAGTCAGAAAAGTTATGCTGATAACAGACATAGAGAATTGATTTTTGAAATTGGAGATTTCGTCTATCTCAAGGTTTCTCTCATAAGAGGTCTTCGTAGATTTAAGGTCAAAGGGAAATTATCACTAAGATTCATTAGACCTTTCAAGATACTGGATAAAAGAGGAGACGTAGCTTATTAGTTGAAGTTACCGCCTCAGCTGGTAGATATGAATGATGTCTTTCATATGTCTTAGTTGAAGAAGTGTCTTCGAGTGCCCGAAGAACTGTTGCCAATGAAAAACTTGGATGTTTGAGAAGATCTCTCATATACAGATTATCCAGTGAAGATCATTGAAAAGATCAGAAAGGGTTACCAGAACTGAAGTGATACCAATGTGCAAAGTGCAGTGGAGTCACCACTCAGAAGATGAAGCAACATGGGAAAGAGAAGAAGATCTGAAGTCAGAGTTTCCTCATCTTTTCTCCTATCCGTCCAAATCTCGATGGCAAGATTCATTCCAAGGGGGTAGGTTTGTACACCTTAATTTTTAAATGTGCAAGTTTCTAAAATTGGCTAGATTTTAATTTGAGTTTGAATTAAATAGCCTAGGTTTAAAATCTAATTTATAAAATTAAATTCCAAATGAACATAGGCTATATTTGATTTATATGCATTCATGTTGAGTATAGGCATGTAGGGTTTATTTGGCTTTGTTTGAGTTGATTTTTCTTTGAATTCGAATTTTAAATGAATTTAGAAAGGAATGAAATAGAAAAAGAATAAAACTCTTCTTGGGCCACTTCCTCTCCCTTTCGGCCCGCCGAGCCCTGCTCTCTCCCGTTCTCAGCCTGCTTTCCGCGCCCGGCCCGGCTCACCTCTATGCTAGCCCACGTATAGCCGTTGTCGCCTCCCTCTCCAGAGACATCGCATGCCCAACCGGCCTTTTCCTAAGCCGCTGACATGTGGGTCCCACTCGTCAGAACCCTCTCCTACCTCTAGTCAGATTCTGACGCCTTCACGAGACCACCGCCGCAATGAATCCATGCCTAATCCGAACCGAGGATCATCTAGAAGCTTGCTCAATTGAATCCCTGTGATCCCCTTTATCTCTTGCCGCTTTATCCCCAAGAGAATCATGTTTAAATGAAGCGTTCTACTCAGGTATGTGCCTGCCGCCGCCAGCTAAGTCCGATTCAATCTCCGCTGCCGCCAGGTAGTCCTAGCCCTCCCTGACTCATTTCGGTCGCGAATAACCTTTACCCTAACTTAATTTCAATCTATGCTTTGTGCTTTCCATGGTGGTGGTGTATGAAGGAAGCAAAGAGAAGGATCAAAAGGACCACTTTAGGAGTGCACTTATTTGAATGTGTAGTTGAAGTTAGATTTGCTTTTTCCTATGGATGTTTGTTTCATAAAACCTATGGATGTTCTTTATCGACCTTCCATGTATGCATTAACCAATATGTACTTCTGAATATTTGCTTTCAGTATTGTTTGATTAAAGAAATGGTTAATTTGGAGTTTGGGCATAAGCAACATGTGACTTGCTTGAAGCATTGTATGATATGTGATGAGAATATTCAGTGTACAGTAATGTTGGAAGCTGAATGTATGGATATTACAAATATTAGTACTATTTTCTTTGTGACAAAAGGCTATCACCATGAAAATTCAGTTGTTGCATTAAACTATTACAACAAGAATAAATTGTTCTCATAAGCTACTACCACAAAGGAAATATTGTTGCAACATGATATTACAACATTCAAAGTCTTGTTGGGAAAGGTTGTTGCCATGCATTATTTTTATTGCGATAGCATATTATAGCATATTACAACAAAATTGTTATTGCCAAGATAATTTCACCATCGCAATAGTGTGTTACCACAAAACAGGAGCTATTGCAATGTAATATTACCGTGAAAAATGATAGTTGCATTAGGCTATTGCAACAAATTATTGCTTGTTGCAACTAGATGTTCCCACAAGAAAAATGCCGTTGCAATATGCTTTTTCAACGGAAAACTCTTGTTGGAAATAATATATTGCCATGAAAAATAACATTGCTATAAGAACTTTGTGCAACATTGATAGCCATGGCATTAATAGCCTAAAATTGTTGTAGTATGCCTATTTAAGACAACAATCTAAAAAATGTTGCAACATGGTATTACCACCCAGTTTATTGCAACAGCTCACAACGAAGTTCACTTCATTACAATAGGTACCTATTGCAACAATATTGAACCTATTGCCATGAAAAATTTTGTTGCAAAAAGTAGGTTCCCTTGTAGTGGGAATTTGTCCCTCCTATATAACGGGAGAAATATCTCTACTCCCTCAATGTGGTTGGATTAAAAAGTACAATGTCCATGTCAATGTGATTAAAGAGTTAATCATGAGTTGAGTAATCCACTACAAGATTGAGTAAATAGTTAAGCTATCACAAGGATGGCGCGTGTCTCGCATTGAGCTTGTCTGGTATTGTGAGGTAAAGAGATTGGTGCATGTGTATATCAAGATTCAGTTGATATGATCTTTATGTATATTCAGGAGTCAATAAGCCTTGCTAGGGATCAATTTTGATATCGGTTTGGAAATAAATTTTCGAGTCACAGCTGTTTGTACATAAACCTAACAGGTCACATACTTAATAGGTTAGAATAGGACACATAGATTGGATCCATAAGAGGGTTTGATCGGATTGTGATTGTCGGTGACACAGGAACCAAGGGTCCCTGAGTCCCAAGGCCAGATCAGCAGTTTGCCACGTGGCGCCCTCCCGCGGGAATCATCTCCGCAAGGTACGAGAAGACTAAGTGCTAGGAAGAGGGTGCTCGGGGCCATGAATAGTGGTCCCCGAGTACCCGAGTTCCCCGATAACCCGAGAAGACTAAGTACCGGGAAGAGGGTGCTCGGGGCCATGAACAGTGGTCCCCGAGTACCCGAGTTCCCCGATGACCCGAGAAGACCAAGTGCCGGGAAGAGAGTGCTCGGGGCCGTGAACAGTGGCCCCCGAGCACTCAAGTCCCCCGACGACCAGGAAAGCCGAGTACCAGGGAGAGTGTGCTCGGGGCTGCGAACAGTGTCCTCCGAGCACCCGAGTACCCCAAGGACCCAAGGAAGTTAGTTCCGAGAGAGAGTGCTCGGGGCCGTGAACAGTGGCCCCCAAGCACTAGGTTCCCCGAGGACCTGAACAGCCAATTCCGGGAGAGAGTGCTCGGGGCCGTGAACAGTGGCCCCCGAGCACTTGGTTCCCCGAGGACCAAGAAAGGGCATATCCGGGAGAGAGTGCTCTGGGCTGTGAACAGCGACCCCCGAGCACTCGGTTCCCCGATGGCCTAAGAAGTCCTTCGCCGGTGGCCCCCACAGAAATCCAGCGGTGAGGTGTTAACAAGTGAAAGGTCCGATGCCGCATTTCAGAGGGCACGTGGCCTGTCACTACCAACTGCTCCTGCCACGCTCGGTGTCGGTCCCTGCCACGGCCTGGCAGGGAGGTGTGGGGATATTTAATGCACGGGTCATATCCCGCGTCATCCGGCGCGCCTCGGGATAACATCGCAAAGCCCAAGGCACCCCGCCTGCCGCCCTGCTGTGTCAGGTGTACAAGACCAAGCGGGCACGCCGGGCCGTTCAGTGGCTACCCGGTGGGCCCTCTCCGCAGCACCCGTTGCAGAACGACATCATGACGAACAGACCGGACGGGGCGCGTTTTTAACCCTCCCCGTCACTTCGCGCAGCAGCCCTTGATGGTTGCTTTCCATTTATAGCGCCTTGGAACTCGTGCCCTCCCTTTCTGGGCACGCCACCGCCGACGAGTATTTAAGGCAGGGCGGGCTCCTGGAGAAGGGGGATTTTCGGAGACCAGGAGGAAGCCGAGGAAGAAGACAGAGGTCCAGTACAAGCACATAAGCTGAGATCACTGAAGAACAAGGAGCCTGAAGCTCTAGGCTAGGCAAATATTCTTGTAACCAGCAACATCTCTGAGAGACATTCTCAGAGCATTTATAGCATACACACAGGAGTAGAGTATTACGCTCAGTGCGGTCCGAACCTGTCTAAAAAACCTCCGGAGCATTTACTGCATTCTGCATTCGATCCTTCCATCCCACTTGCCATCGCATTTACGCCTATTTATTTCACCCGCAAAACAGATTCAGAATCATCCCCCCGGCCGAATCTCAAAGGGGGTCCCTCCGGATCCCTGCTTGAGGAGTTCATCCTCCGACAGTGATCCGTGAGAGACTAAAGTTCTAATGGGATTCTAACGTAGGAGTCTATAGTAGGATCTATATAAGGCAAGGATTGCAGAGGGGCACGTACGGTTGAGCCACTTTAAAACCCTAGCCGCGCCCTATCCACCCAACCTCTCGAAACCCTAAGTCGTACGTTCAGTGCTAGCACATTGGTGTTCGACGTGCCACCCCAGTATGTGTGCATATCTAGAGACGTTGCAGCTATTGCGACGCTGATCGGCTCGACGGCAAGAATGTGAAACTACCGTTGATTTGACTCATGTTGGATTCTTGGCTGGAGATGAGAACACTCCTGATTAGGTAGTCGGAACGCTCCCGACAAAGAAGTTGAACTCGGAAGTTGATCCTGACAAGGAAATCGATCGTCTACGACAACCCTGTTGAGTTTGACTTCTTCTTTCACATCAGCGCACAAGAAGTTGGACTGATCTATTCCAATTCTTCTTTTGTTGCACTACGGGTCAACTGGTAACGATCAATGATCTCCTACTCATATGTTTTTCTGATTGAACACGATAGAAAATTTTATTTTACGTTATTATAGCTTACCTGTTCTCTAACATTTTTCTTGTGAAATCGCCTAAGTATAAAAGAGTTAATTAGCTGAAGATTCCGCAATGCCAGCCGAAGATACCCGGGTGATCTTTTTTGGCTAACATCATGTCGGTGACTGACATATATATGCATGTGCAATGCAGCTGGTCAGTCACCAATTCACGACTGCCTTGTAACCTTCAAGATGTGATGAGCTCGTTTTATGGAGAAAAAGCACATGTCTCTTTTTCCCAGAGTTCTCATCGGTCATTCATTTTTTGCCAAAAAAAAAAAAATCTTAGATCAATGCGAACGCATATTTGTACTCGGTATTTTTTTTCTAAGAGAAAAGAACGTGAGAACAACATTACGAAGAGATGCATACCGCGTTCATCTGCATACCTAACTCTCTCTGATCACGCCCCAAGCCATAGAAACCAATCGAACGTATGTTTCTCGTGCACAGTCTGCTTACTTTCTTGCGCCACGCGGGCTCAATGGGCTCTGGATTTTCGATTTCGAATATTATACTCTTCTCCGGCAGCTGCCGATTGTTGAGCTGGCTTCCTTCTTTATCCCCCCGAAGCTGCACTTTCCTCTCGAATCTTTTTTCCTAGTACATATGTGAAGATCTCAGCGTGTTACGGAGTCATCCATGCATGCATGAAAAAGTGGGTACGTGTGGACACGCATCCGAAGAAGATCAAAAATATGATCACAAGAACCAATTGGTGGTTGCGCATGGCGTTTTTGGGTCCTTCTGAGACGTGATCCTCGTAGTAAGAAAGGTAGGTCGAGGCATGGACATGCTCGATTTGACGTCGCGTGCATGGCTTAAGAAAATGATGGATTGATGATGCAGACCTGCTGCTACTCCCACCTGCGTTATCTGCTACTCACCCTTTTCTGATTCCGACGGCCATGCATGCAAGCAGATCAACGCCGTGAGCGGAGGGGACGGCCGGCCTATCGAGGGATCATATGCTCGCTCGCTGGATGCTCGGGCTGGCGTCTGGCTGGTGTCCCCTGGAAGGGACTGGCCGGCACATCAAGGAATACGGCTACAAAAGGGAAACAGGCAACAACAGCTCGGGATCGAACAGAACCGGCCTTCTTCTTCCCCATCCCCTTCTGCTAATATGTATCTCCTACTTCTAAACATCTTCTTCTTCCTCTAAACCCCCTCTAGCTCCTATTACCCAGCAAGGCATCAACTACGATGGCTACATGTTGCTGCGCAGGCTCAGTGTATCAGACAGGCCCGTCAGGTGCACGAAGCAGCACCGAGTCCCTGCGGTGGCATTTCCCTATCGCTGATCACACGGACAACTTCTTCCGCGGCATGACGGATGTGATGATCCCGTTGTTCCTGAAGACGGCGCACCTCAAGGGCGAGATCCAGCTACTGATCGCCAGCTACAAGCCGTGGGAAGAGTCCATCTTCATGGCGCAGTCACAGCCACAGTCCGGGCTCTTCATGGGCGTCAACAAGGGCCACGTCGTCACCAAGCGCGAAGCTGAGACGGGAGCTGGCGAGTGTGCACCCTCTCGGGGCGCGCGCGCTCATGGACTAGGCACACGTGAGCCGCGACGAGGCTGGCAAGTTGCTACGGGGCATGGTGAAGTTGGTCGAGGCCGAGCGCCCTGTCGTCGTGCCGGAGGTGCTCGTGTGCGCACTCTTCAACATCGTCACGCAGATCACCCTGAACAAGCGGGTGTTCGATGTGCAGGGGGACGAGTCCAACAGCTACAAGGACATGATCGTGTCGCTGCTGCCGGGCGCGGGCTGTTCAACATCAGCGACATCGTGACGGCGCTGGCGCGTCTAGACTTGCAGGGCGCACAGGCGAAGCTGCGGCGGATCCACCACCAGTTCGATGGCCTCATCACCAAGCTTCTGGCGGAGCACGCGGCCACGGTCGAGGACAGCGCGCGAGGACCACCATTACTTCGTCGACAAGCTCCACGCTAGCATGGACACCGGCGCCGACGACAAGAGCAGCGAGACCATCGCCAAGGTCAACATCAAGGGCCTCATCTTCGACATGTTCATGGCGGGCACGGACACGCTGTTCGGCCGCCGTGCTCTCCTCCACGCCAGTCACACCGCCTCCGGACACAGTCTTCGCTACTGGGCTGGCGTCGGCGTCTGCAGGCTGGCGTTTTCCCCTCCTCCCCTGGATGGGACTGGCCGGTCCATCAAGGAATACGGCTACAAAAGGGAAACAGGCAGCAACCGCTCGGGATGGAACAAAACCGGCATTCTTCTTCCCCATTCCCTTCTGCTACCGTGTAGCTCCTACCTCTAGACGTCTTCTTCTCCTCTAGACCCTCTCTAGCTCCTATTACCCAGCAAGGTCTGTGACACCCGTTCGTTCGTCAGGCAAACAGCCCACGTACTTCCTTGCGCCTTTTTTCTATAGCTATTTCTGATTGATTTGGCTGGCAGACTTTCTTTGCAACGTATTCCATACGAGGATTTAAAGTCCTAATTTTAGTTGGTTACCCCATATTTCAACTCAAATACAAATTCTTTTAAATTAAATCTATATCGTTATAATTAGGTCCACGACAATCAATGACATAGATCCTTTTCTTTTACCTTAGATTAAGGTGGTAATTTCAAAGTCTTGAGAACGAATGTGGAAGCTCCTTTTAACACTCAAATATTAAGATAATGGATAGATGATTGTGAAATTATTTACTTCCTCCGGGTTTGTGATTGATCCTTGGAGCGAGTGACCTTGCAGCTCATGCTGCCGGCGTTTTCTGCGTGCTGCGAAGAGCTTGTCAGCAGATGGACGCAGTGCCTTGATTCTGAAGGTTCGTGCGAGCTGGATCATGGATGTCTGGCCGGAGTTCCAGGCCCTCACCGGAGATATCATTTCCCGCACCTTGAAGGAAGAAGGATCTTCCAGCTGCAGGCCGAGCAAGCCGAGCGCTTCATAGGCACCATTCAGAAGATTGTTATTTATTCCAGGTTACAACTTACAAGTGAGTTACTCACTTACTCTATGGTTCCTTCCTCATACTCTGCTGCAGCTGCACAAATTCTGTTCTTTTTAGTGTATTCTTTCTGTAGTCATCTATTATGCAAAGTTCGAGATGTTGTTGTGCTTCCTGGCAATAGACACGCAACACATCACACTCACACAGGTATTGTACTTTGCTTCGCTTCCTGCCGGTTCTTCCGATTCTTTTTTTTATTTGTTTCTTCTAATGGTAATGAAATGAGCATCCTCCTGCTCTTTCGTCAAAAAAAATCTAAAACAACACAGCATAGACACACTAGTATCATTGAATGCGTTTGCATGTATGCAAACATGGGCACTTAAACTTGAACAATTGTAAGCAAATAACCATTAGGTCAGCTACTAGCCATCCCCTCTCACAAGCCCCTATTACCAGCTACGTGAAGGATAGTTTGAGAGGTTGTGAGCTTGTAATCATCGCTTTGTTGCTTTCCTATATGCGCGCAAAATGGAGTATGCCACTTCACAGTCTTATGTTATGCATGCCGTGTAAATTACGAATAGATCGAACCCTTTGGGCAATCTATCTAATGGTTTTGCTATTATGATATGTTGGTATCACCTCTTTAACAATATGTATGATTTCAAGCTCCATTTGTTGATGATTGCTTGATCTGATTTCCCTCTCTGTCTAATGGGTATTTTCCAATTCGTAAAAATAATTTTTGCATCTTCATGTCACATTGCCGATTGAAATTACTGTTGAAATCTGATTGTCCACACAATTTTGTGCGTTTGGCTCCTTTCCAGTTTCTTTAAACTAGCTGGTAAGCCTCTGCCAACCTGGGGAAATTTCATGAAGACCACTTCAATGAATGGCAGTTCGGAGAACGCCACTCTAAAGGTTGGTCATCAAAAAATATCACTCTAACGAGGTGATTGGTTTGTGAACTGCCATTGTTCCCTCTTTAGCCCATTTGCATTTTTCAGCCTAAAACCAATTGTGATATGACCTTTTTACCCCTCCCTTGCACAAGGGACATGCGAAGCACTCAGTAATTTGTCTTTTTTTAATTTCTTATTGTACAAGTAATTATTTGAGTTGAAATTTTTTTAAGATCTATATTATAACATCCTCTACATCATACATTTTTTTAGAATTTTTAATGACTATTTTGGTAATGTTGTGATTTTTTAAGCAATGGAACATAATATTTTTTATTTTTGTATTATCTGTTGGAAGAATAATATGTTTATTTTTTTAACCTGTCGTTTATTAGAAGAACGACATATATCAACCGGCAATATGTGTCTAGATGTGCGATTTTTTAAAATGGATACCTATTTTTACAGTTTTTTATTAAAAAATAAAAAAGTTTGGCAGGCACCCGTAGGGGAACGGGCCTGTTTCTGGTGGGTCCTCACTTTTTCTCCCATGAGGCCTATGTAACCATGCTTCTTCTCTTTCTTTTCTTTCTTTTTTGTTGTTTTTCTCCTTTAGGTTTTTTACTAACCATGGTAAATTTCAACAGCTAGCCGATAAGTTTTCTCCACTACAATTAATCATTAAATTATGCTATAAGCCATCTCAAAAATTATGTTGTAAGCATGTGAATCAGTATTTCATCCAAATTTTAGTGTACAATCATTTTCCTTTTAACACGACAGGAGGTACGAACTTTTGAGGCCATGTAATTGCATAAAAGTGGAATAAATAAATGTTTTAGTATGGTAGTTCTAAGTACCAGAAATTCTCCAAGAGATATAAAATAACTCCCATCGACATAGTGGGCACGTATAGAAAAGATAATTTCTTAAATCGAAAAAAAGAAAAACAGCATCTAACTTTAATTATAAAAAGTAAAGCAAGCTGTGTAATTGCATGGACAATACTACAGCTTATAACAATATAAAATTCGAAGCCAAAGTTCGTATAATATGCGGCCACCTACGGCGATACAGCACTGTCTCTAGATCTTGTCTCCCTCCTCCGCAGTGTAAACTTGGCCAACTGGGCCCGTATCCTCTGCCAATCCTTCAGGTATTCCGAATTCATATTGCCCTGGACGCCGCCGATGGTGGCGACGAACCTCCGCCACCGCGCGCGCGCTCCGAGCAACTGCCCGCGCCAGGCACTGCATGGCTGAACCTCGCTTGGCTAATTGGTTGCGTCGGTTGTGATGGATGGCGTCCTTGCGATCGATCGATCTGTTTGTTTCCGTCGTGAGTTATTGGATACGCACTCCGCTCCGTATAAATGGAGATTTGCCATTGAAAAGATTGATATTTGATTATATGTCAATGAAATGCATCGCCCCTTGCCCGATTTATAGAACCAGAGAACAAGCAAAGTAGCGTCCTTCGTAGGAACTGGACAGCGAATACGAATCGGACGAGTTGCCCGCTGCCAGCCTCGTCAGTGGAGGGACTCTTTGCAGCGCGCGATGGTGCTCGCGATGCCGTTTTGCTTCTCGATGAGGGAGTCTTCACGGCGCCGCGGACGCCGAGTTGCTCTTTCCTTAGGCTCTTCCATAACGCCCGCAGAGTGTTTGACGATATGCCACAAACAAATGCTTCCTCCTTTGACTTTGCCCTAGCACAACTACTTCATTGCCGTGCGCCTCCTCCACCTAGACCTGGCCAAATGGGTCTCTCGGCGGGGCTGGTGTGGATCTAGCTAGACATGGCCCAATTAAGCATGTTTAACTAATCTGATCATGTCGTCCCGACCTGCGTGTCGAAGGCTCGGCCCACAGCGCAGCCTGCGAGAAACTAGGCTGGACGACGATGTGGTGAGGCGGTGACGTGTGGACGGACAAAACGGGGCTGGGCAGCAGCAAGGGGCAAGGTGGCTGGGTTTTGCTATGCCGACATAGCGTACCTAAGTTGTGCTTATAGTAATAGATCTCGAGGCAACCCAATTGACCAACTCTACCTTCACCCTCACCGTCCCCTGGCCGAACTGCTGATGCGAGCCATAAGAGAGAAGGAAGCCTGCATGTGCAGGGCCACTCAAACAAGGCCTAGATACAAGCCTTCAAGCAAGGCACTAGAGTTGAATTTGTGCGAGGCCCGTGAAGAGAGAGAGTTGGGCAGGGGGGTTTATTTTCCTGCTGCTTCACAAAGTGGGTTGCTAACATGTCTACCATGTCATGCCTACGTGTCAAAACCACTGCAAACTCAGACCAAAATCAGGGTGGATTGGCTTCATGGGGGTATTTCACCCGATTTCGATACCTAATGGATGTCCTATGCCTGTATTAGAGTTAAAGGTTGAAAAGGACAGGGCTAAATATTGGTCGTGCGTGCTTTTGACTTCCCACATGATCGGTCGTTTTTGGAAATTTGAGTTTAATTAAACTATCTTTTTTGGAAAGCTAAAGTTAATTAATCTTTTTCCCATTCACATGTGAGCAGAACAAGCGCCTATGGCCTACACATGTGTTTTTCCATTTTGAGCCTTGTGGGTGCATTTAAAACCAAGTGCAAGTGTGAATACATGAAAAGTATGATCTAATAAACTTGGAATGTTTATATTCGCTCAACTGTATATCTGATTTATAATCCGTTTGAACCATGATAATCCTTGTATTTTTTTTAAAAAAAATAAGATTTGTACTACCTATATTTTAACGTAAAATTCTCGGAGAGACACATGTTACCTACATCATGGTTAAAAAATGCCAAACTGGTCCAATTAAAATACTTTAGTGTCTTGTTAAAATTGCCTGCATCAGATAATGAAAAAACATTCACTTATTCAGCTTAGATATTCACGCAAGTATTTGAGAAATTGTGAGCAAGTATTAATGAACTTGGAAGCATTTTTTCAACCAAGTTGCTTTTGAAAAAAAGAAATCATCCAAATATATTCAAGTGGGGTCTGGTTTTGAAGCACTCATCTCAAAGAACACAATAGGCAATCGGATTTTAATTTGAATGCTTGGTTTGAAAACTACAGTATTTTGTAGTTTCTAAATAGTGTTGCATGTGAATGACATTAGTAATTTTATTATTTTTCTTTTTCATATGCATGCAGCACCACAAAGCAGTGCGTTTTAGTGCTTGCTGTGTTGCACCATTAAAGTTGTACGTGAGATAAAAAGGACGCATTGCATGCCATGCATCAAATACATGCACGTAAAGAGACTGCACGTTATATCACCATGAGCTGCAGACTTAATTTGATTCTAGATGTCCATCGATCGCAAATGCAACGACTTGGAAGCAAATCCTGCGCTCCTCGATCACCTTCCAAAGCTACCTACACGCCATTGTCCACGATTTCAGCTAGGCCAACTTTGCCTCCCTTTCTTTAACATCACAATAATCCACATGGGGCGTGAGATGGACCTTGTCGATGGATGGGAACAAAACGTCCAATATGTACCGCGTGCTATGCTAGTCACTCATTGGCCTAATGGTTTTCCCCTGCTCAATATAAATTTGATATCGACCGGATAAAAAGAGCACATGCGCTTATGTTCTACATATATTATTGTTCTCGTGCTTCAAGATAAGCCTTGACTGCTATCCACTATACTTTTCAAACCGTCACAATCGGATATAATATTTGTTTTCATGACAGAAAGTTTGGATTTGCATAGATAATCTGAGTCTATTTTTGCTAAACCGATTACCAATCCGCGTAAGGCCATCTCCAGCAGATATAAAAAAATTCATCTCTTATAATATTATTACAATATCACTTAATACTATTATAGTATCTCTTATTTTTTAATCTCCAATAAATATTTTATTTCCTAACTTACATTACACTTCTCCTCCTTTTAAGTCCATAGTTAACCTCTGTAAACAATGTTGTGGAATGCTCTTACGGTCTGTAAGTTTGCCATTGGCTCCTTCTGTCTGTATTCCAGTAGCAGCCGATGCCATTTCTACTGGAGATGGATGTGGGATGGGAGGAGAAGAAAAAGTAGGCAAAGTGATGCGGCCTGGTTTTGCCGATGCCGCTGGAGTCGGCCTACACCTCAAATGAATTGCAACGGTTCCTTCCAATTGCAGAGCACCGTAGCACGTGTTTATAAACTTTGTATTATACTGACGCATGATTTCCCAAATATTCTACTAGGCTAACCGTCAAATTCTTGTTTTCTAAGCAGGCCGGCCGTCCCTTGCCCCGTCCGCACCTTTACCTGAACCAAGAAAAGCAATCACGAATGGAATAAAAAAAAAGTGGCGGTCACATGGCTCCTATGCCGCGCTGCTCTCTTCCCGGCCAAGAGCAAGCTCCAACAGATGCGCAGCAGGCGCTGTCAAGCACTCGCAGGCAAAGTTGCAGCTGAAAGAGACAAAGGTGCACGATCAGATTAGGTATACCCGATGCACTTGGCAATGTCATGCGCTTGGGCAATGTATACCCGGTGCACGATCAGTTTTTAGGCTTTGGGCTTGCGGTGGTCTAGACAAGTGTCTATCTCCCTTTCATTTTTCGTTTCCATGGTGAGATTCCAGATATGCTTTCGTTCGGACCATTTGTATAAACACCCCACAGTATAACTGTTGGGCGTGCGTTTGTACCGTGAGAATACCGGAGCCAAACTTTTCCAGGATCATCGAGCTAACTTTGATTCTTTCCTCTAGGAAACCCTCAAAGTAGCAAAAAAAGACTGGATCAATTAATTTTTTGACACTTTTCTGAGTGAGTGATTAACAATTTACTATCTTAGTCTATTGTTAATGATTCATATGGATCCATATGTAAGTGAGAGAGTGAAATTACTTATCGTAAGGAGCCAAAAAATTAATTGCCCGCAAAGAGAATAGCACGACGGCACACCACTTGGTGCGATCCAGCCTTATCAGGTTTGGTACGGTGATAGAGGCCAGTTTGGTACGCACGAGTGTAAGAGTGTTGCAGGACTTTCACATGAACCATATTCTCGTAGAGATCTTGCCAAATTCTCGCGTTCCAAGCATGATAGCTTTATTGGAAGACACAAATTCCATAGGAAAAGTTTAATTTTGAGTAAAGTACATAATCGACCCTTAAACTTGTTTAAGAGTATATCACATTAGTCAATGAACTCTTAAAATGTAGTTTTGTGCTTCTAAACTTGTTAAATGGTTCGCTCGAGGTCCGAATCTTCTTAATTAGCCTTTAATCGTCTACATGTGCCCTCTAATCATCCTATAACAATTAGTAACTCAGCATGCCAAAAGGTGGGTTGGATGCTGACAAAGTAGATTTAAACCTCGAGTAAACTATTTAGCATGTTTAGAGTATGAAAATGCAGTTTGAGTGTTCATGAGGTAACTGACACCCCAAGACAAGTTTAATGACCGTTGGTTGTATTTTACTTTTTATTTTGTGTAGGAACCAGGAAAGATTCTCACATTCCTGATGAAACCTTACGGCCTGTGCCAAACGTAGAAACTCCATGGGAACTGTCTGACAATTTCACAGGATTGAGGAGGGAAAATCATGTGTTCCTAATAGGCCATCTGATGCAATCACTTGAACTAAGCTGACATGGGAACGTGTCCCATTTCTTGTGCTTGAGCGTTTTTCCTCATCTAGCCGCCGAATTTCCTTTTCCAAATTTCATCATGCTGTTATACGCGTGCCCGGAGAAGACCACCTGCCGGGACTGTACATAGAACCCTACATGTGCTCTTTAAAGCTCCCACCAGCAGTGATAAAACAAATTGACGCTTATAGAAAGAGAGATCTGGATGTAAACAAAAATATGCCACCTCTGGCTGCTAGGAAGATGGTTTGCAAGCCGAATCAGAAGTGAAATGATCGGTAACTGTCTTAACAGAGAGTGAATTAGAACATTTAAAATTATTTGACTTCAAAAACTTCACAATATAAATCTATATCAATTTTATCTAAATACTTTAAATTCATCTAATGTGTTTTACTCTACCGTTCAAAAGGTTTGTAACCTATAGTTAATTGCAGTAAACTACTCTATGAAGGTAAACATGCAAGATTGTAAGAAGTAAATGTGGAAATATAAATAAGGTATAAAGAGCAAATTCGGTACAAGAGATTTTTATCCAATGATATCGATGGTATAAACACTACCTCTAGTTCACGTTAGAGGAGCCACCTAGGCTATAGCTCCTGTACAGCACCCGGTCACAGCCCTTAAGCCACCCAGACCTCAAATAGATTGAGTATCTAAGCCACCAAGACAATACCTCACCAAAGCCTCTCCTCTGGTTACTTACTGTCGTCTTCACTTTGGATCTTGAGTCACCAAGATAAGGGTCTTTGCATCTACGTACAAGAGTCTTGTCGCCGCTTCACACCAAGTTGAAGGGTCAAAAAGCTTGAGTCACCAAGGCCCAAAATGCTGGCGTACCACTTGGTATATTGTAGGACCATTCTTGATCCCTTCTCTAGGAAGCAACACCTAGCAAAAACTCTCTCTAGTCCTATTAGCACTAATCATTCTCTAATCTTGTGCTTAATTGCATTCGATGATCATTTTAGCATTTTTGTGGCATGGATGTCTTCTCAAGTGTCTATAAGCTTCCTCGGATTCTAGCATACTCAAATAGCTAAGTAGGGGGCATTTATAGTCTCAACCCCATAAACTAGCCTTTGCTCTAATAGCTCCAACAAACTATGAATATCGGATGATCTAGTGTCAACAGCAGTATAGGATGATCTAGTGTCAACAGCAGTGTCAACACTAGACCATCCAATGTATGCAACAGTACAAACTAGCCATTAGAACTTCACTCAAATCCATTTGTGAACACCGAACATTTTGGTGTAACCTTCAACTCCATCACCGGACCATCTGGTATGTATACTTGAGCCTAACCGAGCCACTTCTTACTATTCAATTGTCTGGCATGTATACATGATCACAGGACCATCCGGTATGTACAACTTCTTATAGCTTTGAAAACCTTCTAGAAAATACTCCGGTTAAGCCTTCGGTGTATTCTTCTATTCATCTTCGGACCATCCGATGAGTTCAAATCTTTTGCACTGAAAAATTTGCTCCTAGAAAATGCTCTGGTGTGCACTTCTCATTAACACCAGATCATTCGATGTGTTGAACTGCAGGATATTCTGCTGAGACAAAATGCTCTGGTGTGCACACTTGCTGAGCACTGGAACATCCGGTGTACTCTTCTCCTTTTACTCCTCTGAGCTGAAAAATACTCCGACGTGTACAACAGCTAGAGCACCAAACCATCCAGTGATGTTATTTTTTCTAGAACTTCTTCAATTCAATCAATATTTGTCCCAACTGCGATAGCTTCTTCATATATTGTATCCATAAGACCTACTAAAGCATATACTTGATAAACATATTAGTGTCATTGACTATATTGTCATTAATCATCAAAAATCACATACATACCCTAAAAGGGTCATGTTCGCTATAATCTTTCTCATTTTGATGATTGATGACAACACAATCAAAATAAGTGGCAAATACTAAAATATACTAATTGAAAAGCAAAAACCAAATATAAATGACATAAGGCCTTACCTACTTGTTTGGATGCATGGTAAGAACAAACAATGATAGCAATTCTAAGAAAAATTATTTATCGTTGTTATAACTTGTCCTTACATTTATCTTGTCCCCCTTTTATTGTGGTCGTTATGGAGATAATTATCCCCCTATTGCCACTATCTTTCTTGATCGACCTATGCAAGAGCTCCTTCATTTTATCCCCCTTTTTTCAATCTTGGCGTCCCTAAGCATTTTGTTTTCTCACTTATTCTTCCCCTAGGCATGTCATTTTGCTTTGGTCACTAAAATTCTTCCCCAAGACCTGCAGGATCCTTTGCTGGAGTAGAAGAAGCAGGAGCTAGCTCTGGAGCAGGTGCGGTAGAGGGAAGTAGTGGATCAGCCTCATCATCACCAAGAGATGGAAAGTTGCCATCTATAAAGATGCTCTCACTCATCTTCTGATCACATGCACACTCAAAAACAGAACTAGCACAGGGGTTGACTCATCAAAAATCACATAACAGAATTCCATGATAGTGTTAGTGTCAATATTGTAAACCCTGTAAGCATGACTATGAAGAGAATACCCTAAGAAAAAATCATCGGAAAATCGCGACTCAAACTTGTTAAGATTGTCACGCTTTAGGATGAAGCACCAACACCCAAAAACTCTCAAATGCGAAACATTTAGCTTCATCCTAAAGCTCAACTCATAAGAAGTCAAATTCAAGATCGAGCGTAAGAAAATCTGATTTGAGCTGTGCTAATGGCCTCAACTCAAAACTTTCTAGGAGTCCTATGCTCATCGAGCATCATCCGAGCCATCTCAACCGAAGTCATGTTCCTTCTTTTGACCATGCCATTCTGTTGAGCAACGTGTGGGGTAGAAAACTGATGCTCAAAACCATGCTCAAGGTAGAAAGCATCAAAGAGATAGTTCTTGAACTCGGTGCTATTACCACTGCGAATTGCTTTCAATGTACCCGAGAGTTCTTTGAACAATCTCAAAGCTAAGCTTTGAAAGTGTGAGAACACTTCATCCTTGCTCACAAGAAAGAAGACTCAAGAGTAATGAGAGAAATCATAATAATGACAAGAGCATACCACTTTCCATCCATCGAACAAACTCGAGAAGGACAAATAGTGTCTATATGGAGAAGTTCTACCGGTCATTCAGTCATGACCAGATTGACTGGTGGGTGGAAGGCAGCAACCATTTTTCCATGCTGTCAAGGAGCACAAATAAGATTCTTCTCAAACTTGAGTTTGCGCAATCATCGGATCAAGCCTAAGGCACTCAAATGAGTAAATAAAGCAAAGTTCATGTGCCCTAGTCTTCTATGTCACATTCAAATATTAGAAGAAGATTGAGCAATCAAACAATAAGAAGAACCAAGAGACTCAGAAAAATCAACTCCAAAAACTCTCCCAACTCGAGAAATCTTGCAAATCAATGCGGCAGAAGAATTGAGAACTCGAGAAGTATCGCGTTTGAAACGCACTTCCAAATCCTCATCTAACAACTGAGATACAGAGAGAAGGTTGTATTCTAGATGCTCCACCAAAGCTACATCCTTGAGAGTGAAGAGCTACATCCTTGAGAGTGAAACTCTTATTTATCCTTACCATACCTTTGACTTTCACCCGTCCTTTTCGATCATCCCTGAATGTGATATACTCGTGTCGCTCATGGGGGTGAGGTTGGAGAACCATGATGAATCTTCGGTCATGTGGCGTGAACAACTGGAGTCAATGGGCCATTTGTTCTCAAGGCCTCCACCTGTCACCTATATATGAGAAGAATAATAGGTGGATGACTCAGTACTGGGGTTAGTTAAAAACCTCTTGGGAATCTAGTACTGGGTCATCCACCCTTAAGTGGTAAAAGCAGGTACATGTAAAACAGGTCTAGTACACTGAAGGCGAGTACAACGATGAGGAAAATATGGTTCGCCAAAGTGCTAAGATTCAAAACCTCTTACACGTGGACCAAAACCATATGAGTCATGGCAAAATCCACGTCGGGCAACATCTCTATGAAGAGATTGAAAAGCGCTAGGGATTCGTGAGTGAAAGTGAGGAAAAGGCTCATGTACACCAACAGAGGGGCAGTACATATCCCGAGTGCTCCACTTCCACTCATGCCGCTCATCTCTCCTACAGCGAAAGCAAAACCCAACCAAGTGACCCTCTCTCTAGCAGTAGGTGTAGTGGTAGCATCTCTTGGGAACTCGAATGTCGATCACTCAGGGATCTTTCATCTTAGGTTGTGGAGCTCTCTTTATTGTGGTGTGGGTTTCTTTTTTGTGGGTTAAGGAATTGGTTTTTGATGGGTTGTGTTGCGCCATTGATTTCGAACATCTCAGCTTTTAGGGTAGTAGGTGTGGTGAACACAGTCTTACTCTCTCCACTGTAAGACACCCTCTCAAAACCCAACCCAAGAGCCAAACCCACCTTATCAGCACACATCCCTATCTTAGCCAAGATAAAAATCATTTTCCCTTTGCCCTTTGAGCACTTCTCCACTAGAGAAAGGAGGTACTCTTCTCGGTCAAAAGCTTTTGAACTTGCCCTAAACCCAGCTGAGTTTGTCCTGAAAGATGGTGTAGATGGACTAATTTGGTTGCACATCCTTAGAACTCCCAGTACTCTCCAATCTAGGATCTAGCTCCTTCAGGCGCTTGTCTTTTAGTTTAATATCCTTTGCAAGCAAAGGGTAATTCTTACAAGCACTCTCAAACCGACTGATGATTTGAGCATGCACATTACGAAGCTCAGCAAGTTCAGCCATGACAATCAAGCAACTCTCACACTCCTCAACATCGTACCTAGACCTAAGCAATACAAGTTCAATAGAGACAGACTTATAATTAGACCTAAGATAGGTGATTTTCGAGATCGATCTGAGCTGCCATGGTTATCTCGATGCATTTGAGCTTGCTAAAGAGCTCATCACAAGCTTGCTAAAGGCGTCTCAACAAATTTCTTATGAAATCGATAGTCTTCTCCTATTTGGATCACCCGATGCATCTCAAAACTCAAGCAAAAGCAAAAATCGAGAAAAGTTTTAACAAGAGAAAATCGAGGCAATATGACTCCACGGATGATATATGAATCATATGTTCCATTTAAAATCAATACATGTGTCTTAGCACTCGAAAGATCACAACTAGCAAAGAAACAAGAAAAGATGAAGACTGAGCAACGAAACTCTCTAAGTTGATTGTCTAGAGGCAAAAAATTTAAGACCCCATCATATAAGCATGTGTATGTGAATTTTATGCCTCTAGCAAAAAAAAAAGAATAACCTCACAATGTGCTGAAATTTCACCCTAAAAACCAAAACAAAATCAAATCCAAAAAATGAAAGACTTCCAAACTTGCAATGGACAAATAGAGGGAAACTAGAAGGATATGAGCAAACTAACATGAAGAAAAATAAACTTCATTACAAAAGATGTTAGCCCTATTTTAGTAGATTATAAAGATTTTTACTCACAAAACTCTCATATAATATATAGGCTAAGCACTTCTCTTCCTATCCTCTAAAATCCTAGCACTAGGCTCTTAAATGAGTGATACAATAGGCTTAAGTGGCTTGTTCACCCTCTCTCATAGCCCTACCCCTCTATTTATAGGTATAGGAAATTTGATCTCTAAGTTTTTTAATTTTTTTTCCTAAAATACCCCTCTTTTGTAGTAAACTTCTATCTATCGTTGATGGTATTTTAGTCTATTTTCTTCTCCATTCATCGGACGGTTATGACAACTTCACGACTTTGCTTCGTCTCGGCGCAAGTTTCGCGATGGTGCCACATACTCCCCTAGATCTCCCACGATTTTAAAGCCAAACCGCGAAACTCTAGCACACTTCTCAAAGCGTGACTAGCCGCCACTTGCTTCCACTTGAAGCAAACGCTCTGATGATGATGCGTATCCTCCGTCTTATGATCTTGATCACCGGTAAGTTTCTCTTGCTCCCGATCCCTCTAGCCGCCATGTCATTTACACCGACATCCCTTTTGTTTGACTTTATCAATACCATCTTCATCCTCCGTTCATGCTTTGCTTGACCTTCATGTGTGCAGTTAGGATCACCCTTAACTCCATCTAGCCGTCCTTGATTGTCCGGCATCAAGCACCCGTTTAGCCCCAATCACCCACCATTGACCGTCAAGTTGCATCCGTCACCTGCACTCATTGAAACAAGCAAACACATTTCTCCACACTTTAAAACATCTCTAGGTTAGCACAAAATAAAAAACTTCAACTTAGAGCACATCCTGCAGAAAACATGAACAACGGATGTTCCGGTGTGTTCTGCTCCTGAACATCGGACCATTCAGTGAGTGTAATACTATTTGTTCTAGGAAAACTTTGCTCTCTGCAAGAAAAGATTCAGTGAAAACTTTCGATGATCTCATGTCTATCACCGGATAATCCGATATGTGTCAATCTACTGAACCACCCTTCTGCAACATATCTACAACAAAAGGTCTGGTGCATTCTTTTATGTTCATAATCTTAGCACCGGCCTATCTGGCGTACATAATCAAACTTGATGCCAAAAATCTCCTCTCTACAGAAAATACTCCGACGCTCTTAAAGTTCATCACTGGACATCCGGTGTTTACTTTCATTTTTGCTTCAGCACTGAAAATGCTTCGGTAATACCCTCCGGTGTAACCACCACATTCACCGGACCTTCCGGTGCATTGATCTTTAATTTCGTCCGAAGAATTATTCTCTGCAAGAAATAGTTCGACGAATACACACTGCCCACACCAGAACTTCCGATGAACTCCGGAACATCCGATGTTTATACCAAAACTTTCGGTGTGATTTTTCTATGTACAGTGAAGAATTCGCTAATTTCAAATACTATCAACTCGAGTTAAACATGAAAAAAACAAATATCCACAAACACATGCTAACCAAATTCAATACATATCAAATATTATCACTACCTTATCGCATACAAACATTTAGTTTCTCACACTACGTATTTTTTAAATAATATAATTAGTAGGGCGTGTCCCTGTTTATAAAACTATACGTAGAGCCATAGCAGAAATAGCGAGAATATGCCAGAACTAAACTCGAACGGAGAAAAGAAAAGTATGCGGACGATCGAAACTCTAAAGCAACCCAACAATTCTATAAAAGCGTACGTATGGTGGCAGCTACCACTCGCACTCCCACTTGATCGGCCCGGGCTAGAAAGAAAAAAAAAATCATTCGATTCCCCAGTCAGCTGCAGAGCGCACACGGCTCCTGCGCCCAAAAGAATCCCGTGCGCTAGACGCTAGCTAGCCAGCACCCCACAGGCCGCGGCACAGCCACAGCCAACACGGCCATGGGGGCCAGCGTGATGGGGTGGCTCGGCGGCGAGTCGCAGGCGGCTTTCCCGTGGAAGCAGCTGCTGCTGTTGGCGGCCCTGGCCTGGTGCGCCGTGCGCGCGCTGGAGTGGGCATGGTGGCGGCCGCGGCGCCTGGACCGGGCGCTCCGGTCGCAGGGCCTCCGCGGCACGGCGTACCGCTCCGTCGCAGGGGACGCGCCGTTGACCGAGCGGCTCAACCGGGAAGCCAGGTCCCGGCCCATCCCGCTGGGCTGCCACGACATCGTGCCCAGGACGATGCCGCTGTTCCATCAGGCCATGAAGGAGCACGGTACGTTTCTTTCTTGGTATCCTTCTTGGGGGTATACGTGATCTTGCTGTGCTTAATCATTATGCTATCTAAAGGAGCAGGTTTTGATATTTTTGTTTGACCGAAATTCTTTTCTCAGACTGAACATTTGAACGTTCCTGCTCCTCGTAACAATAAAACGAGTGTGTCACTTGAAGAAAGACACCAGTATTTCAGTTAAGCTGCCTCCCAATATTATCTTCTATTTTCAGATCTTCAGAATTCTTTGAGCCAGTTTTTCCACTTCTCTTGAAATATCTAAGACAAGAGCTTCTGTTAGAACTGATAGTGGTAGTGATACACGAACCATCAGTGATATTCAATTTATCACAACCCATTCTTCACTAAGAACTGACAGAGATAGTTCATCAAAAGATGTTCCTTTAATAACTGGCAGTGATAATAGCTATCACTACTGATTATATTTATAAACCAGCAGTAATACTAAAAATCCATATCACTTTCTGCCCCTGACTACTTGGCTTCTCCAAGCGTCTTTAAAATCGTGTGCTCTCGATCACTCTCGTTGCTCTCAATCGATCCCTCTCTCCCACTCTCACCCTATCCCTTTTATTGTCGCCACCGCTACTCCAACCATGCATCTGCACGATGCTTCTCCCCCTCCGGCCACTCCACTGCCACCTCCACTGTCTCCTTCTCCGATCATGCCTCCCACACCCGCGCCATTGTGTGGTGGCGCATCAGAGAGATACAAAGTCCTAATTGCGTATATCTTTTGTGACAGTGACCGACAGGTATACGTAGAGAAGATTACATGGTTAAGACATGCCACGATCGGATTTTTAACAAACACAATTTTCATATACATTCGTTTGTCTATACAGTAAAAGAATAAACTGCAAAAAGGAGGTCGCACATGCGAAAGCTACTGGACCCAATTTTTATGGACCATTCACGCAGATGTCGGGCACCCTTCGCTCCGGCCATGATGAGACGAGCACGCGCGTGTTTTGCTAATTCTCTCATCCACACATACTAAGTGGGTAAAAGAGATAACTCCTTTTAAGTTGGTCTTCATCCAACTTTACTAGCAATGTGGGGCTAAAAATACACTCTCATCTCCATTTAGGATATGTTTGATTCCTTTGCCCACCCTTCACTAGCAAGGCTAGAGGACAAATAAACATGTTTGGTTCCTTTACTTGGTTTGAATTTGGCCAAAGTGGACAATGATTTCATTGCTTCTGAGAGAGAGCCCAGTTGGCACTCCTCCTCTAGCAAGATTTGCTTAGAATTCTTCTTAAATATAATATGTTAAGCCCATAGATCCAACATGGACCACCTATTCCCTATAGATATTTACAACAGTTCCAATAAAAATGTACTCACCTTGTTGTGACCAGAGTTCAAGTCCGACAATTCTTGTTTCATTGGTCACTCTTCGCTTATTCAATTTGTGACAGCAATCCCCAAAGAAAATGAAATAGTGGCACAACAAGTCAACACACGACACACTAACAAACATGGCCGGATATTGATTGACAATGACAGGTAAAACGTCGATCACCTGGCTCGGGCCGGTGCCCAGGGTGACCATAACCAAGCCCGAGCTGGTGAGAGAAGTTCTGTCAAACAAGTTCGGTCACTTCGAGAAGCTCAAGTTTGGTAGTCTTCAGAGGAGGCTGCACAACGGCGTGGGCAGCCACGAGGGCGAGAAATGGGCCAAGCACAGGAGGATCATCAACCCCGCATTCCATCTCGAGAAACTGAGGGTGACCTGACATGCTTGAATTTGGCAATGCAATTGCATGGAAATCTGAATTCCTAGTACAGAATGTGACAATGACCTATCTTTGATTTTCAGCGAACGTTGCCGGCTTTTGCCGCATGTTGCACGGATTTAGTGAAGAGGTGGGAGGGTTTGGTTACGGATGGACAGGCATGCGAGGTGGATGTTTGGCCCGAGATGCAGAACCTGACAGGGGATGTCATCTCCCGCGCCGCATTCGGCAGCAGCTACCTCGAAGGCAGGAGGATTTTCCAGCTTCAGGGGGAGCAGCTTAAGCTCGTCGTGCAGTCTATGAGCAAGATGCATATCCCTGGATACTTGTGAGTTCTTTCTTACTCCTGCTTGCCTATGTCAGTCACGCAGCAATTGGCATTCCTCGTACGGTAGCACTAAAGCATTTCGTGCAGTTACCTGCCTACCAAAACCAACCGAAGGATGAAGCAGATTCAATCAGAGATCGAAGGGCTCCTGAAGGGCGTCATCGCGAAGAGAGAGAACGGCTTGAGAACCGGCAAGGCGACTAGCGATGATCTTCTTGGCGTGCTGCTGGAATCGAACATGGAGCACCGCCGGGGTGCCGGCAACTCGAAAGCCGGAATCACCACTGATGACGTGATCGGGGAGTGCAAGCTGTTCTACTTCGCCGGCATGGAGACCACGTCAGTGCTGCTCACGTGGACGATGATCGTGCTCTGCATGCACCCGGAGTGGCAGGACCGCGCGAGGGAGGAGGTGCTTCACGTATTCGGCGCCAGAACACCGGACTACGACGGCCTTAGCCGCCTGAGAATCGTAAGTACATGTGAAGGCTCATTTCATCCGCAGTTTCTGAACGATCTTAATGCCCGCCTCTTGTGAATTGTGATTGCGATCAAATTGCAGGTAACGATGGTGCTGTACGAGGTGCTGCGGCTGTACACGCCGCTGACGGCGCTCCAACGCCGCACGTACAAGCCGATGGAGCTCGGCGGCTTCAGGTACCCGGCGGGCGTGGTGCTGATGCTTCCTCTGCTGTGCATTCACCACGACAAGGACGTGTGGGGTCCCGACGCCAGCGAGTTCAGGCCGGAGAGGTTCGCGGAGGGGATCTCCAAGGCGTCCAAGGACGCGCCGGCGTTCTTCCCCTTCGGCTGGGGGCCGCGCACCTGCATCGGCCAGAACTTCGCGCTGCTCGAGGCCAAGATGGGGCTCGCCATGATCCTGCAGCGCTTCGCGTTCGATCTCTCGTCGGCCTACACGCACGCGCCGTTCCCCGTCGGCATGCTGCAGCCGGAGCATGGCGCGCAGGTCATGCTCAGGAGGCTTCCCTGAGCTGCCTGCACTTGGATGTGTGAACCTGCATGTACAGCATAATCAGTGGAGCTTGGGCGAAGGGGCCGGTAAAGTTAAATAGGTTTGATAATAAGAGTCTGAATTAATAAAATATAAGAGGTTGAATTAATAAATTTAAAAATTATTATAAATATAAAAAATATACTATAAAATAAAAAAATTTGTTGGACTGTAAGAATGCTCCGCCTCTCTCCGCGGAAGCAAGTAACAGTACCTATCCTTGCAAGTCACGGTTGTGAATATTGTAAGGTTAAACGTGTCGATGACTTAGTTACCGGTCGAGACTTCAGATCCGCAGCAAGTCCCTGTTTTCAGTATGCACTGGTCAGGGTCATGACTATAAGTAACTGGGGTCATATCGAATTGGTCCTCAAACAAGAAAATAAATGCTCGTTGAATTCACAGGCCGCATTTGAGTTACGATCGTATGGTCGTATTCACGTGGTGTCTAATTAGATATAAATATGAATGATTTATTTTAGTTCAACTTAATTAATTAATTAAAAAAATTATCGTGTATTGTCTGGTTAATTAGTTAAATTGAACTAGAGTGAATAAAAAATGGATCATGCCCATCCGTACATTTAACAACCACAATAGGCCCTGGTTCTATCCAAAAAAATATGAGACCGCCTACGCATACGCGCACGCAGGTAATCAGCTACCCTTGTCGTTAGTGCTGTATGATGGGACAAATTCCGCGTGTATGCGTTAACTCTGCACGTATATCCTACTTATATATATATATATCATAAAGGCCAGGGATCGGCGAGCTCTCAGGTCTCTCCTTCGCTGTAGCTACCATTGCTAACGCGTGGGTTCCAACGCATTGTAGCAGCGCTGTGTACAACTGTATCTACTGTTCCAAGATATTTTTAAAAATAAAAATATATTTATTCTATTATAAAAAATAACAAAAAATATAAATCGCTCATCTATTCTCTCGAACACATGGGATTAGAAAAATCCAGCGTCTTACTGATAAACTCCAGTCGTCGAACAAAAAATTCTCGTGATCTCAATTTTTTTCTTTCAGATTAGTACTCTTTACTTGTTTTCTACAAAATAATTTTAGACACAAACACATATTCTGTACTGCTATTCAATTACCTCTGTATGTAATTTTTCCTTTTGCACCTCTCTCATTTATTTTCTCGTACATATGAGACTAGAAAAATCTAACATCTTCCTCCGGAAACTCCAATCACCGGCCAAAAAATCCTCGTGACCTCAATTTTTTTCAATTTAGTACTTGTATTAATCCTTACTAAGTACATGTTTCTTACGAAATAATAATTTTAGACAATAAACATGTATATATTATGCTACTATTCAATTATCTCTCCATGTCGTTTTCCTACCCGCACCTCCATTTGCATTATAGTATGAATGGACGAATCATAACAAGCCAATCTGGCTAGTATAGTCTAAACGAACCTCACCATCAGCTGACGTGTAAACCACAGCTACACTAAAGGTAGTGTCGCTTTTAAATGGGACAGGAATAATTGTAGAACTCATCCACAGTGAATACTGCATCGCACTAGATTGCACTTTGCCACTGGCTGGGCAGGCTGACAAATCAGTTCACATCGTTATTATACACACACTTGGTCCTAGAATATGAAACCGTGAGACAGAGACAGGCCTTCTAGTGGGCCTGCTGGATCCCCTCAAATGGGCCGACGTCGTAAGGCCCAAGGCCTCCGTGGCGCGGGCCCACGGCGTACCACTCGCAGGCGACATGCTAAAGAACAGAGAACTGCTCCAGCGTTTTTCCTGTCGTCCTGTACTGGAAGGGGCACAGTGGACGTCCGGCTTTACGTGACGTGACCAAAGCAGAGGATCCGAGTTCGCCTGCGGGCATCGATAACACTGTAGGCCGCAATTCATACCTGCATGTGAAATACTTGACATGAACATGCAAGATTTTGACCGTGGGGTAGATTGGCAATGGAGGTACGCGCGCCATTGCTGGGACATGCATGCTTGAATGGTTATTCCGTTGGGCTAGTTCTTCGACCTAACTTCTTAAAATTGGATTTATGACGTGTCAGCCCGGAGGCTTCACAAGCCTATCTGGCTAGCATCATGCTTCCGTGTATTTTTCGGTCTAAGCGATGGATCACCGAGGGAGTCTGTTGTTTCTCCCAGATGTGACAGACGAAACATGACACGAAAACGTCTGGACCGAAAGAGGAACCAAACTCCAAAACCGTCATCTCACCATATGCTATCAACCCACTTGCACTTGTTTCTTCTCATGAGCACACATCAGATCAACAAAAGACGACAGCCAGGCCGGCGATGGTTGGTGCATCACCGGCAGCGCCACCATGGATCTTGCTCTGCGTGCTAGGTGCCCTGTCGGCTCTGCGGTGGGTCTGGCGAGCTCTGGAGCAGGCCTTGCTAGGTCCGTGGAGGTTGGGGGCACGCCCTGCACGTGCAGGCCCTCGAGTTTTTTTATTTATATATATATTTTAATTAAAAATTTAAATAAATAGATTTTTTTAGAAAAATTGTAAAATTAGACGTCTAAGAGGGCTGCAGCCCTTCTCGAAGGCGGTTAGGTCTCCTTACTGCCTCCTAAGAGAACGGTGGTTTAACCGCCTGCTCAGAGGGCTACAGCGACCTGCTCGACCGCGTCGAGATGGCTGCCCGCCCGCCTCCCCCTTTCTCTATAAAAGGGCAAAAATTGAGGGTAAATCCTCATTTTAATCAAAAAAAAAAGAAAGCTCTGAAGAGGGAGGAGAGGAGAGGAAGAGAGCGCGGCGAAGCCCTACTGCATTTGATCCGCAGATTTGAAGATCACTTTTCGGTAAGTTCTTGTATACTTTTTATTGTTGTTAATAAGTACAGTAGCACTATATGATATAGGGTTTAGACATGTATGACCTAGGATTTAGAAAATGCTGTATTTAGTAGAAAATTGTCAATATTACTTACGATATGGTAGGATAGCAATTAAATACAGAATATTATTTGTAGTATGGTAGTTTTGAATATGTAGATTGTACAGAGTAATAATTGTAGGGTAGCATTGTGTGACATAGGAACTAGCACTGTATGATAACGGTATGACTTAGGATTTAGGTTTAGAAAATGCTAGTTTACTGTGAATATTAATTCGGACATGGTATGATAGCTATTAAATGTAGATTGTATATATTAATATTTGTAGGTAAGCTTGGTTAGGGGTATTATTGACGGCGAGAATTCAGACCTAATCAACGAACCGATAACCGGTCGGTTTACACGGTTACCGACTGCATTTAACGATTTATTGATCGATGTTAACGATAACTAAATTGACATAAATTCGAACAAATTGGTCATAAATTGACTGTATTACAGCAGTAACTGACCACATTACTTGAATTTCGGTAAAGTTCAAGGAATATCAAAAAAAAAAATCAGAAAAAATATGGCATGAGACTTGTTATGTTTTGTTTGATCAGGAAATGTTTTGGCATGACCTTTACTATATTTTGGATATTTTCAAGGAAACAAATAAATACTAATAACAATCAAGCATGACCATATAATTGTTTCATCGAACATATGCATACATTATATAAGTAGCACCTTAAATTAATAAATGTGTCGAATATCATGGTATGTAAATAAAGTAGTTGCAGAAAGTAAATTATCATCACCTTCAGTACCACTAGCTTCTAACGGGGGACGATTAAATTCGCCCGTCGTGCCTCTCCTCTTTCTTCTCCCTCTCCACCTCACTGCATCACCGGCCGCCATTTCCCCTCTTCAGGAAATATCCCTGCGCGCCCCGGACGGCCTCCGCTTCTCCCGCTCTCTCCTTTCTCTCTCGCTCTCTCTCCGTCCATGCTCGCGTGCCCATGCAGCGTGACTTTCGTGCCCTGCCCGTGCGTGGACGGCGCAGAGCGCCCACACCACGGGAAACACGATGGGTGCCGCCCCACCGCCTTGCCGCTGCGCTATTCGTTGATGTCCACCCGACGTCACGTGCTCACCGCTTCACTGCTCTCTCTTCCTCTATAAATAGCGCATCTCGCCCCCCCCCCCTCCTTTCCTTTTCCTTGCTTTCACTGCCGCCACTGCCATTGCACACCATCGTAGCTGCCGTCATTGATCCGTTGTCCACAAGCCGTCGAGGAGCTCTAGGGCCACGCTGCCGTCCTAGTGCCACTCTCCGTTGGCTAGAAGCCCGACGGGAGACCGTCTGAGCAAGAGCCGAGCAGAACCGTAGCCACCCCTTCGATGAGTTTCCGACCACCACTATGTCAGTCACCGTCTCCGAGCGTGGTGCGTACTCCAGACCCCTAGCACTCCCTCGAAGGTAGCTGGTTGCCGCCCCCGTACCTCCTTTTCGTGTAGCCAAACGCCGCCATGCTTAAGGCCTTCTGTCGCTATCGGAGGATGAACTCCTCGAGCGGGGATCCTGAGGGACCCCATTTGAGATTCGGCCGAGGGGGGGGGGTGATTCTGAATCTACCTCGTACGTGGATTTAATGCGAATATGTGAGATGTAGGCGGGATGGATGATCGACTTCTAGTGGGAGTAAATGCTCGAGGGATTTTAGACAGGTTCGGGCCGCACGGAGCGTAATATCCTACTCTTGTGTATATGCTATTAATGCTTTGGGAATGCCTCTCTCTGGATCTCTGTATTACAAGGTTTTTTTTGTCTAAGTCTAGAGCTTCGGTCTTCAAGTGCCGACCTCTAACTGTGTGCTAGAGCTTCTTCTTCTTCGATTCGTTCTGGCTCGTCTTTCTCCAGAGTGTACCCCCCTTTTATCCTGTTCGGAGAGGCTTGGCGTGCCCAGAAAGGAGGGCACGAGTTCCCATGAGCCATAAATGGAAAGCAACCATCATGGAGCTGCAGTTTGACGTGACAGGGGGTTAAAAATACGCCCTCGGCCAGTCCTGTCGCCCATTACGCCAACTTTAGCAGGTGCAGCAGGGGGGCCCACCGGGCAGCCACCGAGCAACCTTGCATGCCCGCCCGGTCAGAGCAGGTCTGACACAGCAGGGTGACAGGCGATATGCCTCGAGCCCAGCGATGATATCTTCAAGCCACGTAGGGTGACGTGCGATGGGACCCGTCGCATTAAATGTCCCCATGCCTTCCCGCCAGGCGGTGGCAGGGACTGACGTACTCAGTACGACAGGCGTGGGGGGAGTGGTTGTAAGTGACAGGCCACGCTCCCTCTTAAATGCAGCATCGGGCCTCTCACCAATTGACACCTCACCGCTGAGCCCTTGTGGGGTCCACCGGCAAGAGGCTTCTCAGGTCCTCGAGGAACTCTGGGTGCTCGGGGACTACTGTTTATAGCCCCGAGCGCCCTCTCCCGGATATGTCTCTTCTCGGGTCCTTGGGGAACTACAGGTACTCGGGGACCACTGTTCATGGCCCCGAGCACCCCTCCCGGAACTGGCTCTTCTCGGGTCCTTGGGGAACTACGGGTACTCGGGGACCACTGTTCATGGCCCCGAGCACCCCTCCCGGAACTGTGTCTTCTCGGGTCCTCGGGGAACTACGGGTACTCGGGGACCACTGTTCATAGCCCCGAGCACCCCTTCCAGAACTGGGTCTTCTCGGGCCTCGGGGAGATGGTCTCTAGGGGAAGGCGCCACGTGGCATTTGTTGTCCTGGCCTCGGGACTCGGGGACCCCTGGTTCCCATGTCACCAACAGCAGCCTCTGGGCCCATCAGCAGGCGATGGCCCAGAGACTGCGGATGGGGCCCTATTTCTTCGAGGTTGATCACAGCATCGGTGCCACATGGCTTGTCATCAAGCGCCAAACCCTTGCGGTCTTTGCAGTCTTTTTGGCCCAGGCTCTTGGTACAACCCAGGTGGGAAACCGAAAGGACGCGTGCCCTTCCGACTTTTGAGGGGAGTGATAACGAGGCGGGAGGCGCTTGTGGCAACCGCGCGGATCGAGAGAGATGCGCCTCACAAATTGCACCGAGGAATGTGCCGTTTGAATTCCCCACGATATATAAAAAGGAGAGGGGCAACGAACCGTTACCCCCACGCCATTCTTGCGGTTGCCATCCTCTGCCTTCGTCTTCCTTGCGCACCGGGAGCTCTCTCTTCAGCCCACGGCGCACCTTGCTTCTAGCCTCTCCCAGCACACTCCCCACCCCAAAAAATGCCGAGGGCAGGAAGCGGCCGCCGGGACGCGTCAAGCTCCAACAGCGTCCTGCCGAAGTCCCACCTCATGAATGAGGAGGGGGCAGAGAAGGTCCGCAAGTTGATGGTCCCCGCTGGTCAGCGGGAGACGTCGGTAGTGACGTCGGCCAACTTTTCGCCCTCCGCGCGCAGGCCGGGGCGGATCGTAATCTTTGTCTCTTTCGTCACCGCCGGGCTGGTGCCGCCGTTCTCGACGTTCCTCCTGCAAGTGCTGGACACGTTCGACGTCCAGCTGGCCCACCTGAGTCCGAACTCAGTGGTCATCCAGGCGATCTTCGCCCACTTCTGTGAGATGTTTGTGGGAGTGCCGCCATTGGTCGCGCTCTTCCGGCACTTCTTCATTCTTCGAGCGGCCGGGAAGAATAAGGGATCTGACGAGGTGGAGGTTGTCGGCTGCTGCAACTTCCGCCTGCGGGAGGGACTCGACGACGTCTACATCCCGCAAGTGTTGCACGACAAATGGGACGACCGGCACTGGGATTGGGTCTACGTCGACGTCAGTCCCGATGACTACCTCTCATTGCCCCAAACATCGGCGGAGCCCCACAGGCCGATCTGGGAAGCGGCCCCTGCGGAGGATGAGCGCATGAGCCCGGTGCTGAACCGCATCGAAGACCTGCGCTGGGCGGGGCTTACCTCGCTAATGGTGGTCGCCAATTACCTGCGTCGCCGTCTGGCCCCTCTGTGGGAGCGTGCCCGCTTCGCCTGGATGTACACCGGCCCGGGCGACTTGACGAGGACCTGCATCGGCGAGGAGGGGGACCTCGATGAGGGGGCCCTAGCGACCCTGCTGAAGGTGGTGACCGGCATCGACGACCTCGCTCGGGTGGTCCTGCCACGCGAGGAGCTAGCGCTTTGCGCAGACCCGGGTCGGGCGGCTCTGCACGCATCAATGCTAGCCTTCAACGCCTAGGGGCTGGTGGACCGTCTGGGGCGTCGGGACCCCGGGACTATACAGATCCCCAGGGTGGATGACAACGGAGGGTGGGGTGCCACCGCCGAAGACAGCAGGCCGGCGACCCGAGGCGACAAGGGGAAGCGTCCCCGAACGTACATCCCTCAACCATCCTCATCCTCATCGCCGTCACCTCCGCGACAACAGCCGGCGGTAGGCGGCGCGACGGCGGGCAGCCGAGGCGACCAGTCTTTGGGAGCGGACTCCGGGACGGAGGCTGAATCTAGGGCGCAGCAACCCGGGGGCCAGAGCCCGGCTAGCGGTGCAACAGCTGGCGACCGGACCGACCAGCCTTTGGAGGCAGGCTCCGGGGTGGCCGCCGGGGCCGGCCCACGACGGTCCAAGGACCAGAGCCCTCCCCCAAAAAGGAGGAGGGCAGAGCCCAGGCCTGAGCCAAAGCCGCAAAGCCGAGATTTCTGGATCCCGCAGTCCCGATGGCAGTACCGTGGGCCCAAAACCACGTAAGCTCCCTTTCTGTCTCGAGCACATTTTGCCCGGATTTTGGCTAGTTACTAACCTGTTCTTGTTTCAGGCCACCCAAGGACTTTGCCGGAGGCCAGAAGCCCCCGGAACAGCCGAGGCCAGCCCCTGTCCCTGGGCCGAGCACACCGGCGGACCCTGAGCCGAAGGCTCCAACCAGCTCTGAGCCAAGAGCCCCGGCCGGTCCCGAGCAGAGAGCCCTGGTCGACCCTGCCCCGAGCCTTCCGAGGAAGGAGCGAATGGCCGCAGGGGAGGTGGTCGCAACAAGGGCAGTGCCGGCGCGGCCGCCGTCGGGGTCCCCGAGTGCCTCTGCAGAGAGGGCTCGCCCCCGGCCGTCTTCTGGCCAGGCCCTGGAACCCCTCCCCGAGGTGCTGGGAAGCGCCCGGGAGGTCATCGGGCGGCTCTAAGCGGCCATTGCGGCAGAGTGGTCCAAGCTCAAACAAGAGCGTGTTGCCCTAATCGATGAGAGGGTCCGGCTGGAGGAGGCCTGAAAGCTGTTGAAGACCCGCATAGACTTGGCGCACGCGGCCTACGAGAAGTCCATGCGCGAGGTGGTCGAGGAGTGGGAGGCACTGGAGGCGGCCCGTGATGAGGCCGTTGCCACGCTGGAGAAGGCCAGCCGCTTGGAGCAGCTCGCGGCGGAGCGTGACCAGGCGTCGAGGAGGTGCGCCGCAGAGCTGCTCGCTCACGAGCGGCAGGTGGTTTCTCAGGAGGAGGCGGCCAGTAAAAGGGAGGAGGTCGTGTGGTCTGCCCGGGCGGACTTGTCCTTCCAGAATGACAAGCTCGAGCGCGGCCGTGCCGATGTCCTCCGCTGGGAGGAGCAAGTCGCGCTACGCGAGATAGACGTCGACATAACGTCACTGGCACTTGACGCCCGGGAGCAGCAGATCGCGCGGCGGGAGGCGGATGCTGACTTGGCATCGTCAGCACTCACCACCCGGGAGGAGCTGGTCGCCAAGCGGGAGACCGACCTGGCTGCCCAAGAGCAGGCCGTCAAGGCCCGGGCCGAGCAGCTGGAGCGAGCCCAGACCGAGGCGGCCGCCCAATGCCGTAAGGTCTCGACTATGAGGGGCATCCCTATCAGCGCCGCCGACGGCACCAGCCTCGAGGCCCGGCTGAAGAATGCCGAGGACGAGCTCGAGATCATCCTCTCAGAGCGGACGAACGTGAAGCTGATGATGCGGGACATCCTTCAGCAGGCATGGGACTCCGTGGAGGCAGCCGGGCTTGGGCGCGTGTTCGTGGGTGACCAGTCGCTGGATAAGGAGTCCCATGCCTGCTGCCGAGACCCCGCCTTCCCGCTGGAGCCAGCCCGGCAGGGCGTGGTTGAGGCAGAGGAAGCCGCCGCCCGGGAAACCGTCCGCGATGTCGCCACCGAGGTGGCGGAGTGTTTTGTGCGGGAGCCGGGCCCGAGCAGCAACAACAGCAGCGACGCGTGCTCTCCTCCTGAGCCTATAGATAGTTAGTGTTTTTTGTTTTTTGGAATGTTGTAAATATGGGAGTGATCCCCTCCTGAACGGTCCTGTTAATATAATAGAAACCACTCTTGGGAATGTAACTCCGCTCTGTACTTGTTCTTTATGTTGCTTGCTTTTTGCTTGATGTCCCGAGAGGCACTGGTCGGGTCGAGCCCGGCAATCTTCCCCCGAGAAGTTAGGTTACCCCGACCACTCATCGTTCGTGTAGTGGGACCACCTGATCGGGCTACTTGGTTCTCGAGCATTGATCTGTAAGCTTGAAAAATAAGCAAAGATTCTTTGCTTGGTGCGCTCTGTTAGTGCGGTACTCATTATAGACTGCTCTCGTTTTTGACCCGAGACCTCTCAAATACCCGGACCGGCGAAGTGTATAGACAGAGGCATAACCAAAAGGTCCAATGGTTCGGTGGTGCCCAGGGTACGACTGACCAGGCCGAGCACCGACAGCCCGCCCCTAGGGTCTAGGCGGTTCCGACCACTCATGTTCGAGCAGTAGGATTACCCGAGAACCCCAAAGGTTCGGTAGTGCTCGGGGTACTGTCATGCAGCCGGGCACCAGCCTACCACAGCAGACTTAAGTCAGCAGTCACTGCCTACGCGCATACTGACCGGGATCCCTTTTTATCAGCGGGAAAAATGAGAGAGCGTGTTTTTCTCGCACAAATCGAGCATCTCACCAAACAGATTAAACATATGGATTCCAGAGGAAAAACTCGGAATATGAGTAATATGAGCATATATTGACAATTTGTACAGAAGTGCTAACTTACATGGTTGGTGGCAGCCCCCGGCCAACTTGGCAGGGGGAAGGCCCCTGTCCTGGTTGGCCTGAGCACAAACATGCCGACTTATGGATAAAACTTGCGTAGATGCTCGATGTTCCACGCATTTGGGAGAGGTTGCCTGTCCTCCGTGGCCAGCCGAAACGAGCCTTATCGCGGGGCACCGGTCACGATGAAGGGGCCTTCCCACATGGGGGAGAGTTTATTCTTTCCTTCGCGGGTCTGGGTGCGTCGGAGAACTAGATCCCCAACTTCGAGTGTCCAGGCCTGGATGTGACGCTGATGGTAGCGCCGCAGGCTCTTCTGGTATCTGGCGGCTCGTCGCCGACGCTACTCCGAGTAATCAACGTCGTCGCGTCTTCGCTGTTCCAGTTCGCCCTCTGAGTAAGCATTCACCCGAGGGGAGCCGAGCGTGAGCTCGGAGGGGAGGACCGCCTCGGTGCCGTAGATGAGGAAGAAAGGCGTCTCCCTGGTGGCCCGGCTTGGCGTGGTCTGGTTGGCCCATAACACAGCAGGCAGCTCGTCGATCCACCCTTTCCCATGCTTTGCCAGCACATCGTAGGTCCGGGTTTTGAGCCCCTTCAGTATCTCGGCTTTTGCACGCTCGACTTGCCCATTGCTCCGAGGATGAGCAACAGAGGCGAAGCAAATATTGATTCCGAGTTCCTCACGGTATTCCCCGAACAGGGCACTCGTGAACCGGGTGCCATTGTCGGTGATGATCCTGTTCGGGACGCCGAAGCGACTTGTGATACCGCGGATGAATTGAATTGCCGTGTTCTTGGTAACCTTGACAACTGGGACCGCCTCCGGCCACTTGCTGAACTTGTCGATGGTGACGTAAAGGTACTCATAGCCCCCGATTGCTCGGGGGAATGGACCCAAGATGTCCAGCCCCCAGACCGCGAAGGGCCAAGACAGGGGGATGGTATGGAGAGCCTGAGCTGGCTGGTGAATCTGCTTTGCGTGGAATTGGCATGCCCTGCAGCGCCGAACCAACTCGGAAGCGTCCTGGAGTGTTGTAGGCCAGTAGAAGCCTTGCCGAAAGGCCTTCCCGACCAGCGTGCGGAACGATTAATTGCCACCGCAGTCGCCCTCGTGGATCTCAGTGAGGAGCTCACTGCCTTCTGCCCGGGTGATGCATTTCAGGAGGACACCGTCCGTGCCGCGCCGGTAGAGATCCCCATCTACTATAGCATAGCGTTTGGACTGCCGTGCAATCCTCTCCGCAGAGGTATCATCCCCGGGAAGGATGTTTTCTTTCAAGTACCCTCGGATCTCGTCGATCCACGAGGCATCTTGAGAACCACCGGCAAGCGCAGCGCACTCACCGGGCGGTGGCACCCTGACGGGACCTCCCACTGAGGGTGCTAACTGGGTTCCCCCAACTAGGCTCGAGAGTTCCCCTTCATCTTGGTCGGTAGGCAGGACGGATGGCTGTGTGAGCCTTTCTTCAAAGGCTCTGGCTGGGACGAGCGCCCGGGCAAAGGCCAGGTGGGAGAGGTCATCGGCCAGAGCGCTGTCGCGGTGAGGTATGTGCCGCGGCTCCAGGCTGTCAAAGTGCACTCCAGCCTCCTGACTTCCGCCACGTACGCCGCCTTCTGTGGGTCTGCGCACTGGTATTCCTTGGATACTTGGTTGACCACCAGTTGGGAGTCTCCTTTAATGAGCAGCCGCCGGATCCCAAGGCCCACCGCTGCACGGAGGCCAGCGATGAGACCCTCGTATTCCGCCATATTGTTGGTCACTCGGAAATGCAACTGCACGACGTACTGGAGTACTTCACCCGTTGGGGAGGTGAGCACCACTCCAGCCCCCACGCCTTTTAGCGTGAGGGAGCCGTCAAAGTGCATGACCCAGTACCCGGGCCCATCTTGCCCGGGATATGCGGACAACTCTTCATTGTCGATTTCGGAGACCGGCGTCCACTCTGCCACGAAGTCGGACAGAGCCTGGCTTTTGATTGCGTGGCGGCTTACGAAGTGCAGATCAAATTCTGCGAGCTCGACTGCCCACTTGACAATGCGCACAGTGCCTTCTCGGTTTCGCAGGATCGGCCCCAGTGGGTATGTGGTTACCACCGAGACCTTGTGCGCTTGGAAGTAGTGGCGCAGCTTCCTGGAAGTGATGAGCACTGCATAAAGTATCTTCTGGGCTTGGGGGTATCTTGTCTTGGCGTCTTGGAGGACTTCACTGATGAAGTACACCGTGCATGCAGATCGTGGCTGCTGCTGGGAAGCAGCAGCGACTGGGGCCTCCTGAGCGAGGGGCTCCATTTCCTCACTGGAGCTGGAGCCGGAGCGCCGGAGACGATGGCCACTAGCCATTTTTCCTGTAGGAGAAAACAAACAAACAAATTCAGGGATGCTTCCCTCGTACCTGGCGCGCTAGCTGTCGGAGGGTTAACTCCTGTCGCAGGGATCCTGAGGGACCCCTTTTTAGAGATTCGGTCGGAGGGATGATTTTGAATAAGTTTGCCGGAGAAATAAATGGGTACGAATGCGATGGCTGGTGGGGTAGAATGATCCGGTGCGGAATGAAGTAAATGCACTGGGGGTTTAAACAGGTTCGGGCCGCATGGGGGCGTAACACCCTACTCCTGCGTGGATACTATAAATATCCTAAGAATGTCTCTCAGAAATGTGCTAGTTACAAGAATGTATGTCTATCCTAGAGCCTGGGGCTCTTTGTTCTTCGGTCTATGTGTATCTATTGGCTTTGGGTGCTCTTGGACTTCTCGCTTCTCTACTTCCTTAACTTCTTCAACCGTGCAGATCTTGCCGAGCTTTCAAGAGTTCCCAGACTTCTTTCGCTTTTCTTTGTCCGTGCTGCCGGCTGCTTTAAATACCCACTGGCGGTAGCGTGCCCCGAATGGGAGGGCACGAGTTCCAAGGCACCATAAATGGAAAGGGAGTCATCATAGCCTCTGTGCGAAGTGACGGGGGTTGAAAACTCGCCCCGCGCCCGGTCATCAGTCGTCATGATGGCACTGGCAACGGGCGCCATGGAGAGGGCCCACCGGGCAGCCACAGAACGGCCCGGCGTGCCCGCCCTGTCTTGTTCGCCTGCCATAGCAGCGCGACAGACAGAACACCTCGGGCCTTGCGACGTTATCCCGAGGCGCGTCGGATGGCACGGGATGGGACCCGTGCATTTAATGTCCCAACGCCCTTCTGCCAGAATATGGCAGGAACTGACACCGAGCGTGGCAGGAGCAGTTGGAGGTGACAGGCCACGCGCGCTCTTAAATGCAGCCTCGGGCCTTTCACTGGCTGACACCTCATCGCTGGACCCCTGTGGGGGCCACTGACGGAGGGGCTTCCTGGGTCGTCGGGGAACCGAGTGCTCGGGGATCACTGTTCACCTCCCCGAGCACTCTCTCCCGGGCATGCTTGTACGGATCCTCGGGGTACTGAGTGCTCAGGGCCCGCTGCTCGCAGCCCCGAGCACTCTCTCCCGGAACTTCCTTCAGTGGGTCCTCGGGGTACTCGGGTGCCCGGGGGGCTACTGCTCGCAGCCCCGGGCACACCCCTCCCGGTACTTGGTTCTCCTGGTCGTCGGGGGACTTGGGTGCTCCGGGGTCACTGTTTACCTCCCCGAGCACTTTCTTCCCGTCACTTAGTCTTCGCAGATCATCGGGGAACCCGGGTACTCGGGGACCACTGACTGTGGCCCCGAGCGCCCTCTCCCGGGACTTAGTCTTTTTTACCTTGCGGAGGTGACCCCGCGGGATGGCACCACGTGGCGGATTGCTGGCCTGGCCTCGGGATTCGGGGACCCCTGGTTCCTGATTCACCGACACATTGCATCTGAGTTGAATTGATTAAACAGTTAAGTGATATCTCCGAAGAGACGTATTCCATAGCGACATCTCCGAAGAGGTGTATTTCATCCTAAACATGCTAGATATCATGACGTCGTTCGACGTTAATATTGATAACGACAAGTAAGTCCTAGGGTGATATGTATTCTAGATAAGACATTAAGGTATGGCGATTATTTGACAGGATTTAACTACTGCAAACAGTTGAAAAGCGTAATACATAGCACATGCGATAATAAGTCATGTTTTAAGTTGATCAATAAGATTATTGAAAACATGGGTTCAAAATGATCAAGGAGATAGGACTTGCCTTGATAAAGGTAAATTTTTGAGCCTACGCAGATTAATAATGAAAAGTGCACGACAACTAAGCAACGAAACACCAGAACAAAACCAAAGGAATAACAAAGCGAAAGAAGAGTGACGGGGAAACGATGAAAGCTAACCTAGCTAAAAGACGATTGACAACCCTTCGCTAACCAAAACTGACGTATGGAGCCTAGCGGGGTTATCTAGTGAAGCTAGGTCAAGTTCTTAACCTATTTGTTTTGTTGACTTAAGAGAAAGCAAAACAAGTCATGATTAACTAGGTGAGCGTCTAATAGATTAACTGTTAGAAGCAACAATTAGGGTTTCTACGTGTAGGTGAGTGCACGTGTGTATATGTATGTGTCATACTTACGTCAATATGCAAGTGAGCATGTATATATAGTAAGTATAACTCTAGGTGGTTAAAACTATACGTGCTTAAGTGTCGTGATTAATTAATCTAACCTATAGCACTAATCCAAGGTTATCTAGTAATTATTCTTAATAACCTATAGCACTAAATGCCACTCTAATTAAGCTATATTTTATTTCTATCATAAAATCATTTATGTAAGTAATTAATTAGATTAAACTATTCTTTAAATCTAATTATTGTTTATTAAAAGGGTAATTAATTACTAACGTTAAATTATTCTATTATATTCTAAAGACTGGTACTTATTTATCTAGCAGATACATTGATTAACTTATTACATAAAGTATACTAAGATTAATGTATAGCCTATAGCATGAAGTAACAATCTATTCTAAACGTTTAATTAAAAGATTAATTCTTTAGTTATTCTAAAAACTATTCTTTAATTAACATAAGGATTAAACCTATACTTAAGATATGTTAACATATCCAACTAAACCACCATTATAACCTAAACATGGTTATTGAATTAGCTAAACTCAACTTTATTTAATAAAAAATGACATCTAATTCTAGGTTAAATGCTGTGTGAATAAATACCGGACGAGAAAATAAAAAGAGCTTCAAAAGTTAATAATTTGTCATGGAGATAGATTATGATTTTAGAGGAATATCGACGAAAGAATCGCGAAAATTGGAGTTAAAACGGAGAAGATATGGCTATCGGAAGTTTTGTCGGAAAGAAAATCCTAGAAAAAAAGGGGCACTATTTTGCAGACTTGGTCCACGGGACTTGTGAGTTGTGAGGGTGCTTCACGGTGGACTGGAGCTATGGACTGGTGTCCGCACTGTGTGGTGGACTCGATCCATGGCTTGGTGGACTGGAGGGAGTTCAGGTGTGCGGTCCACCATGGATCCGAGGCTAGTGGACCAAAGGGCTCATTCGGTCGGTAGAGCCCGTGTGTCGGTGGCTCTCACTGGAGTGAGGCTGGATAGTGGGGTCCATGTGTAGGAGATAAGGGAGGGGGTGGCTCTGTGTGTGCAGCTCGAAGGGAGAGAGAAGAGCTAGAGAGGGGCGACCGGGAGAGGAGGAGGCTGGAGGGCGATTGGCTAAGCTCGTCGACGGCGAAAGAGAGGGGCAAAGCCAGAGGGAGGGAACCAGGGAAGAGAGAGGATGGAAAGAGAGAGGTTAGCCATGGTGAAGTCCGACGGGCTTCTTCTTGCGCATGCAGGATCGAGGGAAAGGGAGACCGGGGTGGTCGGGACGGCACTCTCCCGGCTACGCGCGCAACAGTGTGGTGTGGCGTGGCTACACGTGCTAGTGAGCGACGACACGGGTCAGCGGCGCTCGGGATGGCATGATGCTGCGTGATGGCATGGAGTGGCTACACGCACACAACGGCGGTACGCATGGTGGCATGCTCTGTGGTAGTGCGCTTGGAGGCAGCGTGGCACGCATGGCTATGCGCGGTGGAGCGGCATCGGTGGCTTGAGGCTGGGTGGAGCTTGGCTCGACGGTGTGTGCTGGTGACATGAGCTATCGATGCGGTGGAGGCCAGACCAACATGGAAAGAAGAGTAGAGGGAGATGGGCACGGTGCTCACCAAGGGTGGCCAATGCTCATAGCGATGGGATGGTGATGCGGTGAGAGCAGAGCGCGGCGCTCTAGCGACGGTGCTAAGGAAGGGCACTGAAGCATCTGGCCCCTAATTCGTATTTTGGCAAATCACCGATACCATGGGATAAATTTTGTGTGTCATCCTTTGAGCCATTTACTTTTATGTAATTTACTTTATGTAATTTATCTGTCTATTAGATTGTTGCATGTCACTCTAGGATTGCAAACCTTGATATAGCTCTTAGTTGTTTTCATATTGCTCTAGTGATTTTTTGTTTGTTTCCGTAAGTTTCGTTGATCGCTTAGTAATTAGTTTTAAAAACCATTTATTTAACCCCTCTAATTAGTATCTTAGATTCTACAAATGGTATCAGAGTCTAGGACCCCTTTTTATAGCGGATTTAACCATCCTAGAGTAGGATTATGGTCAGTGACACTCATGTCAATGTCGGGAAGCCTCCGTTTTTTAAGGGTTCAAACTATACCTATTAGAAGGCTATAATGACTGTATATCTTAAGGCTATAGACAATAAATTATGGGATATAGTGGATAAGAATTATGTAAATTTTGATCCTACTAATTTTACCGTTGAAAATAGGAATAATGCTCAAGATATGAATATTCTTTATGGTGTTTTAGATCTTAGTGAGTTTAATTGTATTTGCAAATTTGAGACCACTCATGTGATATAGGAAATGCTCAAAGAAATTCATGATGATATAACCATAGTTAAGGATACAAAACTTTTTATTTACAAAAGTAAACTTGAGAAATTTACTATATTTTCCAACAAAAGCATTGAAAAAAATATTAAATCATTTAAACAACATAATAAATGAGCTAAATTTACTCCACTTTCGGAGATATGCAACTCTTTTATACGACCACGCAAAGTACAATTCTAAATTTGGGAAATTGAGCTTCACACGGATGGTCTCGAAACATGAAGAAAGAGATTGACACGATTAGCAAGCTCTCTAGTCTTCTAGAACCAAATCGTATGGACACAAGTCTGCGAAGATATCCATTGTAAAACCAAGGGGCCCCAGGTGTACATCAGCACATGCCATACGTGCACTCTTGAGCCACCGATAGAATTGTCGTCGTGGATACGGGCACGTCAAGTACTTCCCTTTCCAGCCATTGAAACTCCTGTGTGGCCGTGTCAGCTTCGAAGGTGTTGCTTCTGTCCTGTTCAATTGGCTGTCCAACAACAATGCTCGGATTTCTTAGGGCCCAAGCACGGAGCCACGGACGTATACGGTGACATCTGTTATTAAGTAGCAAATCGACTAGAACATAAAGAATAACAATTTGGACTCAACTATTAGCATATGACGTGAGTACAGGCAGCAGAAAAGAATTCGTACTGCCAGTATAAAGAGGAACCAACAAGAACATATTTTATTGGCGCCATAATTTCTGTTGGGGTGATCTCTCGTCCTCCACTTTCATAGGATAACTTAAAGTCTATCGATGGTTACGTATTCGGATGATTACAGGGTTGTTTCAGAGAATACAGACGAAGATCGCGAAGTACCTTCGATCGAAGACTCGAGGTGTGCTCGCGGTCCTGGCTATCCGCATCGACGAAGGCGACAGCAGGCCTTTGGTCAGAAGCCAAAGACTACACTGGTAATTTTGCTGATCGGAATGAGCGAAGGTAGCGGCACGTCTTCGGACTGGGACCGAGAATTAACTCATAGCGCCGAAGGGAATAAGCGAAGCCCGTGGTGAACCTCCGGGCTGATAGCTGAGAAGCCTTCGGCGGAATCTCGGGGTTACCGAAGACCGTGACTGGACGTCGAGGCACGCTTTAACTGCCCGGGGCAGAGTTGTAATTATGTAAATACGCTTGATTGTACCATAATATCCCCGAATATTTTAAGAATGTAGTAGATAAAGGGACAAAAAAAACTGTAAACTCTGCGTGAAGTGATTAAGTACATGCTATAAATAGGGTCATACTTATCCGAGAAGGGAGCAATTAATTGAGACAGTTTACCCAAAACACATATCACCTTAAAAACCCTTCGACTTTCTCTATAAACGAAGGTTTACCTTATTTGGAACATCAGTTCCAACAGCTTCTTCCTTCTTGATTCTTCTCTTGCGCAGACCTAAAATTCGGCAGAGCTCTGCCATTCATTATAATACGAGAGATCAAAACACACACAAGCCAGCCTCACCGGCTGGGACTGAGATAACTACAGGATCGTAAGCACGATAACAAAGAGATAAAAGAACAACTTAGTCAACAAAAGAAAAAGAGCAACACCTCATATTTGATCCTGGTTCACAGCAAGCCTCGCCATGGCTGCCTCCTTTGCCAAATAATGAACCACCGCGGTTGGAGCGAAGTAGGCTCCTTCAAAAATTCATTTGGACGGCATAAATAGCGGCAGCAGCCAGCGCATCCTCCTTGTCTTGATTCACAAAAATAGAGGGAGGACTGATCTGAACTGAATTTTTATTAGTAGACGAATTAATTAGCGACGTGATGGCCACAACGTGCAACTTCTCCGTTCGTACACAATCTCCCTTTACTCATTTCAAAGCTCAAAATCTAAACTACATAGAACATGTAAAATCACTATTCTGTTGTATATATACGTTTCAGGCCAACATGAGCAGAATGTTCAGAGCTTCCTCAACTTGATCTGAGCACCGTGTTGGGGGTGCAGGGTTAAGACGGTGTAAGGCGCGTGGGTGTAGGACGGCGAGAGCTCAAAGGAGAAGCGCTGGAGGATGGTGCACAGCGCCATCTTTGCTTCCAGCAGTGCGAAGTTCTGGCCGATGCAGATCCTGGGACCCCCGCCGAATGGAAAGAAGGCGGCCTGATACTTGGTCGCGTTGGAGATGCCGTCCGCGAACCTCTCCGGATTGAACTCGCTTGCGTCTTTCCCCCAGACGTTGGGATCATGGTGAATGAAGAGCATGGGCAGCAGAAGGTTCACACCTGCAGCATAGTTGATGCCACCGAGCTCCATTTCCTTGTATGTCCTCCTGGTTATAAAAGTCACCGGTGGGTATAACCTTAGGACCTCGTATAGAATCATGGTTACCTGAGCATACATAAAACAAGTTCAAGATTGTTGCCGCAGTTATACGACATGGAAAAACACAAGCTTTCCTATTTATTCCCTAAAAAGGTTCCGATTTAACAATGATCGGTGAGTTCTCTCCACCATGTTTCGGCAGCATATTCACAGATTCACATGGATTCAAGGTATCAATGTTAGCATATCTACGATTTAACCCAACCATTTTAGAAGTAAAGTAAACCAGTAGTTTTCCACCAGAATCACAAGCTCAGGATTATTAGCTAGCGTCTAATTGAATGAAAATAAAGCATTTCAAAACTTATCTACTAAATCCTACTTTATTTAGTTTCCATTTAACAAAGAAATTAGATGCAACTTTTAAATTTCACGATAAAATATAACATTGATTTTGTACTTACAATCTTCAGACGGCTCAAGCTATCAAAATCTGGTCTAGCTCTTCCAAAGTGGCTCAACACTTCTTCTCTTGCCCGCTCTTGCCACTCTGGGTGCATGCTTAGCACGATGAACGTCCAAGTAAGCAGGACAGATGTTGTCTCCATACCTGCGAAGTAAAATAACTTGCATTCCTCAATCACATCTTCTGTTGCCATTCCTAGATTCGCATTCCCATTTGATTGCCTCATGTTTGACTCCAGTAATAAGCCCAGCATATCATTGTTAGTACTTCTTTCGCCATTTTTAATAGCCTTCTCTCTTTTGCCAATTATTCCATGCAGAATTTTGCGGATCTCTCGATCAATTTCTCTCATCCTTCTGTTATTTTTGGTGGGCAAGAACCTGCATATGTTCAACAGTGTTACTACAGAACAAATTCATAATTGCTACAGCAAAACTGCGGCTACGGAAAGGAGAACAATTGCATTCTCTTATGCTGATTTCTTTTATCCAGTCTTTTCTCTCCCTACAACACTTGAGCAATGAATTTTAGGAGTAGTTAAAATGTTAATAGTGCTCAAAATATTCTTGCACGGAAAAACATCATTCTGTACCTCGCCCTTTACTAGAATTGATATAAGGTTACAAAAACATGGATAGGAGTAATTACTAAAATATTCATATGTAGAAACATGTAGGCGCTTGACAAATGCTTGGACATGTGACTTCACATGTATAAAATTTCTCTCCTAATTAGAGGAAAAAGAACAAACCAATATCCTGGGATAAATATTGTTTGGACAGATTGTATAAAACGTTCAGCTAGTTCTCCTTGCAGCTGGAAAATTTTCATCCCCTCCTGATAGCTGCTACCAAACGCGGTTCTTGAGATAACATCTCCAGTAAGATTCTGGAACTCAGGCCAGACGTCTATCTCAGAAGATCCCTCAGAAAGCATCGAATTCTCCCATCTAGTAATCATTTCGACAGAACAGGTAGAAAATACTGGCAGCATCCGCTGTGAATGAAACATCATCATTAGTCTACTATGGAGCGCATTATCCAATATACGACATGCTGCAATTTGAATTGAGAAAAAGAAAGTCATCTAAAGAGAAAGCAGCAAACAAATACCTTTATCTTCTCAAGATGGAAGGCAGGATTGAGAATCCTCCTATGCTTTGCCCATTTCTCGCCTTCATGATTTACAACCCCATTGGCTAGCAACTTTCCGATACGGCTACTCTTTGGTTTACCAAAGTGGCCAAACTTGTTAGACAAAACCTCCCTCACTAATTCCGGGTCTGAAACCATCACCCTTGGCGTCGGACCAAACCAAGTGAATGACATTTTCCCTGCATTAGAGTTTAAAATGTTTAAGTAAGAAGACTAGCAGACTGCATCCAAAGCATTTTCTTAGGAGGTGGTTGTCACAGGATATCATAATCGATAATTTTGTTACTTGCAATCAAAGTGCATGCTCTAAATGGATAGTTGGCCCTGTCAAGTGTCTAGTACACGCACACAAGTATCCCTGTATTCTTTTCAGAACATGTTGGCCCTGTCAAGTGTCTAGTACACGCACACAAGTATCCCTGTATTCTTTTCAGAACATACTGCGCGCTAGTTGATATGAGGGGAAATAATTGCAGCTCCTTTTCTCAACCTGTTTAGCCATACAATCTAGCTATTTTGGGCATGGTAACAGAATCACGTGACCTAGATGATTGTTCTGCTAAGTCTGTAACCCAGGCTAATCCCCAACATTACATCACGTTCTGATTACTGAACTTCCAATCTACTCCGTAACTTATGTGTGCCCCTTTTCGGAGTTCACGACGAACATATCGTAAGGGTCGCAATAAATCATGTTGCCTCAATACCAAAGCTACCAATTTTGGCATAACAAAAACGGAGACGAAAGGAATAATCTTTGGATGGGGGCAATGATTGGAGTGCATAGAAGTTACCGTATTCCTTCATGGAGTTGTGGAGCATGGGCTGCACGCGGGGGGCGATGTCGTGGCAGCCGAGCGGTAGCGGCTTCGTGCGAGCCTCCCGATTAATCCGAGCGTTTTCCCTCAGGTCGCCGGTGAAGAGGCGGTACCTGGTGCCCTTGAGGCCCTGGGCCCGCAGGGCCCGGTCCAGCCGCCGCGGCGTCCACCATGCCCATTCCAGCGTCCAGGCCGCCAGCCACAGCATCGCCGCGGCCGCCGCCGCGCCAGCCAGGGCCCACGGCGAGGCCTCCCGCAGCATGAGCAGAGCTCGGGTCGCCATTGGCTTCGTGGTGCAGTGGAATAGGAACAGAAAAGCAGAGAAGGGATCAGGTGATGTACTCCGCTTAAATATAGGACGGCTGGGCCGACACGTCTGCATTTTGGCTACTTCACCTTTTGTACTTGAGTTTCCGTGGGTTTGAAAACAAAATTCATAAAGATTATTTTCTTTTTGCGAAATTCATAAATGTTACGTACTTCATAAACTTCTTCGAATTTACACATCTTTAGTCTAAAACTAAAACATGTATGTTGAAAATGACCTTTGTGTTTATTATTGCTGCTATTATTATTCATAAAATAGTAGTTACAACTAGATGGTTTCGACAGGTTTTGGATTTCATTTACGGGACCAAAATCACAATTGGTGCGGTTTGGAAAAAACATCACCCCACTTTCTCAAATTTTATTCGTAAATTTTATTCTTTTAAGGTTTTGCAAGGTTAGATGTGGTGCATGTATAAAAAAAAACGGAAAATCTAATCCAATCGGCGCATGCACGCTCACGATGACGACTGATCGAGAGCTAGCAGTACTCCCTGTGGGGTGGTGGACACAACCGGTGGGTAGATCAAACTTTGTACTTAGGACGATTTTTCGGAGTAAAAAAATGGTCCCATTCAACCATTGATATGCACACAACTTGATCTTTCAAAAGATTATATTGCAACATACTCTTAATTTAAAAGTAACACCTTTTAAGTATATCTATGATACCTTGAAAAACAATGGTGAGCTCCTAACTAATGCCAACTTATCTCTGTATCTAAAAATAGTAGGTGAGATATAGAGTATACATTAAGTTAAAATTGATGTCGGCTTCACTCACATAATTTAACTGGAGATCGAGTTCTAAAGGGACTACGTCCCTCACGTAAGTGCTCTGATCGGAGGCGTAACTACCACATTGGTTATGATCTCACCCCATACAACACTATATAATTGACTAGGAGAGTTCGACTTAATCGCAGCTATTCTGCACCAAGCCATCATCAAGCTAGAGACATCTATAGGCTCATGTCTATCCTAAGGCTTTCACTGTGATGATTAGATGTTCAATCTAGAGGTTACCATTAATGAGAAAAGATTAGAACCTACACAATACAATAATACTCAAATCATATCTAGGATAAAATATAATCCTAAACTCTGTCATTATTTGAGAGAGAAAAAAGCAATGATTGATGTTGCTTATTTGGTTGAGCCAAGATAATTACAACGCCACATATTAATTGTAGCCATAGTTTGTGTAGTTGTACGACAAATAAAACTATATTTCATATCTAGTCACTACTACAAAACAGGTGAATAGTGTCGATTACAAAATCTTATTAGTGCCGGTTTTAACCTGACACTGATTATTCGACACTGATAGTTCGTGACTATCAGTGCCGGGTATGGAACCGGCACTGAAAATCACTATCAGTGTCGGTTTGTGGATCGAACCGGCACTGAGAATAGCGACTAGAGGGGGTGAATAGGCGCCTCAACAAATTTCTTTTGAAATAGATGGTATTTTCCTATTTCTCACTCAACGCACCTCAAAACACTCGAGCGGAAGCAAAAGAATAAAAAAGACAAAGCAAGAAGATTAGCTTCATGGCAACATGACTCCACGGATGGAATATGAATCATAGATTCCATTCAAGACCATTCTATATGTCTTTGTGTAAAAAACTCGCAACTTTCAAATAAACTAGAGAAGATGGTTATCGGATAAGGTTATCCTTCAAGATGATAGTCTAATGGCAAAGGGACTCAAGACCTGCTCAAATATATGAGTATATGAGTGTTTAAGTCACTAGCATTAAGAAGAACAACTCTGCGAAGGTGAAAAACTACAACTGAAAGAAAAGATCACCGGGCAAGGAACCTCTCCAAGTTGATGATCTAGAGGCAAAGGTACTCAAAATCCATGAGTGTACACTCGTATGTGAATTTTTATACCTCTAACAATAAGAAGAGCAACCTCACAAGGTGCTGAAAATTCAGCTCAAAAACCAAAACGAAAATCACAAAGAAACACCGAAAATATGCAAACTTGCAAGGGAACCAATAGAGGGAAACTAGAAGGAGGTGAGCACAATAACATGAAGAAAAATAAACTTCATTGCAGCAGGGATCATCCCTATTTTAAACGGATTAAAAAAAATTCTCACAAAACTCTCACATAATACATAGGCTACGCACTCATCTTCCTCTCTACTAAAATCCTAACACAAGGCTCTTATATGGGTGGCATAAGGGGCTCAAATGGCTGATTCAAACTCTCTCATAGCCCTACCTCTCTATTCATAGGTCAAGGAAATTTAACCCCTAAGTTTACTAGCTTTTTCCCAAAATACACATCTCTTATAGTACACTCCTACCTACCACCGAGGATATTTTGGTCAATTTTCTTCTCCATTCATCGGACGGCGGCGGCGCCTTCACGACTTAGCTTCGCCTCGACGCAAGCTTCGCGATGGTGCCACGTACTACTCCAGTCCTCCCACAGTTTTAAGATCAAACCGTGAAACCGCCTACACGCTTCTCAAAACGTGACTCACCGCCTTGCTTACATCTTAAGCAAGTGCTTTGATGTTGATGCGTGTACTCTGTCATACGATTCTGACCGCTGGTAAGCTTCTCTCACTCCCGATCCCTCGAGCCGCTTAGTCACTTGTACCGGCATCCCTTTCGCTTGACTTTGTCAACACGTCGTCTCCATCCGCCTTCAATACTTTACTTGAGCTCCACGTGTCCAGCTAGGATCACCCTTGACTCCGCCCAACCTCCTTAATCATCTGGCAACAAGCACTCCGCTTTGCACGATCATCCTACCGTCGACCGCTAAGTTGCATCCATCATCTGCACACCATGAGACAAGAATATCTCCAACTCCAATTCCAATTCCAATTCCAATTCCAATTCCAATTAATCCATAATCAATATGCTCAAATAAAATCTAAAATCAATTCAAATCACATCAAAGCTCATGCAAAACCGAAGATAATCAAACCAAATAAATGATAATATCAATCATTTATCACAAATAAATCAAGACACATTTCAACTTGATTTCTCATTTCTTATAAAAGCCAATAAACAAAAACCATAAACCGCTTTCAGAAAAACCGCTTAAAAAAACGATAAACTTCAATCGTACCAAGTATGATGCCATCGGGGAGACCAGAGCTAGGTGATCTCGATCGATGATCAGGGCAGTAGTATTACCCGCAAATACGCGGGCCACAAGTATAAAATAATTTAGCTGGTGCGAAGGAGTCACGCACTGCGTCACGGGCCGGCAGGGCCATCTGAAGGCGTGCAATAGAGTCATACTTGTCAGGTGAGGTTGAGATGAGATGACGAAAGCGCTTGCGTAAAAGCTCTTGTCCTGCCCTGCATGTATGGCTGTACACCCCTGCCTCCGTGGACACTTGATGCTTCGGTGAAGACCAAAGCAGGCTTCAAGCACGCTGCACGGTGCGTCGCCGAAATGGCTCCCATCGCGAACATACTGGCACTGAACGAGACAGCCCGATCAAGACCTTTAACCGGGCCAGTTCTGTGTGCATGGTAAACATACGCATGGCCTTCGGGGCATGCGTGTACGGTGTGCGAAAGGGGAAAAGAGGGGGCAACCACATGGGATCGCAGCACAAGAGGGAAGTGCTGCAAGTGTTCGGTTCCTGGGTTCACCTTTGCCCTACGTTTTGATATAACATGATCGGCAAGGACTCGTTGTGAATCCAATGGCTTCCTAGCAATAATCGATGTCCATGATGAGCCGTCGACGTCGAGGGGGAAGACTGCAAAGTGACGAAGTGTCTGCCTAAGGTGCTTTTTTTTTTTGAGAGGGTCCGAGATGCAATCTGTGAACAGAAAACGACACTGTGCCGATATTCAATGAGCAGAAACATGTAAAAAGGGCCAATGCTACAAAACCCTTGGACTCACGAAAGCCCAAAGCCCGTTGGACTTATGTTTCCGACAGCCGAAGGCAAAGTACTGGACTTTCTCCTGAAAGGAAGTACGGTATGACAATCATCTGGATCATATTGCTCTGGCTTCCTCCTCCTGTCGCTCCGGGTGCATGCTTAGCAGGATCATAGTCATAAGCGGACCGACTAATAAAGTGAGATAGGGTGGTCGTCTTATTTTTTCAATGGTGAAACCTCCACACCGATAACTCTGTACTGTATTTTTCATCTTGAACGATTCTATCCTATCTATATTTTTAAACTACATTCGCTATCATAGTCCAAGTAAGCAGGACCGATGTCTCCATTCCTGCAAAGTGAACAACTTACACTCCTCCATGACGTGTTCAGTTGTCATTCCAAAGCTGGATTGGCCGTTCTCGTCGGCGTGTCTCATGTTGGACTCCAGCAATAAGTTCAGCAAGTCGTCTTTGGTGCTTTCACCATGTTTCATAGCTTGAATTCTTTTCGCAATTAGTCCTCGAAGAATTGATCCGACCTCATTATTGATTTGGCGCATCAAGTGAAGCTGGAGAAGACAGAGTGACTGTATAGCGCACTTTGACCAGATGGTGATGCGTCAGGTCGCTCCTGTTATATAGAAGTGTCACTGGTCTAGTTGATCCCTTGTGTCCATTTGTTTAAGGTTCTTGTGTGGTCAGCTATGCGGCAGGCCATACCTTGCTCGTAAGGAGCTTCAATGCTTCATGGAGAAGAAACTCTAACGGCGACCGGATTGGACAAAAGCTACCGAAATGGAGTACAGGACAGACACCCACCATGTGGCGACTGCTTCCTTGTTCGTTTCGTTTCTGCGGAACCGGTTACGATTTTTTGGGAACCCAGAAGGCCAAGTCAGACCATGCAGCATTGCATGTCATGTTGATAAAAACGTACGGCCATTGTGTGATCCATACATAGATCGAAGTGTTTAGTCAGTGTTCAACTGTTCATTACTTTCATAAATTGAAATATAAATTGTCATAGAATCCTACTGATCATTTTTTTTTATGCCACCAACATATACAGAGAAGTGTACCTTGGTTAACATATAGCATAACTCGGTTAGGATCCATATAGTGAAATATGTTCACTCGGGTTTAAGTTTTAGACTCGACACATGTGCTCTTATTTTTTAAGGAATAATACATATATACATGGATACATTCAATGATCAAAGTGTGTATCCGTGCTGTAAGGTTATACCTCTAATTTTGTTAAACCTATTCTAGAACGCACCCACATAAGTGTGATGTGAGTGAGTACATACATTCGACTTGTACTTTAAAAAAACATATATCAATACATATAGCATTGATATCACTAGAATCATGATGAAAATCTGTTTTATATAAAAAGGCGTACAATACATGTTGGCCCAAAACGTGATAACCCTTTTAGGTTCAGGATCTATTTAGATTATAACTATATTTTTCATGTCTAAATTTAGCCAAGTATGGCTAATAAATTTTTTATTATATATGTGACAAAGTTAGTAAAAAATTAAGTGTATGATATGTGGACTAATATGATAGTAAAGTATGATTTGTTATAGTTATAACAATCAACCAAATAGTTACTAAAAATCTATAATATAATTAAACTTAGACATGATAAAGTTAAGCTCAAATCAAACATGCCCTAGGTAATCAATTCTAGGCAGAGTGTTCATCAATCATCAATTGATCATCAACCATATTTCTTAAGCCCAAGCAACAACATTTTTTTGTTATTTATTTTCCCATGCAACATGCTCGCGTAACGCAACAATAATATGCAATGAATCAAGTTGTGCGCGCTGTATGGTCAGAGGCTGAAAAGTCTTTTTCACTATATCAAAAAGCAACAACAAAATCTTATACGGCCTTACAGAGATTATTTAACAGGCATGCGTACCTGCAAATGTCATGTGACTAGTTTATTTCAGTGCCCCCTTTTATATTCACTCTAGAGAAATGAGAACAACGCATGCCCTCACATAGGAACGTCTTAATCAACGCGATTAGCCCTGTTGGCCTTTTCGGCGAACTTGTGCCACAGATGCAAACAGCGAATCTGGCTTCCACTGGTCTCTTGTGTTGTGCATCTTTTTCCACAAACCAACCGTGGCCGCCAAGGAAACATAGACAACACCTACAAATAAAAAGAAAAAGAAAAACATGTGACGCCAACGAAGCACGCCAATCACTGGCCGGCGACACATCTTAAGCTAATAAGAAGAGATATAAGTAGATACTTAATAAATAGTTTAGGATTATTATTTAGTTTATTTTTTTTAACTTAATTAGACGAGGGAGGGGCAGAACTTGCCATAGGCCAAGCCCATAGCTGTTCTATTCAAGTTTGGGTTGGATTTAAAAATAATTATCATTTATAAAGTAAAATCCAATGAAAATTTAGATCCAGATCTTAGGTTGAAGCTTAGACTGTCATGAATTTGGTCCCGCTCCTATATAAGAGTGATTTTTAATTCATTCTTTTAGTCTTAAATCAATCCAACGACCTAACCAATACAAACTTGCATGCCTCCTGATAAGCGGTTCGATGTCTATTTATACCGCTCACTTGCTAAGCTCGCAGCCCACTGCGCTGCACAGTCGCCGTTGCCGCAGCAGAACACTAATCGGGAAGGAACCCGATGGACGAGGTCGTAGAAGCAGCAGCAGTAGTTTCGCCGTCGCCGTGGAGCCTGCTCCAGGGGCTCCTTGCCCTGCTCGGCGCGTGCGTGGCCTACCGTGCCGCCGAGAGATGCTGGCTGCGGCCGCGGCGGCTCAGCCGGGCGCTCCGTCGGCAGGGGCTCGGCGGTACGGCGTACCGCTTCCCGGCGGGCGACCTCAAGGAGAACGCCCGGCTCAACGCCGAGGCTCGGTCCAGGCCCATGCCTCCGTGCCACGACGTTGTCCCCCGCGTGATGCCGCATCTCCACAACACTGTCAATGAGCACGGTACGTCGACTGTCTCAGACGATCTCCTAAAGCTCAGTAGCTTAGTATTAATAGAAAATCTTAGACTGAATTTAGTTGGATTTATCGAATTATGCTTGAATATGTTTGCTACCGACGTGAACATTGAGATTGACGTCGTTTGACAAGTGTTGTGAATTATTGGATGTTTCTGTGGACGGAAGTGCCCACGTTGGTGACAAACTTTTTTGTGGTGTTAACATGGCAAGTTTTGTCCTTCTTCCATATCCGACTTATTGCTGTCTCCAGACTTTTTAGTAAACAAGTTCAGAAGTACCAGCCAACAAATTGCTGATATTCCCTCAAAATAGAGGTCTCCTATATTCAAAAGTTTAAAACTAAAATTTACAAACTTGCTTTTCTAAAATTTGCTCAAAATTATTCGCAAATTGTTCTTATTTTTTAGGAGATTTTCCCAGTTGTCACTAATGTAGATGTGTTTCGATAAAATGACATACCTCTCTTGCTGACACATAAGACCACTTGTATCAATGACAGGTGGGTCAGAATGGTAAATCTTCAAAACACATTTAAATTAGTAGCATATAAGCAATTTTATATTTTTATTCAAAATATGTAGCAGCTAAATCTAATATTGTCTTTGAATAATTCTAATTTATTCATAAACTTTATAGAACATCCAATCTAAATTGTGTTAACTTATTTCTTAAATTGCTCACGGTTCTAATCTAATTTGCCCATGATTTTTTACAAAGTTACTTACATGACTGCATTTAAAAGACAAACGAACAATGTTTCTTTTATTTTTGCAAAGGGTTGAAGTAGGTTATAAATAAGTATTGTAGGTTTAGATATAAAAAAATATAAAAATAAAATAAAATACTTATGTTCGTTTTTTTTTAAAGTAGACGTACATGTCATAAGTCCAAAACATGCCCATGCAGTTTTTAAATGTGTCGAACTTTGTAAATCTTCATCGCTTTGACGATACAAACATTGAACTGCAGGCAATATTTGCATCACTTGGTTCGGCCCGATCCCCAGGGTGGTCATCGCAGAGGCAGAGTTGGTCAGAGACATCCTATCTAACAAGTTCGGTCACTTCGAGAAGTTCAAGAACAAACGTCTCGGCAAATTGCTGGCCCTTGGCCTTGCGAGCTACGACGGCGAGAAATGGGCAAAGCACCGGAGGATCCTGAACCCTGCATTCCATCTTGAAAAGCTTAAGGTGCTCACTCCTAGTTTCAAGTTATCAAATCCTGCTACCCTATAAGCAATCAGTCTCAGTTCAGTACGACTACATGCACATGTGTGCTTACTCAAGTCATTTTCAGCGCATGCTGCCGGCGTTTTCTACGTGCTGCACCGAGCTGATAGATCACTGGGAGAGTAAACTTGCTGGTTCCGATCGATCATATGAACTGGACATCTGGCCGGAGTTTCAGAACCTCACCGGAGACGTGATCTCCCGCACGGCGTTCGGCAGCAGCTTCATGGAAGGACGGAGGATCTTCCAACTCCAAGCAGAGCAAGCAGAGCGAGTTACCAAGGCCTTCCAGTATATGTACATCCCAGGATTCCTGTGAGCACCCTCCTATCTGTCACGGACATCTCCGGTTCTTTGAAGGCACGTATGCATGCACATCGACAGCATACCATTTCTTAAGTATACCTCTTGCAGGTTCTTCCCGACACAAAACAACCGGAGGATGAACGAGATCAACCGAGAGATCGAAGGGAATCTAAGAGGCATGATCGAAAAGAGGGAGCGCGCAATCGAGAGCGGCGAATCGAGCAGCAACGACTTGCTCGGCCTGCTGCTGCAGTCGAACAGGGACAGCGGGAAAGGCGGTCTGAGGATGACCACCGAGGAAGTGATCGAGGAGTGCAAGCTCTTCTACTTCGCGGGGATGGAAACCACATCGGTGCTGCTCACGTGGACGCTCGTCGTGCTAGGCATGCACCCTGAGTGGCAGGAACGCGCGAGGGACGAAGTCCTCAGCGTGTTCGGCAGGGACAAGCCAAATTTCGACGGCCTTAGCCGGCTCAAAACGGCAAGTGTTTTCCACACCTCTACATATGATTCATCAGAATTTTTAAATTAGTAGAACATGTATGCTCACCTCAAACCCTTTCCTATGTGGTAACGATCGATGCCCATGCTTCACCTTGTGATCCAGGTGACGATGATACTATACGAGGTGCTCAGGCTGTACCCGCCGGCGGTAACGCTAAACCGAAGGACGTTCAAGGAAATGCAGATCGGAGGCATCACATACCCTGAAGGGGTGATCCTTGAGCTGCCCATAATCTTGGTTCACCACAATCCTGACGTGTGGGGCAAGGACGCGCATGAGTTCAAGCCAGCGAGGTTCGCGGAGGGGATCTCAAAGGCGACGAAGGACCAACCGGCGTTCTTCCCCTTCGGTTGGGGCCCCCGGATCTGCATCGGTCAAAACTTTGCATTGCTCGAAGCCAAGATGGCGCTGAGCATGATCCTTCAACGCTTCGAGTTCCAGCTGTCGCCGTCGTACTCACACGCGCCGTACACAGTCATCACGCTGCATCCTCAGCATGGCGCGCAAATTATACTCAAGAGGCTATGATCGTCTTATGCCATTGGTCGTTGTCGAAGATGATCGGAGTGTTGTAACTTGTACCAGTAATTGGGCGGTTTTGTGTATCTAAATTTTGCGTGGAAATAAATGGCAGGAGAAATATTATGCTTAGATAATATGTTCACGGTGGGGGATGGGGTGCCCTCACGACTCTTCCTGCGACCCCGCCGCCAATTCCAACCTAAATCCACCAAAAAATCCCCTTCCCCTCCACAAATCCGCTTCACCCAAAGTCAGCCTTCTCACTTTCCCACACAAATCCTTCCCTCCACTGCAGTTTTGAGCCTGGCGGCAGGGGTCTCAATCGGAGTGCGGCCAGATCTGGAGGCGTCTGAGTCTTCGCGGGCTGATTCACGGTCACCGCAAGCTCCAGATGTTCTCAAGGCTGTGCTACTTCGTCAATAGGCTCATGAGCAAGTTTGTGCAGGAATCTCTCTCCCTACCTTTGAATCCAGTTGCACTCGACCATAGGATGGGACGCGTGGGTCAGAGAGAGGTATTGCACAGCTATGCAATGGAGATGGAGGCAATACAGAGCAAACAAATCTGCGTAGAGTTTCTGGCCATCTCTCAGTACGTGGACATGGACATGGCCCTGCTCCACATGCTCATCAAAGCATAGTGCATCATTCACTACGGGTAGGTAAATCTCACATCGCCACCTCCCCGATGCTCCCTCAAGCATCTATGAGTCCGCCTAGCCACTGAAAACTAGCAGCTCAGAGTTTGCTGGAAACGAACCATGACACTCGGATGCGCAACTGCATTCATGCTTCCCTGAACCACCCTAGAGCAGTGGGGTGGCACGCCTCTCCGTGGGCTCGTCCGTCGTTCCCTGAACCACCCTAGGCTCGTCTGCCGCGTTGTCAGCCGCAACAGAGCACTAGGCTCGAGAGGAGCAGGTGCAGGGGGATGCAGAAGACGGATGGAACATATGAAATCAAGATTTTGGTGGAGGAAAGGTCAAGCCCATTCAAGTCTAGCATTGGATGCTTACCAAACAAGCTTTCCTAGGCTTAGACGAGACATCTTTTTAATAGGTGTCCAAACAGCATAAATCTTCTTCACCACCACTCCTCTCCACTCCACCTCCGCCTCAACACAAACCCCAGCAACAAAACAAGAAGCTCTCATATTTGTAAGCTCTCCAATCAAATCCTCACCCAAAGCCAAAGTCTCCCGCATCCCCCACAGAAGTGATGGAAGCCTTCCCCGGGGACTCAACTACAAGGCCTCTCCAAGACTACATGGTGGTTTTTGCGACTGGTGACTTTGCCAAGAAGAGAGACTACATACTGAGCCATGCAACTGTCTGCTGGTTGGCAGGGAATCAGCCGCGCACTGAGCCACAATAGCTCCTTGACGCTCTCACTGAGGAGTTTGGGGTGCGTGTGGGGGACTGTCAGATCGTCAGGCACCACATGGAGGATTTCTTTGTCATCTTCCACAACTTGAGCCATCGCATGCCTTACAGGGGCAGGGATTTCCGGTTTCAAGAATGGACCGAGCGAAGGTACACGAAGGCTATGCACTTTGACTTTCATGTACGCCTGCGCATTGAGGGCTTGCCGATCCACGCCTGGAGTGAGGAGGTGGCAACACAGGTCATTGGTAGAAGTTGTGCCATTCATATTGTGGAGGAGCACACCAAGAGGAGGGAGCGTACCCGCACCTACGACTTGTGGGCATGATGCAACAACCCAAGTGTGACCCCAAAGATCATATGGCTCTCCATTGCAGATGAAGACGCTAAGTTGTCGCCTACACAAATCCCTCTTCCTCAGGTGGCGATACACCATGAAAAACCCACAAGCATAAAGAATGGATATGTATACAAGCTATTCATCTATCTGCACGTCATTCAGGACCTCACTTCCCTCACCCATCAACCCCGGCAATGGTAGCCCTATTGGATGCTAGGAGCGCATCCTGGACTGGCACTATGGGGAGCCTGATGGCGGGGTCGAGGCTGACCATGCACCAGTGGCACGCAGCTATAGGCCGAAGAACACAGCTGAACGTGATAGGGACGATGAAGATGGTGGGCACAAGTGCCACCAGAGCAAATCGCTCTGGTCCTGGCTCACACGCCTGTGCCACGACACCAGAGAGCTTATTGATGGGGGCCATGGTGAGCATGACAGGAGTGACACCACACAATATGGTCGTTGTTCCCGGTACGATAGTCCTTCACCGTCGAGAAGCCCCAGGATTAGGCGCACCATGGATCTAGTAGTTTCTCAGGCACATCATGCTCTGATGAGCTCACGCCGGGTGAGTTTAGAGCTCACGTAGGGTGCATTTCGTCTCTCTGGTGATTGTGGTGTGCCAACCCAATGGAAGCAAGAAGAACGAGCCCTGCCGAGAGGGCAACATGAAGAAGATGCTCCAGGACAGCAATGCTAACGTCCAATTCAAAGAACAACAGTGCTTCCAAAGAGGAAGTGATCGTGGCCGCGAGCACTCGCCAAGAAGGGAGTATGGAGAGGGATCCTCCAGGGACGATGGGTAGCGTCGGGCCGTCCGTGACGCCTCCCTTAGCCCGGCGGTGCGTCGCACTCAGGACTGCTCCTTTGAGAGGTTGGCACACCGCCTGTTTCACCCTCTGTGAGGGACAGTTGGCCAGGAGGGCAGTACCCCTCGAATGAGCACAAGACGGCCATGTTTTCTAAGCAGGGCGCCTCAAAGAATGATATGATGGAGGCGGGCAGCCAGAACATACCGTTCTCTACTCCGACACCTAGTGCACCAGAACGAGAGCATGACCTCCACCTGTTGCATGAGACCACTTTGCAGTTGAGGTCTAACAATCCTATGTGTATGGAGGCAGCCTTGGGTGTAGTGGTGCACTGCAATGTTTCCCCAGATGCAGTGGATGATTGGGCTGCTCCCCTAGCAACCACTGCCTCGGCCGAGTAGCTTAACACGCATGGTGCTGCCAGTGCGCTAGTGCAGGGAGGGGTCCCTACCCTAAGTGACGAGGAGATGGCCCCTGTGCATCACCTGGTCTAGGACAAGCTAACCAAATTTCTTGTCTCTATGCTCAAGCCAGTGCAGACCCCATTCTTTGCAATGCCAAACCCAAAGAAGACTGCAACAAGAGACGGAGAATGGTACTGAAGCACGCAGAAGTAGCTGTCTAGCCAACAAGAGAAGAGGCAACAAGACTGTTGAAGAGCTTGCCTAGGAGGTGCTGGCAAAGAAGACCAGCGCCCTCTCGCCCACTAAGAAGATGGATGAGGAGGTGTGACAACGCTACATCAAGACCTATGATGCTCCCCTATTGGAGATTGTGATAAAGGCCTTTCAAGAGCTGATCAAGGCAACCTACCACGGCAAACCACCGGCTAGCATAACCCTGGAGGAAGAGCGCTTCCAGCCTTGAAAGTGATAGTAGCGTGTGATGTCCAAGAAAGGAGGAAGCATCGCCCTGTGATGATTAAAAAGTGGCCCATGTTATGTTGTTTCTTAAGTTTGTAGCGTCACCCTGGGAGGCCTAGTATCTCTCAGGGATGCTTTGGTTTCTATTGTTGGTGCGTGAAATGGTGCCATGGTGGCAAAATTTCACTTGTCTGTGCCATTCTGGTCATGAGAGTCCTTGTACCAAAAATCTTATATGGGTGTTGGGTTCAGCTGGTAGTTAATATGGTATGGCAGGGTTCTGGTTTGGTGTACCACTAGGGTACCAATGCCTGTTGTCGATGGCTGCTTATTATTTGATGGCACAAAGAAACGCGAAAATCCTAATTTAGAATGTCAGGGGACTAAATGGCCAGGTGAGAAGAGATGCAGTCAGAGAAATGGTGCAATCAACACAGGCTACAATAATCTGCCTGCAGGAAACAAAATTGCAGTTTATAGATGATGAGATTGTGGCACAAACCTTGGGGATTCAGTTCACTAGAAACTACTCCTACCTGTCAGCTTCGAGAACCAGAGGGGGTATTCTCATTGCCTGCTCAGATAATTTCTTCGATCTGATCGCTTCGTCCAAATCGGCCAATACACTTTCAGTCACCATACAAATGAAAAGCAAATGAATGGAATGGGTCCTTACTGGAGTATGTGGGCCACAGGGAGACCAATAGAAGCTGCTCTTCATCGACGAGCTCAAGTCAATCAAACCTCTTGATAACATAGAGTGGCTACCAATTGGAGATTTTAACCTTATATATAAGGTGGCTGAAAAAAAACAACTCGAGGATCAACAAAAGGCTAATGGGTAGGTTTAAGGCGGCAATTGATGACCTGTAGATCAAAGAACTGTCACTCACAGGGAGGAAATTCACTTGGACAAACGAGCAGAATACATTGACCCTAACAAGAATCGATAGAGCTTTCAGCTCCACTGAATGGGAAGATCTTTATTGGTATGTTCCATATCAATAATCAGTACAGACCTCAATCTCAAGCCCTTGTTCAGCGCTCCAACTATCAGTCACCTCGTTCAACTCCACCATCTACTCTCAGGTCAAGAACAGCCCCGCTACTGCCACCTCAGGCAAAGAATGTTTTCACTATGGAGAGTTAGGAAACTATGTGAATTGATGTCCTAAGAAGAATCTAAATCAGTCCAACACCAACACCCCGAAGTCCACTCAGTTTCAATTCCAGGCGCGTAATGGAAATCCGATCCCTGTTTAGAACAACCGTGGATAGTAGAATTTTGTTCAAGGGAAGGTCACTCATGTCATCGCAGAAGAAGCTAAAGATGTTCAGGATGTGGTGTACGGTATGTTCCTCGTCAACTCTCAGCCTGCATCAGTTTTGTTTGATTTTGAAGCTTCTTATTTTTTCATAACTACCCAGTATGTTGCCAAGCATTGTTTACCTATGGTTATGATGAAACAACCTATGCTTATTAGCTCTCCTGGAGGAGAATTGAAAGCACAATATATGTGTCATAAGATGAAACTTAAAATAAGGGGGTAGACTTTCAAGCAAATCTTGTAGTTATGGAATCTAAGGGTATAGATGTTATCCTCGGAATGGATTGGTTATCCAAAATTGATGGAGTAATTAAGTGTGCCAGAAGAGCAATCCACCTGACCAATGGAGATGGAACCAAAGTTGAGCTCTTAGCTACTACCCTAGCAGTAGAGGATTGTTCTCTCAATTTACTTGAAGAAAACCCCATTGATCAGATCATAGTGGTTCATGAATTTCCCGATGTTTTCCCTGATGAATTTCCATATATGCCACTAGATCAAGAAATTGAGTTTGTCATTGAATTGGTGCCCGGTACGGCCCCTATAGCTAAAAGGCCATATAGAATATCTGTTAATGACCTAGCTAAGTTAAAGAAGTAAATCCAATAATAATTAGGTAAACGTTTTATTAGACCAAGTGTGTCACCTTGGGGAGCCCTAGTTCTTTTCATGGATAAGAAGGATGGTACTCGAAGAATGTGTGTACACTACAGAGCGCTCAATGATGTGACCATTAAGAACAAGTACCTGTTACCCCAGATTGAGGTATTTGTTCGATCAGATGAGAGAGCCCGAGTGTTCTCCAAGATTGATCTAAGGTCTAGATATTATCAGTTGAAGATTCGATCATCATATGTACCCAAGACCTCCTTCAGTACTCGATATGGATTATATGAATATACTGTTATGTCTTTTAGATTGATCAATGACCTAGCTTATTTCATGAATCTCATGAATAAGGTATTTATAGATTATCTAGACATGTTTGTAGTGGTGTTCATTGATGCTATTCTAATTTTCTCTAGGAGTGAAGAAGAACACGAAGAACATTTGAGAATTGTGCTATAGACACTCAGAGAGCATCAGCTATATGTCAAGCTTAGCAAGTGTGATTTTTAGTTAGATCAAGTCACTTTTCTCGGCCATATCATAACAGTTGGAGGTGTAGCAGTAGATCCAAGCAAAGTGAAGGATGTGTTGAATTGGTTACCGCTTACCAATGTGTCAGAGATCTGAAGTTTTCTCAGTTTAGTAGGATATTATCACCGCTTCATACAAGGATTCTCTAAGATAGCTCAACCTCTTACCTCTTTGCTACAGAAAAATATGGTTTTTAAGTGGATCCCAGCTTGTCAAGCAAGTTTTGAAGAATTGAAGAGGAGATTAACTATAGCCCCAGTGCTAGTTCTACTAGACATCAGCAAGAACTTTGATATCTACTGTGATACTTCGCGACAAAGACTTTGATGTGTTCTTATGCAAGAAGTTTAAGTCATAGCTTATGCGTCAAGGAAGTTAAGGAAGCATGAGGAGCATTACCCTACGCATGACCTGGAATTAGCAGCATTGGTTCATGCACTGAAAATTTGGAGACACTATCTCATTGGAAAACAATGTGAGATATACACGGATCACAACAGTTTGAAATATATATTCACCAAACCGGATTTAAACCTTCGTCAGCACCGATGGCTAGAGTTAATCAAGAACTATGATGTGGGAGTCCATTATCACCCAGGAAAGATTAATGTGGTAGCTGATGCTTTGAGTCGAAAAAGTTATTGTAACTCGATGATGGTTCAAGGTAGTCAACCCAAGTTATGGAAAGAGTTTGAGAAGCTTAACCTTGGTTTTGTGGCAGATGTAGAAGCAACTATTATGGAAGTTGATTGCACATTAGAGCAAGATATTCATAAAGGTCAACTTGAAGATGAAAAACTCAAGGAAATAAGGCAACTTATTAAGGATGATAAAGCACCAGGCTTTACAGAAGACAGTCAAGGTATTATGTGGTTCAGAAAGAGAATCTGTGTGCCCAATCAGAAAGCCATTAAAGAGTTAATTTTAAGGGAAGCCCATAATTCAGCATATTCCATTCACCCTGGAAGCACGAAGATGTATCAAGATCTCAAGGATCGTTATTGGTGGTATGTAATGAATAGAGATGTTGCAGAATATGTAGCCCTATGTGATACTTGCCAGAAGGTCAAAGTAGAACACTAGAGACCAACAGGATTGCTATAGCCCTTGAAGGTACTTGAGTGGAAATGAGAGGAAATTAAGGTCAAAGGGAAGTTATCACCAAGATTCATTGGACATTTCAAGATACTGGATAAAAGAGGAGAATTAGTTTATCAGTTGGAGTTACCATCTCAACTGGCAGATATGACTGATGTATTTCATATGTCTTAGTTGAAGAAGTGTCTTTGAGCGCCCGAAGAACTGTTGCCAATGGAAAACTTGGATGTTCGAGAAGATCTCTCCTATATAGATTATCCAGCGAAGATCATTGAAAGATCAGAAAGGATTACCAGAACCAAAGTGATACCAATATGCAAAGTGCAGTGGAGTCACCACTCAGAAGATGACGCAACATGGGAAAGAGAAGAAGATCTGAAGTCAGAGTTTCCTCATCTTTTCTCCAATCTGTTCGAATCTCGAGGGCGAGATTCATTCCAAGGGGGATAGGTTTGTAAGACCCTAATTTTCAAATTTGCAAGTTTCTAAAATTGGCTAGATTTTAATTTGATTTGAATTAAATAGCCTAGGTTTAAAATCTAATTTACAAAATTAAATTCCAGATGAACATAGGTTATATTTGATTTATATGCATTCATGCTGAGTATAGACATGTAGGGTTTATTTGGCTTTGTTTGAGCTAATTTTGCTTTGAATTTGAATTTCAAATGGATTTAGAAAGGAATGAAATAGAAAAAGAATAAAACTCTTCCCGAGCTGCTTCCTCTCCCTTTCGGCCCACCCAGCCAGCTGGCCCGGCCTGCCCTGCTCTCTCCCGCTCTCGGCCTGCTTTCCGCGCCCGACCCAGCTCGCCTTTGCGCCAACCCACGCATAGCCACCGTCGCCTCCCTCTCCAGAGCCTTCAGCTAAGCCGCTGACATGTGGGTCCCACCCGTTGGAGCCGTCTCCTACCTCTAGTCGGACTGCGGTGCCTTCACGAGACCGCCGCCGCGTCGAATCCATGCCTAACCCGAACCGAGGATCATCTAGAAGCTTGCCCAATCGAATCCTCATGATCCCCTTTATCTCTTGCCCCCTTATCCCCAAGAGAATCATGTTTAAACGAAGAGTTCTACTCGGGTATGTGTTCGCCACCGCCAGCTGAGTCCGATTCAATCTCCGTCACCGCCAAGTAGTCCTAGCCCTCCCTGACTCATTTTGGCCACCAATAACCTTTGCCCTAACTTAATTTCAATCTATGCTTTGTGCTTTCCATGGTGGTGGTGTATGAAGGAAGCAAAGAGAAGGATCAAAAGGACCACTTTAGGAGTGCACTTATTTGAATGCCTAGTTGAAGTTAGATTTTCTTTTTTCTATGGATGTTTGTTTCACGAAACCTATGGATGTTCTTTCTCAACCTTCCATGTATGCATTAACCAATATGTACTTCTGAATATTTGCTTTCAGCATTGTTTGATTAAAGAAATGGTTAATTTGGAGTTTGGGCATAAGCAACATGTTAATTGCTTGAAGCATTGTATGATATGTGATGAGAATATTCAGTGTACAGTAATGTTAGAAGCTGAATGCATGTATATTACAAATATTAGTACTATTTTCTTTGTGGCAAAAGGCTATCATCATGAAAATTTGGTTGTTGCATTAAACTATTACAACAAAAATAAATTGTTCTCATAAGCTACTGCCACAAAGGAAATATTGTTGCAACATGATATTACAACATTCAAAGTCATGTTGGAAAAGGTTGTTGCCATGAATTATTTTTATTGCGATAGCATATTACAACAAAAGTGTTGTTGTCAAGATAATTTCACCATCGCAATAGTGTGTTACCACAAAATAGGAGCTGTTGCAATGTAATATTACCACAAAAAATGATAGTTGCATTAGGCTATTGTAGCAAATTATTGCTTGTTGCAACTGGATGTTACCACAAGAAAAATGGTGTTGCAATATGCTTTTTCAACGGAAAACTCTTGTTGCAATATGGTATTGCCACGAAATTTTAATCATTGCAATAATATGTTGCCATGAAAAACAGCATTGCTATAAGAACTTTGTGCAACATTGATAGTCATGGAATTAATAGCCTAAAATTGTTGTAGTATTCCTATTTAAGACAACAATCTAAAAATCGTTGCAACATGCTATTACCACACCATTTATTGCAACAGCTCGCAACGAAGTTCACTTCGTCACAATAGATACCTATTGCAACAATATTGGACCTATTGCCATGAAAAATTTTGTTGTAAAAAGTAGGTTCCCTTTAGTGGGAATTTGACCCTCCTATATAATGGGAGAAATATCTCTAAGTCCCTCAATGTGGTTGGATTAAAAAGTGCATGTCCATATCAATGTGATTAAAGAGTTAATCATGAGTTGAGTAATCCACTACAAGATTGAGTGCATGGTTAAGCTATCACAAGGATGGCACGTGTCTCGCATTGAGCTTGTCTGGTATCGTGAGGCAAAGAGATTGGTGCATGTATATATTAAGATTCAGTTGATATTATCTTTATGTATATTCAGGAGTCAATAAACCCTGCTAGGGACCGATTTTGATATCAGTTTGAAAATGGATTTTCGAGTCATAGCTGTTTGTACATGAACCTAACATGTCACATACTTAATAGGTTAGAATAGAACACATAGATTGGATCCGTAAGAGGGTTTGATCGGATTGTGATCCATGAGAGACTAGAGTCCTAATGGGATTCTAACGTAGGAGCCTATAGTAGGATCTATATAAGGCAAGGACTACGGAGGGGTGTGTACGGTTGAGCCACTTTGAAATACTAGCCACGCCCTCTCCACCCAACCTCTCGAAACCCTAAGTCGTACGTTCAGTGCTAGCACATTGGTGTTCGACGTGCCACCCCAGTATGTGTGCATATCTAGAGACGTTGCAGCTATTGCGACGCTGATCGGCTCGACGGCAAGAATGTGAAACTACCGTTGATTTGACTCATGTTGGATTCTTGGCTGGAGATGAGAACACTCCTGATTAGGTAGTCGGAACGCTCCCGACAAAGAAGTTGAACTCGGAAGTTGATCCTGACAAGGAAATCGATCGTCTACGACAACCCTGTTGAGTTTGACTTCTTCTTTCACATCGGCGCACAAGAAGTTGGACTGATCTATTCCAATTCTTCTTTTGTTGCACTACGGGTCAACTGGTAACGATCAATGATCTCCTACTCATATGTTTTTCTGATTGAACACGATAGAAAATTTTATTTTACGTTATTATAGCTTACCTGTTCTCTAACATTTTTCTTGTGAAATCGCCTAAGTATAAAAGAGTTAATTAGCTGAAGATTCCGCAATGCCAGCCGAAGATACCCGGGTGATCTTTTTTGGCTAACATCATGTCGGTGACTGACATATATATGCATGTGCAATGCAGCTGGTCAGTCACCAATTCACGACTGCCTTGTAACCTTCAAGATGTGATGAGCTCGTTTTATGGAGAAAAAGCACATGTCTCTTTTTCCCAGAGTTCTCATCGGTCATTCATTTTTTGCAAAAAAAAACCTTAGATCAATGCGAACGCATATTTGTACTCGGTATTCTTTTCTAAGAAAAGAACGTGAGAACAACATTATGAAGAGATGCATACGGGTTCATCTGCATACCTAACTCTCTCTGATCACGCCCCAAGCCATAGAAACCAATCGAACGTATGTTTCTCGTGCACAGGCTGCTTACGTTCTTGCGCCACGCGGGCTCAATGGGCTCTGGATTTTCGATTTCGATTATACTCTTCTCCGGCAGCAGCCAATTGTTGGGCTGGCTTCCTTCTTTATCCCGCTGAAGCTGTACCTTCCTCTCGAATCTTTTTGCCTAGTACATATGTGAAGATCTCAGCGTGTTACGGAGTCATCCGTGCATGCATGAAAAAGTGGGTACGTGTGGACACGCATCCGAAGAAGATCAAAAATATGATCACAAGAACCAATTGGTGGTTGCGCATGGCGTTTTTGGGTCCCTCTGAGTCGTGATCCTCGTAGTAAGAAAGGTAGGTCGAGGCATGGACATGCTCGATTTGACGTCGCGTGCATGGCTTAAGAAAATGATGGATTGATGATGCAGACCTGCTGCTACTCCCACCTGCGTTATCTGCTACTCACCCTTTTCTGATTCCGACGGCCATGCATGCAAGCAGATCAACGCCGTGAGCGGAGGGGACGGCCGGCCTATCGAGGGATCATATGCTCGCTCGCTGGATGCTCGGGCTGGCGTCTGGCTGGTGTCCCCTGGAAGGGACTGGCCGGCACATCAAGGAATACGGCTACAAAAGGGAAACAGGCAACAACAGCTCGGGATCGAACAGAACCGGCCTTCTTCTTCCCCATCCCCTTCTGCTAATATGTATCTCCTACTTCTAAACATCTTCTTCTTCCTCTAAACCCCCTCTAGCTCCTATTACCCAGCAAGGCATCAACTACGATGGCTACATGTTGCTGCGCAGGCTCAGTGTATCAGACAGGCCCGTCAGGTGCACGAAGCAGCACCGAGTCCCTGCGGTGGCATTTCCCTATCGCTGATCACACGGACAACTTCTTCCGCGGCATGACGGATGTGATGATCCCGTTGTTCCTGAAGACGGCGCACCTCAAGGGCGAGATCCAGCTACTGATCGCCAGCTACAAGCCGTGGGAAGAGTCCATCTTCATGGCGCAGTCACAGCCACAGTCCGGGCTCTTCATGGGCGTCAACAAGGGCCACGTCGTCACCAAGCGCGAAGCTGAGACGGGAGCTGGCGAGTGTGCACCCTCTCGGGGCGCGCGCGCTCATGGACTAGGCACACGTGAGCCGCGACGAGGCTGGCAATGGTGAAGTTGGTCGAGGCCGAGCGCCCTGTCGTCGTGCCGGAGGTGCTCGTGTGCGCACTCTTCAACATCGTCACGCAGATCACCCTGAACAAGCGGGTGTTCGATGTGCAGGGGGACGAGTCCAACAGCTACAAGGACATGATCGTGTCGCTGCTGCCGGGCGCGGGCTGTTCAACATCAGCGACATCGTGACGGCGCTGGCGCGTCTAGACTTGCAGGGCGCACAGGCGAAGCTGCGGCGGATCCACCACCAGTTCGATGGCCTCATCACCAAGCTTCTGGCGGAGCACGCGGCCACGGTCGAGGACAGCGCGCGAGGACCACCATTACTTCGTCGACAAGGTCCACGCTAGCATGGACACCGGCGCCGACGACAAGAGCAGCGAGACCATCGCCAAGGTCAACATCAAGGGCCTCATCTTCGACATGTTCATGGCGGGCACGGACACGCTGTTCGGCCGCCGTGCTCTCCTCCACGCCAGTCACACCGCCTCCGGACACAGTCTTCGCTACTGGGCTGGCGTCGGCGTCTGCAGGCTGGCGTTTTCCCCTCCTCCCCTGGACGGGACTGGCCGGTCCATCAAGGAATACGGCTACAAAAGGGAAACAGGCAGCAACCGCTCGGGATGGAACAAAACCGGCATTCTTCTTCCCCATTCCCTTCTGCTACCGTGTAGCTCCTACCTCTAGACGTCTTCTTCTCCTCTAGACCCTCTCTAGCTCCTATTACCCAGCAAGGTCTGTGACACCCGTTCGTTCGTCAGGCAAACAGCCCACGTACTTCCTTGCGCCTTTTTTCTATAGCTATTTCTGATTGATTTGGCTGGCAGACTTTCTTTGCAACGTATTCCATACGAGGATTTAAAGTCCTAATTTTAGTTGGTTACCCCATATTTCAACTCAAATACAAATTCTTTTAAATTAAATCTATATCGTTATAATTAGGTCCACGACAATCAATGACATAGATCCTTTTCTTTTACCTTAGATTAAGGTGGTAATTTCAAAGTCTTGAGAACGAATGTGGAAGCTCCTTTTAACACTCAAATATTAAGATAATGGATAGATGATTGTGAAATTATTTACTTCCTCCGGGTTTGTGATTGATCCTTGGAGCGAGTGACCTTGCAGCTCATGCTGCCGGCGTTTTCTGCGTGCTGCGAAGAGCTTGTCAGCAGATGGACGCAGTGCCTTGATTCTGAAGGTTCGTGCGAGCTGGATCATGGATGTCTGGCCGGAGTTCCAGGCCCTCACCGGAGATATCATTTCCCGCACCTTGAAGGAAGAAGGATCTTCCAGCTGCAGGCCGAGCAAGCCGAGCGCTTCATAGGCACCATTCAGAAGATTGTTATTTATTCCAGGTTACAACTTACAAGTGAGTTACTCACTTACTCTATGGTTCCTTCCTCATACTCTGCTGCAGCTGCACAAATTCTGTTCTTTTTAGTGTATTCTTTCTGTAGTCATCTATTATGCAAAGTTCGAGATGTTGTTGTGCTTCCTGGCAATAGACACGCAACACATCACACTCACACAGGTATTGTACTTTGCTTCGCTTCCTGCCGGTTCTTCCGATTCTTTTTTTTATTTGTTTCTTCTAATGGTAATGAAATGAGCATCCTCCTGCTCTTTCGTCAAAAAAAATCTAAAACAACACAGCATAGACACACTAGTATCATTGAATGCGTTTGCATGTATGCAAACATGGGCACTTAAACTTGAACAATTGTAAGCAAATAACCATTAGGTCAGCTACTAGCCATCCCCTCTCACAAGCCCCTATTACCAGCTACGTGAAGGATAGTTTGAGAGGTTGTGAGCTTGTAATCATCGCTTTGTTGCTTTCCTATATGCGCGCAAAATGGAGTATGCCACTTCACAGTCTTATGTTATGCATGCCGTGTAAATTACGAATAGATCGAACCCTTTGGGCAATCTATCTAATGGTTTTGCTATTATGATATGTTGGTATCACCTCTTTAACAATATGTATGATTTCAAGCTCCATTTGTTGATGATTGCTTGATCTGATTTCCCTCTCTGTCTAATGGGTATTTTCCAATTCGTAAAAATAATTTTTGCATCTTCATGTCACATTGCCGATTGAAATTACTGTTGAAATCTGATTGTCCACACAATTTTGTGCGTTTGGCTCCTTTCCAGTTTCTTTAAACTAGCTGGTAAGCCTCTGCCAACCTGGGGAAATTTCATGAAGACCACTTCAATGAATGGCAGTTCGGAGAACGCCACTCTAAAGGTTGGTCATCAGAAAATATCACTCTAACGAGGTGATTGGTTTGTGAACTGCCATTGTTCCCTCTTTAGCCCATTTGCATTTTTCAGCCTAAAACCAATTGTGATATGACCTTTTTACCCCTCCCTTGCACAAGGGACATGCGAAGCACTCAGTAATTTGTCTTTTTTTAATTTCTTATTGTACAAGTAATTATTTGAGTTGAAATTTTTTTAAGATCTATATTATAACATCCTCTACATCATACATTTTTTTAGAATTTTTAATGACTATTTTGGTAATGTTGTGATTTTTTAAGCAATGGAACATAATATTTTTTATTTTTATATTATCTGTTGGAAGAATAATATGTTTATTTTTTTTAACCTGTCGTTTATTAGAAGAACGACATATATCAACCGGCAATATGTGTCTAGATGTGCGATTTTTTAAAACGGATACCTATTTTTACAGTTTTTTATTAAAAAATAAAAAAGTTTGGCAGGCACCCGTAGGGGAACGGGCCTGTTTCTGGTGGGTCCTCACTTTTTCTCCCATGAGGCCTATGTAACCATGCTTCTTCTCTTTCTTTTCTTTCTTTTTTGTTGTTTTTCTCCTTTAGGTTTTTTACTAACCATGGTAAATTTCAACAGCTAGCCGATAAGTTTTCTCCACTACAATTAATCATTAAATTATGCTATAAGCCATCTCAAAAATTATGTTGTAAGCATGTGAATCAGTATTTCATCCAAATTTTAGTGTACAATCATTTTCCTTTTAACACGACAGGAGGTACGAACTTTTGAGGCCATGTAATTGCATAAAAGTGGAATAAATAAATGTTTTAGTATGGTAGTTCTAAGTACCAGAAATTCTCCAAGAGATATAAAATAACTCCCATCGACATAGTGGGCACGTATAGAAAAGATAATTTCTTAAATCGAAAAAAAGAAAAACAGCATCTAACTTTAATTATAAAAAGTAAAGCAAGCTGTGTAATTGCATGGACAATACTACAGCTTACAACAATATAAAATTCGAAGCCAAAGTTCGTATAATATGCGGCCACCTACGGCGATACAGCACTGTCTCCAGATCTTGTCTCCCTCCTCCGCAGTGTAAACTTGGCCAACTGGGCCCGTATCCTCTGCCAATCCTTCAGGTATTCCGAACTCATATCGCCTTGGACACCGCCGACGGTGGCGACGAACCTCCGCCGCCGCGCGCGTGCGCGCTCCGAGCAACCGCCCGCGCCAGGCACTGCATGGCTGAACCTCGCTTGGCTAATTGGTTGCGTTGGTTGTGATGGATGGCGTCCTTGCGATCGATCGATCTGTTTGTTTCCGTCGTGAGTTATTGGATACGCACTCCGCTCCGTATAAATGGAGATTTGCCATTGAAAAGATTGATATTTGATTATATGTCAATGAAATGCATCGCCCCTTGCCCGATTTATAGAACCAGAGAACAAGCAAAGTAGCGTCCTTCGTAGGAACTGGACAGCGAATATGAATCGGACGAGTTGCCCGCTGCCAGCCTCGTCAGTGGAGGGACTCTTTGCAGCGCGCGATGGTGCTCGCGATGCCGTTTTGCTTCTCGATGAGGGAGTCTTCACGGCGCCGCGGACGCCGAGTTGCTCTTTCCTTAGGCTCTTCCATAACGCCCGCAGAGTGTTTGACGATATGCCACAAACAAATGCTTCCTCCTTTGACTTTGCCCCAGCACAACTACTTCATTGCCGTGCGCCTCCTCCACCTAGACCTGGCCAAATGGGTCTCTCGGCCGGGCTGGTGTGGATCTAGCTAGACATGGCCCAATTAAGCATGTTTAACTAATCTGATCATGTCGTCCCGACCTGCGTGTCGGAGGCTCAGCCCACAGCACAGCCTGTGAGAAACTAGGCTGGACGACGATGTGGTGAGGCGGCGACGTGTGGGCGGACAAAACGGGGCTGGGCAGCAGCAAGGGGCAAGGTGGCTGGGTTTTGCTGTACCGACATAGCGTACCTAAGTTGTGTTTATAGTAACAGATCTCGAGGCAACCCAATTGACCAACTCTACCTCCACCCTCACTGTCCCCTGGCCGAACTGCTGATGCGAGCCATGAGAGAGAAGGAAGCCTGCATGTGCAGGGCCACTCAAACAAGGCCTAGATACAAGCCTTCAAGCAAGGCACTAGAGTTGAATTTGTGCGAGGCCCGTGAAGAGAGAGAGTTGGGCAGGGGGTTTATTTTCCTGCTGCTTCACAAAGTGGGTTGCTAACATGTCTACCATGTCATGCCCACGTGTCAAAACCACTGTAAACTCAGACCAAAATCAGGATGGATTGGCTTCATGGGGGTATTTCACCCGATTTCGATACCTAATGGATGTCCTATGTCTGTATTAGAGTTAAAGGTTGAAAAAGACATGGCTAAATATTGGTCGTGCATGCTTTTGACTTCCCACACGATCAGTCGTTTTTGGAAATTTGAGTTTAATTAAATTATCTTTTTTGGAAAGCTAAAGTTAATTAATCTTTTTCCCATTCACATGCGAGCAGAACAAGCGCATATGGCCTACACATGTGTTTTTCCATTTTGAGCCTTGTGGGTGCATGTAAAACCAAGTGCAAGTGTGAACACATGAAAAGTATGATCTAATAAACTTGGAATGTTTATATTTGCTCAATTGTATATCTGATTTATAATCCGTTTGAACCATGATAATCCTTGTATTTTTTTAAAAAAAATAAGATCTGTACTTCCTATATTTTGACGTAAAATTCTCGAAGAGACACATGTTACCTACATCATGGTTAAAAAATGCCAAACTAATCCAATTAAAATACTTCAGTGTCTTGTTAAAATTGCCTGCATCAGATAATGAAAAAACATTCACTTATTCAGCTTAGATATTCACCATCATTTTAATGCATGTTCACCACCTGTTCACACCGTTCATACTCTCTTCACATTCACGTAAATAGTTCACTTATTCACCTAAGTTATGTAAGCAAGCTTTTTAAACATAGAGAGCAAGTATTTGAGAAATTGTGAGCAAGTATTAATGAACTTGGAAGCATTTTTTCAACCAAGTTGCTTTTGAAAAAAAGAAATCATCCAAATATATTCAAGTGGGGTCTGGTTTTGAAGCACTCATCTCAAGGAACACAATAGGCAATCGGATTTTAATTTGAATGCTTGGTTTGAAAACTACAGTATTTTGTAGTTTATAAATAGTGTTGCATGTGAATGACATTAGTAATTTTATTATTTTTCTTTTTCATATGCATGCAGCACCGCAAAGCAGTGCGTTTTAGTGCTTGCTGTGTTGCACCATTAAAGTTGTACGTGAGATAAAAAGGACGCATTGCATGCCATGCATCAAATACATGCACGTAAAGAGACTGCACGTTATATCACCATGAGCTGCAGACTTAATTTGATTCTAGATGTCCATCGATCGCAAATGCAACGACTTGGAAGCAAATCCTGCGCTCCTCGATCACCTTCCAAAGCTACCTACACGCCATTGTCCACGATTTCAGCTAGGCCAACTTTGCCTCCCTTTCTTTAACATCACAATAATCCACATGGGGCGTGAGATGGACCTTGTCGATGGATGGGAACAAAACGTCCAATATGTACCGCGTGCTATGCTAGTCACTCATTGGCCTAATGGTTTTCCCCTGCTCAATATAAATTTGATATCGACCGGATAAAAAGAGCACATGCGCTTATGTTCTACATATATTATTGTTCTCGTGCTTCAAGATAAGCCTTGACTGCTATCCACTATACTTTTCAAACCGTCACAATCGGATATAATATTTGTTTTCATGACAGAAAGTTTGGATTTGCATAGATAATCTGAGTCTATTTTTGCTAAACCGATTACCAATCCGCGTAAGACCATCTCCAGCAGATATAAAAAAAATCATCTCTTATAATATTATTACAATATCACTTAATACTATTATAGTATCTCTTATTTTTTCATCTCCAACAACTATCTTATTTCCTAACTTACATTACACTTCTCCTCCTTTTAAGTCCATAGTTAACCTCTGTGAACAATGTTGTGGAATGCTCTTACGGTCTGTAAGTTTGCCATTGGCTCCTTCTGTCTGTATTCCAGTAGCAGCCGATGCCATTTCTACTGGAGATGGATGTGGGATGGGAGGAGAAGAAAAAGTAGGCAAAGTGATGCGGCCTGGTTTTGCCGATGCCGCTGGAGTCGGCCTACACCTCAAATGAATTGCAACGGTTCCTTCCAATTGCAGAGCACCGTAGCACGTGTTTATAAACTTTGTATTATACTGACGCGTGATTTCCCAAATATTCTACTAGGCTAACCGTCAAATTCTTGTTTTCTAAGCAGGCCGGTCGTCCCTTGCCCCGTCCGCGCCTTTACCTGAACCAAGAAAAGCAATCACGAATGGAATAAAAAAAAAGTGGCGGTCACATGGCTCCTATGCCGCGCTGCTCTCTTCCCGGCCAAGAGCAAGCTCCAACAGATGCGCAGCAGGCGCTGTCAAGCACTCGCAGGCAAAGTTGCAGCTGAAAGAGACAAAGGTGCACGATCAGATTAGGTATACCCAATGCACTTGGCAATGTCATGCGCTTGGGCAATGTATACTCGGTGCACGATCAGTTTTTAGGCTTTGGGCTTGCGGTGGTCTAGACAAGTGTCTATCTCCCTTTTATTTTGAGGACTTTTACAGTACACCTAAATAAGTATATACCTTTTATTTTCTTCATCCGGTGACTTAGATTGATTCAATGATACTCTATCGTCCATCAGTATCATGGGTATCATTAAAGAGTATCATGGATATCATAAAGGTAGGATTGGAAAAAAAACTATGATAAATTTGTAAATTATATGTTTAATTAGGGAAGATCAAAATGTTAGTTTATTCTTCGGATAAGCTTTCACTTATTCTGTTTATTTTATTTATTAGGGTTTTCATCCTCTGTCGGTCGGTCGATGATGGGTGACGAAGGTCCGAAGTCCGATCAGTCAATGACGTAATTACCCCTAAGGGTATCAAGATAATTACAATAATACATACTAAAATAGACGGTTGGATCACAACAATGATACTCTCCATCATCTAGTATCATGATGTACTGTAAAGGTTGTCTTCATTTTTCGTTTCCATGGTGAGATTCCAGATATGCTTTCGTTCGGACCATTTGTATAAACACCCCCACAGTATAACTGTTGGGCGTGCGTTTGTACCGTGAGAATACCGGAGCCAAACTTTTCCAGGATCATCGAGCTAACTTCTTTGATTCTTTCCTCTAGGAAACCCTCAAAGTAGCAAAAAAGACTGGATCAATTAATTTTTTGACACATTTCTGAGTGAGTGATTAACAATTTACTATCTTAGTCTATTGTTAATGATTCATATGGATCCATATGTAAGTGAGAGAGTGAAATTACTTATCATAAGGAGCCAAAAAATTAATTGCCCGCAAAGAGAATAGCACGACGGCACACCACTTGGTGCGATCCAGCCTTATCAGGTTTGGTACGGTGATAGAGACCAGTTTGGTACGCACGAGTGTAAGAGTGTTGCAGGACTTTCACATGAACCATATTCTCGTAGAGATCTTGCCAAATTCTCGCGTTCCAAGCATGATAGCTTTATTGGAAGACAGAAATTTCATAGGAAAAGTTTAATTTTGAGTAAAGTACACAATCGACTCTTAAACTTGTTTAAGAGTATATCACATTAGTCAATGAACTCTTAAAATGTAGTTTTGTGCTTCTAAACTTGTTAAATGGTTCGCTCGAGGTCCGAATCTTCTTAATCAGCCTTTAATCGTCTACATGTGCCCTCTAATCATCCTATAACAATTAGTAACCCAGCATGCCAAAAGGTGGCTTAGATGCTGACAAAGTAGATTTAAACCTCGAGTAAACTTCGCATGTTTAGAGTATGAAAATGTAGTTTGAGTGTTCATGAGGTAACTGACACCCCAAGACAAGTTTAATGACCGTTGGTTGTATTTTACTTTTTATTTTGTGTAGGAACCAGGAAAGATTCTCACATTCCTGATGAAACCTTACGGCCTGTGCCAAACGTAGAAACTCCATGGGAACTGTCTGACAATTTCACAGGATTGAGGAGGGAAAATCATGTGTTCCTAATAGGCCATCTGATGCAATCACTTGAACTAAGCTGACATGGGAACGTGTCCCATTTCTTGTGCTTGAGCGTTTTTCCTCATCTAGCCGCCGAATTTCCTTTTCCAAATTTCATCATGCTGTTATACGCGTGCCCGGAGAAGACCACCTGCCGGGACTGTACATAGAACCCTACATGTGCTCTTTAAAGCTCCCACCAGCAGTGATAAAACAAATTGACGCTTATAGAAAGAGAGATCTGGATGTAAACAAAAATATGCCACCTCTGGCTGCTAGGAAGATGGTTTGCAAGCCGAATCAGAAGTGAAATGATCTGTAACTGTCTTAACAGAGAGTGAATTAGAACATTTAAAATTATTTGACTTCAAAAACTTCACAATATAAATCTATATCAATTTTATCTAAATACTTTAAATTCATCTAGTGTGTTTACTCTACCATTCAAAAGGTTTATAACCTATAGTTAATTGTAGTAAACTACTCTATGAAGGTAAACATGCAAGATTGTAAGAAGTAAATGTAGAAATATAAATAAGGTATAAAGAGCAAATTCGGTACAAGAGATTTTTATCCAATGATACCGATGGTATAAACACTACCTCTAGTTCACGTTAGAGGAGCCACCTAGGCTATAGCTCCCGTACAGCACCCGGTCACAGCCCTTAAGCCACCCATGCCTCAAATAGATTGAGTATCTAAGCCACCAAGACAATACCTCACCAAAGCCTCTCCTCCGGTTACTTACTGTCATCTTCACTTTGGATCTTGAGTCACCAAGATAAGGGTCTTTGAATCTACGTACAAGAGTCTTGTCACCGCTTCACACCAAGTTGAAGGGTCAAAAAGCTTGAGTCACCAAGGCCCAAAATGCTAGCGTACCACTTGGTATATTGTAGGACCATTCTTGATCCCTTCTCTAGGTAGCAACACCTAGCAAGAACTCTCTCTAGTCCTATTAGCACTAATCATTCTCTAATCTTGTGCTTAATTGCATTCGATGATCATTTTAGCATTTTTGTGGCATGGATGTCTTCTCAAGTGTCTATAAGCTTCCTCGGATTCTAGCATACTCAAATAGCCAAGTGGAGGGCATTTATAGTCTCAACCCCATAAACTAGCCTATGCTCTAATAGCTCCAACAAACTATGAATATCGGATGATCTAGTGTCAACAGCAGTATAGGATGATCTAGTGTCAACAGCAGTGCCAACACTAGACCATCCGATGTATGCAACAGTACAAACTAGCCGTTGGAACTCCACTCAAATCCATTTGTGAACACCGAACATTTTGGTGTAACCTTCAACTCCATCACCGGACCATCTGGTATGTATACTTGAGCCTAACCGAGCAACTTCTTACTATTCAATTGTCTGGCATGTATACATGATCACAGGACCATCCAGTATGTACAACTTCTTATAGCTTTGAAAACCTTCTAGAAAATACTCCGGTTAAGCCTTCGGTGTATTCTTCTATTCATCGTCGGACCATCCGATGAGTTCAAATCTTTTGCACTGAAAAATTTGCTCCTAGAAAATGCTCTGGTGTGCACTTCTCATTAACACCAGATCATCCGGTGTGTTGAACTGCAGGATATTCTGCTGAGACAAAATGCTCTGGTGTGCACACTTGCTGAGCACTAGAACATCCGGTGTACTCTTCTCCTTTTACTCCTCTGAGTTGAAAAATACTCCGACGTGTATAACAGCCAGAGCACTAAACCATCCAGTGATGTTATTTTTTCTGGAACTTCTTCAATTCAATCAATATTTGTCCCAACTGCGATAGCTTCTTCGTATATTGTATCCATAAGACCTACTAAAGTATATACTTGACAAACATATTAGTCTCATTGACTATATTGTTATTAATCATCAAAATCACATACATACCCTAAAAGGGTCATGTTCGCTATAATCTTCCTCATTTTGATGATTGATGACAACACAATCAAAATATGTGGCAAATACTAAAATATACTAATTGAAAAGCAAAAAACCAAATATAAATGACATAAGGCCTTACCTACTTGTTTGGATGCATGGTAAGAACAAACAATGATAGCAATTGTAAGAAAAAATATTTATCGTTGTTATAACTTGTCCTTACATTTATTTTGTACCCCTTTTATTGTGGTTGTTATGGAGATAATTATCCCCCTATTGCCACTATCTTTCTTGATCGACCCATGCAAGAGCTCCTTCATTTTATCCCCCTTTTTTCAATCTTGGCGTCCCTAAGCATTTTGTTTTCTCGCTTATTCTTCCCCTAGGCATGCCATTTTGCTTTGGTCACTAAAATTCTTCCCTAGAGCTGCAGGATCCTTTGCTGGAGTAGAAGAAGCAGGAGCTAACTCTGGAGCAGGTGCGGTAGAGGGAAGTAGTGGATCAGCCTCATCATCACCAAGAGATGGAAGGTTGCCATCTATAAAGATGCTCTCACTCATCTTCTGATCACATGCACACTCAAAAACAGAACTAGCACAGGGGTTGACTCATCAGAAGTCACATAACAAAATTCCATGATAGTGTTAGTGTCAATATTGTAAACCCTGTAAGCATAACTATGAAGAGAATACCCTAAGAAAAAACCATCGGAAAATCGCGACTCAAACTTGTTAAGATTGCCACGCTTTAGGATGAAGCACCAACACCCAAAAACTCTCAAATGCAAAACATTTAGCTTCCTCCTAAAGCGCAACTCATAAGAAGTCAAATTCAAGATCGAGCGTAAGAAAATCTGATTTGAGCTATGCTAATGGCCTCAACTCAAAACTTTCTAGGAGTCCTATGCTCATCGAGCATCATCCGAGCCATCTCAACCGAAGTCATGTTCCTTCTTTCGACCATGCCATTTTGTTGAGCAACGTGTGGGGTAGAAAACTGATGCTCAAAGCCATACTCAAGGTAGAAAGCATCAAAGAGATAGTTCTTTAACTCAGTGCTATTACCACTGCAAATTGCTTTCAATGTATCCGGGAGTTCTTTGAACAATCTCAAAACTAAGCTTTGAAAGTGTGAGAATACTTCATCCTTGCTCACAAGAAAGAAGACTCAAGAGTAATGAGAGAAATCATAATAATGACAAGAGCATACCACTTTCCATCCATCGAACAAACTCGAGAAGGATAAATAGTATCCATATGGAGAAGTTCTACCGGTCATTCAGTCATGACCAGATTGACTGGTGGGTGGGAGGCACCAACCATTTTTCCATGCTGTCAAGGAGCACAAACAAGATTCTTTTCAAACTTGAGTTTGGGCAATCATCGGATCAAGCCTAGGGCACTCAAACGAGTAAGTAAAGCAAAGTTCATGTGCCCTAGTCTTCTATGTCACATCCAAAGCTCAGAAGAAGATTGAGCAATCAAACAACAAGAAGAACCAAGAGGCTCAGAAAAATCAACTCCAAAAACTCTCCCAACTCGAGAAATCTTGCAAATCAATGCGGCAGAAGAATTGAGAACTCGAGAAGTATCGCGTTTGAAACGCACTTCTAAGTCCTCATCTAACAACTGAGATACAGAGAGAAGGTTGTATTCTAGATGCTCCACCAAAGCTACATTCTTGAGAGTGAAACTCTCATTTACCCTTACCATACCTTTGGCTTTCACCCGTCCTTTTCGATCATCTCTGAATGTGATGTACTCGTGTCGCTTCATGGGGGTGAGGTTGGAGAACCATGATGAATCTTCAGTCATGTGGCGTGAATAACTGGAGTCAATGGGCCATTTGTTCTCTAGGCCTCCGCCTGCTACCTACATATGAGAAGAATAATAGGTGGATGACTCAGTACTGGGGTTAGTTAAAAACCTCTTGGGAATCCAGTACTGGGTCATCCACCCTCAAGTGGTAAAAGCAGGTACATGTAAAACAGGTCTAGTACACTGAAGGCAAGTACAACGATAAGGAAAACATGGTTCGCCAAAGCGCTAAGATTCAAAACCTCTTACACGTGGACCAAAACCATATGAGTCATGGCAAAATCCACGTCGGGCAACATCTCTATGAAGAGATTGAAAAGCGCTAGCGATTTGTGAGTGAAAGTGAGGAAAATGCTCATGTACACCAACAGTGGGGCAGTACATATCCCGAGTGCTCCACTTCCACTCATGCCGCTCATCTCTCCTATAGCGAAAGCAAAACCCAACCAAGTGACCCTCTCTCTGGTAGTAGGTGCAGTGGTAGCATTTCTTGGGAACTCGAATGTCGATCACTCAGGGATCTTTTAGCTTAGGTTGTGGAGCTCTCTTGATTGTGGTGTGGGTTTCTTTTTTGTGGGTTAAGGAATTGGTTTTTGATGGGTTGTGTTGCGCCATTGATTTCGAACATCTTAGCTTTTAAGGTAGTAGGTGTGGTGAACACAGTCTTACTCTCCCCACTGTAAGACACCCTCTCAAAACCCAACCCAAGAGTCAAACCCACCTTATCAGCACACATTCCTGTCTTAGCCAAGATAAAAATCATTTTCCCTTTGCCCTTTGAGCACTTCTCCGCCAGAGAAAGGAGGTACTCTTCTCGGTCAAAAGCTTTTGAACTTGCCCTAAACCCAGCTGAGTTTGTCCTGAAAGATGGTGCAGATGGACTAATTTGGTTGCACATCCTTAGAACTCCCAGTACTCTCCAATCTAGGATCTAGCTCCTTCAGGCGCTTGTCTTTTAGTTTGATATCCTTTACAAGCAAAGGGTAATTCTTACAAGCACTCTCAAACCGACTGATGATTTGAGCATGCACATTACGAAGCTCAGCAAGTTCAGCCATGACAATCAAGCAACTCTCACACTCCTCAACATCAGATCTAGACCTAAGCAATACAAGTTCAATAGAGACAGACTTATAATTAGGCCTAAGATAGGTGATTTTCGAGATCGATCTGAGCCGCCATGATTATCTCGGTGGATTTGAGCTTGCTAAATAGCTCATCACAAGTTAACATGTCATAACTTGGAGACTCTTCAATGCTCGAGATCTTCACTTTCCATATGCTACGATCAAGAGAATAGAGAAGCTTGATCCCTCTCTCGTGGTGAGAATAGGGAAAATCAACAGTTAATCAAAGATTGATAACAATCTCATCAAAGCAAGCAAACATCGCATCCAAAGACTCTTCGCGGCCTTGCACTAACATTTGTTATTCTTGGTTGTATATGATTTAGTGTCTGATCTTAATCTGATTATGCCTTAATGAAAGACACTCAGAATATTTCAGATCTCCCGGACAATACGGAGATGCTGGACTATGTCAAACTCATTTCGACTTAGGCTAATGAACAAAATATTTCTAGCTTTGTTGTTGGCCTCATATTGTTCGATTTGAACCTGAGTCGTACGAGCAGCAGAGATCTCATAATTAGAATCAACTACTTCCCATATTGCACTTCCTTGACTTAGAAGATAAACCTCTATGCATACCTTTTAGTATGAAAAATCATGGCCATCAAACAAGAGAATCTTTCCACTTCTCTCCATGTCGCATATGGATCACAAAGCCGGTTAAGGTCAACAAATGATTAAATCAGCTCTGATACCAATTGTAGGAACGAGATTAGCGATTATATAGGGTGAATAGGCGTCTCAACAAATTTCTTATGAAATCGATAGTCTTCTCCTATTTGGATCACCCGATGCATCTCAAAACTCAAGCAAAAGCAAAAATCGAGAAAAGTTTTAACAAGAGAAAATCGAGGCAATATGACTCCACGGATGATATATGAATCATATGTTCCATTTAAAATCAATACATGTGTCTTAGCACTCGAAAGATCACAACTAGCAAAGAAACAAGAAAAGATGAAGACTGAGCAACGAAACTCTCTAAGTTGATTGTCTAGAGGCAAAAAATTTAAGACCCCATCATATAAGCATGTGTATGTGAATTTTATGCCTCTAGCAAAAAAAAAAAGAATAACCTCACAATGTGCTGAAATTTCACCCTAAAAACCAAAACAAAATCAAATCCAAAAAATGAAAGACTTCCAAACTTGCAATGGATAAATAGAGGGAAATTAGAAGGATATGAGCAAACTAACATGAAGAAAAATAAACTTCATTACAAAAGATGTTAGCCCTATTTTAGTAGATTATAAAGATTTTTACTCACAAAACTCTCATATAATACATAGGCTAAGCACTTCTCTTCCTATCCTCTAAAACCCTAGCACTAGGCTCTTAAATGAGTGATACAATAGGCTTAAGTGGCTTGTTCACCCTCTCTCATAACCCTACCCCTCTATTTATAGGCATAGGAAATTTGACCCCTAAGTTTTCTAATTTTTTTCCTAAAATACCTCTCTCTTGTAGTAAACTTCTATCTATCGTTGATGGTATTTTAGTCTATTTTCTTCTCCATTCATCGGACGGTTATGACACCTTTACGACTTTGCTTCGTCTCGGTGTAAGTTTCGCGATGGTGCCACATACTCCCTAAGATCTCCCACGGTTTTAAAGCCAAACCGCGAAACCCTAGCACACTTCTCAAAGCGTGACTAGCCGCCACTTGCTTCCACCTGAAGCAAACGCTCTGATAATGATGCGTATCCTCCGTCTTATGATCCTGATCACCGGTAAGTTTCTCTTGCTCCCGATCCCTCTAGCCGCCATGTCACTTACACCGACATCCTTTTTGTTTGACTTTATCAATGCCATCTTCATCCTCCGTTTCATGTTTTGCTTGACCTTCATGTGTGCAGTTAGGATAACCCTTAACTCTATCTAGCCGTCCTGGATTGTCCGGCATCAAGCACCTGCTTAGCCCCAATCACCCACCATCGACCGTCAAGTTGCATCTGTCACCTGCACTCATTGAAACAAGCAAACACATTTCTCCACACTCTAAAACATCTCTAGGTTAGCACAAAATAAAAAACTTCAACTTAGAGCACATCCTGCAGAAAACATGAACAACTGATGTTCCGGTGTGTTCTGCTCCTGAACACCGGACCATTCGGTGAGTGTAATACTATTTGTTCTAGGAAAACTTTGCTCTCTGCAAGAAAAGATTCAGTGAAAGCTTCCGATGATCTCATGTCTATCAGCAGATAATCCGATATGTGCCAATCTACTGAACCACTCTTCTGCAACATATCTACAATAAAAGGTCTGGTGCATTCTTTGATGTTCATAATCTTAGCACCGGCCTATCTGGCGTACATAATCAAACTTGGTGCCAAAAATCTCCTCTCTGCAGAAAATACTCCAACGCTCTTAAAGTTCATCACTGGACATCCGGTGTTTACTTTCATTTTTGCTTTAGCACTGAAAATGCTTCGGTAATACCTTCCGGTGCATTGATCTTTAATTTCGTCCGAAGAATTGTTCTCTGCAAGAAATAGTTCGGCGAATACACACTGCCCACACCAGAACTTCCGATGAATATCGGAACATCCGATGTTTATACCAAAACTTCCGGTGTGTAATTTTTGTGTACAGTGAAGAATTCGCTAATTTCAAATACTATCAACTCGAGTTAAACATGAAAAAAACAAATATCCACAAACACATGCTAACCAAATTCAATACATATCAAATATTATCACTACCTTATCGCATACAAACATTTAGTTTCTCACACTACGTATTTTTTAAATAATATAATTAGTAGGGCGTGTCCCTGTTTATAAAACTATACGTAGAGCCATAGCAGAAATAGCGAGAATATGCCAGAACTAAACTCGAACGGAGAAAAGAAAAGTATGCGGACGATCGAAACTCTAAAGCAACCCAACAATTCTATAAAAGCGTACGTATGGTGGCAGCTACCACTCGCACTCCCACTTGATCGGCCCGGGCTAGAAAGAAAAAAAAAATCATTCGATTCCCCAGTCAGCTGCAGAGCGCACACGGCTCCTGCGCCCAAAAGAATCCCGTGCGCTAGACGCTAGCTAGCCAGCACCCCACAGGCCGCGGCACAGCCACAGCCAACACGGCCATGGGGGCCAGCGTGATGGGGTGGCTCGGCGGCGAGTCGCAGGCGGCTTTCCCGTGGAAGCAGCTGCTGCTGTTGGCGGCCCTGGCCTGGTGCGCCGTGCGCGCGCTGGAGTGGGCATGGTGGCGGCCGCGGCGACTGGACCGGGCGCTCCGGTCGCAGGGCCTCCGCGGCACGGCGTACCGCTCCGTCGCAGGGGACGCGCCGTTGACCGAGCGGCTCAACCGGGAAGCCAGGTCCCGGCCCATCCCGCTGGGCTGCCACGACATCGTGCCCAGGACGATGCCGCTGTTCCATCAGGCCATGAAGGAGCACGGTACGTTTCTTTCTTGGTATCCTTCTTGGGGGTATACGTGATCTTGCTGTGCTTAATCATTATGCTATCTAAAGGAACAGGTTTTGATATTTTTGTTTGACCGAAATTCTTTTCTCGGACTGAACATTTGAACGTTCCTGCTCCTCGTAACAATAAAACGAGTGTGTCACTTGAAGAAAGACACCAGTATTTCAGTTAAGCCGCCTCCCAAAGTTATCTTATATTTTCAGATCTTCAGAGTTCTTTGAGCCAGTTTTTCCACTTCTCTTGAAATATCTAAGACAAGAGCTTCTGTAAGAATAGTACTAATAGCAGGAAACTTCCAGGTAGCACGTTCTGTTGGATACATACGTACTTTTAGGTTTAATTTAATTTTTAAATAAATCATAACAGAAACGAATATACTATCATTATTGTGTAACATAAGTATATATAACCTAGACACATATGTAACAGAACTACACATGTTTAATATACTCTATAATATGAACACAGAGTATTGCTCACCATGATTAAAATAAGATTAATCATCACTACTACAGAAAGAGTCATACATGCCTGTTTTCACTGCTGGTTCAAAAATAATGACAACGATAAAGTATCACTGTTAGTTTGTAAGCTCCAGACGCATATAAAAACTAAACCATCAAGAACTGGCAGCGATAGTGATACACGAACCATCAGTGATATTCAAATTATCACAGCCCATTCTTCGCTAGAACTGACAGAGATAATTCATCAAAAGATGTTTCTTTAATAACTGACAGTGATAATAGCTATCATGACCGGTTATATTTATAAACTGGCAGTGATACTCAAAAATTCATATCACTTCCTGCCCCTGACTACTTGGTTTCTCCGAAGCAACTTTAAAATCGTGTGCTCTCGATCACTCTCATTGCTCTCAATCAATCCCTCTCTCTCACTCTCACCCTATCCCTTTTATTGTCGCCACCGCTACTCCAACCATGGATCCACACGATGCTTCTCCCCCTCTAGCCACTCCATCGCCACCTCCACTGTATCCTTCTCCGATCACGCCTCCCACACCCACGCCGTTGTGTGGTGGCACAACAGAGAGATACAAACTCCTAATTGCGTATATCTTTTGTGACGGTGACCGACAGGTATATGTAGAGAAGACTATATGGTTAAGACATGCCATGATCGGATTTTTAACCGACATAGTTTTCATATACATTCGTTTGTCCATAAAGTAAAAGAATAAACTGCAAAAAGGAGGCCGCACATGCGCAAGCTACTGGACCCAATTTTTATGGACCATTCACGCAGATGTCGGGCACCCTTCGCTCCGGCCATGACGAGACGAGCACGCGTGTGTTCTGCTAATTCTCTCATCCACACATACTAAATGGGTAAAGGAGATAACTCCTTTTAATTTGGTCTTCATCCAACTTTACTAGCAATGTGGAGCTAAAAATACACCCTCATCTCCATTTAGGATATGTTTGATTCCTTTGTCTACCCTTCACTAGCAAGGCTAGAGGACAAATAAACATGTTTGGTTCCTTTACTTGGTATGAATTTGGGCAAAGTGGATAATGATTTCATTGCTTTTGAGAGAGAGCCCAATTGGCTCTCCTCATCTAGCAAGATTTGTTTAGAATTCTTCTTAAATATAATATGTTAAGCCCATATATCTAACATGGACCACCTATTCCCTATTGGATATTTATAACAGTTCCAATAAAAATGTACTCACCTTGTTGTGACCAGAGTTCAAGTCCGACAATTCTTGTTTCATTGGTCACTCTTCGCTTATTCAATTTGCGACAGCAGTCCCCAAAGAAAATGAAATAGTGGCACAACAAGTCAACACACGACACACTAACAAGCATGACCGGATATTGATTGACAATGACAGGTAAAACGTCGATCACCTGGCTCGGGCCGGTGCCCAGGGTGACCATAACCAAGCCCGAGCTGGTGAGAGAAGTTCTGTCAAACAAGTTCGGTCACTTCGAGAAGCTCAAGTTTGGTAGTCTTCAGAGGAGGCTGCACAACGGCGTGGGCAGCCACGATGGCGAGAAATGGGCCAAGCACAGGAGGATCATCAACCCCGCATTCCATCTCGAGAAACTGAAGGTGACCTGACATGCCTGAATTTGGCAATGCAATTGCATGGAAATCTGAATTCCTAGTACAGAATATGACAATGACCTATCTTTGATTTTCAGCGAATGTTGCCGGCTTTTGCCGCATGTTGCACGGATTTAGTGAAGAGGTGGGAGGGTTTGGTTACGGATGGACAGGCATGCGAGGTGGATGTTTGGCCCGAGATGCAGAACCTGACAGGGGATGTCATCTCCCGCGCCGCATTCGGCAGCAGCTACCTCGAAGGCAGGAGGATTTTCCAGCTTCAGGGGGAGCAGCTTAAGCTCGTCGTGCAGTCTATGAGCAAGATGCATATCCCTGGATACTTGTGAGTTCTTTCTTACTCCTGCTTGCCTATGTCAGTCACGCTGTTGGAAAACGAAAATTGGATCGCACACACACACACTCACGAACTGGACGAACAAGAACACGCGAGGTTTTTGCTACTTCTGTTATTCACTCTGAACAACCTTCGTGCTTACAACTGAAAAGCTAACAGCCACTTATAGCTGGACTCTGACTTAGTTCGTGCCATCCCACGAACCACAAAAACAGGAAACAAACCATACATCGCACGTTACAACTCACGCACGCACGTACTGCCTAAAGACGCGCTCGCCTCCTGACGACGCGCTCCTGATGACGCGCTCCTGATGACCCCAATTGTAGCAAGGCGAGCGCTGAAGGGCCGCAACCAGGGATAAGACTAACAAACTCCCCCTTAAACCTGGTGTGGCCCAAAATCTCGAACACCAAGTTGGTGCCGCATTGGCGCTAGTTTTACCACTGGCAGGGCCTTTGTCAAGGCATCTGCCTTCTGCTCATCTGTTCAAACAAACTCCACAGCGATCTCTCCTTTCTCAACGCAGTCACGGATGAAGTGATACTTCGTGTCAATATGCTTGCTGCGTCCATGGAAGACTGGGTTCTTCATCAGAGCTATGGCAAATTTGTTGTCAACAAACAGCTTCACTGTTTTGAGCTTCTTCCCGGTCAGCTCTGCGAGTAAACTTCTGAGCCACAAGGCATGACATGCTGCAACTGCTGCGGCCATGAATTCAGCTTCACAAGAAGATAGCGCTACTGTCTTTTGCTTTTGTGAATTCCATGAAATCAGGCTGTCATTGAGATAAAATGCCATGCCTCCTGTGCTTTTTCTGTCTACAACATCTCCCGCTAGATCACTGTCCGAGTAGCCCGTGATTACTTCTTCATTTCCTTGCTTGAGGTACACCAGACCATAATGGACCGTGCCTTTCAAATATCTCAGTATATGCTTCACTGTTTTCTGGTGCAACACAGTTGGCCTGTCCATGAATCTACTTGCTACTCCAACGGCAAATGAAAGATCCGGCCTGGTGTGAAGAAGATACCTCAAACACCCAATCACACGTCGATACTCAGTGACGTCAACACCTTCTCCCTCAGTGTCCTTGTGCAGCTGCAGCTTAGGCTCCATGGGAATTTTTACTGGATTGCAGTCTGTCATGCTGAATTGATCTAGTATCTTCTTGGCATAGGCAGACTGTTTGATGATGATCCCTTCTTCCTGCTGCTCTACCTCTATCCCAAGGTAGTAGGTGAGTAACCCAAGATCACTCATCTCAAACTCAGTCATCATCTGCTCCTTGAACTTTTTGATCATGGAGGGATTTGCACTGGTGACAATTAGATCATCAACATAAATTCCCACAATAATTTCAGTGCCTTCCTTCCCTCCCTTGTACACTGCTTGCTCTTGTGCACATCTAGTGAATCCAAGTTCCTTCATACTCCGATCAAGACGCGTATTCCACGCACGTGGCGCTTGCCGGAGTCCGTACAAAGCTTTACTGAGCTTGAGCACCATGTGCGGCTTGTCCTTCACCATGAAACCTTCTGGCTGGGATACATATACCTCCTCTTTCAACTCACCATTGAGGAAGGCTGATTTTACATCGAGATGGTGAACCTGCCACCCATGATTAGCAGCCAAGGCCAGCAGCATTCGCACGGTGTCAAGTCTGGCCACCGGTGCAAATACTTCATCAAAATCAATCCCATGCTTCTGGACGTAGCCCTTTGCAACCAATCTTGCTTTGTGTTTGACAATCTCACCACCTGAGTTCCTCTTAAGCTTGTAAACCCACTTAAGTCCAATGGGTTTCTGCCCGGGTGGGAGTGTAGTCAGTGTCCATGTTGTATTTCTTTCAATGGACTCAATCTCCTTCCTCATGGCTTCTTCCCAAGCTGGCTGTCCTGCAGCTTCTTGATAACTTGACGGCTCCCCCGTATGAGCAAGCAAAGCTTCATCGTCGGTGTCATCATAGTTCAACTCCACCACAGGTGTTTCTCGCATAATGTCGGTGAGCAACCTGTAGCGGATTGGACCTTCCTCAGTGTTGTCATGCCCGGAAGATAATGGCGACGTGGTAGCCGGTGCCGCAGGAACATCTCCCTCATGTGCTGCAGGGGGGTCCCTATACAATGCCACTCTGGCACTGTCGGGAATCGATGATGAGGTCTCCGGGCTCAATGACACCGGCGATCTGTCGTCTCCAGTGGAGCGTGTCGAGGATGAGAGCACGGGGATCGCGCTCGGCGACGCTGGCATCACAGGAGTCTGACCACCTGCCAGAACTCCGGAGCTCGATGCAGTTTCACCAGTATTTAGCTCGTTGTAGTCTGGTTCCTCGACTGAGAACTCAGTGGGTTCATCACCACCAACATCTGCAGACCACCTCCACTTCAAGTTTTCTTCAAAGATTACATCACGACTTACAACTATCTTGCCGTGACGTGGATCGAACAGGCGATGCGCTTTGCAGCCATCTTCAACGCCTAGGTACACCATTTGCTTGCTCCGATCATCAAGTTTCTTTAAATGCGGTGCCACAGCCTTGACATGTGCCACACACCCGAACACCCGTAGATGCGCAAGCTGTGGCTTCCTCCCGTTCCATGCTTCAAACGGAGTGCGCTCCCCCATGGCCTTCGTCGGCAGGCGGTTCAAAAGATGCACCGCATGCCGCACCGCCTCGCCCCAGAATCTCCCCGGGACATTCATGCTCTTCAAGAGTGATCGTGCCATCGCCATGACCGTCCTGTTCCGGCGCTCCACCACGCCATTTTGCTGCGGCGTATACGGCGCGGTATAGTGTCTTGTGATGCCTGCCTGCTCGCATACTTCAGCGAATGCAACAGACAAGAACTCACCACCTCGGTCAGTTCTTACGGTCTTGACGCGTCGACCACAGGCATTCTCAGCCTGTGCTTTGAACTTAATGAACTCTGAGCATGTCTGGTCCTTTGACTTCAGTATGAAGACCCACATCCAGCGTGAGAAATCATCTACGATTAGCATGAAATACCGATTACCAGCGGCTGTTGATGGCTTGATTGGTCCGCACAAATCAGCGTGCAGTAACTCCAGCGGCTCCTCCGCTCTGAACTGCGCCATCAATGGGAATGGCCTCCTTGCTTGCTTTGCCACTAAGCACCCATGGCACAACTGGTTGGGGCGCGAGATCGGCGGTACTCCAGCCACCATGCCTTTGCTGCTCAGCATCTTCAATGCCTGGAAATTTACATGGCCAAGGCGTGCGTGCCAAAGCCATGCTGGATCCTCCATACTTGCCAACAAGCACACTGGGCTGGCAAGCTATAGCTCAATACGGTAAAGACGGTTTGCAGCACGCTTTACCTTCATGATCAGGCGAAATGGATCCTTCTGGAACACCTCCAGTTCATTGCCATCCATCACAACCCGGTGTCCCGTCTCTGCGAGTTGCCCTAGACTAACCAGGTTACTGCACAAGCTCGGAATGTAATATACCTCATGTAACAACCACTGTTCTCCATTTTTGCAAGCGAAAAGGATGGAACCCTTTCCCATAATTTTCACCCGGGAGCCATCTCCAAACTTGACATTGCCTGTGACATCTTCATCAAGCTCGTAGAATTTTAGCCTGTCGCCAGTCATGTGATTGCTTGCGCCATTGTCCAAGTACCACATCTCGGCGGCAGCCACGGTGTGCTCCATGTGCTGCAGCTCCGGAAACACACCATCCTCACTAAGGTACGCGGCCTCCTGTTGTCCAAGGCGCGCTGGCCCGATCTCCTCGGTCTCAGCGAGTAGCAGCGCGGGCTCGGTATCGTCGGCCTTCGCCAAGTGCGCCTCGGACTCCTTCTTCGGCGCCTTGCACTCGCTGGCGTAGTGGCCATACTTCTCACAGTTGAAACATTGAATGTGGCTCTTGTCACGCGACTTATTGCCAGAGCCACCAGAGCCACCCTTGGTCGGTGACTCGCCACGTCCGCCACGGCCACGGCCTCTGCCGCGCCCGCGACCGCCCCGGCCGCGACCGCCGCCATCGGATGATCTGCCCTTTCCTGAGGACTCTCCTGCCTCCTTCTTCTGCCGCGCCTCCCATTCGGCTCGAGTGAGGAGCAGCTGGCCGTCGACGCTGCCGCCGCCGGACGCACGATTTGTGCGCTCGTCGTAGGCCTTCAACCGGCCCACAGCCTCCTCGAACGCCATCGTCTTCAGATCACAAAATTGCTCCATGCCGGCGATGCAGTGGATGAAGCGATCCGGCACGGAGTCAAGCAGCTTCTTCACCAACGCCGCGTTTTCCAATAATCCGCCGAGATTGGCATAGCGGATCGACATCGCCGAGATCCTCCCGGCGAGCTGATCGAGGGTCTCCCCTTCCTTCATGCGCAGCGCATCAAACTCGCCCTTCAGTGTCTGCAACCGTGCCTCCTTGACGCGATCTGCGCCGACGAACCGCGTCTTGAGGCAGTCCCAGACATCTTTCGCTGTCTTCTTGCTCGCCACCTGCAGCAGCAGATCCTCCGGGAGAACTTGGAGAAGGTGCGACCGCGCCTTCTTGTCCTTCTTCGTGTCGACGGTCGCCCCGGTCGCCGGCTCGATTGCCTCCCAGACTTCCTCCGCCTCCATCATGGCTTGCACCCGGATGCACCAGCTGGTGTAATTCGTCGCCGTGAGCTGCGGGTATTGGAACAGCCTGCCGCCGCCCTCCCGCTGCACTCCGCCCGTCGTGACGATCGACATCGAGCTGAATCGTGGGTATTTGGGCATGCACAACCAGGCTCTGGTACCAAATGTTGGAAAACGAAAATTGGATCGCACACACACACACTCACGAACTGGACGAACAAGAACACGCGAGGTTTTTGCTACTTCTGTTATTCACTCTGAACAACCTTCGTGCTTACAACTGAAAAGCTAACAGCCACTTATAGCTGGACTCTGACTTAGTTCGTGCCATCCCACGAACCACAAAAACAGGAAACAAACCATACATCGCACGTTACAACTCACGCACGCACGTACTGCCTAAAGACGCGCTCGCCTCCTGACGACGCGCTCCTGATGACGCGCTCCTGATGACCCCAATTGTAGCAAGGCGAGCGCTGAAGGGCCGCAACCAGGGATAAGACTAACACACGCAGCAATTGGCATTCCTCGTACGGTAGCACTAAAGCATTTCGTGCAGCTACCTGCCTACCAAAACCAACCGAAGGATGAAGCAGATTCAATCAGAGATCGAAGGGCTCCTGAAGGGCATCATCGCGAAGAGAGAGAACGGCTTGAGAACCGGCAAGGCGACTAGCGATGATCTTCTTGGCGTGCTGCTGGAATCGAACATGGAGCACCGCCGGGGTGCCGGCAACTCGAAAGCCGGAATCACCACTGATGACGTGATCGGGGAGTGCAAGCTGTTCTACTTCGCCGGCATGGAGACCACGTCAGTGCTGCTCACGTGGACGATGATCGTGCTCTGCATGCACCCGGAGTGGCAGGACCGCGCGAGGGAGGAGGTGCTTCACGTATTCGGCGCCAGAACGCCGGACTACGACGGCCTTAGCCGCCTGAGAATCGTAAGTACATGTGAAGGCTCATTTCATCCGCAGTTTCTGAACGATCTTAATGCCCGCCTCTTGTGAATTGTGATTGCGATCAAATTGCAGGTAACGATGGTGCTGTACGAGGTGCTGCGGCTGTACACGCCGCTGACGGCGCTCCAACGCCGCACTTACAAGCCGATGGAGCTCGGCGGCTTCAGGTACCCGGCGGGCGTGGTGCTGATGCTTCCTCTGCTGTGCATTCACCACGACAAGGACGTGTGGGGTCCCGACGCCAGCGAGTTCAGGCCGGAGAGGTTCGCGGAGGGGATCTCCAAGGCGTCCAAGGACGTGCCGGCGTTCTTCCCCTTCGGCTGGGGGCCGCGCACCTGCATCGGCCAGAACTTCGCGCTGCTCGAGGCCAAGATGGGGCTCGCCATGATCCTGCAGCGCTTCGCGTTCGATCTCTCGTCGGCCTACACGCACGCGCCGTTCCCCGTCGGCATGCTGCAGCCGGAGCATGGCGCGCAGGTCATGCTCAGGAGGCTTCCCTGAGCTGCCTGCACTTGGATGTGTTAACCTGCATGTACAGCATAATCAGTGGAGCTTGGGCGAAGGGGCCGGTAAAGTTAAATAGGTTTGATAATAAGAGTCTGAATTAATAAAATATAAGAGGTTGAATTAATAAAATTTAAAAATTATTATAAAATATAAAAAATATACTATAAAATAAAAAAATTTGTTGGACTGTAAGAATGCTCCGCCTCTCTCCGCGGAAGCAAGTAACAGTACCTATCCTTGCAAGTCACGGTTGTGAATATTGTAAGGTTAAACGTGTCGATGACTTAGTTACCAGTCAAGACTTCAGATCCGCAGCAAGTCCCTGTTTTCAGTATGCACTGGTCAGGATCATGACTACAAGTAACTGGGGTCATATTGAATTGGTCCTCAAACAAGAAAATAAATGCTCGTTGAATTCACAGGCCCCATTTGAGTTACGATCGTATGGTCATATTCACGTGGTGTCTAATTAGATATAAATATGAATGATTTATTTTAGTTCAACTTAATTAATTAATTAAAAAATTATCGTATATTGTCTGGTTAATTAGTTAAATTGAACTAGAGTGAATAAAAAATGGATCATGCCCATCCGTACATTTAACAACCACAATAGGCCCTGGTTCTATCCAAAAAAATATGAGACCGCCTACGCATACGCGCACGCAGGTAATCAGCTACCCTTGTCGTTAGTGCTGTATGATGGGACAAATTCCGCGTGTATGCGTTAACTCTGCACGTATATCCTACTTATATATATATACTACTTCATATCGCGGAAGGAAACGGAGACCATCCGAGGCCTCAGGCGCCTCCCCGCGACACGTGTCCCCGCAGCCGCGATCGAACGGACGCGGTCGAAGGAAACGAGCCCCGTGGCTCCCTCCACGCGTCCAGCGTGCGCGTCTCACGACGCGCCGCGTGCCCCGCGAAACGACGGTGGTCATCGGTCTCCACGGAAAAATCGAGCCCCAGCCCCGCGTTCTTATCCGGTCTCCGACCGGTCTCCACGGAAGAAATCGAGCGCCGCTCCTCTCCTGCCGGCCCACCGCCCCCGCCCTGCCCCGTCGCCCCTCCTCCGAGCCGCTGCCCCTATCACGCCTCGCCGGCTGCCTCCCCTCTTCCCGCGCCAGCCCCAGCCTCCGCTCCTCATCCCACCTCCTCTCGCCCCCGCGCATCGCCGTCTCCTCGTGCCCCACCCTGGCGGCCCACCGCCCCTGCCCAGCCCCGTCGCCCCTCATCCGAGGTCGCCGAGGTCACCAAGAAGTGCCGGACTGTGACATCCCTTCTCGAGCTCGCCGGAGCGGTGCCGGCAGTCGATAAGGGCACTGTTGAACAGATCTGAGCACGGGAGGAGCGAGAGGACGCGGCGGACCAGCACTCCACAACGCGGCGTCCAGTGCTGGGCGGTGCCCACTGGTGAGGACCCAACACCGTCGTCCAAAACCACTGCAACCGCCCAGGAACCAGCGGAGTCCACTCTGCCTAGGAACCAACGGCAGGCCGAGGCCGTGCGGGCGCTCAAGGCCGGCAGTGGCGCTTCCAAGGCCGAGGTGGACATGGTCGTTGAGGCCCTCAAGGTGCTCAAGGTCAAGGTCGGTGCCACCACGCGCCTACTCAGCAGTCCGTCCGCTTCGGCGGACTATTAACGCGGAAGGAATCCGCTACGGCGACCATGCTGTTACCCTCGCCCCCTCCGCTCCAGTGACCCAGCAATCACGTTTGGCGCCGTTGGCTCCACTTGTCGTCCCAGCCATCACGTCCGACTACGTCGGCTCCACTCGCCGCCGCGAGATCTGCCTCCTTCGCCGCCACCGCAGCCTTTAGCGCCTCCGACCCGGACGTCTCGAGCCCTGTCGATGAGTTGCTACGCCAAGTGCATGTGCGGTTTGAGGGGAAGCCGCGCGTCGCACCACCAGAGAGACCGTGCGCGTCGTCGCTGACGGCCGCGACTGCTGAGGAGGTCACCGAGCTGGTACAGCTGTAGCACCCAGCGAGCGCGGTGGACAGGTTCGTCGCCTGACCAATTCCCCATCGTGCGCTGAAACTCCTGTTGCCCACCGCTGGCCAAGCCGCGGCCCAGCTTGCCACCGGCGAGCTCTCAAATGCCGGCCGTCGTCGCCCTCTCTCTCTCTCGATTTGGATTGGTCAGCGCATGGAGGGTGTTACAGCCCAGACACGATGAACACTCGAGCGAAGCATAGCATCTCCAGTCTTCCTTCCCATTCCCAGCCAGCCAGCTCGCTCCCTCTCCTCTCTCCTTTCCTTCCGAAGAGAAGAGAAATGAAAGGGGGCTGCTTTGGGCAAGGAGAGTAGGCAGTGACGCCAGATCTGGGCCGAGGAGGGGGAGGCAGGCGCTGGCAGCAAGAGGAGATGCCGGAAGAGAGACGGTAAGATGAAGTCGTCGCTGCGGAGCCACCGCGGGTGAGCGACGGCGTCATCATCGACGCCATGCTACTCCCTCTGTGTCCTCAGCATTGTCAAGGCTAGATACTGCGCCACCCCCTTCGGTATGTGCCCAGTGACGACTCTGCTTTCTTGACCCATGTCGTGTGTTTGGGACCTGCCTTGCTCATGTTGCTTGCTGCTATGGGTGTGGCCACAGGCAAGGCTGAGGACCAACTCCAGGAGCGGATGAACTCCAGCATCAGGATGGAGACGGAGGAGTCCCCGGCCAGGATGCCAAGAGGTGACCGCTCACCCTGCTCTGCTTCCCAAATTGAGCTCCCAGAATTGCTATTTTCAAATTTGAAGTGCGATTTATTGTTCTTTTAGTAAGTTACAATATTCTGCATGACATATATACAGCTAGGAAGATAATATGAACAACCCTGGAGATAAGTTGTGCCCTTTCCAGCTTAGTTAGTGTTTCAAGGTAAGCATTCAGATAACTCAAGGTAAAAACTTCCTTCGGACTGACGTTCATATTTTGTTCCTATTCATTATATTTTTTATCTAGATTTTTTGCAAAATTTGTATCAAAGGGATACTGGTCAACACCATTATTCCAGGGCTCTAATGATAGAACCCTACCATTTAGCTTTCTTTGAGATCGACACCATACATGATTCTGTGACTAAGAATATTAAAGGCATGAATATAGTTGCAAGAGATCCACATGTATTTATCAACTATATTTCTAATTTTCATACATGAATAGCTAAAACACACTTAACGATCTGATTTGATTTGTTACTATGTATTATCACTGATGTTTCCATGGCATCTACCCAAGTTTACCCCAAGCATTTCCATTAAATTTAGGTTCTCGAAGATTTTTTTTATGCAAGCATTATCTAAGTTATCCAATTTGCTTTGGCCCATTGCTGGATGTCAAGAAAATAAGTTGTGGCTTGATACCATGGTACTTAACATGCACTTGATGCAAAAGAAAATCATATCCTCTTGGAGATGCCTATTCTAGATGTCCTGCGAAATCTGTTGAACCTAGGTACGATTCTTATGTATAAGGATTACAAAGTGTCTTTGTGTGTATTAACTTACTCATGTCTAATACTACAATCTCTTTATGTAGGTACCCTTTGCCTGTTGTATGGGTTGATCCTTTAGAATATGGAATAGATGATGCTACTACTGTTCAGTTTGTGTTCTTTGGGAATTTTGGCCAGCACCTGGAACGGATACAGCTTCTGATGCTTGTGGATACAACCGGAGTTTCATCTGGGTTTATATCGCCAGAAATAACAAGGTTCTATGGCCATAAATATATCTAAAGGGCTGGTGTTTCATATGGTTCTCTGTAGAGGGACATTATATCTTTTTAGATTAATTCTATCATAGCCATGGAAGTCCCGGTCCATGTTTTTCTGGTATAGTGCACTTACTTATTTCTGAATTTAGTTTCACAATATTGCTAGCACAAACAGATTCTGCATTCTCCTCCATATGAATGTTGCCATCTCGCTCTGATATATAAAAAAACTCTTTCAGTATATGGTTCATGCTTCTCGAGATTAATGTGAGATGAACTTTAATAGGGTTAACACTTGAGCTAGCATCACTGACCCATCCTGCAATTGCAAAGGCTGCTCCGCCGTTGGCACAACTTGCACTGATGGATTATCCTTTTCCTTGGTATTTCTTTGCTATAAAATTGCCAAGCGTTAGCTACATAGTTATTTCTCATTTACTTAATTTGTTTTCCTACGATGTTTGACCGCCTTGGTAGCCTATTTTTGCTTTGCCCTTTCCGGATCCCATCTCGATGTTAGGTTATGCGCCCAATTACTGTGCTTGCACTGCTCCATATCAGTTTCCAAATGCTTTCCAGTGTGCATGTTCAAAGTTCAAACTGATGTCGAGGAACTCAGGGAAATGACCAAGAGAACCGATTGTGCTACTGTTCCCTGGTGTGACAATCAAGAACTTTGAAGGTCCATCCATCGGGAGCCTGGAATTCGGAATATATTGTTGAGGCCTACAGTGATATTAGACATATCACTATGCATTGAATGTGTCGAGGAGATCAGATGATGTGGTTACGACAAGGCTCACTTAGCAAGGAAGTGCAACCTGTACATCGTACCCGAATGCGCCTATTCCAGAGGTCTGCTCTACAAAACAAGTGTATGTCCTATTGCCGTCGTTCGATTGGTATGTGCAATGCATTTTCAGATCTATGATGTATAAACTTAATTAAATCTATGACATATAAGCTCAATATGACCTGGTCGTTTCTTATTGGTTCCATTACAATTAGCTATATATTTGTGTCCTGCTCTGTCCCTCCCTCCCTCTCTCATATGTAATGTAATGTGCATCAACTTAGAGGTTCGCTCAACAAATGAAAAATTGCCCATGAAGAAAAAACCTACAGCCTTGTGTTCATTTTAGTACTTTCTTTTTTGCTTCACCTTGATAAATTATGTCTTTGTCACCCTGACATGCACGGGCGTGCTACGGGCGCGGCGTAGCGCGCCTGCCGTCCTAGTATATCATAAAGGCCAGGGATCGGCGAGCTCTCAGGTCTCTCCTTCGCTGTAGCTACCATTGCTAACGTGTGGGTTCCAACGCATTGTAGCAGCGCTGTGTACAACTGTATCTACTGTTCCAAGATATTTTTAAAAATAAAAATATATTTATTCTATTATAAAAAATAACAAAAAATATAAATCGCTCATCTATTCTCTCGAACACATGGGATTAGAAAAATCCAGCGTCTTACTGATAAACTCCAGTCGTCGAACAAAAAATTCTCGTGATCTCAATTTTTTTCTTTCAGATTAGTACTTTTTACTTGTTTTCTACAAAATAATTTTAGACACAAACACATATTCTGTGCTGCTATTCAATTACCTCTGTATGTAATTTTTCCTTTTGCACCTCTCTCATTTATTTTCTCGTACATATGAGACTAGAAAAATCTAACATCTTCCTCCGGAAACTCCAATCACCGACCAAAAAATCCTTGTGACCTCAATTTTTTTCAATTTAGTACTTGTATTAATCCTTACTAAGTACATGTTTCTTACGAAATAATAATTTTAGACAATAAACATGTATATATTATGCTACTATTCAATTATCTCTCCATGTCGTTTTCCTACCCGCACCTCCATTTGCATTATAGTATGAATGGACGAATCATAACAAGCCAATCTGGCTAGTATAGTCTAAACGAACCTCACCATCAGCTGACGTGTAAACCACAGCTACACTAAAGGGAGTGTCGCTTTTAAATGGGACAGGAATAATTGTAGAAGTCATCCATAGTGAATACTGCATCGCACTAGATTGCACTTTGCCACTGGCTGGGCAGGCTGACAAATCAGTTCACATCGTTATCATACACACACTTGGTCCTAGAATATGAAACCGTGAGACAGAGACAGGCCTTCTAGTGGGCCTGCTGGATCCCCTCAAATGGGCCGACGTCGTAAGGCCCAAGGCCTCCGTGGCGCGGGCCCACGGCGTACCACTCGCAGGCGACATGCTAAAGAACAGAGAACTGCTCCAGCGTTTTTCCTGTCGTCCTGTACTGGAAGGGGCACAGCGGACGTCCAGCTTTACGTGACGTGACCAAAGCAGAGGATCCGAGTCCGCATGGTTCGCCTGCGGGCATCGATAACACTGTAGGCCGCAATTCATACCTGCATGTGAAATACTTGACATGAACATGCAAGATTTTGACCGTGGGGTAGATTGGCAATGGAGGTACGCGCGCCATTGCTGGGACATGCATGCTTGAATGGTTATTCCGTTGGGCTAGTTCTTCGACCTAACTTCTTAAAATTGGATTTATGACGTGTCAGCCCAGAGGCTTCACAAGCCTATCTGGCTAGCATCATGCTTCCGTGTATTTTTCGGTCTAAGCGATGGATCACCGAGGGAGTCTGTTGTTTCTCCCAGATGTGACAGACGAAACATGACACGAAAATGTCTGGACCGAAAGAGGAACCAAACTCCAAAACCGTCATCTCACCATATGCTATCAACCCACTTGCACTTGTTTCTTCTCATGAGCACACATCAGATCAACAAAAGACGACAGCCAGGCCGGCGATGGTTGGTGCATCACCGGCAGCGCCACCATGGATCTTGCTCTGCGCGCTAGGTGCCCTGCCGCTCTGCGGTGGGTCTGGCGAGCTCTGGAGCGGGCCTTTCTAGGTCCGCGGAGGTTGGGGGCACGCCCTGCACGTGCAGGCCCTCGAGTTTTTTTATTTATATATATATTTTAATTAAAAATTTAAATAAATAGAATTTTTTAGAAAAATTGTAAAATTAGACGTCTAAGAGGGTTGCAGCCCTTCTCGAAGGCGGTTAGGTCTCCTTACTGCCTCCTAAGAGAACGGTGGTTTAACCGCCTGCTCAGAGGGCTACAGCGACCTGCTCGACCGCGTCGAGATGGCTGCCCGCCCGCCTCCCCCTTTCTCTATAAAAGGGCGAAAATTGAGGGTAAATCCTCATTTTAATCAAAAAAAAAGAAAGCTCTGAAGAGGGAGGAGAGGAGAGGAAGAGAGCGCGGCGAAGCCCTACTGCATTTGATCCGCAGATTTGAAGATCACTTTTCGGTAAGTTCTTGTATACTTTTTATTGTTGTTAATAAGTACAGTAGCACTATATGACATAGGGTTTAGATATGTATGACCTAGGATTTAGAAAATGCTGTATTTAGTAGAAAATTATCAATATTACTTACGATATGGTAGGATAGCAATTAAATACAGAATATTATTTGTAGTATGGTAGTTTTGAATATGTAGATTGTACAGAGTAATAATTGTAGGGCAGCATTGTGTGACATAGGAACTAGCACTGTATGATAACGGTATGACTTAGGATTTAGGTTTAGAAAATGCTAGTTTACTGTGAATATTAATTCGGACATGGTATGATAGCTATTAAATGTAGATTGTATATATTAATATTTGTAGGTAAGCTTGGTTAGGGGTATTATTGACGGCGAGAATTCAGACCTAATCAACGAACCGATAACCGGTCGGTTTACACGGTTACCGACTGCATTTAACGATTTATTGATCGATGTTAACGATAACTAAATTGACATAAATTCGAACAAATTGGTCATAAATTGACTGTATTACAGCAGTAACTGACCACATTACTTGAATTTCGGTAAAGTTCAAGGAATATCAAAAAAAAAATCAGAAAAAAATATGGCATGAGACTTGTTATGTTTTGTTTGATCAGGAAATGTTTTGGCATGACCTTTACTATATTTTGGATATTTTCAAGGAAACAAATAAATACTAATAACAATACGAGCATGACCATATAATTGTTTCATCGAACATATGCATACATTATATAAGTAGCACCTTAAATTAATAAATGTGTCGAATATCATGGTATGTAAATAAAAGTAGTTGCAGAAAGTAAATTATCATCACCTTCAGTACCACTAGCTTCTAACGGGGGACGATTAAATTCGCCCACCGTGCCTCTCCTCTTTCTTCTCCCTCTCCGCCTCACTGCGTCACCGGCCGCCATTTCCCCTCTTCAGGAAATATCCCTGCGCGCCCCGGACGGCCTCCGCTTCTCCCGCTCTCTCCTTTCTCTCTCGCTCTCTCTCCGTCCATGCTCGCGCGCTCATGCAGCGTGACTTTCGTGCCCTGCCCGTGCGTGGACGGCGCAGAGCGCCCACACCACGGGAAACACGATGGGTGCCGCCCCACCGCCTTGCCGCTGCGCTATTCGTTGATGTCCACCCGACGTCACGTGCTCACCGCTTCACTGCTCTCTCTTCCTCTATAAATAGCGCATCTCGCCCCCCCCCCCTCCTTTCCTTTTCCTTGCTTTCACTGCCGCCACTGCCATTGCACACCATCGTAGCTCACCGTCATTGATCCGTTGTCCACAAGCCGTCGAGGAGCTCTAGGGCCACGCTGCCGTCCTAGTGCCACTCTCCGTTGGCTAGAAGCCTGACGGGAGACCGTCTGAGCAAGAGCCGAGCAGAACCGTAGCCACCCCTTCGATGAGTTTCCGACCACCACTATGTCAGTCGCCGTCTCCGAGCGTGGTGCGTACTCCAGACCCCTAGCACTCCCTCGAAGGTAGCTGGTTGCCGCCCCCGTACCTCCTTTTTGTGTAGCCAAACGCCGCCATGCTTAAGGCCTTCTGTCGCTATCGGAGGATGAACTCCTCGAGCGGGGATCCTGAGGGACCCCATTTGAGATTCGGCCGAGGGGGGGGGTGATTCTGAATCTACCTCGTACGTGGATTTAATGCGAATATGTGAGATGTAGGCGGGATGGATGATCGACTGCTAGTGGGAGTAAATGCTCGAGGGATTTTAGACAGGTTCGGGCCGCACGGAGCGTAATATCCTACTCTTGTGTGTATGCTATTAATGCTTTGGGAATGCCTCTCTCTGGATCTCTGTATTACAAGGTTTTTTTTGTCTAAGTCTAGAGCTTCGGTCTTCAAGTGCCGACCTCTAACTGTGTGCTAGAGCTTCTTCTTCTTCGATTCGTTCTGGCTCATCTTTCTCCGGAGTGTACCCCCCTTTTATCCTGTTCGGAGAGGTTTGGCGTGCCCAGAAAGGAGGGCACGAGTTCCCATGAGCCATAAATGGAAAGCAACCATCATGGAGCTGCAGTTTGACGTGACAAGGGGTTGAAAATACGCCCTCGGCCAGTCCTGTCGCCCATTACGCCAACTTTAGCAGGTGCAGCAGGGGGGCCCACCGGGCAGCCACCGAGCAACCTTGCATGCCCGCCCGGTCAGAGCAGGTCTGACACAGCAGGGTGACAGGCGATATGCCTCGAGCCCAGCGATGATATCTTCAAGCCGCGTAGGGTGACGTGCGATGGGACCCGTCGCATTAAATGTCCCCACGCCTTCCCGCCAGGCGGTGGCAGGGACTGACGTACTCAGTACGACAGGCGTGGGGGGAGTGGTTGTAAGTGACAGGCCACGCTCCCTCTTAAATGCAGCATCGGGTCTCTCACCAATTGACACCTCACAGCTGAGCCCTTGTGGGGTCCACCGGCAAGAGGCTTCTCAGGTCCTCGAGGAGCTCTGGGTGCTCGGGGACTACTGTTTATAGCCCCGAGCGCCCTCTCCCGGATATGTCTCTTCTCGGGTCCTTGGGGAACTACAGGTACTCGGGGACCACTGTTCATGGCCCCGAGCACCCCTCCCGGAACTGGCTCTTCTCGGGTCCTTGGGGAACTACGGGTACTCGGGGACCACTGTTCATGGCCCCGAGCACCCCTCCCGGAACTGTGTCTTCTCGGGTCCTCGGGGAACTACGGGTACTCGGGGACCACTGTTCATGGCCCCGAGCACCCCTTCCAGAACTGGGTCTTCTCGGGCCTCGGGGAGATGGTCTCTAGGGGAAGGCGCCACGTGGCATTTGCTGTCCTGGCCTCGGGACTCGGGGACCCCTGGTTCCCATGTCACCAACAGCAGCCTCTGGGCCCATCAGCAGGCGATGGCCCAGAGACTGCGGATGGGGCCCTATTTCTTCGAGGTTGATCACAGCATCGGTGCCACATGGCTTGTCATCAGGCGCCAAACCCTTGCGGTCTTTGCAGTCTTTTTGGCCCAGGCTCTTGGTACAACCCAGGTGGGAAACCGAAAGGACGCGTGCCCTTCCGACTTCCGAGGGGAGTGATAACGAGGAGGGAGGCGCTTGTGGCAACCGCGCGGATCGAGGGTGGCGTGCCTAGCAACCGCGCGGATCGAGAGAGATGCGCCTCACAAATTGCACCGAGGAATGTGCCGTTTGAATTCCCCACGATATATAAAAAGGAGAGGGGCAACGAACCGTTACCCCCACGCCATTCTTGCGGTTGCCATCCTCTGCCTTCGTCTTCCTTGCGCACCGGGAGCTCTCTCTTCAGCCCACGGCGCACCTTGCTTCTAGCCTCTCCCAGCACACTCCCCACCCCAAAAAATGCCGAGGGCAGGAAGCGGCCGCCGGGACGCGTCAAGCTCCAACAGCGTCCTGCCGAAGTCCCGCCTCATGAATGAGGAGGGGGCAGAGAAGGTCCGCAAGTTGATGGTCCCCGCTGGTCAGCGGGAGACGTCGGTAGTGACGTCGGCCAACTTTTCGCCCTCCGCGCGCAGGCCGGGGCGGATCGTAATCTTTGTCTCTTTCGTCACCGCCGGGTTGGTGCCGCCGTTCTCGACGTTCCTCCTGCAAGTGCTGGACACGTTCGACGTCCAGCTGGCCCACCTGAGTCCGAACTCAGTGGTCATCCAGGCGATCTTCGCCCACTTCTGTGAGATGTTTGTGGGAGTGCCGCCGTTGGTCGCGCTCTTCCGGCACTTCTTCATTCTTCGAGCGGCCGGGAAGAATAAGGGATCTGACGAGGTGGAGGTTGTCGGCTGCTGCAACTTCCGCCTGCGGGAGGGACTCGACGACGTCTACATCCCGCAAGTGTTGCACGACAAATGGGACGACCGGCACCGGGATTGGGTCTACGTCGACGTCAGTCCCGATGACTACCTCTCATTGCCCCAAACATCGGCGGAGCCCCACAGGCCGATCTGGGAAGCGGCCCTTGCGGAGGATGAGCGCATGAGCCCGGTGCTGAACCGCATCGAAGACCTGCGCTGGGCGGGGCTTACCTCGCTAATGGTGGTCGCCAATTACCTGCGTCGCCGTCTGGCCCCTCTGTGGGAGCGTGCTCGCTTCGCCTGGATGTACACCGGCCCGGGCGACTTGACGAGGACCTGCATCGGCGAGGAGGGGGACCTCGATGAGGGGGCCCTAGCAACCCTGCTGAAGGTGGTGACCGGCATCGACGACCTCGCTCGGGTGGTCCTGCCACGCGAGGAGCTGGCGCTTTGCGCAGACCCGGGCCGGGCGGCTCTGCACGCGTCAATGCTAGCCTTCGACGCCTAGGGGCTGGTGGACCGTCTGGGGCGTCGGGACCCCGGGACTATACAGATCCCCAGGGTGGATGACAACGGAGGGTGGGGTGCCACCGCCGAGGACAGCAGGCCGGCGACCCGAGGCGACAAGGGGAAGCGTCCCCGGACGTACATCCCTCAGCCATCCTCATCCTCATCGCCGTCACCTCCGCGACAACGGCCGGCAGTAGGCGGCGCGACGGCGGGCAGCCGAGGCGGCCAGTCTTTGGGAGCGGACTCCGGGATGGAGGCTGAATCTAGGGCGCAGCAACCCGGGGGCCAGAGCCCGGCTAGCAGTGCAACAGCTGGCGACCGGACCGACCAGCCTTCGGAGGCAGGCTCCAGGGTGGCCGCCGGGGCCGGCCCACGACGGTCCAAGGGCCAGAGCCCTCCCCCAAAAAGGAGGAGGGCAGAGCCCAGGCCTGAGCCAAAGCCGCAGAGCCGAGATTTCTGGATCCCGTAGTCCCGATGGCAGTACCGTGGGCCCAAAACCACGTAAGCTCCCTTTCTGTCTCGAGCACATTTTGCCCGGATTTTGGCTAGTTACTAACCTGTTCTTGTTTCAGGCCACCCAAGGACTCTGCCGGAGGCCAGAAGCCCCCGGAACAGCCGAGGCCAGCCCCTGTCCCTGGGCCGAGAACACCGGCGGACCCTGAGCCGAAGGCTCCAACCAGCTCTGAGCCAAGAGCCCCGGCCGGTCCCGAGCAGAGAGCCCTGGCCGACCCTGCCCCGAGCCCTCCGAGGAAGGAGCGAATGGCCGCAGGGGAGGTGGTCGCAACAAGGGCAGTGCCGACGCGGCCGCCGTCGGGGTCCCCGAGTGCCTCTGCAGAGAGGGCTCGCCCCCGGCCGTCTTCTGGCCAGGCCCCGGAACCCCTCGCCGAGGTGCTGGGAAGCGCCCGGGAGGTCATCGGGTGGCTCTAAGCGGCCATTGCGGCAGAGTGGTCCAAGCTCGAACAAGAGCGTGTTGCCCTAATCGATGAGAGGGTCCGGCTGGAGGAGGCCTGAAAGCTGTTGAAGACCCGCATAGCCTTGGCGCACGCGGCCTACGAGAAGTCCATGCGTGAGGTGGTCGAGGAGCGGGAGGCACTGGAGGTGGCCCGCGATTAGGCCGTTGCCACGCTGGAGAAGGCCAGCCGCTTGGAGCAGCTCACAGCGGAGCGTGACCAGGCGTCGACGAGGTGCGCCGCAGAGCTGCTCGCTCACGAGCGGCAGGTGGTTTCTCAGGAGGAGGCGGCCAGCAAAAGGGAGGAGGTCGTGTGGTCTGCCCGGGCGGACTTGTCCTTCCAGAATGACAAGCTCGAGCGCGGCCGTGCCGATGTCCTCCGCTGGGAGGAGCAAGTCGCGCTACGCGAGATAGACGTCGACATAACGTCACTGGCACTTGACGCCCAGGAGCAGCAGATCGCGCGGCGGGAGGCGGATGCCGACTTGGCATCGTCAGCACTCACCACCCGGGAGGAGCTGGTCGCCAAGCTGGAGACCGACCTGGCTGCCCAAGAGCAGGCCGTCAAGGCCCGGGCCGAGCAGCTGGAGCGAGCCCAGACCGAGGCGGCCGCCCAATGCCGTAAGGTCTCGACTATGAGGGGCATCCCTATCAGCGCCGCCGACGGCACCAGCCTCGAGGCCCGGCTGAAGAATGCCGAGGACGAGCTCGAGATCATCCTCTCAGAGCGGACGAACGTGAAGCTGATGATGCGGGACATCCTTCAGCAGGCATGGGACTCCGTGGAGGCAGCCGGGCTTGGGCGCGTGTTCGTGGGTGACCAGTCGCTGGATAAGGAGTCCCATGCCTGCTGCCGAGACCCCGCCTTCCCGTTGGAGCCAGCCCGGCAGGGCGTGGTTGAGGCAGAGGAAGCCGCCGCCCGGGAAACCGTCCGCGATGTCGCCACCGAGGTGGCGGAGTGTTTTGTGCGGGAGCCGGGCCCGAGCAGCAACAACAGCAGCGACGCGTGCTCTCCTCCTGAGCCTATAGATTGTTAGTGTTTTTTGTTTTTTGGAATGTTGTAAATATGGGAGTGATCCCCTCCTGAACGGTCCTGTTAATATAATAGAAACCACTCTTGGGAATGTAACTCCGCTCTGTACTTGTTCTTTATGTTGCTTGCTTTTTGCTTGATGTCCCGAGAGGCACTGGTCGGGTCGAGCCCGGCAATCTTCCCCCAAGAAGTTAGGTTACCCCGACCACTCATCGTTCGTGTAGTGGGACCACCTGAGCATCTAGCCCCCGAGCCCCCGCGAGTGCGCAACTGCTGAGTCAAGAGACACAAACATGGACTTCTTTGCTCGGGAGACAAATCCACCTGGCACGGTGCACATCATGACCAGTGAACACCTTTTACCCAGCGACCTCTCAAACAAATAGTTTGAAGACGCGTGCGGGCGGAAATGCGACCAAGAGTCCCCATGGTTTGGTGGTGTCCGGGGTAGGACGGACCAGGCCGAGCATTGACAGCCCGCCCCTAAGGTCTAGGCGGTCCCGACCACTCATGTTCGAGCGGTAGGATTACCCGAAAATCCCAGAGGCTCGGTAGTGCTCAGGGTACTGCCAAGACGGGCGGGCACCACAGCCACCATAAAGGACCTAGGTCAGCCATCGCCGCCTGTACGGTACACCGACTACTGTCTGTTTTTGTCGTTCTGGAAAAGCGAGCACATGGGCGGGGTTTTGCGCGCGAGGAGACTATCTCGCCGAACAGATTAGCATGTGAGGGTGCCGAGGATAACTCGGGAACAATAGTTTATTGCGTACATATGAAAGGAAATTCATATCACTTTAGTAACTCACCGGGTAGGTGTCTGCCTTCCGGCCGATCGGGCTAGGGAAGGGTAGATGTCCTGAGCTCGGGGCGCCCGTGAACATGGGTTCCCCTATGCAGAGCTCCTAAACCCTAGGACATCCTTTTAGCACTCGAGCACTGCAAACCCGGTAATAGAACCAGGGCCTAGGCGGTCCCGACCACTCATGTCCGAGCGGTAGGATTACCCGAGGACCCTGGAGGCTCGAGCAGCGCCCTAGGCACGGAGGCCCTTGTAGTCGGGCTACTTGGTTCTCGAGCATTGATCTGTAAGCTTGAAAAATAAGCAAAGATTATTTGCTTGGTGCGCTCTGTTAGTGCGGTACTCATTATAGACTGCTCTCGTTTTTGACCCGAGACCTCTCAAATACCCGGACCGGCGAAGTGTACAGACAGAGGCATAACCAAAAGGTCCAATGGTTCGGTGGTGCCCAGGGTACGACTGACCAGGCCGAGCACCGACAGCCCGCCCCTAGGGTCTAGGCGGTTCCGACCACTCATGTTCGAGCAGTAGGATTACCCGAGAACCCCAGAGGTTCGGTAGTGCTCGGGGTACTGTCATGCAGCCGGGCACTAGCCTACCACAACAGACTTAAGTCAGCAGTCACTGCCTACGCGCATATTGACCGGGATCCCTTTTTATCAGCGGGAAAAATGAGAGAGCGTGTTTTTCTCGCACAAATCGAGCATCTCACCAAACAGATTAAACATATGGATTCCAGAGGAAAAACTCGGAATATGAGTAATATGAGCATATATTGACAATTTGTACAGAAGTGCTAACTTACATGGTTGGTGGCAGCCCCCGGCCAACTTGGCAGGGGAAGGCCCCTGTCCTGGTTGGCCTGAGCACAAACATGCCGACTTATGGATAAAACTTGCGTAGATGCTCGATGTTCCACGCATTTGGGAGAGGTTGCCTGTCCTCCGTGGCCAGCCGAAACGAGCCTTATCGCGGGGCACCGGTCACGATGAAGGGGCCTTCCCACATGGGGGAGAGTTTATTCTTTCCTTCGCGGGTCTGGGTGCGTCGGAGAACTAGATCCCCAACTTCGAGTGTCCGGGCCTGGATGTGACACTGATGGTAGCGCCGCAGGCTCTTCTGGTATCTGGCGGCTCGTCGCCGACGCTACTCCAAGTAATCAACGTCGTCGCGTCTTCGCTGTTCCAGTTCGCCCTCTGAGTAAGCATTCACTCGAGGGGAGCCGAGCGTGAGCTCGGAGGGGAGGACCGCCTCGGTGCCGTAGATGAGGAAGAAAGGCGTCTCCCTGGTGGCCCGGCTTGGCGTGGTCTGGTTGGCCCATAACACAGCATGCAGCTCGTCGATCCACCCTTTCCCATGCTTTGCCAGCACATCGTAGGTCCGGGTTTTGAGCCCCTTCAGTATCTCGGCTTTTGCACGCTCGACTTGCCCATTGCTCCGAGGATGAGCAACAGAGGCGAAGCAAATATTGATTCCGAGGTCCTCACGGTATTCCCCGAACAGGGCACTCATGAACCGGGTGCCATTGTCGGTGATGATCCTGTTCGGGACGCCGAAGCGACTTGTGATACCGCGGATGAATTGAATTGCCGTGTTCTTGGTAACCTTGACAATTGGGACCGCCTCCGGCCACTTGCTGAACTTGTCGATGGTGACGTAAAGGTACTCATAGCCCCCGATTGCTCGGGGGAATGGACCCAAGATGTCCAGCCCCCAGACCGCGAAGGGCCAAGACAGGGGGATGGTATGGAGAGCCTGAGCTGGCTGGTGAATCTGCTTTGCGTGGAATTGGCATGCCCTGCAGCGCCGAACCAACTCGGAAGCGTCCTGGAGAGTTGTAGGCCAGTAGAAGCCTTGCCGAAAGGCCTTCCCGACCAGCGTGCGGAACGATGAATTGCCACCACAGTCGCCCTCGTGGATCTCAGTGAGGAGCTCACTGCCTTCTGCCCGGGTGATGCATTTCAGGAGGACACCGTCCGTGCCGCGCCGGTAGAGATCCCCATCTACTATGGCATAGCGTTTGGACTGCCGTGCAATCCTCTCCGCAGAGGTATCATCCCCGGGAAGGATGTTTTCTTTCAAGTACCCTCGGATCTCGTCGATCCACGAGGCATCTTGAGAACCACCGGCAAGCGCAGCGCACTCACCGGGCGGTGGCACCCTGACGGGACCTCCCACTGAGGGTGCTAACTGGGTTCCCCCAACTAGGCTCGAGAGTTCCCCTTCATCTTGGTCGGCAGGCAAGACGGATGGCTGTGTGAGCCTTTCTTCAAAGGCTCTGGCTGGGACGAGCGCCCGGGCAAAGGCCAGGTGGGAGAGGTCATCGGCCAGAGCGCTGTCGCGGTGAGGTATGTGCCGCGGCTCCAGGCTGTCAAAGTGCGCTCCAGCCTCCTGACTTCCGCCACGTACGCCGCCATCTGTGGGTCTGCGCACTGGTATTCCTTGGATACTTGGTTGACCACCAGTTGGGAGTCTCCTTTAATGAGCAGCCGCCGGATCCCAAGGCCCACCGCTGCACGGAGGCCAGCGATGAGACCCTCGTATTCCGCCATATTGTTGGTCACTCGGAAATGCAACTGCACGACGTACTGGAGTACTTCACCCGTTGGGGAGGTGAGCACCACTCCAGCCCCCACGCCTTTCAGCGTGAGGGAGCCGTCAAAGTGCATGACCCAGTACCCGGACCCATCTTGCCCGGGATATGCGGACAACTCTTCATTGTCGATTTCGGAGACCGGCGTCCACTCTGCCACGAAGTCGGACAGAGCCTGGCTTTTGATTGCGTGGCGGCTTACGAAGTGCAGATCAAATTCTGCGAGCTCGACTGCCCACTTGACAATGCGCACAGTGCCTTCTCGGTTCCGCAGGATCGGCCCCAGTGGGTATGTGGTTACCACCGAGACCTTGTGCGCCTGGAAGTAGTGGCGCAGCTTCCTGGAAGTGATGAGCACTGCATAAAGTATCTTCTGGGCTTGGGGGTATCTTGTCTTGGCGTCTTGGAGGACTTCACTGATGAAGTACACCGTGCATGCAGATCGTGGCTGCTGCTGGGAAGCAGCAGCGACTGGGGCCTCCTGAGCGAGGGGCTCCATTTCCTCACTGGAGCTGGAGCCGGAGCGCCGGAGACGATGGCCACTAGCCATTTTTCCTGTAGGAGAAAACAAACAAACAAATTCAGGGATGCTTCCCTCGTACCTGGCGCGCTAGCTGTCGGAGGGTTAACTCCTATCGCAGGGATCCTGAGGGACCCCTTTTTAGAGATTCGGCCGGGGGGATGATTTTGAATAAGTTTGCCGGAGAAATAAATGGGTACGAATGCGATGGCTGGTGGGGTAGAATGATCCGGTGTGGAATGAAGTAAATGCACTGGGGGTTTAGACAGGTTCGGGCCGCATGGGGGCGTAACACCCTACTCCTGTGTGGATACTATAAATATCCTGAGAATGTCTCTCAGGAATGTGCTAGTTACAAGAATGTATGTCTATCCTAGAGCCTGGGGCTCCTTGTTCTTCGGTCTGTGTGTATCTATTGGCTTTGGGTGCTCTTGGACTTCTCGCTTCTCTACTTCCTTAACTTCTTCAACCGTGCAGAGCTTGCCGAGCTTTCAAGAGTTCCCAGACTTCTTTCGCTTTTCTTTGTCCGTGCTGCCGGCTGCTTTAAATACCCACCGACGGTAGCGTGCCCCGAATGGGAGGGCACGAGTTCCAAGGCACCATAAATGGAAAGGGAGTCATCATAGCCTCTGTGCGAAGTGACGGGGGTTGAAAACGCGCCCCGCGCCCGGTTATCAGTCGTCATGATGGCACTGGCAACGGGCGCCATGGAGAGGGCCCACCGGGCAGCCACAGAACGGCCCGGCGTGCCCGCCCTGTCTTGTTCGCCTGCCATAGCAGCGCGGCAGACAGAACACCTCGGGCCTTGCGATGTTATCCCGAGGCGCGTCGGATGGCACGGGATGGGACCCGTGCATTTAATGTCCCAACGCCCTTCTGCCAGAATATGGCAGGAACTGACACCGAGCGTGGCAGGAGCAGTTGGAGGTGACAGGCCACGCGCGCTCTTAAATGCAGCCTCAGGCCTTTCACTAGCTGACACCTCATCGCTGGACCCCTGAGGGGGCCACTGACGGAGGGGCTTCCTGGGTCGTCGGGGAACCGAGTGCTCGGGGATCACTGTTCACCTCCCCGAGCACTCTCTCCCGGGCATGCTTGTACGGATCCTCGGGGTACTGAGTGCTCAGGGCCCGCTGCTCGCAGCCCCAAGCACTCTCTCCCGGAACTTCCTTCAGTGGGTCCTCGGGGTACTCGGGTGCCCGGGGGGCTACTGCTCGCAGCCCCGGGCACACCCCTCCCGGTACTTGGTTCTCCTGGTCGTCGGGGGACTTGGGTGCTCCGGGGTCATTGTTTACCTCCCCGAGCACTTTCTTCCCATCACTTTGTCTTCGCAGATCATCGGGGAACCCGGGTACTCGGGGACCACTGACTGTGGCCCCGAGCGCCCTCTCCCGGGACTTAGTCTTTTTTACCTTGCAGAGGTGACCCCGCGGGATGGCGCCACGTGGCGGATTGCTGGCCTGGCCTCGGGATTCGGGGACCCCTGGTTCCTGATTCACCGACACATTGCATCTGAGTTGAATTGATTAAACAGTTAAGTGATATCTCCGAAGAGACGTATTCCATAGCGACATCTCCGAAGAGGTGTATTTCATCCTAAACATGCTAGATATCATGACGTCGTTCGACGTTAATATTGATAACGACAAGTAAGTCCTAGGGTGATATGTATTCTAGATAAGACATTAAGGTATGGCGATTATTTGACAGGATTTAACTATTGCAAACAGTTGAAAAGCGTAATACATAGCACATGCGATAATAAGTCATGTTTTAAGTTGATCAATAAGATTATTGAAAACATGGGTTCAAAATGATCAAGGAGATAGGACTTGCCTTGATAAAGGTAAATTTTTGAGCCTACGCAGATTAATAATGAAAAGTGCACGACAACTAAGCAACGAAACACCAGAACAAAACCAAAGGAATAACAAAGCGAAAGAAGAGCGACGGGGAAACGATGAAAGCTAACCTAGCTAAAAGACGATTGACAACCCTTCGCTAACCAAAACTGACGTATGGAGCCTAGCGGGGTTATCTAGTGAAGCTAGGTCAAGTTCTTAACCTATTTGTTTTGTTGACTTAAGAGAAAGCAAAACAAGTCATGATTAACTAGGTGAGCGTCTAATAGATTAACTGTTAGAAGCAACAATTAGGGTTTCTACGTGTAGGTGAGTGCACGTGTGTATATGTATGTGTCATACTTACGTCAATATGCAAGTGAGCATGTATATATAGTAAGTATAACTCTAGGTGGTTAAAACTATACGTGCTTAAGTGTCGTGATTAATTAATCTAACCTACAGCACTAATCCAAGGTTATCTAGTAATTATTCTTAATAACCTATAGCACTAAATGCCACTCTAATTAAGCTATATTTTATTTCTATCATAAAATCATTTATGTAAGTAATTAATTAGATTAAACTATTCTTTAAATCTAATTATTGCTTATTAAAAGGGTAATTAATTACTAACGTTAAATTATTCTATTATATTCTAAAGACTGGTACTTATTTATCTAGCAGATACATTGGTTAACTTATTACATAAAGTATACTAAGATTAATGTATAGCCTATAGCATGAAGTAACAATCTATTCTAAACGTTTAATTAAAAGATTAATTCTTTAGTTATTCTAAAAACTATTCTTTAATTAACATAAGGATTAAACCTATACTTAAGATATGTTAACATATCCAACTAAACCACCATTATAACCTAAACATGGTTATTGAATTAGCTAAACTCAACTTTATTTAATAAAAAATGACATCTAATTCTAGGTTAAATGCTGTGTGAATAAATACCGGACGAGAAAATAAAAAGAGCTTCAAAAGTTAATAATTTGTCATGGAGATAGATTATGATTTTAGAGGAATATCGACGAAAGAATCGCGAAAATTAGAGTTAAAACGGAGAAGATATGGCTATCGGAAGTTTTGTCAGAAAGAAAATCCTAGAAAAAAAGGGGCACTATTTTGCAGACTTGGTCCACGGGACTTGTGAGTTGTGAGGGTGCTTCACGGTGGACTGGAGCCACGGACTGGTGTCCGCACTGTGTGGTGGACTCGATCCATGGCTTGGTGGACTGGAGGGAGTTCAGGTGTGCGGTCCACCATGGATCCGAGGCTAGTGGACCAAAGGGCTCATTCGGTCGGTAGAGCCCGTGTGTCGGTGGCTCTCACTGGAGTGAGGCTGGATAGTGGGGCCCATGTGTAGGAGATAAGGGAGGGGGTGGCTCTGTGTGTGCAGCTCGAAGGGAGAGAGAAGAGCTAGAGAGGGGCAACCGGGAGAGGAGGAGGCTGGAGGGCGATTGGCTAAGCTCGTCGACGGCGAAAGAGAGGGGCAAAGCCAGAGGGAGGGAACCAGGGAAGAGAGAGGATGGAAAGAGAGAGGTTAGCCATGGTGAAGTCCGACGGGCTTTTTCTTGCGCATGCAGGATCGAGGGAAAGGGAGACCGGGGTGGTCGGGACGGCACTCTCCCGGCTACGCGCGCAACAGTGTGGTGTGGCGTGGCTACTCGTGCTAGTGAGCGACGACATGGGTCAGCGGCGCTCGGGATGGCATGATGCTGCGTGATGGCATGGAGTGGCTACACGCACACAACGGCGGTGCGCATGGTGGCATGCTCTGTGGTAGTGCGCTTGGAGGCAGCGTGGCACGCATGGCTATGCGCGGTGGAGCGGCATCGGTGGCTTGAGGCTGGGTGGAGCTTGGCTCGACGGTGTGTGCTGGTGACATGAGCTATCGATGCGGTGGAGGCCAGACCAACATGGAAAGAAGAGTAGAGGGAGATGGGCACGGTGCTCACCAAGGGTGGCCAATGCTCATAGCGATGGGATGGTGATGCGGTGAGAGCAGAGCGCGGCGCTCTAGCGATGGTGCTAAGGAAGGGCACTGAAGCATCTGGCCCCTAATTCGTATTTTGGCAAATCACCGATACCATGGGATAAATTTTGTGTGTCATCCTTTGAGCCATTTACTTTTATGTAATTTACTTTATGTAATTTATCTGTCTATTAGATTGTTGCATGTCACTCTAGGATTGCAAACCTTGATATAGCTCTTAGTTGTTTTCATATTGCTCTAGTGATTTTTTGTTTGTTTCCGTAAGTTTCGTTGATCGCTTAGTAATTAGTTTTAAAAACCATTTATTTAACCCCTCTAATTAGTATCTTAGATTCTACAAATGGTATCAGAGTCTAGGACCCCTTTTTATAGCGGATTTAACCATCCTAGAGTAGGATTATGGTCAGTGACACTCATGTCAATGTCGGGAAGCCTCCGTTTTTTAAGGGGTCAAACTATACCTATTAGAAGGCTATAATGACTGTATATCTTAAGGCTATAGACAATAAATTATGGGATATAGTGGATAAGAATTATGTAAATTTTGATCCTACTAATTTTACCGTTGAAAATAGGAATAATGCTCAAGATATGAATATTCTTTATGGTGCTTTAGATCTTAGTGAGTTTAATTGTATTTGCAAATTTGAGACCACTCATGTGATATAGGAAATGCTCAAAGAAATTCATGATGATATAATCATAGTTAAGGATACAAAACTTTTTATTTACAAAAGTAAACTTGAGAAATTTACTATATTTTCCAACAAAAGTATTGAAAAAAATATTAAATCATTTAAACAACATAATAAATGAGCTAAATTTACTCCACTTTCGGAGATATGCAACTCTTTTATACGACCACGCAAAGTACAATTCTAAATTTGGGAAATTGAGCTTCACACGGATGGTCTCGAAACATGAAGAAAGAGATTGACACGATTAGCAAGCTCTCTAGTCTTCTAGAACCAAATCGTATGGACACAAGTCTGCGAAGATATCCATTGTAAAACCAAGGGGCCCCAGGTGTACATCAGCACATGCCATACGTGCACTCTTGAGCCACCGATAGAATTGTCGTCGTGGATACGGGCACGTCAAGTACTTCCCTTTCCAGCCATTGAAACTCCTGTGTGGCCGTGTCAGCTTCGAAGGTGTTGCTTCTGTCCTGTTCAATTGGCTGTCCAACAACAATGCTCGGATTTCTTAGGGCCCAAGCACGGAGCCACGGACGTATACGGTGACATCTGTTATTAAGTAGCAAATCGACTAGAACATAAAGAATAACAATTTGGACTCAACTATTAGCATATGACGTGAGTACAGGCAGCAGAAAAGAATTCGTACTGCCAGTATAAAGAGGAACCAACAAGAACATATTTTATTGGCGCCATAATTTCTGTTGGGGTGATCTCTCGTCCTCCACTTTCATAGGATAACTCAAAGTCTATCGATGGTTACGTATTCGGATGATTACAGGGCTGTTTCAGATAATGCAGACGAAGATCGCGAAGTACCTTCGATCGAAGACTCAGAGGTGTGCTCGCGGTCCTGGCTATCCGCATCGACGAAGGCGACAGCAGGCCTTTGGTCAGAAGCCAAAGACTACACTGGTAATTTTGCTGATCGGAATGAGCGAAGGTAGCGGCACGTCTTCGGACTGGGACCGAGAATTAACTCATAGCGCCGAAGGGAATAAGCGAAGCCCGTGGTGAACCTCCGGGCTGATAGCTGAGAAGCCTTCGGCGGAATCTCGGGGTTACCGAAGACCGTGACTGGACGTCGAGGCACGCTTTAACTGCCCGGGGCAGAGTTGTAATTATGTAAATACGCTTGATTGTACCATAATATCCCCGAATATTTTAAGAATGTAGTAGATAAAGGGACAAAAAAACTGTAAACTCTGCGTGAAGTGATTAAGTACAGGCTATAAATAGGGTCATACTATATCCGAGACGGGAGCAATTAATTGAGACAGTTTACCCAAAACACATATCACCTTAAAAACCCTTCGACTTTCTCTATAAACGAAGGTTTACCTTATTTGGAACATCAGTTCCAACAGCTTCTTCCTACTTGATTCTTCTCTTGCGCAGACCTAAAATTCGGCAGAGCTCTGCCATTCATTATAATACGAGAGATCAAAACACACACAAGCCAGCCTCACCGGCTGGGACTGAGATAACTACAGGATCGTAAGCACGATAACAAAGAGATAAAAGAACAACTTAGTCAACAAAAGAAAAAGAGCAACACCTCATATTTGATCCTGGTTCACAGCAAGCCTCGCCATGGCTGCCTCCTTTGCCAAATAATGAACCACCGCGGTTGGAGCGAAGTAGGCTCCTTCAAAAATTCATTTGGACGGCATAAATAGCGGCAGCAGCCAGCGCATCCTCCTTGTCTTGATTCACAAAAATAGAGGGAGGACTGATCTGAACTGAATTTTTATTAGTAGACGAATTAATTAGCGACGTGATGGCCACAACGTGCAACTTCTCCGTTCGTACACAATCTCCCTTTACTCATTTCAAAGCTCAAAATCTAAACTACATAGAACATGTAAAATCACTATTCTGTTGTATATATACGTTTCAGGCCAACATGAGCAGAATGTTCAGAGCTTCCTCAACTTGATCTGAGCACCGTGTTGGGGGTGCAGGGTTAAGACGGTGTAAGGCGCGTGGGTGTAGGACGGCGAGAGCTCAAAGGAGAAGCGCTGGAGGATGGTGCACAGCGCCATCTTTGCTTCCAGCAGTGCGAAGTTCTGGCCGATGCAGATCCTGGGACCCCCGCCGAATGGAAAGAAGGCGGCCTGATACTTGGTCGCGTTGGAGATGCCGTCCGCGAACCTCTCCGGATTGAACTCGCTTGCGTCTTTCCCCCAGACGTTGGGATCATGGTGAATGAAGAGCATGGGCAGCAGAAGGTTCACACCTGCAGCATAGTTGATGCCACCGAGCTCCATTTCCTTGTATGTCCTCCTGGTTATAAAAGTCACCGGTGGGTATAACCTTAGGACCTCGTATAGAATCATGGTTACCTGAGCATACATAAAACAAGTTCAAGATTGTTGCCGCAGTTATACGACATGGAAAAACACAAGCTTTCCTATTTATTCCCTAAAAAGGTTCCGATTTAACAATGATCGGTGAGTTCTCTCCACCATGTTTCGGCAGCATATTCACAGATTCACATGGATTCAAGGTATCAATGTTAGCATATCTACGATTTAACCCAACCATTTTAGAAGTAAAGTAAACCAGTAGTTTTCCACCAGAATCACAAGCTCAGGATTATTAGCTAGCGTCTAATTGAATGAAAATAAAGCATTTCAAAACTTATCTACTAAATCCTACTTTATTTAGTTTCCATTTAACAAAGAAATTAGATGCAACTTTTAAATTTCACGATAAAATATAACATTGATTTTGTACTTACAATCTTCAGACGGCTCAAGCTATCAAAATCTGGTCTAGCTCTTCCAAAGTGGCTCAACACTTCTTCTCTTGCCCGCTCTTGCCACTCTGGGTGCATGCTTAGCACGATGAACGTCCAAGTAAGCAGGACAGATGTTGTCTCCATACCTGCGAAGTAAAATAACTTGCATTCCTCAATCACATCTTCTGTTGCCATTCCTAGATTCGCATTCCCATTTGATTGCCTCATGTTTGACTCCAGTAATAAGCCCAGCATATCATTGTTAGTACTTCTTTCGCCATTTTTAATAGCCTTCTCTCTTTTGCCAATTATTCCATGCAGAATTTTGCGGATCTCTCGATCAATTTCTCTCATCCTTCTGTTATTTTTGGTGGGCAAGAACCTGCATATGTTCAACAGTGTTACTACAGAACAAATTCATAATTGCTACAGCAAAACTGCGGCTACGGAAAGGAGAACAATTGCATTCTCTTATGCTGATTTCTTTTATCCAGTCTTTTCTCTCCCTACAACACTTGAGCAATGAATTTTAGGAGTAGTTAAAATGTTAATAGTGCTCAAAATATTCTTGCACGGAAAAACATCATTCTGTACCTCGCCCTTTACTAGAATTGATATAAGGTTACAAAAACATGGATAGGAGTAATTACTAAAATATTCATATGTAGAAACATGTAGGCGCTTGACAAATGCTTGGACATGTGACTTCACATGTATAAAATTTCTCTCCTAATTAGAGGAAAAAGAACAAACCAATATCCTGGGATAAATATTGTTTGGACAGATTGTATAAAACGTTCAGCTAGTTCTCCTTGCAGCTGGAAAATTTTCATCCCCTCCTGATAGCTGCTACCAAACGCGGTTCTTGAGATAACATCTCCAGTAAGATTCTGGAACTCAGGCCAGACGTCTATCTCAGAAGATCCCTCAGAAAGCATCGAATTCTCCCATCTAGTAATCATTTCGACAGAACAGGTAGAAAATACTGGCAGCATCCGCTGTGAATGAAACATCATCATTAGTCTACTATGGAGCGCATTATCCAATATACGACATGCTGCAATTTGAATTGAGAAAAAGAAAGTCATCTAAAGAGAAAGCAGCAAACAAATACCTTTATCTTCTCAAGATGGAAGGCAGGATTGAGAATCCTCCTATGCTTTGCCCATTTCTCGCCTTCATGATTTACAACCCCATTGGCTAGCAACTTTCCGATACGGCTACTCTTTGGTTTACCAAAGTGGCCAAACTTGTTAGACAAAACCTCCCTCACTAATTCCGGGTCTGAAACCATCACCCTTGGCGTCGGACCAAACCAAGTGAATGACATTTTCCCTGCATTAGAGTTTAAAATGTTTAAGTAAGAAGACTAGCAGACTGCATCCAAAGCATTTTCTTAGGAGGTGGTTGTCACAGGATATCATAATCGATAATTTTGTTACTTGCAATCAAAGTGCATGCTCTAAATGGATAGTTGGCCCTGTCAAGTGTCTAGTACACGCACACAAGTATCCCTGTATTCTTTTCAGAACATGTTGGCCCTGTCAAGTGTCTAGTACACGCACACAAGTATCCCTGTATTCTTTTCAGAACATACTGCGCGCTAGTTGATATGAGGGGAAATAATTGCAGCTCCTTTTCTCAACCTGTTTAGCCATACAATCTAGCTATTTTGGGCATGGTAACAGAATCACGTGACCTAGATGATTGTTCTGCTAAGTCTGTAACCCAGGCTAATCCCCAACATTACATCACGTTCTGATTACTGAACTTCCAATCTACTCCGTAACTTATGTGTGCCCCTTTTCGGAGTTCACGACGAACATATCGTAAGGGTCGCAATAAATCATGTTGCCTCAATACCAAAGCTACCAATTTTGGCATAACAAAAACGGAGACGAAAGGAATAATCTTTGGATGGGGGCAATGATTGGAGTGCATAGAAGTTACCGTATTCCTTCATGGAGTTGTGGAGCATGGGCTGCACGCGGGGGGCGATGTCGTGGCAGCCGAGCGGTAGCGGCTTCGTGCGAGCCTCCCGATTAATCCGAGCGTTTTCCCTCAGGTCGCCGGTGAAGAGGCGGTACCTGGTGCCCTTGAGGCCCTGGGCCCGCAGGGCCCGGTCCAGCCGCCGCGGCGTCCACCATGCCCATTCCAGCGTCCAGGCCGCCAGCCACAGCATCGCCGCGGCCGCCGCCGCGCCAGCCAGGGCCCACGGCGAGGCCTCCCGCAGCATGAGCAGAGCTCGGGTCGCCATTGGCTTCGTGGTGCAGTGGAATAGGAACAGAAAAGCAGAGAAGGGAGCAGGTGATGTACTCCGCTTAAATATAGGACGGCTGGGCCGACACGTCTGCATTTTGGCTACTTCACCTTTTGTACTTGAGTTTCCGTGGGTTTGAAAACAAAATTCATAAAGATTATTTTCTTTTTGCGAAATTCATAAATGTTACGTACTTCATAAACTTCTTCGAATTTACACATCTTTAGTCTAAAACTAAAACATGTATGTTGAAAATGACCTTTGTGTTTATTATTGCTGCTATTATTATTCATAAAATAGTAGTTACAACTAATGGTTTCGACAGGTTTTGGATTTCATTTACGGGACCAAAATCACAATTGGTGCGGTTTGGAAAAAACATCACCCCACTTTCTCAAATTTTATTCGTAAATTTTATTCTTTTAAGGTTTTGCAAGGTTAGATGTGGTGCATGTATAAAAAAAAAACGGAAAATCTAATCCAATCGGCGCATGCACGCTCACGATGACGACTGATCGAGAGCTAGCAGTACTCCCTGTGGGGTGGTGGACACAACCGGTGGGTAGATCAAACTTTGTACTTAGGACGATTTTTCGGAGTAAAAAAATGGTCCCATTCAACCATTGATATGCACACAACTTGATCTTTCAAAAGATTATATTGCAACATACTCTTAATTTAAAAGTAACACCTTTTAAGTATATCTATGATACCTTGAAAAACAATGGTGAGCTCCTAACTAACGCCAACTTATCTCTGTATCTAAAAATAGTAGGTGAGGTATAGAGTATACATTAAGTTAAAATTGATGTCGGCTTCACTCACATAATTTAACTGGAGATTGAGTTCTAAGGGGACTACGTCCCTCACGTAAGCGCTCTGATCGGAGGCGTAACTACCACATTGGTTATGATCTCACCCCATACAACACTATATAATTGACTAGGAGAGTTCGACTTAATCGCAGCTATTCTGCACCAAGCCATCATCAAGCTAGAGACATCTATAGGCTCATGTCTATCCTAAGGCTTTCACTGTGATGATTAGATGTTCAATCTAGAGGTTACCATTAATGAGAAAAGATTAGAACCTACACAATACAATAATACTCAAATCATATCTAGGATAAAATATAATCCTAAACTCTGTCATTATTTGAGAGAGAAAAAAGCAATGATTGATGTTGCTTATTTGGTTGAGCCAAGATAATTACAACGCCACATATTAATTGTAGCCATAGTTTGTGTAGTTGTACGACAAATAAAACTATATTTCATATCTAGTCACTACTACAAAACAGGTGAATAGTGTCGATTACAAAACCTCATTAGTGCCGGTTTTAACCTGACACTGATTATTCGACACCGATAGTTCGTGACTATCAGTGCCGGGTATGGAACCGGCACTAAAAATTACTATCAGTGTCGGTTTGTGGATCGAATCGGCACTGAGAATAGCGACTAGAGGGGGTGAATAGACGTCTCAACAAATTTCTTTCGAAATAGATAGTATTTTTCTATTTCTCACTCAACGCACCTCAAAACACTCGAGCGGAAGCAAAAGAATAAAAAAGACAAAGCAAGAAGATTAGCTTCATGGCAACATGACTCCACGGATGGAATATGAATCATAGATTCCATTCAAGACCATTCTATATGTCTTTGTGTAAAAAACTCGCAACTTTCAAATAAACTAGAGAAGATGGTTATCGGATAAGGTTATCCTTCAAGATGATAGTCTAATGGCAAAGGGACTCAAGACCTGCTCAAATATATGAGTATATGAGTGTTTAAGTCACTAGCATTAAGAAGAACAACTCTGCGAAGGTGAAAAACTACAACTGAAAGAAAAGATCACCGGGCAAGGAACCTCTCCAAGTTGATGATCTAGAGGCAAAGGTACTCAAAATCCATGAGTGTACACTCGTATGTGAATTTTTATACCTCTAACAATAAGAAGAGCAACCTCACAAGGTGCTGAAAATTCAGCTCAAAAACCAAAACGAAAATCACAAAGAAACACCGAAAATATGCAAACTTGCAAGGGAACCAATAGAGGGAAACTAGAAGGAGGTGAGCACAATAACATGAAGAAAAATAAACTTCATTGCAGCAGGGATCATCCCTATTTTAAACGGATTAAAAAAAATTCTCACAAAACTCTCACATAATACATAGGCTACGCACTCATCTTCCTCTCTACTAAAATCCTAACACAAGGCTCTTATATGGGTGGCATAAGGGGCTCAAATGGCTGATTCAAACTCTCTCATAGCCCTACCTCTCTATTCATAGGTCAAGGAAATTTAACCCCTAAGTTTACTAGCTTTTTCCCAAAATACACATCTCTTATAGTACACTCCTACCTACCACCGAGGATATTTTGGTCAATTTTCTTCTCCATTCATCGGACGGCGGCGGCGCCTTCACGACTTAGCTTCGCCTCGACGCAAGCTTCGCGATGGTGCCACGTACTACTCCAGTCCTCCCACAGTTTTAAGATCAAACCGTGAAACCGCCTACACGCTTCTCAAAACGTGACTCACCGCCTTGCTTACATCTTAAGCAAGTGCTTTGATGTTGATGCGTGTACTCTGTCATACGATTCTGACCGCTGGTAAGCTTCTCTCACTCCCGATCCCTCGAGCCGCTTAGTCACTTGTACCGGCATCCCTTTCGCTTGACTTTGTCAACACGTCGTCTCCATCCGCCTTCAATACTTTACTTGAGCTCCACGTGTCCAGCTAGGATCACCCTTGACTCCGCCCAACCTCCTTAATCATCTGGCAACAAGCACTCCGCTTTGCACGATCATCCTACCGTCGACCGCTAAGTTGCATCCATCATCTGCACACCATGAGACAAGAATATCTCCAACTCCAATTCCAATTCCAATTCCAATTCCAATTCCAATTAATCCATAATCAATATGCTCAAATAAAATCTAAAATCAATTCAAATCACATCAAAGCTCATGCAAAACCGAAGATAATCAAACCAAATAAATGATAATATCAATCATTTATCACAAATAAATCAAGACACATTTCAACTTGATTTCTCATTTCTTATAAAAGCCAATAAACAAAAACCATAAACCGCTTTCAGAAAAACCGCTTAAAAAAACGATAAACTTCAATCGTACCAAGTATGATGCCATCGGGGAGACCAGAGCTAGGTGATCTCGATCGATGATCAGGGCAGTAGTATTACCCGCAAATACGCGGGCCACAAGTATAAAATAATTTAGCTGGTGCGAAGGAGTCACGCACTGCGTCACGGGCCGGCAGGGCCATCTGAAGGCGTGCAATAGAGTCATACTTGTCAGGTGAGGTTGAGATGAGATGACGAAAGCGCTTGCGTAAAAGCTCTTGTCCTGCCCTGCATGTATGGCTGTACACCCCTGCCTCCGTGGACACTTGATGCTTCGGTGAAGACCAAAGCAGGCTTCAAGCACGCTGCACGGTGAGTCGCCGAAATGGCTCCATCGCGAACATACTGGCACTGAACGAGACAGCCCGATCAAGACCTTTAACCGGGCCAGTTCTGTGTGCATGGTAAACATACGCATGGCCTTCGGGGCATGCGTGTACGGTGTGCGAAAGGGGAAAAGAGGGGGCAACCACATGGGATCGCAGCACAAGAGGGAAGTGCTGCAAGTGTTCGGTTCCTGGGTTCACCTTTGCCCTACGTTTTGATATAACATGATCGGCAAGGACTCGTTGTGAATCCAATGGCTTCCTAGCAATAATCGATGTCCATGATGAGCCGTCGACGTCGAGGGGGAAGACTGCAAAGTGACGAAGTGTCTGCCTAAGGTGCTTTTTTTTTTTGAGAGGGTCCGAGATGCAATCTGTGAACAGAAAACGACACTGTGCCGATTATTCAATGAGCAGAAACATGTAAAAAGGGCCAATGCTACAAAACCCTTGGACTCACGAAAGCCCAAAGCCCGTTGGACTTATGTTTCCGACAGCCGAAGGCAAAGTACTGGACTTTCTCCTGAAAGGAAGTACGGTATGACAATCATCTGGATCATATTGCTCTGGCTTCCTCCTCCTGTCGCTCCGGGTGCATGCTTAGCAGGATCATAGTCATAAGCGGACCGACTAATAAAGTGAGATAGGATGGTCGTCTTATTTTTTCAATGGTGAAACCTCCACACCGATAACTCTGTACTGTATTTTTCATCTTGAACGATTCAATCCTATCTATATTTTTAAACTACATTCGCTATCATAGTCCAAGTAAGCAGGACCGATGTCTCCATTCCTGCAAAGTGAACAACTTACACTCCTCCATGACGTGTTCAGTTGTCATTCCAAAGCTGGATTGGCCGTTCTCGTCGGCGTGTCTCATGTTGGACTCCAGCAATAAGTTCAGCAAGTCGTCTTTGGTGCTTTCACCATGTTTCATAGCTTGAATTCTTTTCGCAATTAGTCCTCGAAGAATTGATCCGACCTCATTATTGATTTGGCGCATCAAGTGAAGCTGGAGAAGACAGAGTGACTGTATAGCGCACTTTGACCAGATGGTGATGCGTCAGGTCGCTCCTGTTATATAGAAGTGTCACTGGTCTAGTTGATCCCTTGTGTCCATTTGTTTAAGGTTCTTGTGTGGTCAGCTATGCGGCAGGCCATACCTTGCTCGTAAGGAGCTTCAATGCTTCATGGAGAAGAAACTCTAACGGCGACCGGATTGGACAAAAGCTACCGAAATGGAGTACAGGACAGACACCCACCATGTGGCGACTGCTTCCTTGTTCGTTTCGTTTCTGCGGAACCGGTTACGATTTTTTGGGAACCCAGAAGGCCAAGTCAGACCATGCAGCATTGCATGTCATGTTGATAAAAACGTACGGCCATTGTGTGATCCATACATAGATCGAAGTGTTTAGTCAGTGTTCAACTGTTCATTACTTTCATAAATTGAAATATAAATTGTCATAGAATCCTACTGATCATTTTTTTTTATGCCACCAACATATACAGAGAAGTGTACCTTGGTTAACATATAGCATAACTCAGTTAGGATCCATATAGTGAAATATGTTCACTCGGGTTTAAGTTTTAGACTCGACACATGTGCTCTTATTTTTTAAGGAATAATACATATATACATGGATACATTCAATGATCAAAGTGTGTATCCGTGCTGTAAGGTTATACCTCTAATTTTGTTAAACCTATTCTAGAACGCACCCACATAAGTGTGATGTGAGTGAGTACATACATTCGACTTGTACTTTAAAAAAACATATATCAATACATATAGCATTGATATCACTAGAATCATGATGAAAATCTGTTTTATATAAAAAGGCGTACAATACATGTTGGCCCAAAACGTGATAACCCTTTTAGGTTCAGGATCTATTTAGATTATAACTATATTTTTCATGTCTAAATTTAGCCAAGTATGGCTAATAAATTTTTTATTATATATGTGACAAAGTTAGTAAAAAATTAAGTGTATGATATGTGGACTAATATGATAGTAAAGTATGACTTGTTATAGTTATAACAATCAACCAAATAGTTACTAAAAATCTATAATATAATTAAACTTAGACATGATAAAGTTAAGCTCAAATCAAACATGCCCTAGGTAATCAATTCTAGGCAGAGTGTTCATCAATCATCAATTGATCATCAACCATATTTCTTAAGCCCAAGCAACAACATTTTTTTGTTATTTATTTTCCCATGCAACATGCTCGCGTAACGCAACAATAATATGCAATGAATCAAGTTGTGCGCGCTGTATGGTCAGAGGCTGAAAACTCTTTTTCACTATATCAAAAAGCAACAACAAAATCTTATACGGCCTTACAGAGATTATTTAACAGGCATGCGTACCTGCAAACGTCATGTGACTAGTTTATTTCAGTGCCCCCTTTTATATTCACTCTAGAGAAATGAGAACAACGCATGCCCTCACATAGGAACGTCTTAATCAACGCGATTAGCCCTGTTGGCCTTTTCGGCGAACTTGTGCCACAGATGCAAACAGCGAATCTGGCTTCCACTGGTCTCTTGTGTTGTGCATCTTTTTCCACAAACCAACCGTGGCCGCCAAGAAAACATAGACAACACCTACAAATAAAAAGAAAAAGAAAAACATGTGACGCCAACGAAGCACGCCAATCACTGGCCGGCGACACATCTTAAGCTAATAAGAAGAGATATAAGTAGATACTTAATAAATAGTTTAGGATTATTATTTAGTTTATTTTTTTTAACTTAATTAGACGAGGGAGGGGCAGAACTTGCCATAGGCCAAGCCCATAGCTGTTCTATTCAAGTTTGGGTTGGATTTAAAAATAATTATCATTTATAAAGTAAAATCCAATGAAAATTTAGATCCAGATCTTAGGTTGAAGCTTAGACTGTCATGAATTTGGTCCCGCTCCTATATAAGAGTGATTTTTAATTCATTCTTTTAGTCTTAAATCAATCCAACGACCTAACCAATACAAACTTGCATGCCTCCTGATAAGCGGTTCGATGTCTATTTATACCGCTCACTTGCTAAGCTCGCAGCCCACTGCGCTGCACAGTCGCCGTTGCCGCAGCAGAACACTAATCGGGAAGGAACCCGATGGACGAGGTCGTAGAAGCAGCAGCAGTAGTTTCGCCGTCGCCGTGGAGCCTGCTCCAGGGGCTCCTTGCCCTGCTCGGCGCGTGCGTGGCCTACCGTGCCGCCGAGAGATGCTGGCTGCGGCCGCGGCGGCTCAGCCGGGCGCTCCGTCGGCAGGGGCTCGGCGGTACGGCGTACCGCTTCCCGGCGGGCGACCTCAAGGAGAACGCCCGGCTCAACGCCGAGGCTCGGTCCAGGCCCATGCCTCCGTGCCACGACGTTGTCCCCCGCGTGATGCCGCATCTCCACAACACTGTCAATGAGCACGGTACGTCGACTGTCTCAGACGATCTCCTAAAGCTCAGTAGCTTAGTATTAATAGAAAATCTTAGACTGAATTTAGTTGGATTTATCGAATTATGCTTGAATATGTTTGCTACCGACGTGAACATTGAGATTGACGTCGTTTGACAAGTGTTGTGAATTATTGGATGTTTCTGTGGACGGAAGTGCCCACGTTGGTGACAAACTTTTTTGTGGTGTTAACATGGCAAGTTTTGTCCTTCTTCCATATCCGACTTATTGCTGTCTCCAGACTTTTTAGTAAACAAGTTCAGAAGTACCAGCCAACAAATTGCAGATATTCCCTCAAAATAGAGGTCTCCTATATTCAAAAGTTTAAAACTAAAATTTACAAACTTGCTTTTCTAAAATTTGCTCAAAATTATTCGCAAATTGTTCTTATTTTTTAGGAGATTTTCCCAGTTGTCACTAATGTAGATGTGTTTCGATAAAATGACATACCTCTCTTGCTGACACATAAGACCACTTGTATCAATGACAGGTGGGTCAGAATGGTAAATCTTCAAAACACATTTAAATTAGTAGCATATAAGCAATTTTATATTTTTATTCAAAATATGTAGCAGCTAAATCTAATATTGTCTTTGAATAATTCTAATTTATTCATAAACTTTATAGAACATCCAATCTAAATTGTGTTAACTTATTTCTTAAATTGCTCACGGTTCTAATCTAATTTGCTCATGATTTTTTACAAAGTTACTTACATGACTGCATTTAAAAGACAAACGAACAATGTTTCTTTTATTTTTGCAAAGGGTTGAAGTAGGTTATAAATAAGTATTGTAGGTTTAGATATAAAAAAATATAAAAATAAAATAAAATACTTATGTTCGTTTTTTTTTTAAGTAGACGTACATGTCATAAGTCCAAAACATGCCCATGCAGTTTTTAAATGTGTCGAACTTTGTAAATCTTCATCGCTTTGACGATACAAACATTGAACTGCAGGCAATATTTGCATCACTTGGTTCGGCCCGATCCCCAGGGTGGTCATCGCAGAGGCAGAGTTGGTCAGAGACATCCTATCTAACAAGTTCGGTCACTTCGAGAAGTTCAAGAACAAACGTCTCGGCAAATTGCTGGCCCTTGGCCTTGCGAGCTACGACGGCGAGAAATGGGCAAAGCACCGGAGGATCCTGAACCCTGCATTCCATCTTGAAAAGCTTAAGGTGCTCACTCCTAGTTTCAAGTTATCAAATCCTGCTACCCTATAAGCAATCAGTCTCAGTTCAGTACGACTACATGCACATGTGTGCTTACTCAAGTCATTTTCAGCGCATGCTGCCGGCGTTTTCTACGTGCTGCACCGAGCTGATAGATCACTGGGAGAGTAAACTTGCTGGTTCCGATCGATCATATGAACTGGACATCTGGCCGGAGTTTCAGAACCTCACCGGAGACGTGATCTCCCGCACGGCGTTCGGCAGCAGCTTCATGGAAGGACGGAGGATCTTCCAACTCCAAGCAGAGCAAGCAGAGCGAGTTACCAAGGCCTTCCAGTATATGTACATCCCAGGATTCCTGTGAGCACCCTCCTATCTGTCACGGACATCTCCGGTTCTTTGAAGGCACGTATGCATGCACATCGACAGCATACCATTTCTTAAGTATACCTCTTGCAGGTTCTTCCCGACACAAAACAACCGGAGGATGAACGAGATCAACCGAGAGATCGAAGGGAATCTAAGAGGCATGATCGAAAAGAGGGAGCGCGCAATCGAGAGCGGCGAATCGAGCAGCAACGACTTGCTCGGCCTGCTGCTGCAGTCGAACAGGGACAGCGGGAAAGGCGGTCTGAGGATGACCACCGAGGAAGTGATCGAGGAGTGCAAGCTCTTCTACTTCGCGGGGATGGAAACCACATCGGTGCTGCTCACGTGGACGCTCGTCGTGCTAGGCATGCACCCTGAGTGGCAGGAACGCGCGAGGGACGAAGTCCTCAGCGTGTTCGGCAGGGACAAGCCAAATTTCGACGGCCTTAGCCGGCTCAAAACGGCAAGTGTTTTCCACACCTCTACATATGATTCATCAGAATTTTTAAATTAGTAGAACATGTATGCTCACCTCAAACCCTTTCCTATGTGGTAACGATCGATGCCCATGCTTCACCTTGTGATCCAGGTGACGATGATACTATACGAGGTGCTCAGGCTGTACCCGCCGGCGGTAACGCTAAACCGAAGGACGTTCAAGGAAATGCAGATCGGAGGCATCACATACCCTGAAGGGGTGATCCTTGAGCTGCCCATAATCTTGGTTCACCACAATCCTGACGTGTGGGGCAAGGACGCGCATGAGTTCAAGCCAGCGAGGTTCGCGGAGGGGATCTCAAAGGCGACGAAGGACCAACCGGCGTTCTTCCCCTTCGGTTGGGGCCCCCGGATCTGCATCGGTCAAAACTTTGCATTGCTCGAAGCCAAGATGGCGCTGAGCATGATCCTTCAACGCTTCGAGTTCCAGCTGTCGCCGTCGTACTCACACGCGCCGTACACAGTCATCACGCTGCATCCTCAGCATGGCGCGCAAATTATACTCAAGAGGCTATGATCGTCTTATGCCATTGGTCGTTGTCGAAGATGATCGGAGTGCTGTAACTTGTACCAGTAATTGGGCGGTTTTGTGTATCTAAATTTTGCGTGGAAATAAATGGCAGGAGAAATATTATGCTTAGATAATATGTTCACGGTGGGGGATGGGGTGCCCTCACGACTCTTCCTGCGACCCCGCCGCCAATTCCAACCTAAATCCACCGAAAAATCCCCTTCCCCTCCACAAATCCGCTTCACCCAAAGTCAGCCTTCTCACTTTCCCACACAAATCCTTCCCTCCACTGCAGTTTTGAGCCTGGCGGCAGGGGTCTCAATCGAAGTGCGGCCAGATCTGGAGGCGTCTGAGTCTTCGCGGGCTGATTCACGGTCACCGCAAGCTCCAGATGTTCTCAAGGCTGTGCTACTTCGTCAATAGGCTCATGAGCAAGTTTGTGCAGGAATCTCTCTCCCTACCTTTGAATCCAGTTGCACTCGACCATAGGATGGGACGCGTGGGTCAGAGAGAGGTATTGCACAGCTATGCAATGGAGATGGAGGCAATACAGAGCAAACAAATCTGCGTAGAGTTTCTGGCCATCTCTCAGTACGTGGACATGGACATGGCCCTGCTCCACATGCTCATCAAAGCATAGTGCATCATTCACTACGGGTAGGTAAATCTCACATCGCCACCTCCCCGATGCTCCCTCAAGCATCTATGAGTCCGCCTAGCCACTGAAAACTAGCAGCTCAGAGTTTGCTGGAAACGAACCATGACACTCGGATGCGCAACTGCATTCATGCTTCCCTGAACCACCCTAGAGCAGTGGGGTGGCACGCCTCTCCGTGGGCTCGTCCGTCGTTCCCTGAACCACCCTAGGCTCGTCTGCCGCGTTGTCAGCCGCAACAGAGCACTAGGCTCGAGAGGAGCAGGTGCAGGGGGATGCAGAAGACGGATGGAACATATGAAATCAAGATTTTGGTGGAGGAAAGGTCGAGCCCATTCAAGTCTAGCATTGGATGCTTACCAAACAAGCTTTCCTAGGCTTAGACGAGACATCTTTTTAATAGGTGTCCAAACAGCATAAATCTTCTTCACCACCACTCCTCTCCACTCCACCTCCGCCTCAACACAAACCCCAGCAACAAAACAAGAAGCTCTCATATTTGTAAGCTCTCCAATCAAATCCTCACCCAAAGCCAAAGTCTCCCGCATCCCCCACAGAAGTGATGGAAGCCTTCCCCGGGGACTCAACTACAAGGCCTCTCCAAGACTACATGGTGGTTTTTGCGACTGGTGACTTTGCCAAGAAGAGAGACTACATACTGAGCCATGCAACTGTCTGCTGGTTGGCAGGGAATCAGCCGCGCACTGAGCCACAATAGCTCCTTGACGCTCTCACTGAGGAGTTTGGGGTGCGTGTGGGGGACTGTCAGATCGTCAGGCACCACATGGAGGATTTCTTTGTCATCTTCCACAACTTGAGCCATCGCATGCCTTACAGGGGCAGGGATTTCCGGTTTCAAGAATGGACCGAGCGAAGGTACACGAAGGCTATGCACTTTGACTTTCATGTACGCCTGCGCATTGAGGGCTTGCCGATCCACGCCTGGAGTGAGGAGGTGGCAACACAGGTCATTGGTAGAAGTTGTGCCATTCATATTGTGGAGGAGCACACCAAGAGGAGGGAGCGTACCCGCACCTACGACTTGTGGGCATGATGCAACAACCCAAGTGTGACCCCAAAGATCATATGGCTCTCCATTGCAGATGAAGACGCTAAGTTGTCGCCTACACAAATCCCTCTTCCTCAGGTGGCGATACACCATGAAAAACCCACAAGCATAAAGAATGGATATGTATACAAGCTATTCATCTATCTGCACGTCATTCAGGACCTCACTTCCCTCACCCATCAACCCCGGCAATGGCAGCCCTATTGGATGCTAGGAGCGCATCCTGGACTGGCACTATGGGGAGCCTGATGGCGGGGTCGAGGCTGACCATGCACCAGTGGCACGCAGCTATAGGCCGAAGAACACAGCTGAACGTGATAGGGACGATGAAGATGGTGGGCACAAGTGCCACCAGAGCAAATCGCTCTGGTCCTGGCTCACACGCCTGTGCCACGACACCAGAGAGCTTATTGATGGGGGCCATGGTGAGCATGACAGGAGTGACACCACACAATATGGTCGTTGTTCCCGGTACGATAGTCCTTCACCGTCGAGAAGCCCCAGGATTAGGCGCACCATGGATCTAGTAGTTTCTCAGGCACATCATGCTCTGATGAGCTCACGCCGGGTGAGTTTAGAGCTCACGTAGGGTGCATTTCGTCTCTCTGGTGATTGTGGTGTGCCAACCCAATGGAAGCAAGAAGAACGAGCCCTGCCGAGAGGGCAACATGAAGAAGATGCTCCAGGACAGCAATGCTAACGTCCAATTCAAAGAACAACAGTGCTTCCAAAGAGGAAGTGATCGTGGCCGCGAGCACTCGCCAAGAAGGGAGTATGGAGAGGGATCCTCCAGGGACGATGGGTAGCGTCGGGCCGTCCGTGACGCCTCCCTTAGCCCGGCGGTGCGTCGCACTCAGGACTGCTCCTTTGAGAGGTTGGCACACCGCCTGTTTCACCCTCTGTGAGGGACAGTTGGCCAGGAGGGCAGTACCCCTCGAATGAGCACAAGACGGCCATGTTTTCTAAGCAGGGCGCCTCAAAGAATGCTATGATGGAGGCGGGCAGCCAGAACATACCGTTCTCTACTCCGACACCTAGTGCACCAGAACGAGAGCATGACCTCCACCTGTTGCATGAGACCACTTTGCAGTTGAGGTCTAACAATCCTATGTGTATGGAGGCAGCCTTGGGTGTAGTGGTGCACTGCAATGTTTCCCCAGATGCAGTGGATGATTGGGCTGCTCCCCTAGCAACCACTGCCTCGGCCGAGCAGCTTAACACGCATGGTGCTGCCAGTGCGCTAGTGCAGGGAGGGGTCCCTACCCTAAGTGACGAGGAGATGGCCCCTGTGCATCACCTGGTCTAGGACAAGCTAACCAAATTTCTTGTCTCTATGCTCAAGCCAGTGCAGACCCCATTCTTTGCAATGCCAAACCCAAAGAAGACTGCAACAAGAGACGGAGAATGGTACTGAAGCACGCAGAAGTAGCTATCTAGCCAACAAGAGAAGAGGCAACAAGACTGTTGAAGAGCTTGCCTAGGAGGTGCTGGCAAAGAAGACCAGCGCCCTCTCGCCCACTAAGAAGATGGATGAGGAGGTGTGACAACGCTACATCAAGACCTATGATGCTCCCCTATTGGAGATTGTGATAAAGGCCTTTCAAGAGCTGATCAAGGCAACCTACCACGGCAAACCACCGGCTAGCATAACTCTGGAGGAAGAGCGCTTCCAGCCTTGAAAGTGATAGTAGCGTGTGATGTCCAAGAAAGGAGGAAGCATCGCCCTGTGATGATTAAAAAGTGGCCCATGTTATGTTGTTTCTTAAGTTTGTAGCGTCACCCTGGGAGGCCTAGTATCTCTCAGGGATGCTTTGGTTTCTATTGTTGGTGCGTGAAATGGTGCCATGGTGGCAAAATTTCACTTGTCTGTGCCATTCTGGTCATGAGAGTCCTTGTAGCAAAAATCTTATATGGGTGTTGGGTTCAGCTGGTAGTTAATATGGTATGGCAGGGTTCTGGTTTGGTGTACCACTAGGGTACCAATGCCTGTTGTCGATGGCTGCTTATTATTTGATGGCACAAAGAAACGCGAAAATCCTAATTTAGAATGTCAGGGGACTAAATGGCCAGGTGAGAAGAGATGCAGTCAGAGAAATGGTGCAATCAACACAGGCTACAATAATCTGCCTGCAGGAAACAAAATTGCAGTTTATAGATGATGAGATTGTGGCACAAACCTTGGGGATTCAATTCACTAGAAACTACTCCTACCTGTCAGCTTCGAGAACCAGAGGGGGTATTCTCATTGCCTGCTCAGATAATTTCTTCGATCTGATCGCTTCGTCCAAATCGGCCAATACACTTTCAGTCACCATACAAATGAAAAGCAAATGAATGGAATGGGTCCTTACTGGAGTATGTGGGCCACAGGGAGACCAATAGAAGCTGCTCTTCATCGACGAGCTCAAGTCAATCAAACCTCTTGATAACATAGAGTGGCTACCAATTGGAGATTTTAACCTTATATATAAGGTGGCTGAAAAAAACAACTCGAGGATCAACAAAAGGCTAATGGGTAGGTTTAAGGCGGCAATTGATGACCTGTAGATCAAAGAACTGTCACTCACAGGGAGGAAATTCACTTGGACAAACGAGCAGAATACATTAACCCTAACAAGAATCGATAGAGCTTTCAGCTCCACTGAATGGGAAGATCTTTATTGGTATGTTCCATATCAATAATCAGTACAGACCTCAATCTCAAGCCCTTGTTCAGCGCTCCAACTATCAGTCACCTCGTTCAACTCCACCATCTACTCTCAGGTCAAGAACAGCCCCGCTACTGCCACCTCAGGCAAAGAATGTTTTCACTATGGAGAGTTAGGAAACTATGTGAATTGATGTCCTAAGAAGAATCTAAATCAGTCCAACACCAACACCCCGAAGTCCACTCAGTTTCAATTCCAGGCGCGTAATGGAAATCCGATCCCTGTTTAGAACAACCGTGGATAGTAGAATTTTGTTCAAGGGAAGGTCACTCATGTCATCGCAGAAGAAGCTAAAGATGTTCAGGATGTGGTGTACGGTATGTTCCTCGTCAACTCTCAGCCTGCATCAGTTTTGTTTGATTTTGAAGCTTCGTATTTTTTCATAACTACCCAGTATGTTGCCAAGCATTGTTTACCTATGGTTATGATGAAACAACCTATGCTTATTAGCTCTCCTGGAGGAGAATTGAAAGCACAATATATGTGTCATAAGATGAAACTTAAAATAAGGGGGTAGACTTTCAAGCAAATCTTGTAGTTATGGAATCTAAGGGTATAGATGTTATCCTCGGAATGGATTGGTTATCCAAAATTGATGGAGTAATTAAGTGTGCCAGAAGAGCAGTCCACCTGACCAATGGAGATGGAACCAAAGTTGAGCTCTTAGCTACTACCCTAGCAGTAGAGGATTGTTCTCTCAATTTACTTGAAGAAAACCCCATTGATCAGATCATAGTGGTTCATGAATTTCCCGATGTTTTCCCTGATGAATTTCCATATATGCCACTAGATCAAGAAATTGAGTTTGTCATTGAATTGGTGCCCGGTACGGCCCCTATAGCTAAAAGGCCATATAGAATATCTGTTAATGACCTAGCTAAGTTAAAGAAGTAAATCCAATAATAATTAGGTAAACATTTTATTAGACCAAGTGTGTCACCTTGGGGAGCCCTAGTTCTTTTCATGGATAAGAAGGATGGTACTTGAAGAATGTGTGTACACTACAGAGCGCTCAATGATGTGACCATTAAGAACAAGTACCCGTTACCCCAGATTGAGGTATTTGTTCGATCAGATGAGAGAGCCCGAGTGTTCTCCAAGATTGATCTAAGGTCTAGATATTATCAGTTGAAGATTCGATCATCATATGTACCCAAGACCTCCTTCAGTACTCGATATGGATTATATGAATATACTGTTATGTCTTTTAGATTGATCAATGACCTAGCTTATTTCATGAATCTCATGAATAAGGTATTTATAGATTATCTAGACATGTTTGTAGTGGTGTTCATTGATGCTATTCTAATTTTCTCTAGGAGTGAAGAAGAACACGAAGAACATTTGAGAATTGTGCTATAGACACTCAGAGAGCATCAGCTATATGCCAAGCTTAGCAAGTGTGATTTTTAGTTAGATCAAGTCACTTTTCTCGGCCATATCATAACAGTTGGAGGTGTAGCAGTAGATCCAAGCAAAGTGAAGGATGTGTTGAATTGGTTACCGCTTACCAATGTGTCAGAGATCTGAAGTTTTCTCAGTTTAGTAGGATATTATCACCGCTTCATACAAGGATTCTCTAAGATAGCTCAACCTCTTACCTCTTTGCTACAGAAAAATATGGTTTTTAAGTGGATCCCAGCTTGTCAAGCAAGTTTTGAAGAATTGAAGAGGAGATTAACTATAGCCCCAGTGCTAGTTCTACTAGACATCAGCAAGAACTTTGATATCTACTGTGATACTTCGCGACAAGGACTTTGATGTGTTCTTATGCAAGAAGTTTAAGTCATAGCTTATGCGTCAAGGAAGTTAAGGAAGCATGAGGAGCATTACCCTACGCATGACCTGGAATTAGCAGCATTGGTTCATGCACTGAAAATTTGGAGACACTATCTCATTGGAAAACAATGTGAGATATACACGGATCACAACAGTTTGAAATATATATTCACCAAACCGGATTTAAACCTTCGTCAGCACCGATGGCTAGAGTTAATCAAGAACTATGATGTGGGAGTCCATTATCACCCAGGAAAGATTAATGTGGTAGCTGATGCTTTGAGTCGAAAAAGTTATTGTAACTCGATGATGGTTCAAGGTAGTCAACCCAAGTTATGGAAAGAGTTTGAGAAGCTTAACCTTGGTTTTGTGGCAGATGTAGAAGCAACTATCATGGAAGTTGATTGCACATTAGAGCAAGATATTCATAAAGGTCAACTTGAAGATGAAAAACTCAAGGAAATAAGGCAACTTATTAAGGATGATAAAGCACCAGGCTTTACAGAAGACAGTCAAGGTATTATGTGGTTCAGAAAGAGAATCTGTGTGCCCAATCAGAAAGCCATTAAAGAGTTAATTTTAAGGGAAGCCCATAATTCAGCATATTCCATTCACCCTGGAAGCACGAAGATGTATCAAGATCTCAAGGATCGTTATTGGTGGTATGTAATGAATAGAGATGTTGCAGAATATGTAGCCCTATGTGATACTTGCCAGAAGGTCAAAGTAGAACACTAGAGACCAACAGGATTGCTAGAGCCCTTGAAGGTACTTGAGTGGAAATGAGAGGAAATTAAGGTCAAAGGGAAGTTATCACCAAGATTCATTGGACATTTCAAGATACTGGATAAAAGAGGAGAAGTAGTTTATCAGTTGGAGTTACCATCTCAACTGGCAGATATGACTGATGTATTTCATATGTCTTAGTTGAAGAAGTGTCTTTGAGCGCCCGAAGAACTGTTGCCAATGGAAAACTTGGATGTTCGAGAAGATCTCTCCTATATAGATTATCCAGCGAAGATCATTGAAAGATCAGAAAGGATTACCAGAACCAAAGTGATACCAATATGCAAAGTGCAGTGGAGTCACCACTCAGAAGATGACGCAACATGGGAAAGAGAAGAAGATCTGAAGTCAGAGTTTCCTCATCTTTTCTCCAATCTGTTCGAATCTCGAGGGCGAGATTCATTCCAAGGGGGATAGGTTTGTAAGACCCTAATTTTCAAATTTGCAAGTTTCTAAAATTGGCTAGATTTTAATTTGATTTGAATTAAATAGCCTAGGTTTAAAATCTAATTTACAAAATTAAATTCCAGATGAACATAGGTTATATTTGATTTATATGCATTCATGCTGAGTATAGACATGTAGGGTTTATTTGGCTTTGTTTGAGCTAATTTTGCTTTGAATTTGAATTTCAAATGGATTTAGAAAGGAATGAAATAGAAAAAGAATAAAACTCTTCCCGAGCTGCTTCCTCTCCCTTTCGGCCCACCCAGCCAGCTGGCCCGGCCTGCCCTGCTCTCTCCCGCTCTCGGCCTGCTTTCCGCGCCCGACCCAGCTCGCCTTTGCGCCAACCCACGCATAGCCACCGTCGCCTCCCTCTCCAGAGCCTTCAGCTAAGCCGCTGACATGTGGGTCCCACCCGTTGGAGCCGTCTCCTACCTCTAGTCGGACTGCGGTGCCTTCACGAGACCGCCGCCGCGTCGAATCCATGCCTAACCCGAACCGAGGATCATCTAGAAGCTTGCCCAATCGAATCCTCATGATCCCCTTTATCTCTTGCCCCCTTATCCCCAAGAGAATCATGTTTAAACGAAGAGTTCTACTCGGGTATGTGTTCGCCACCGCCAGCTGAGTCCGATTCAATCTCCGTCACCACCAAGTAGTCCTAGCCCTCCCTGACTCATTTTGGCCACCAATAACCTTTGCCCTAACTTAATTTCAATCTATGCTTTGTGCTTTCCATGGTGGTGGTGTATGAAGGAAGCAAAGAGAAGGATCAAAAGGACCACTTTAGGAGTGCACTTATTTGAATGCCTAGTTGAAGTTAGATTTTCTTTTTTCTATGGATGTTTGTTTCACGAAACCTATGGATGTTCTTTCTCAACCTTCCATGTATGCATTAACCAATATGTACTTCTGAATATTTGCTTTCAGCATTGTTTGATTAAAGAAATGGTTAATTTGGAGTTTGGGCATAAGCAACATGTTAATTGCTTGAAGCATTGTATGATATGTGATGAGAATATTCAGCGTACAGTAATGTTAGAAGCTGAATGCATGTATATTACAAATATTAGTACTATTTTCTTTGTGGCAAAAGGCTATCATCATGAAAATTTGGTTGTTGCATTAAACTATTACAACAAAAATAAATTGTTCTCATAAGCTACTGCCACAAAGGAAATATTGTTGCAACATGATATTACAACATTCAAAGTCATGTTGGAAAAGGTTGTTGCCATGAATTATTTTTATTGCGATAGCATATTACAACAAAAGTGTTGTTGTCAAGATAATTTCACCATCGCAATAGTGTGTTACCACAAAATAGGAGCTGTTGCAATGTAATATTACCATAAAAAATGATAGTTGCATTAGGCTATTGTAGCAAATTATTGCTTGTTGCAACTGGATGTTACCACAAGAAAAATGGTGTTGCAATATGCTTTTTCAACGGAAAACTCTTGTTGCAATATGGTATTGCCACGAAATTTTAATCATTGCAATAATATGTTGCCATGAAAAACAGCATTGCTATAAGAACTTTGTGCAACATTGATAGTCATGGAATTAATAGCCTAAAATTGTTGTAGTATTCCTATTTAAGACAACAATCTAAAAATCGTTGCAACATGCTATTACCACACCATTTATTGCAACAGCTCGCAACGAAGTTCACTTCGTCACAATAGATACCTATTGCAACAATATTGGACCTATTGCCATGAAAAATTTTGTTGTAAAAAGTAGGTTCCCTTTAGTGGGAATTTGACCCTCCTATATAATGGGAGAAATATCTCTAAGTCCCTCAATGTGGTTGGATTAAAAAGTGCATGTCCATATCAATGTGATTAAAGAGTTAATCATGAGTTGAGTAATCCACTACAAGATTGAGTGCATGGTTAAGCTATCACAAGGATGGCACGTGTCTCGCATTGAGCTTGTCTGGTATCGTGAGGCAAAGAGATTGGTGCATGTATATATTAAGATTCAGTTGATATTATCTTTATGTATATTCAGGAGTCAATAAACCCTGCTAGGGACCGATTTTGATATCAGTTTGAAAATGGATTTTCGAGTCATAGCTGTTTGTACATGAACCTAACATGTCACATACTTAATAGGTTAGAATAGAACACATAGATTGGATCCGTAAGAGGGTTTGATCGGATTGTGATCCATGAGAGACTAGAGTCCTAATGAGATTCTAACGTAGGAGCCTATAGTAGGATCTATATAAGGCAAGGACTACGGAGGGGTGTGTACGGTTGAGCCACTTTGAAATACTAGCCACGCCCTCTCCACCCAACCTCTCGAAACCCTAAGTCGTACGTGCAGTGCTAGCACATCGGTGTTCGACGTGCCACCCCAGGATGTGTGCATACCGTAGAGACATTGCAGCTATTGCGGTGCTGATTGGCTCGACGGCAAGAATACGAAACAACCGCTAATTTGACTCCTGTTCAATTCTTGGCTGGAGATTGGAACACTCCTGATTAGGTAGTCGGAACGCTCCCGACAAAGAAGTTGAACTCGGAAGTTGATCCTGACAAGGAAGTAGATCTTCTACGGCAACCATGCTGAGTTCGACTTCTTCCTCCACATCGACGCGCAAGAAGTTGGACTGGTCTACTCTAATTCTTCTTTTATTGCACTGCAGGTCAAGTGATAACGATCTATGATCTCCTACTCATATGGTTTTCTGATTAAACACGATAGAAAATTTTATTTTATGTTATTATAGCTTACCTGTTTCCTAACATTTTTCTCGTGGAATCGCCTAGTATCAAAGAGTTAATTAGCTGAAGATTCCGTAATACCAGCCGAAGATACCCGGGTGATCTTTTTTGGCTAACATCATGTCGGTGACTGACATCTATATGCATGTGCAATGCTGCTGGTCAATCACCAATTCACGACTGCCTTGTAACCTTCAAGATGTGATGAGCTCGTTTTATGGAGAAAAAGCACATGTCTCTTTTTCCCAGAGTTCTCATCGGTCATTCATTTTTTGCAAAAAAAAACCTTAGATCAATGCGAACGCATATTTGTACTCGGTATTCTTTTCTAAGAAAAGAACGTGAGAACAACATTATGAAGAGATGCATACGGGTTCATCTGCATACCTAACTCTCTCTGATCACGCCCCAAGCCATAGAAACCAATCGAACGTATGTTTCTCGTGCACAGGCTGCTTACGTTCTTGCGCCACGCGGGCTCAATGGGCTCTGGATTTTCGATTTCGATTATACTCTTCTCCGGCAGCAGCCAATTGTTGGGCTGGCTTCCTTCTTTATCCCGCTGAAGCTGTACCTTCCTCTCGAATCTTTTTGCCTAGTACATATGTGAAGATCTCAGCGTGTTACGGAGTCATCCGTGCATGCATGAAAAAGTGGGTACGTGTGGACACGCATCCGAAGAAGATCAAAAATATGATCACAAGAACCAATTGGTGGTTGCGCATGGCGTTTTTGGGTCCCTCTGAGTCGTGATCCTCGTAGTAAGAAAGGTAGGTCGAGGCATGGACATGCTCGATTTGACGTCGCGTGCATGGCTTAAGAAAATGATGGATTGATGATGCAGACCTGCTGCTACTCCCACCTGCGTTATCTGCTACTCACCCTTTTCTGATTCCGACGGCCATGCATGCAAGCAGATCAACGCCGTGAGCGGAGGGGACGGCCGGCCTATCGAGGGATCATATGCTCGCTCGCTGGATGCTCGGGCTGGCGTCTGGCTGGTGTCCCCTGGAAGGGACTGGCCGGCACATCAAGGAATACGGCTACAAAAGGGAAACAGGCAACAACAGCTCGGGATCGAACAGAACCGGCCTTCTTCTTCCCCATCCCCTTCTGCTAATATGTATCTCCTACTTCTAAACATCTTCTTCTTCCTCTAAACCCCCTCTAGCTCCTATTACCCAGCAAGGCATCAACTACGATGGCTACATGTTGCTGCGCAGGCTCAGTGTATCAGACAGGCCCGTCAGGTGCACGAAGCAGCACCGAGTCCCTGCGGTGGCATTTCCCTATCGCTGATCACACGGACAACTTCTTCCGCGGCATGACGGATGTGATGATCCCGTTGTTCCTGAAGACGGCGCACCTCAAGGGCGAGATCCAGCTACTGATCGCCAGCTACAAGCCGTGGGAAGAGTCCATCTTCATGGCGCAGTCACAGCCAAAGTCCGGGCTCTTCATGGGCGTCAACAAGGGCCACGTCGTCACCAAGCGCGAAGCTGAGACGGGAGCTGGCGAGTGTGCACCCTCTCGGGGCGCGCGCGCTCATGGACTAGGCACACGTGAGCCGCGACGAGGCTGACAAGTTGCTACGGGGCATGGTGAAGTTGGTCGAGGCCGAGCGCCCTGTCGTCGTGCCGGAGGTGCTCGTGTGCGCACTCTTCAACATCGTCACGCAGATCACCCTGAACAAGCGGGTGTTCGATGTGCAGGGGGACGAGTCCAACAGCTACAAGGACATGATCGTGTCGCTGCTGCCGGGCGCGGGCTGTTCAACATCAGCGACATCGTGACGGCGCTGGCGCGTCTAGACTTGCAGGGCGCACAGGCGAAGCTGCGGCGGATCCACCACCAGTTCGATGGCCTCATCACCAAGCTTCTGGCGGAGCACGCGGCCACGGTCGAGGACAGCGCGCGAGGACCACCATTACTTCGTCGACAAGCTCCACGCTAGCATGGACACCGGCGCCGACGACAAGAGCAGCGAGACCATCGCCAAGGTCAACATCAAGGGCCTCATCTTCGACATGTTCATGGCGGGCACGGACACGCTGTTCGGCCGCCGTGCTCTCCTCCACGCCAGTCACACCGCCTCCGGACACAGTCTTCGCTACTGGGCTGGCGTCGGCGTCTGCAGGCTGGCGTTTTCCCCTCCTCCCCTGGACGGGACTGGCCGGTCCATCAAGGAATACGGCTACAAAAGGGAAACAGGCAGCAACCGCTCGGGATGGAACAAAACCGGCATTCTTCTTCCCCATTCCCTTCTGCTACCGTGTAGCTCCTACCTCTAGACGTCTTCTTCTCCTCTAGACCCTCTCTAGCTCCTATTACCCAGCAAGGTCTGTGACACCCGTTCGTTCGTCAGGCAAACAGCCCACGTACTTCCTTGCGCCTTTTTTCTATAGCTATTTCTGATTGATTTGGCTGGCAGACTTTCTTTGCAACGTATTCCATACGAGGATTTAAAGTCCTAATTTTAGTTGGTTACCCCATATTTCAACTCAAATACAAATTCTTTTAAATTAAATCTATATCGTTATAATTAGGTCCACGACAATCAATGACATAGATCCTTTTCTTTTACCTTAGATTAAGGTGGTAATTTCAAAGTCTTGAGAACGAATGTGGAAGCTCCTTTTAACACTCAAATATTAAGATAATAGATAGATGATTGTGAAATTATTTACTTCCTCCGGGTTTGTGATTGATCCTTGGAGCGAGTGACCTTGCAGCTCATGCTGCCTGCGTTTTCTGCGTGCTGCGAAGAGCTTGTCAGCAGATGGACGCAGTGCCTTGATTCTGAAGGTTCGTGCGAGCTGGATCATGGATGTCTGGCCGGAGTTCCAGGCCCTCACCGGAGATATCATTTCCCGCACCTTGAAGGAAGAAGGATCTTCCAGCTGCAGGCCGAGCAAGCCGAGCGCTTCATAGGCACCATTCAGAAGATTGTTATTTATTCCAGGTTACAACTTACAAGTGAGTTACTCACTTACTCTATGGTTCCTTCCTCATACTCTGCTGCAGCTGCACAAATTCTGTTCTTTTTAGTGTATTCTTTCTGTAGTCATCTATTATGCAAAGTTCGAGATGTTGTTGTGCTTCCTGGCAATAGACACGCAACACATCACACTCACACAGGTATTGTACTTTGCTTCGCTTCCTGCCGGTTCTTCCGATTCTTTTTTTTATTTGTTTCTTCTAATGGTAATGAAATGAGCATCCTCCTGCTCTTTCGTCAAAAAAAATCTAAAACAACACAGCATAGACACACTAGTATCATTGAATGCGTTTGCATGTATGCAAACATGGGCACTTAAACTTGAACAATTGTAAGCAAATAACCATTAGGTCAGCTACTAGCCATCCCCTCTCACAAGCCCCTATTACCAGCTACGTGAAGGATAGTTTGAGAGGTTGTGAGCTTGTAATCATCGCTTTGTTGCTTTCCTATATGCGCGCAAAATGGAGTATGCCACTTCACAGTCTTATGTTATGCATGCCGTGTAAATTACGAATAGATCGAACCATTTGGGCAATCTATCTAATGGTTTTGCTATTATGATATGTTGGTATCACCTCTTTAACAATATGTATGATTTCAAGCTCCATTTGTTAATGATTGCTTGATCTGATTTCCCTCTCTGTCTAATGGGTATTTTCCAATTCGTAAAAATAATTTTTGCATCTTCATGTCACATTGCCGATTGAAATTACTGTTGAAATCTGATTGTCCACACAATTTTGTGCGTTTGGCTCCTTTCCAGTTTCTTTAAACTAGCTGGTAAGCCTCTGCCAACCTGGGAAAATTTCATGAAGACCACTTCAATGAATGGCAGTTCGGAGAACGCCACTCTAAAGGTTGGTCATCAGAAAATATCACTCTAACGAGGTGATTGGTTTGTGAACTGCCATTGTTCCCTCTTTAGCCCATTTGCATTTTTCAGCCTAAAACCAATTGTGATATGACCTTTTTACCCCTCCCTTGCACAAGGGACATGCGAAGCACTCAGTAATTTGTCTTTTTTTTAATTTCTTATTGTACAAGTAATTATTTGAGTTGAAATTTTTTGAAGATCTATATTATAACATCCTCTACATCATACATTTTTTTAGAATTTTTAATGACTATTTTGGTAATGTTGTGATTTTTTAAGCAATGGAACATAATATTTTTTATTTTTATATTATCTGTTGGAAGAATAATATGTTTATTTTTTTAAACCTGTCGTTTATTAGAAGAACGACATATATCAACCGGCAATATGTGTCTAGATGTGCGATTTTTTAAAACGGATACCTATTTTTACAGTTTTTTATTAAAAAATAAAAAAGTTTGGCAGGCACCCGTAGGGGAACGGGCCTGTTTCTGGTGTGTCCTCATTTTTTCTCCCATGAGGCCTATGTAACCATGCTTCTTCTCTTTCTTTTCTTTCTTTTTTGTTGTTTTTCTCCTTTAGGTTTTTTACTAACCATGGTAAATTTCAACAGCTAGCCGATAAGTTTTCTCCACTACAATTAATCATTAAATTATGCTATAAGCCATCTCAAAAATTATGTTGTAAGCATGTGAATCAGTATTTCATCCAAATTTTAGTGTACAATCATTTTCCTTTTAACACGACAGGAGGTACGAACTTTTGAGGCCATGTAATTGCATAAAAGCGGAATAAATAAATGTTTTAGTATGGTAGTTCTAAGTACCAGAATTTCTCCAGGAGATATAAAATAACTCCCATTGACATAGTGGGCACGTATAGAAAAGATATTTTCTTAAATCGAAAAAAAGAAAAACAGCATCTAACTTTAATTATAAAAAGTAAAGCAAGCTGTGTAATTGCATGGACAATACTACAGCTTATAACACTATAAAATTCGAAGCCAAAGTTCGTATAATATGCGGCCACCTACGGCGATACAGCACTGTCTCCAGATCTTGTCTCCCTCCTCCGCAGTGTAAACTTGGCCAACTGGGCCCGTATCCTCTGCCAATCCTTCAGGTATTCCGAATTCATATCGCCTTGGACACCGTCGACGGTGGCGACGAACCTCCGCCGCCGCGCGCGTGCGCGCTCCGAGCAACCGCCCGCGCCGGGCACTGCATGGCTCAACCTCGCTTGGCTAATTGGTTGCCTCGGTTGTGATGGATGGCGTCCTTGCGATCGATCTGTTTGTTTCTGTCGTGAGTTATTGGATACGCACTCCGCTCTGTATAAATGGAGATTTGCCATTGAAAAGATTGACATTTGATTATATGTCAATGAAATGCACCACCCCTTGCCCGATTTATAGAACCAGAGAACAATCAAAGCAGCGTCCTTCGTAGGAACTGGACAGCGAATACGAATCAGACGAGTTGCCCGCTGCCAGCCTCGTCAGTGGAGGGACTCTTTGCAGCTCGCGATGCCGTTTTGCTTCTTGATGAGGGAGTCTTCACGGAGCCGCGGACGCCGAGTTGCTCTTTCCTTAGGCTCTTCCATAACGCCCGCAGAGTTTTTGATGATATGCCACAAACAAATGCTTCCTCCTTTGACTTTGCCCTAGCACAACTACTTCGTTGCCGTGCGCCTCCTCCACCTAGACCTGGCCAAATGGGTCTCTCGGCGGGGCTGGTGTGGATCTAGCTAGACATGGCCCAATTAAGCATGTTTAACTAATCTGATCATGTCGTCCCGACCTGCGTGTCGAAGGCTCGGCCCACAGCGCAGCCTGCGAGAAACTAGGCTGGACGACGATGTGGTGAGGCGGTGACGTGTGGGCGGACAAAACGGGGCTGGGCAGCAGCAAGGGGCAAGGTGGCTAGGTTTTGCTGTGCCGATATAACGTACCTAAGTTGTGCTTATAGTAACAGATCTCGAGGCAACCCAATTGACCAACTCTACCTCCACCCTCACCGTCCCCTGGCCGAACTGCTGATGCGAGCCATGAGAGAGAAGGAAGCCTGCATGTGCAGGGCCACTCAAACAAGGCCTAGATACAAGCCTTCAAGCAAGGCACTAGAGTTGAATTTGTGCGAGGCCCGTGAAGAGAGAGAGTTGGGCAGGGGGGTTTATTTTCCTGCTGCTTCACAAAGTGGGTTGCTAACATGTCTACATGTCATGCCCACTTGTCAAAACCACTGCAAACTCAGACCAAAATCAGGGTGGATTGGCTTCATGGGGGTATTTCACCCGATTTCGATACCTAATGGATGTCCTATGTCTGTATTAGAGTTAAAGGTTGAAAAGGACAGGGCTAAATATTGGCCGTGCGTGCTTTTGACTTCCCACATGATCGGTCGTTTTTGGAAATTTGAGTTTAATTAAACTATCTTTTTTGGAAAGCTAAAGTTAATTAATCTTTTTCCCATTCACATGTGAGCAGAACAAGCGCCTATGGCCTACACATGTGTTTTTCCATTTTGAGCCTTGTGGGTGCATTTAAAACCAAGTGCAAGTGTGAATACATGAAAAGTATGATCTAATAAACTTGGAATGTTTATATTTGCTCAACTGTATATCTGATTTATAATCCGTTTGAACCATGATAATCCTTGTATTTTTTTTAAAAAAAAAGATTTGTACTACCTATATTTTAACGTAAAATTCTCGGAGAGACACATGTTACCTACATCATGGTTAAAAAATGCCAAACTGATCCAATTAAAATACTTCAGTGTCTTGTTAAAATTGCCTGCATCAGCTTAGATATTCACCATCATTTTAATGCATGTTCACCACCTGTTCACACCGTTCATACTCTCTTCACATTCACGTAAATAGTTCACTTATTCACCTAAGTTATGTAAGCAAGCTTTTTAAACATAGAGAGCAAGTATTTGAGAAATTGTGAGCAAGTATTAATGAACTTGGAAGCATTTTTTCAACCAAGTTGCTTTTGAAAAAAAAGAAATCATCCAAATATATTCAAGTGGGGTCTGGTTTTGAAGCACTCATCTCAAGGAACACAATAGGCAATCGGATTTTAATTTGAATGCTCTAGTGTGCACTTCTCATTAACACCAGATCATCCGGTGTGTTGAACTGCAGGATATTCTGCTGAGACAAAATGCTCTGGTGTGCACACTTGCTGAGCACTAGAACATCCGGTGTACTCTTCTCCTTTTACTCCTCTGAGCTGAAAAATACTCCGACGTGTATAACAGCCAGAGCACCGAACCATCCAGTGATGTTATTTTTTCTGGAACTTCTTCAATTCAATCAATATTTGTCCCAACTGCGATAGCTTCTTCGTATATTGTATCCATAAGACCTACTAAAGCATATACTTGACAAGCATATTAGTCTCATTGACTATATTGTTATTAATCATCAAAATCATATACATACCCTAAAAGGGTCATGTTCGCTATAATCTTCCTCATTTTGATGATTGATGACAACACAATCAAAATAAGTGGCAAATACTAAAATATACTAATTGAAAAGCAAAAACCAAATATAAATGACATAAGGCCTTACCTACTTGTTTGGATGCATGGTAAGAACAAACAATGATAGCAATTGTAAGAAAAAATATTTATCGTTGTTATAACTTGTCCTTACATTTATTTTGTACCCCTTTTATTGTGGTCGTTATGGAGATAATTATCCCCCTATTGCCACTATCTTTCTTGATCGACCCATGCAAGAGCTCCTTCATTTTGTCCCCCTTTTTTCAATCTTGGCGTCCCTAAGCATTTTATTTTCTCACTTATTCTTCCCCTAGGCATGCCATTTTTCTTTGGTCACTAAAATTCTTCCCTAAGAGCTGCAGGATCCTTTGCTGGAGTAGAAGAAGCAGGAGCTAGCTCTGGAGCAGGTGCGGTAGAGGGAAGTAGTGGATCAGCCTCATCATCACCAAGAGATGGAAGGTTGCCATCTATAAAGATACTCTCACTCATCTTCTGATCACATGCACACTAAAAAACAGAACTAGCACAGGGGTTGACTCATCAGAAGTCACATAACAAAATTCCATGATAGTGTTAGTGTCAATATTATAAACCCTGTAAGCATAACTATGAAGAGAATACCCTAAGAAAAAACCATCGGAAAATCGCGACTCAAACTTGTTAAGATTGCCACGCTTTAGGATGAAGCACCAACACCCAAAAACTCTCAAATGCGAAACATTTAGCTTCCTCCTAAAGCGCAACTCATAAGAAGTCAAATTCAAGATCGAGCGTAAGAAAATCTGATTTGAGCTATGCTAATGGCCTCAACTCAAAACTTTCTAGGAGTCCTATGCTCATCGAGCATCATCCGAGCCATCTCAACCGAAGTCATGTTCCTTCTTTCGACCATGCCATTTTGTTGAGCAACGTGTGGGGTAGAAAACTGATGCTCAAAGCCATGCTCAAGGTAGAAAGCATCAAAGAGATAGTTCTTTAATTCAGTGCTATTACCACTGCAAATTGCTTTCAATGTATCCGGGAGTTCTTTGAACAATCTAAAAACTAAGCTTTGAAAGTGTGAGAATACTTCATCCTTGCTCACAAGAAAGAAGACTCAAGAGTAATGAGAGAAATCATAATAATGACAAGAGCATACCACTTTCCATCGATCGAACAAACTCGAGAAGGACAAATAGTGTCCATATGAAGAAGTTCTACCGGTCATTCAGTCATGACCAGATTGACTGGTGGGTGGGAGGCACCAACCATTTTTCCATGCTGTCAAGGAGCACAAACAAGATTCTTCTCAAACTTGAGTTTGGGCAATAATCGGATCAAGCCTAGGGCACTCAAACGAGTAAGTAAAGCAAAGTTCATGTGCCCTAGTCTTCTATGTCACATCCAAAGCTCAGGAGAAGATTGAGCAATCAAACAACAAGAAGAACCAAGAGGCTCAGAAAAATCAACTCCAAAAACTCTCCCAACTCGAGAAATCTTGCAAATCAATGCGGCAGAAGAATTGAGAACTCGAGAAGTATCGCGTTTGAAACGCACTTCCAAGTCCTCATCTAACAACTGAGATACAGAGAGAAGGTTGTATTCTAGATGCTCCACCAAAGCTACATTCTTGAGAGTGAAACTCTCATTTACCCTTACCATACCTTTGGCTTTCACCCGTCCTTTTCGATCATCCCTGAATGTGATGTACTCGTGTCGCTTCATGGGGGTGAGGTTGGAGAACCATGATGAATCTTCAGTCATGTGGTGTGAACAACTGGAGTCAATGGGCCATTTGTTCTCTAGGCCTCCGCCTGCTACCTACATATGAGAAGAATAATAGGTGGATGACTCAGTACTGGGGTTAGTTAAAAACCTCTTGGGAATCCAGTACTGGGTCATCCACCCTTAAGTGGTAAAAGTAGGTACATGTAAAACAGGTCTAGTACACTGAAGGCGAGTACAACGAGAGGAAAACATGGTTCGCCAAAGCGCTAAGATTCAAAACCTCTTACACGTGGACCAAAACCATATGATTCATGGCAAAATCCACGTCGGGCAACATCTCTATGAAGAGATTGAAAAGCGCTAGCGATTCGTGAGTGAAAGTGAGGAAAAGGCTCATGTACACCAACAGAGGGGCAGTACATATCCCGAGTGCTCCACTTCCACTCATGCCGTTCATCTCTCCTATAGCGAAAGCAAAACCCAACCAAGTGACCCTCTCTCTGGTAGTAAGTGCAATGGTAGCATCTCTTGGGAACTCGAATGTCGATCACTCAGGGATCTTTCAGCTTAGGTTGTGGAGCTCTCTTGATTGTGGTGTGGGTTTCTTTTTTGTGGGTTAAGGAATTGGTTTTTGATGGGTTGTGTTGCGCCATTGATTTCGAACATCTTAGCTTTTAAGGTAGTAGGTGTGGTGAACACAGTCTTACTCTCCCCACTATAAGACACCCTCTCAAAACCCAACCCAAGAGCTAAACCCACCTTATCAGCACACATCCCTGTCTTAGCCAAGATAAAAATCATTTTCCCTTTGCCCTTTGAGCACTTCTCCGCCAGAGAAAGGAGGTACTCTTCTCGGTCAAAAGCTTTTGAACTTGCCCTAAACCCAGCTGAGTTTGTCCTGAAAGATGGTGCAGATGGACTAATTTGGTTGCACATCCTTAGAACTCCCAGTACTCTCCAATCTAGGATCTAGCTCCTTCAGGCGCTTGTCTTTTAGTTTGATATCCTTTACAAGCAAAGGGTAATTCTTACAAGCACTCTCAAACCGACTGATGATTTGAGCATGCACATTACGAAGCTCAGCAAGTTCAGCCATGAAAATCAAGCAACTCTCACACTCCTCAACATCGGATCTAGATCTAAGCAATACAAGTTCAATAGAGACAGACTTATAATTAGGCCTAAGATAGGTGATTTTCGAGATCGATCTGAGCCGCCATGATTATCTCGGTGGATTTGAGCTTGCTAAATAGCTCATCACAAGTTAACATGTCATAACTTGGAGACTTTTCAATGCTCGAGATCTTCACTTTTCATATGCTACGATCAAGAGAATAGAGAAGCTTGATCCCTCTCTCGTGGTAAGAATAGGGAAAATCAACAGTTAATCAAAGATTGATAACAATCTCATCAAAGCATGCAAACATCGCATCCAAAGACTCTTCGCGGCCTTGCACTAACATTTGTTATTCTTGGTTGTATATGATTTAGTGTCTGATCTTAATCTGATTATGCCTTAATGAAAGACACTCAGAATATTTCAGATCTCCCGGACAATACGGAGATGCTGGAATATGTCAAACTCATTTCGACTTAGGCTAATGAACAAAATATTTCTAGCTTTGTTGTTGGCCTCATATTGTTCGATTTGAACCTGAGTCGTACGAGCAGCAGAGATCTCGTAATTAGAATCAACTACTTCCCATATTGCACTTCCTTGACTTAGAAGATAAACCTCTATGCACACCTTTTAGTATGAAAAATCATGGCCATCAAACAAGAGAATCTTTCCACTTCTCTCCATATCGCATATGGATCACAAAGCCGGTTAAGGTCAACAAATGATTAAATCAGCTCTGATACCAATTGTAGGAACGAGATTAGCGATTATACAGGGTGAATAGGCGTCTCAACAAATTTCTTATGAAATCGATAGTCTTCTCCTATTTGGATCACCCGATGCATCTCAAAACTCAAGCAAAAGCAAAAATTGAGAAAAGTTTTAACAAGAGAAAATCGAGGCAATATGACTCCACGGATGATATATGAATCATATGTTCCATTTAAAATCAATATATGTGTCTTAGCACTCGAAAGATCACAACTAGCAAAGAAACAAGAAAAGATGAAGACTGAGCAACGAAACTCTCTAAGTTGATTGTCTAGAGGCAAAAAATTTAAGACCCCATCATATAAGCATGTGTATGTGAATTTTATGCCTCTAGCAAAAAAAAAAGAATAACCTCACAATGTGCTGAAATTTCACCCTAAAAACCAAAACAAAATCAAATCCAAAAAATGAAAGACTTCCAAACTTGCAATGGACAAATAGAGGGAAACTAGAAGGATATGAGCAAACTAACATGAAGAAAAATAAACTTCATTACAAAAGATGTTAGCCCTATTTTAGTAGATTATAAAGATTTTTACTCACAAAACTCTCATATAATATATAGGCTAAGCACTTCTCTTCCTATCCTCTAAAACCCTAGCACTAGGCTCTTAAATGAGTGATACAATAGGCTTAAATGGCTTGTTCACCCTCTCTCATAACCCTACCCCTCTATTTATAGGCATAGGAAATTTGACCCCTAAGTTTTCTAATTTTTTTCCTAAAATACCTCTCTCTTGTAGTAAACTTCTATCTATCGTTGATGGTATTTTAGTCTATTTTCTTCTCCATTCATCGGACGGTTGTGACACCTTTACGACTTTGCTTCGTCTCGGCGTAAGTTTCGCGATGGTGCCACATACTCCCCAAGATCTCCCACGGTTTTAAAGCCAAACCGCGAAACCCTAGCACACTTCTCAAAGCGTGACTAGCCGCCACTTGCTTCCACCTAAAGCAAACGCTCTGATAATGATGCGTATCCTCCGTCTTATGATCTTGATCACCGGTAAGTTTCTCTTGCTCCCGATCCCTCTAGCCGCCATGTCACTTACACCGACATCCCTTTTGTTTGACTTTATCAATGCCATCTTCATCCTCCGTTTCATGCTTTGCTTGACCTTAACTCTATCTAGCCGTCCTTGATTGTCCGGTATCAAGCACCTGCTTAGCCCCAATCACCCACCATCGACCGTCAAGTTGCATCTGTCACCTGCACTCATTGAAATAAGCAAACACATTTCTCCACACTCTAAAACATCTCTAGGTTAGCACAAAATAAAAAATTTCAACTTAGAGCACATCCTGCAGAAAACATGAACAACGGATGTTCCGGTGTGTTCTGCTCCTGAACACCGGACCATTCGGTGAGTGTAATACTATTTGTTCTAGGAAAACTTTGCTCTCTGCAAGAAAAGATTCAGTGAAAGCTTCCGATGATCTCATGTCTATCAGCAGATAATCCGATATGTGCCAATCTACTGAACCACTCTTCTGCAACATATCTACAATAAAAGGTCTGGTGCATTCTTTGATGTTCATAATCTTAGCACCGGCCTATCTGGCGTACATAATCAAACTTGGTGCCAAAAATCTCCTCTCTGCAGAAAATACTCCGACGCTCTTAAAGTTCATCACTGGACATCCGGTGTTTACTTTCATTTTTGCTTTAGCACTAAAAATGCTTCGGTAATACCCTCCGGTGTAACCACCACATTCACCGGACCTTCCGGTGCATTGATCTTTAATTTCGTTCGAAGAATTGTTCTTTGCAAGAAATAGTTCGGCGAATACACACTGCCCACACTAGAACTTCCGATGAACATCGGAACATCCGATGTTTATACCAAAACTTCCGGTGTGTAATTTTTGTGTACAGTGAAGAATTCGCTAATTTCAAATACTATCAACTCGAGTTAAACATGAAAAAAATATATCCATAAACACATGCTAACCAAATTCAATACATATCAAATATTATCACTACCTTATCGCATACAAACATTTAGTTTCTCACACTACGTACTTTTTTAATAATATAATTAGTAGGGCGTGTCCCTGTTTAGAAAACTATACGTAGAGCCATAGCAGAAATAGCGAGAATATGCCAGAACTAAACTCGAACGGAGAAAAGAAAAGTATGCGGACGATCGAAACTCTAAAGCAACCCAACTATTCTATAAAAGCGTACGTATGGTGGCAGCTACCACTCGTACTCCCACTTGATCGGCCCGGGCTAGAAAGAAAAAAAAATCATTCGATTCCCCAGTCAGCTGCAGAGCGCACACGGCTCCTGCGCCCAAAAGAATCCCGTGCGCTAGACGCTAGCTAGCCAGCACCCCACAGGCCGCGGCACAGCCACAGCCAACACGGCCATGGGGGCCAGCGTGATGGGGTGGCTCGGCGGCGAGTCGCAGGCGGCTTTCCCGTGGAAGCTGCTGCTGCTGTTGGCGGCCCTGGCCTGGTGCGCCGTGCGCGCGCTGGAGTGGGCATGGTGGCGGCCGCGGCGCCTGGACCGGGCGCTCCGGTCGCAGGGCCTCCGCGGCACGGCGTACCGCTCCGTCGCAGGAGACGCGCCGTTGACCGAGCGGCTCAACCGGGAAGCCAGGTCCCGGCCCATCCCGCTGGGCTGCCACGACATCGTGCCCAGGACGATGCCGCTGTTCCATCAGGCCATGAAGGAGCACGGTACGTTTCTTTCTTGGTATCCTTCTTGGGGGTATACGTGATCTTGCTGTGCTTAATCATTATGCTATCTAAAGGAGCAGGTTTTGATATTTTTGTTTGACCGAAATTCTTTTCTCGGACTGAACATTTGAACGTTCCTGCTCCTCGTAACAATAAAACGAGTGTGTCACTTGAAGAAAGACACCAGTATTTCAGTTAAGCCGCCTCCCAAAGTTATCTTCTATTTTCAGATCTTCAGAGTTTTTTGAGCCAGTTTTTCCACTTCTCTTGAAATATCTAAGACAAGAGCTTCTGTAAGAATAGTACTAATAGCAGGAAACTTCCAGGTAGCACGTTCTGTTGGATACATACGCACTTTTAGGTTTAATTTAATTTTTAAATAAATCATAAACAGAAACGGATATACTATCATTATTGTGTAACATGAGTATATATAATCTAGACACATATGTAACAAAACTACACATGTTTAATATACTCTATAATATGAACACAGAGTATTGCTCACCATGATTAAAATAAGATTAATCATCACTACTACAGAAAGAGTCATCCATGCCTGTTTTCACTGTCGGTTCAAAAATACTGTTAGTTTGTAAGCTCCAGACGCATATAAAAACTAAACCATCAAGAACTGGCAGCAATAGTGATACACGAACCATCAATGATATTCAAATTATCACAGCCCATTCTTCGCTAGAACTGACAGAGATAATTCATCAAAAGATGTTTCTTTAATAACTGGCAGTGATAATAGCTATCACGACCGGTTATATTTATAAACTGGCAGTGATACTCAAAAATCCATATCACTTCCTGCCCCTGACTACTTGGCTTCTCCAAAGCAACTTTAAAATCGTGTGCTCTCGATCACTCTCACTGCTCTCAATCGATCCCTCTCTCTCACTCTCACCCTATCCCTTTTATTGTCGCCACCACTACTCCAACCATGGATCCACACGATGCTTCTCCCCCTCTAGCCACTCCACCGCCACCTCCACTGTCTCCTTCTCCGATCACGCCTCCCACACCCACGCCGTTGTGTGGTGGCGCAACAGAGAGATACAAACTCCTAATTGCGTATATCTTTTTTGTGACGGTGACCGACAGGTATATGTAGAGAAGACTACATGGTTAAGACATGCCACGATCGGATTTTTAACCGACATAGTTTTCATATACATTCGTTTGTCCATAAATTAAAAGAATAAACTGCAAAAAGGAGGCCGCACATGCGCAAGCTACTGGACCCAATTTTTATGGACCATTCACGCAGATGTCAGGCACCCTTCGCTCCGGCCATGACGAGACGAGCACTCGTGTGTTCTGCTAATTCTCTCATCCACACATACTAAGTGGGTAAAGGAGACAACTCCTTTTAAGTTGATCTTCATCCAACTTTACTAGCAATGCGGAGCTAAAAATACACCCTCATCTTCATTTAGGATATGTTTGATTCCTTTGCCTACCCTTCACTAGCAAGGCTAGAGGACAAATAAACATGTTTGGTTCCTTTACTTGGTATGAATTTGGGCAAAGTGGATAATGATTTCATTGCTTTTGAGAGAGAGCCCAATTGGCTCTCCTCATCTAGCAAGATTTGTTTAGAATTCTTCTTAAATATAATATGTTAAGCCCATATATCTAACATGGACCACCTATTCCCTATTGGATATTTATAACAGTTCCAATAAAAATGTACTCACCTTGTTGTGACCAGAGTTCAAGTCCGACAATTCTTGTTTCATTGGTCACTCTTCGCTTATTCAATTTGTGACAGCAGTCCCCAAAGAAAATGAAATAGTGGCACAACAAGTCAACACACGACACACTAACAAGCATGACCGGATATTGATTGACAATGACAGGTAAAACGTCGATCACCTGGCTCGGGCCGGTGCCCAGGGTGACCATAACCAAGCCCGAGCTGGTGAGAGAAGTTCTGTCAAACAAGTTCGGTCACTTCGAGAAGCTCAAGTTTGGTAGTCTTCAGAGGAGGCTGCACAACGGCGTGGGCAGCCACGATGGCGAGAAATGGGCCAAGCACAGGAGGATCATCAACCCCGCATTCCATCTCGAGAAACTGAAGGTGACCTGACATGCTTGAATTCGGCAATGCAATTGCATGGAAATCAGAATTCCTAGTACAGAATATGACAATGACCTATCTTTGATTTTCAGCGAATGTTGCCGGCTTTTGCCGCATGTTGCACGGATTTAGTGAAGAGGTGGGAGGGTTTGGTTACGGATGGACAGGCATGCGAGGTGGATGTTTGGCCCGAGATGCAGAACCTGACAGGGGATGTCATCTCCCGCGCCGCATTCGGCAGCAGCTACCTCGAAGGCAGGAGGATTTTCCAGCTTCAGGGGGAGCAGCTTAAGCTCGTCGTGCAGTCTATGAGCAAGATGCATATCCCTGGATACTTGTGAGTTCTTTCTTACTCCTGCTTGCCTATGTCGATTGGCATTCCTCGTACGGTAGCACTAAAGCATTTCGTGCAGCTACCTGCCTACCAAAACCAACCGAAGGATGAAGCAGATTCAATCAGAGATCGAAGGGCTCCTGAAGGGCATCATCGCGAAGAGAGAGAACGGCTTGAGAACCGGCAAGGCGACTAGCGATGATCTTCTTGGCGTGCTGCTGGAATCGAACATGGAGCACCGCCGGGGTGCCGGCAACTCGAAAGCCGGAATCACCACTGATGACGTGATCGGGGAGTGCAAGCTGTTCTACGTCGCCGGCATGGAGACCACGTCAGTGCTGCTCACGTGGACGATGATCGTGCTCTGCATGCACCCGGAGTGGCAGGACCGCGCGAGGGAGGAGGTGCTTCACGTATTCGGCGCCAGAACGCCAGACTACGACGGCCTTAGCCGCCTGAGAATCGTAAGTACATGTGAAGGCTCATTTCATCCGCAGTTTCTGAACGATCTTAATGCCCGCCTCTTGTGAATTGTGATTGCGATCAAATTGCAGGTAACGATGGTGCTGTACGAGGTGCTGCGGCTGTACACGCCGCTGACGGCGCTCCAACGCCGCACGTACAAGCCGATGGAGCTCGGCGGCTTCAGGTACCCGGCGGGCGTGGTGCTGATGCTTCCTCTGCTGTGCATCCACCACGACAAGGACGTGTGGGGTCCCGACGCCAGCGAGTTCAGGCCGGAGAGGTTCGCGGAGGGGATCTCCAAGGCGTCCAAGGACGCGCCGGCGTTCTTCCCCTTCGGCTGGGGCCCGCGTACCTGCATCGGCCAGAACTTCGCGCTGCTCGAGGCCAAGATGGGGCTCGCCATGATCCTGCAGCGCTTCGCGTTCGATCTCTCGCCGGCCTACACGCACGCGCCGTTCCCCGTCGGCATGCTGCAGCCGGAGCATGGCGCGCAGGTCATGCTCAGGAGGCTTCCCTGAGCTGCCTGCACTTGGATGTGTTAACCTGCATGTACAGCATAATCAGTGGAGCTTGGGTGAAGGGGCCGGTAAAGTTAAATAGGTTTGATAAGACATCTTCAGCATCTTCAGGTTCGGTACATCTTCAGCATCTTCAGGTTCGGTATCTACTGTTACATTACTGCAAAACACTGTTGCATTCGAATTTGATCTCTAAGTAGACATGGTATCCAGTGCTACAGTGTTGAGGAAGAGAAACAGTATCCAAATTTACTGAAATACTGTAGCAACCGTAATACTGTTTGACTGTGGGTTCGAAGGGAGAAGAAAAATAATAGAAGGTAGGAAATAGGTAACTGCTGGAGATAGAAAAAATAAATAGTACTATAATAGTGTAAGGGGATTTTGTAATAGTATTATAGGGGATGAATTTTTAAAGTATCTGCTGAAGATGGTGTAATAAGAGTCTGAATTAATAAAATACAAGAGATTGAATTAATAAAATTTAAAATATATTATAAAATATAAAAAATATATTATAAAATAAAAAATTTGTTGGACTGTAAGAATGCTCCGCCTCTCTCCGCGGTGCAAGTAACAGTACCTATCCTTGCAAGTCACGGTTGTGAATATTGTAAGGTTAAACGTGTCGATGACGTAGTTACCGGTCGAGACTTCAGATCCGCAGCAAGTCCCTGTTTTCAGTATGCATTGACCGGGGTCATGACTACAAGTAAGTGAGGTCACATCGAATTGGTCCTCAAACAAGAAAATAAATGCTCGTTGAATTCACAGGCCACATTTGAGTTTACGATCGTATGGTCATATTCAAGTGGTGTCTAATTAGATATAAATATGAATGATTTATTCTAGTTCAATTTAATTAATTAATAAAAAAATATCATATATTGTCTGGTTAATTAGTTAAATTGGACTAGAGTGAATAAAAAATCGATCATGCCCATCCGTACATTTAACAACCACAATAGGTCCTGGTTCTATCCAAAAAATATGAGACCGCCTACACATACGCGCACGCAGGTAATCAGCTACCCTTGTCGTTAGTGCTGTATGATGGGACAAATTCCGCGTGTATGCGTTAACTCTGCACGTATATCCTCTCTATATATATATATATCATAAAGGCCAGCGATGGGCGAGCTCTCATGTCTCTCCTTCGCTGTAGCTACCATTGCTAAAGCGTGGGTTCCAACGCATTGTAGCAGCGCTGTGTACAACTGTACCTACTGTTCCAAAATATTTTTAAAAATAAAAATATATTTACTCTATTATAAAAAAATAACAACAAATATAAATCGCTCATTTATTCTCTCGAACACATGGGATTAGAAAAATCCAGCGTCTTACTGAGGAACTCCGGTTGTCGAAAAAAAAAATCGCGTGATCTCAATTTTTTTCTTTCAAATTAGTACTTCTTACTTATTTTCTACAAAATAATTTTAGACACAAACACATATTCTGTGCTGCTGTTCAATTACTTTTATATGTAATTTTTTCTTTTGCACCTCTCTCATTTATTCCCTCGTACATGTGAGACTAGAAAAATCCAACGTCTTCCTCCGGAAACTCCAATCACCGGCAAAAAATCCTCGTGACCTCAATTTTTTTAATTTAGTACTTCTATTAATCCTTACTAAGTACATATTTCTCACCAAATAATAATTTTAGACAATAAAAATATATGTTACGCTCCTATTCAATTATCTCTACATGTCCGTTTTCCTACCCGCACCTCCATTTGCATTATAGTATGAATGGACGAATCATAACAAGCCAATCTGGCTAGTATAGTCTAAACGAACCTCACCATCAGCTGACGTGTAAACCACAGCTACACTAAAGGTAGTGTCGCTTTTAAATGGGACAGGAATAATTGTAGAACTCATCCACAGTGAATACTGCATCGCACTAGATTGCACTTTGCCACTGGCTGGGCAGGCTGTCAAATCAGTTCACATCGTTATTATACACACACTTGGTCCTAGAATATGAAACCGTGAGACAGAGACAGGCCTTCTAGTGGGCCTGCTGGATCCCCTCAAATGGGCCGACCTCGTAAGGCCCAATGCCTCCGTGGCGCGGGCCCACGGCGTACCACTCGCAGGCGACATGCTAAAGAACAGAGAACTGCTCCAGCGTTTTTGTTAGCAACCAGCCAAGGGGAAATCAAGCGCTGAGGAGAAGGGAGGAAGAATAGGAGGCAGGATCGAGAGTTCTATTCAGCATCCATAGGTTCCAAGAGAGAAACAGAGAGGATTGGGAGGAAGGGAAGGAGAGAGTTTATCTCTTCGTTATAGCTTGGCGCTTTCGGCCAGCACACAGCCAGCTATAAGCGCGATGTTGTACCAGACATGGCTTCCTCTACGCTCTCTCTCTCGGGCCCGCAAGCCAGCAGGTATTACAGAGCCATTCCGGCCCACGGACTCGCATATTAGGACGCCGGGCCCGTTTACTTCTTGGCTTGCTAGATGCTTGATCCTCCTCTTCTGTCACAACCGCGCTCTTGCTTGCTGACAACTCCGGGTAGGCGGTGCTGACACTCCCCCGGGCTTGTGTGCCTGCTTGTCCCCAAGCAGGAGCAAAGGGAAAGGCTTGCCGAAGCTGTTCAGTGTCCTCCCATGATGCCATGGCTTTAGGCATCCTTGATCACTTCACCAAGACTTGCGGTACAGATTTTTCACCACGCCGAGCCAGCTTGCTCTGAAGAATGGTTTCTGGAATCTGTAGCTCAGAAGAAGTGTCAGGGAAAGATGGAATGACTTGTTTGTTACCTATAGCTTTCTTGAGCTGAGATACGTGAAACACAGGATGGATAGAAGTGTGAGGTGGGAGCTCCAAGCGATACGCCGATTTCCCAATCTTCTCAATTATATTGTAAGGCCCAAAATACTTGAAGGCAAATTTCTGACAGGATCGATTTGCCAAAGATGATTGCACATAAGGTTGGATTTTCTGAAAGACCTTATCATTGACCTCGAAGGAACGATCTGACCTGTTCTTATCTGCCTGTTGTTTCATTCGGTGTTGGGCCCGGGTTAAGTGCTGGTGAATAACACTTTGCATGAGTTTCCTTTCAGACAACCATTGATCCAATTCTTGGACAGGACTGATCGAGAAGTGATCCAAACCGAAATGGCGAGGTGGGTGACCATACAGGACCTCAAATGGGGAATGCTTCAGAGATGAGTGGTAAGTTGTGTTGTACCAGAACTCAGACAGAGGTAACCATTTCAACCACTGCTTCGGGCAAGTGTGAACAAAGCAGCGCAGAAAGGTCTCAATGCACTGGTTAACTCGTTCGGTTTGGCCATCTGATTGGGGATGGTAAGCTGAGCTCATTCTGAGTTGGACATCGGCCAATTTAAATAACTCTTGCCAAAATTTTCTTATAAAGACACAATCTCGGTCAGAAATAATAGATGCAGGAAGGCCATGGAGTTTATAAATGTGTGTCATGAATGCTTGAGCAACTGACAATGCTGTAAAAGGATGAAGCAATGGGACAAAGTGACTGTATTTGGAAAAATTGTCAACAATCACCATTATGCAATTTGCATTACCAGATCTAGGCAGTCCCTCTATGAAGTCCATAGAAATGATTTGCCAAGCACTGGTAGGAATAGGCAGGGGTTCCAATAAACTAGGGTATTTGGCTCGATCAGATTTTGCTTGTTGACAAATAATACAGGATTGCACAAAAGGCATGAATGTGAGCTTTCATACCTCTCCAAGCAAAGAGATGCTTGAGTCTTTTGTAGGTTGCAGGGGAGCCAGAATGCCCACCCACAGCAGAATTATGAATGGAAGCAATCAACTGTTGTTGCAACTGAGTATTATGACCTATCCAGATCCTATTTTTGTATCTGAGTAATCCATCATGCAGGACAAAATGTGGAATAGCTTGGGAATTCAGAGTGAGAGCTGCTATAATGTCCAAAGTTTTGGGATCAGCCTGATAGCTATCTTTCACTGAGTCAAGCCAAATTAGGCTGCAAGAAGAAAATGCCAACAACTGGCCTGAAGGATTAGGATGCCTTGATAAGGCATCAGCCATTCTGTTTTCACTGCCTTTTTTGTAAACAATTTGATATTGTAACCCTATGAGCTTTGTAAAAACCTTGTGTTGCCAATGTGTGTTGAGTCATTGGTCAGATAAATGTACAAGACTCTTTTGATCAGTATAAATAAGAAACTCAGCAAGCTGTAAATAAGGCCTCCATTGATCAACTGCCACAAGAATTGCAAGGTATTCTTTTTCATAAGTAGATAAACCACTAGTTCTAGGACCTAGAGATTTACTAATAAATGCCAAAGGATGACCTGCTTGCAACAGAACTGCTCCCACACCCTTGTCACTAGCATCAGTCTCAATCTGAAATTGTTTGTTGAAATTGGGCAAGGCCAGAACTGGAGCTTCAATTAAAGCCTTTTTCAGTGAAGTGAAGGCAGTGTCTTGAACATCAGACCAAAGAAACAATGTGTGCTTCTTCAGAAGTTCAGTGAGAGGTTTACTAATGATTGCGAAATGTCTCACAAATTTTCTGTAATACCCAGCAAGACCTAGAAAGCTTCTCAATTGTTTGACATTTGTTGGTGTAGGCCAATCTCTTATGGCACTGATTTTAGAATCATCAGTAGCAACCCCATTTTCTAAATTGACATGTCCCAGGTAGGAGATCTGTCTTTGTGCAAAAACACATTTGGATTGTTTTACTTTCCAGTGGTCCTGAGCTAAAAGCTGTAACATTAGTTTCAAATGCTCCACATGATCAGTGAGACTTTTGCTATAGATTAATATGTCATCAAAGAACACCAAAACACATTTTCTTAACAAGGGTTTCAATGTAGTGTTCATAGCACTCTGGAAGGTGTTAGGGGCTCCAGAAAGTCCAAATGCCATTACTCAAAATTCAAAATGGCCTGAATGTGTTTGGAATGTTGTTTTATATTATTCTCCTGGAGCTAATCTAATTTGGTGGTAACTAGCCCTCAGGTCTAATTTGGTAAACCAGCTAGAATCAGCCAATTCATCCATGAATTCGTCAATGACAGGAATGGGGAATTTAGTTTTAACAGTAAGAGCATTAAGATGACGATAGTCAACATAAAAACGCCAAGAGCCATCCTTCTTTTTAACTAAGAGCACAGGAGAGGAAAAGGCACTGGAACTTGGCTGTATAATACCTGACTGAAGCATTTCAGCAACGTGCTTTTCAATTTCATCCTTCAACCTTGGAGTATATCTATATTGTCTGATGTTCACTGGTTTGGCCCCAGCTATAAGAGGGATGTGATGGTCACAGTTTCTTCTAGGAGGTAATTCTGAAGGTTCTTCAAATACAGCGGCAAATTCGTGAAGTAGGGCCTGAATTACTGCAGGTAATGGAGTATCAGCTGTATTGGAGCACTGATCAGTGATTTGGAATAATTCAATCATGGTACAAGCAGGTATCTCAGGTAGAATGCCTTGCAGCACAATTGAAGTGCCCTGATAGGGAAGAGAAATCCATTTTTGAGCCCAATGCACTTTCATAGGAGAGAAGGCTTCCAACCAATCCATCCCAAGAATTAAATCATAATGCTTAAGTGGCAAAATCTTCAGTGTAGAATGAAACAAATAATTGTGAACGAACCAATCAGCATGTGCTAGTTCAGAAGTGCAGAGAAGCATACCCCCATTGGCTACCTGAACCTTCAATGGTTGCATAACAGTTGAGACTCCCTGAAGGTGAGAAGCAACTGTTGAACTCAAAAATGAGTGAGAACTGCCAGAGTCCACCAATATCAGTAGAGGAACATCCTGAATCCTGCCCGCAAATTTCATAGTTCGAGGGGCGTCCTGATTGGTTTGTGCAGCTTCAGAAAGAGCCATAAAGAGTTGCTCCTCTGGCATTGCTTCGGGTGAAACTGCAAAAGAGTCCACTGGTTCTTCTTGGAGCAAGTCCCACAATTCCTGCAAGACATGCAGCTGCACGGTGGGTGCGCATTTGTGCTCATGATTCCAGCGCTCACCACACTTGTGACATAAACCTCTTGCGCGCCGGTAAGCACGAAGGGAAGCAATTTTGTCATCCACTGATGGAGCTCTAGCTGCTTCAGTGCCACGCCTGTCATCAACATTTGGCGCTGGTTTGGGAGGTTGATGAGCAGGCGGCGGTGGCAATGGATGAGGACCGCGTGGTAACGCCTTTGGTGCTGGGAAATCCGGCTTGCGGTACTTGCGCTTGCGTGGAGAGTCGGCCACCTCTTCCTGTAAAGCAGCGAGAACAAAGGCATAGTCGAGGTCTTGGGGACGTTGAATCAGAACAACAGATCTAATGTCATCGCGCAATTCATCGATGAACCTCATGGTATAGTAGCGAGGGTCAGTCACTGAGTCATATGCGGTGAGCTGATCGATTAGTTCAGAGAACTGGTCGACATACTCCATCACAGACCCAGTTTGTCTAATATGAAAAAGCTGGCGAATAAGAATGTCATGCTGATCACGGCCAAATCTATCATGAACTAGAATGCAAAATTGGGTCCAAGTCAGATGCCTAATCCGGTGCTCGACAGACTGAAGCCAACGTGCGGCTGCACCAGAAAAATGCATGGTGGCAACCTTGATCCAAATTTCCTGAGGCACGCCATACAAATCAAAATAATCCTCACTGCGTGATTTCCATAGTTTGGGTGTCGTGCCATCAAAGGAAGGGAAATGCAATTTGGGAAGTTTGCTAGAGACATCATGTGGTAGAACATGGTGATGCATGTGGCCGCGACCATGGCTGAATACTCCAAGCGAATGATCATCCATAAAAACCTTGGAGTGGGGTGAGTCATGCTTACCCTTGACCGGGAGATGAGAAAGGGTGGTGACCACCCCATGCCCATTCTCCCGGTGATGCGAGTCGACGCGGAGCCCAGCTGGGCCGACGGCTATGTTCTCGGCAGATGAAGGTGCCGCAGCCGCCTCCGGTGTTGCGAGCAGCCCTGGGGAAGGGATTTCTTGCTCGAGCAGCACCCGATCGAGATGCTTGCGCAGCACGCCGACCTCCATCTTCAGATCGCCCACCGCAGCGTCGACTTGCGGTTTCCAAGCACCCATGGACGAGAGAGTCTCCTCCATGAGCCTGAAGCGATCTTCGTGCTTCAGATCAGACTCGTGGAGTTGAGTCTCCAGCGCTTGCTTGAGGCTCTTCATCTCGTCGAGGATGAGTTTAGTATTGGGATCCATGGCGCCGGATCGCTTCTGAAATCTCGTGAAGTGATCGTGAGGATCCAGATCAAGCAGCCAGGACCGGTGTCTCTGATACCAATGTGTTAGCAACCAGCCAAGGGGAAATCAAGCACTGAGGAGAAGGGAGGAAGAATAGGAGGCAGGATCGAGAGTTCTATTTAGCATCCATAGGTTCCGAGAGAGAAACATAGAGGGTCGGGAGGAAGAGAAGGAGAGAGTTCATCTCTTCGTTACAGCTTGGCGCTTTCGGCCAGCACGCAGCCAGCTATAAGCGCGATGTCGTACCAGACACGGCTTCCTCTATGCTCTCTCTCTCGGGCCCGCAAGCCAGCAGGTGTTACAGAGCCATTCCGGCCCACGGACTCGCATATTAGGACGCCGGGCCCGTTTACTTCTTGGCTTGCTAGATGCTTGATCCTCCTCTTCTGTCACAGCCGCGCTCTTGCTTGCTGACGACTCCGGGTAGGCGGTGCTGACAGTTTTTCCTGTCGTGCTGTACTGGAAGGGGCACAGTGGACGTCCGGCTTTACGTGACGTGACCAAAGCAGAGGATCCGAGTCCGCATGGTTCGCCTGCGGGCATCGATAACACTGTAGGCCGCAATTCATACCTGCATGTGAAATACTTGACATGAACATGCAAGATCTTGAGTACCTGTCGTGTCACCGTGGGGTAGATTGGCAATGGAGGTACGCGCGCCATTGCTGGGACATGCATGCTTGAATGGTTATTCCGTTGGGCTAGTTCTTCGACCTAACTTCTTAATGACGTGTCAGCCCGGAGGCTTCACAAGCCTATCTGGCTAGCATCATGCTTCCGTGTATTTTTCGGTCTAAGCGATGGATCACCGAGGGAGTCTGTTGTTTCTCCCAGATGTGACAGACGAAACATGACACGAAAACGCCTGGACCGAAAGAGGAACCAAACTCCAAAACCCCTTATCGGAAGCTCTCTCTCCAGCACCGTCATCTCACCATATGCTATCAACCCACTTGCACTTGTTTCTTCTCATGAGCACACATCAGATCAACGAAAGACGACAGCCAGGCCGGCGATGGTTGGTGCATCACCGGCAGCGCCACCATGGATCTTGCTCTGCGAGCTAGGTGCCCTGTCGGCTCTGTGGTGGGTCTGGCGAGCTCTGGAGCGGGCCTTGCTAGGTCCGCGGAGGCTGGGGCACGCCCTGCACGCGCAGGGCCTTTGCGGCACGACGTACGCTTCCCGTCCGGCTCTGCACGGCGGCCTGCTCCGAGCCCACGCATGCCGTTGGCGTCGCACGCTGTGGCACCTCGACCTATTTGTTTTAGTCGGAGATGTGTAAAGTAATTTGTAGATCGTAAATTATAAAAAATTGAATTATAAGAAATTGAATTGTATAATCTGTAGAAGCTAATAGAATCTAAATTCATCATGCTAAACCTAAAACTCTGAACCCAGGTTGCTAAATTGTTAGCATCTGAAGACAGAATTATGACAATAATCTATTTATTTCAGTTTATAAATTGTGAATGGAAGTCTACATTCTCTAGCCGGAACAATCAAGACCTTATACTCCTATTCGTAAGCTGTGATCATCTCGCGTACGTGCGGTTGGCTAGTTATTTCCTCAGTTACATACATGAGAGATCGTCGAAAATGGATGGCAGGTAACGTCGCTGTGACATGGTTCGGTCCGGAGCCAAGAGTGGTCGTGAGCGACCCTAAACTGATGCGAGAGATCTTGTCGAACAAGCACGGCCAGTTTGGAAAGCAAAGGTCCACTGCTTGGATCGAGAGGCTGTTGTGGGATGACGATGCACCAGGGCGAGAAATGGGACAATCATCGGCAAGGTTCACAATTATGTTTGGTGCTCGAAAACCGGCCACCGGCGGTTACGGAAAATCACGGTTATCGTAAAAACCAAATAAAATTTGACGAGAATTAAGATCTAATCAACGAATCGATAACCGGTTGGTTTACACCGGTTACCAATTGCATTTAACGATTTATCGATCGATGTTAACGATAACTAAATTGATATAAATTCGAACGAATTGATCAAAAATTGACCGTATTACAGTGGTACTTGACCACATTACTTGAATTTCGGTAAAGTTCAAGGAAAATAAAAAAAATCATAAAAATTCACAAAAAAATTCAGAAAAATATGACATGAGAATTGTTATGTTTTGTTTAATCAGAAATTTTTTGCATGACCTTTACTATATTTTGGACATTTTTAAGAAAACAATTAAATACTAATAACAATAACCATATAATTGTTTCATCGAACATATGCATACATTATATAAGTAGCACATCAAATTAATAAATATGTCGAATATCATGGTATGCAAATATAGTAGTTACAGAAAGTAAATTATCATCACCTTCATTACCACTAGCATCTAACGGGGGATGATTAAATTTGCCCGTTGTACCTCTCCTCTTTCTTCTCCCTCTCCACCTCACTGCATCGCGTGAAGCTATTTTCCCTCTCCGAGAAATATCCCTGCGTGCTACGGACGGCCTCTGCTTCTCCCGCTCTCTCCTTTCTCTCTCGCTCTCTCTCCGTCCATGCTCGTGCGCCCATGCAGCGCGACTTTCGTGCCCTGCCTGCGCGTGGATGGCGCAGAACGCCCACGCTGCGGGAAACATGATGAGTGCCGCCCCACCGCCTTGCCGCTGCGCTGTCTGTTGACGTCCACCCGACGTCACGTGTTCTCCGCCTCACTGCTCCCTCTTCCTCTATAAATAGCGCAGCTCTCCCCCTCTCCTTCTCCTTTTCCCTGCTTTCATTGCCGCTGCCGCCATTGCACACCATCGTAGCTCGTCGTCGCTGATCCATTGTCCACAAGCCATCGAGGAGCTCTAGGGCCGCGCTGCCGTCCCAGTGCCACTCTCCGTTGGTCAAAAGCCCAACGGGAGATCGTCTGAGCCAGAGCCGAGCAGAACCATAGCCACCCCTTCGACAAGTTTCCAACCACTGCTGTGTTAGTCACCGTCTCCAAGCGTGGTGCATACTCCAGACCCCTAGCGCTCCCTCCAAGGTAGCTGGTTGCCGCCCCCATACCTCCTTTTCGTGTAGACGCGTGTCGCCATGCTTAAGGCCTTCCGTCGCCGTGTTGTGGTCGGCGCCGGCGCGTGCCTTGTTCTCTGTGTTGTGGCTGACCATCGTGGCGTGATGTCTAGAGGCCTTGGGTCCTTTTTCTTTGCAGGTTGGCACTTCCTAGTGCAGGGAAAGTGCAGCCCATTTTGCCAGTACCGCTGCCCCCTCTCCGGCCGCCATCTTGTGTTGTTCTCGTCTTCGCCCGCCGTCAATAAGCCTCCTGCTGCAGCTGTTGTAGCGCGTAGAAGCTCGGCATCCACTTGTCGTCGTGAAATCCCGGCAGAATCCCAACTCCGGTGAGCTCTCCCGCATCACGCCGCTGCAAATCGCTCGTCGTCACCTGTTTTTCCCCTCCCTCCGCCACTCTACCCTGATCGGTGCACTTGTGCGCCCACGCGTGCGCTTGGCCGGGCAGTCGTTTGCACGCCGCGTGGCCTAGCCGCCAAGGCCACACGTCCAGTGGGTCGGCTCAGCTCTACACCCGCTAAGCTACCCAGCCCAAACCCAAGCGGGCCAGCATTGTGTGGCCCAGTACTATGCAGGCCAAAGCCCAGACTAGCCCATACTGGCCTGGACCCGACCCGTATAAGCCCAATTTGGCCCAATCCAGCACTGTTCATGTGGGTCCCACCAAATCGTTGTTCATGTGGGCTAGGCTACTTGTCGGTGTAAAGAGTAGTAGGGTCCCCTCGTGGGTAAGATATCAGCATGTGTTGCATGCCACGTTTATCCAGAACTGTGGCCGCCCCGCGCAACCAGCCAGCGACCATGCAACCAGGCTCTCCAACTAAGCTTCGCGACCAGCCCCCAGGTCACAGGAGCAAACCCCGCGACTAGTCTCCTCTGGTCGCGGGGCAGGTATGTGTCCAAACAGTCTAAATCACAATAAATACATTTTCACTCGAGTATTTCCCTTCCCCAAGTCCTCTTTCAGGTCGTCTAGAGCGTGATCAACATAGAGCTGCCGTGTCCCATCCTGTAGCATTAAAAGCTACGGGGCAGCCTAACGGGTGTGGCAGGAGGTCTTTTGCAGGTGCGCAGGCGACGCGTGGGGACGAGACAAGGCAGTCCAAGCGATCAGGATGACGCAGGCGGTGGAGCGATGGGACATGCTTTGTTGCGCTGTAGAGCAAATGGATACGTCTGCTCTTAGTAATGATGGGCCTAGGTGGGAAGCTCTAGCTAGGCCTGAGTCTATTCCTTGACTCACGTGTAAATCCTCTCTCCCTCTGATATATAAAGGAAGGAGTACTAGGCTTGTGAGGGGATCAAAAAAAGAGAGGCCTAGAGGCGAAAGAGGGCGAGAAGAAGGCTGGACAAGAATATCATCTGTAGCTGGTTTAGACAACAAGAAGAAGAATACACAGGATGTAGAGCTATTACACCGAGGGGGCTTGAACCTGGATAAACCCCGGTGTTCTTGAGTCACACACACATAGCCAGATCCAACATACGCATCCCGAACAAAGAGCACGCACCCACTATCCGACATACCCCGGAATCATTGTTAGGAATTATCCTCGACATTTGGCGTGCCAGATAGGGGGCGCATTTCCGAGTTTGGGATGCAAGTTGCTGTAAGGTGTTCTTTGTTGGATACGACCCATACAGAACCGATATGTCCCAAACTGAGGACATCGGATCAGGATCCGAAGACTCCGGGAGGCTGCTGAGGCATCCATGCTCCCGGTGCCAAGGAGTGCTCATGGACTGCAAGCTTTGGGGGAACGGGTTTCTTCAGTGGTAGCCCCACCCGGAGGATCGCTCACCGCGCAAGGATTGCCACCCCCAGCCTCGTGACGTGAACCAAAACCATCAGGCATGTATGATTTGATCCGACAAAAGAATATCGGGGAATTAATTGCATGTGTCGTTTCTCCGAGCAGGCTCAACCCTAGGACGAACAGAAGGGTCTACACCTCAAACTTTGGGCACGAGTAACGACCACTCCCCACAGGAAGGGGGAATCCTTGTTCTACCTTGCAGGATTTCAAAGGGTTATGGACTTGGTACTGGTCACTAAGCAGGGCATGCTTCTTCCCGACCAGGAAGGAGCAAGCACATGACCATGTATCGTCAGGTACATGGTTCAATTCCAGTTTTTCCAGTCATTAAATGCGAAGTGGAGTATGGGGGCCCCTTAACCGGAACACGAGCATCACCCACGCGGGGAGAAACACATACTAGCGATGAGGAACTCGCTACTAGGTGAAACCCCATCGCTAAGGGGTCTTCAGTGCTCGGACCGGACGATGGCAACATACCTCTCCAAAGTGAGAAAGCTAGAGCAACGCTCCATCGGCTGGGAAGTTACACACGTCCCTCGCAAGGATTTCTTTCCTGGCCGATGGGCTGGCTCGTCTAGCCTCTTCTTGCGAACCTGTCCCGGCCGGAGTCTTTGAGAAAAAGACTCACACGGCCACCTGCTGCGGTCTCGGGCCGAAGCAGAAGGGATGCTCCGCTTATAAATGGAACACCAGAGGCAACACCTTTGGAAGCAATGCCTCCCTTGGTGTCGCCGACCTCGGGTGCCCATTATGTGGATACCCTGCTTGATTCGGGTCCGACCTGGATGGATCAGATCTCGGGCTACCTTTAGAATCAAGCAACCCCTGACTATTTGACTATTTTGCAGGACCTTCCGGACGAGTGTGGACATGACTTGTAAGTTTTTCCAAATTAAAGTAATCAAATCCTTTATGTTGCAGGACTCCATGGACAAACGTTGTTTCCCACCAAATTCTGAGATTTGTTGGCATGCTCGCTTGTGTTGATTGGACGAGATCCAAAGCTAACCCGCTCGCACGATGACAGGGTAAAGGCGCTCGAGGGTTAACGACCACATTGCTGCAAGTCCTAAATCGGATCAAGAGCTGGTCGCCACCGAAAAGCTCATCGTGCTAAGGGTCTCCCTCAGCGTCAGGCATGTTGCTCGCGAGCCGCTTAATGCAATCCTCCCTAAGCGATATAGGCACTCCAAAGACTATTCATCATCCAAACATGGAGAAGACACACATAAGGGCCAATTGCCCATCATTACAAAGCCAGGGACTGGTTCCAGATAAGCCTACGACATTCCTTCTAGGACCCAAAAATATCCCTAAGGGGGTCAAACCGGACAGTCCACAGATAGGAACGAATCGAATACAAAAATAAATAAGCCCGGGCGCCGAGTTCCTCCGCGGTCATCTGAGTACCTTCAAAACGGCGCCGACTGCCAGCAAGAGGTGTAGGTCAGGGAAGTGGTTGCTGGCGCAGGTGAGGGCCAGACAGGCGCTAGAGACTCCGACCTCGAAAAGATGGTCTCCGACGGTCTCGCGAATCCTCTGCTCAAGGCCACTTGCCTCCTCGGAGGCCGCCAGAAACCACTCGACATGACCAGGCACGGTGTTCCCATGGGTCGGACGAACCTAGACGCCGGCAGACCGAAGCAGCGAGTCGAAAGGTGTGAAGGCTCGACTGAGTTGGTTGTAGAGCGCCACTCGCCGCTCGTCACTCTCCTTGGTTAGCGGCTCGAGTTCCTTTTGCACCGTATAGAAATCTTCCCGGCAGCGGCGAAGGCGGTCGTAGAACTCCTCCCTTTGCTGGGTGCTTTCCCTGGTCGCCCATTCCAGATCGCTCTTCGCCCTGAGCAACTCCTCCCGGCAGGCTAGTCAGAAAATAGAGCACAAACCACACCGGTGTCAGCCAGATGAACCCTATTGGTGTAACCTAGGACCATCACGTGGTGCGAGTGGTCGGTGCAACGCACCTTGAAGGTCCCTCGAAGTACTCGCCCGCTCGGCCACAGATCCCTACACATGTCTAGCTGCCACATCCAAGGATTGTCGGTCAAAAGGGTGGTCGATGGATATTACCAGGGATTCGATGAGGGCTGGGGGGCCAATCGGCATGGGTGACGGATCGGTTCAGGCGGAAGGCTCGGACATTCCGGGAACTCTCCGACCATAATGACACAATCTTGTTAGCAAACAAAGGCGTGGGGGCTCCATTCAAAAAATGTTACATAACAAAGGTTACAATCGAGTTTTTTACTCCACGGTGGCCTCCACCCAGAAGATGGACGTCACATAGTCCACCACCCCCTGACACTCTCGCTGAAGTCTCTCCTCGGCTTCTGGTCCGGCAACCATGGCTCCTTCTCGGACCTAGTCCAGGTTGAAGTTGGGGTCACGGCTGCGGTGGCACCGGAAGGTATACTCCGTGGTCGCCCTCACTGCCTGCGAAATGTCATCATCGCCCCTCAATGCCAGGGTGGTAGGGAGCTCAGAGAAGTTCTCTGCAAAGACCCGAAGGGCATAGGCCCAGGCTCGGGCGATGTGCTCATCCTTCAGCTCGATCACCTGCAGCCCGTAGCTACCTAGGGGATCTGCCAGCGCTCCGAAGGCTTCCCAAAGAATGTTTAGCGCTCAGCGGCCAGTGCGGCCTTTCTATTGGGAGAACTTGCCGCACCTCCTGTACAATTAGCCAGCTGCTTCTCTAGCTCGGCGCATCTACTGGTCGCTGTCTCCTTCTTTTCAACCAGCTTGCGGACGATGATCGGGAAACGGCCGACCCATGAGAGCAAGTCAGGAGTCAAAGCAGACTCCTCGACCGAGCCCGTGGGGCCAGGAGCCACCGTTGATACGCCGAGGGGCAAAGCCAACTCTGGCAAAGGCGCTGGGGTATCAGGCCGGGGCACCGTCGGGGAGGCAGTTATGGCAATCGCGGCAGCGCGGCGCGAGGTGGCCGTGCCGTAGCCGAGAGCGAGGGCCGTTTCCACGCCGCTGACAAGGACATGTGTAGATTACCCCGGAATCAAAAACACGGGAAAGAAACACATGGATAGTTGATGAGCTTGTTAAATTGCACAAGCAATCCTTGAACGGAAGACTGCCTGTTTGTGATGGAAGAAAAGGCCTGTTCATAGCTGGTCCACTCCCGTTCAAGGAGAAAGAGGGAACGAGACCCGCCAAGAAAAATGAAGTGAGGATTACGATCTCCCCCTGGCGAGGAGCGGGAACATCTCCCCCAGGGCTGTATCCGAGGACAAACAACGTGGAAGCAGTCGATTCTCATACATCTGCTTCAGCTTCGCGACGACGCACTTGGACTTGGGGAAGTCAGCCTTCTCTCCAGTGCGCGGCGCCATAGGGATGCAATGGTAGTTGTTTAAAGGACTCTGGTGGAGGCTGGAGGCAGAGGTCTCTAGCACAAGAGCTTGGGTGGCGGAGAGATTTTTGGGGCCTTCCGTCCTCCCATTTATAGGACCGACTCTATTCCGCCGCCCCGGCTGCCGAGGATCCATCTAGGGAACCCAAATTCCCTCGAAGTCCAGCATCCATTAAAGTTTTCTCTCTCCCACGATTCTCTCCCTTGCACACGCTTCCCTAAATTCTCTCTCCCACTATCCTTTTTCTATCGGCGATTAACCTCCCCTCGGGATGCGGTTTTCTAGGCTAAACCATGAAAGTGGACCGTATCGCTCATCACTCCTTGGGTGAACTCATGTTCACATAGGGCCCAAGTGGTTCGACTGGGTCCAGTCACGACCATCTGACAAACTGCTCAGTCTACTGCATCCGCGATGGAGTTTGGGGGCTACTGTTGGTGTAAAGAGTAGTAGGGTCCCCTCGCGGGCGGACCCACTTCGGTAAGATATCAGTAGGTGTTGCATGCCACGTTTGTCTGGAACCGTGGCCGCCCCACGCGACCAGCCAGCGACCATGCAACCAGGCTCTTCGACCTAGCTCTGCGACCAGCCCCTAGGTCACAGGAGCAAACCCTGTGACCCGTCTCCTCTGGTCGTGAGGCAGGTATGTGTCCAAACAGTTTAAATCACAATAAATGCCTTTTCACTCGAGTATTACCAATGATAATGTAACACCTTGAGTTTAGCATATAAAAATATAGCAAAATTCGCTCCAAATTAAAACATTTTCTAATTATTAAATCAACACAAAATTAAGGAAATATATATTTGAATGTGTTTATACTTGTATGTCTATATTGCAAATAGGAATAAGTCTATTTTAATCTCTCGAATGATTCATTTGTTCAAATTACCCCCTAAACTTTTAAACTGTCTATTTTACTCTGCCGAACTATCAATACTGTCCATTTTACCCCTTGGAGTGGTTTTTCTCGGTGATTTTGGTGACATGGTGGCGGTTTCCCCACATGGCAGTCCTAGTCAGCGTGTCCAATCAGCGTGCTGACATCAGCGTTGCGCAGTAATTTGATTTTTCTTTAGAAAAATAATTCATGAAAAAAGATTATTTCTAAAAATAGGTTTTATGTTTAAAAAATCCAAAAAATATAAAATCATTTAGATAAATGTTTTAATATTTTTTAGCTTTGTTTTTATTTCTGTAAATATTATTTAATGTTTTTCTAGTGTAAAGATTATTCCAAAAAGTTAGAATAAATGTTTTAATTTGGAAAATAGTTTTACAAAATATAGATTAATTCTGATAAAGTTTAAAAATACTTTCTTTGATAAAATAAATGCTTTTAATATGTTTTGTTGTGTATAAAATTAGTTTTAGTTCTAGAAAAAATTATGTTTAATCTCAGAAAAATAGTTTTCGTCATTTTGAGCCGTAGTTTTCGCGTCGTTTCTAGCCATTTAAAATTAGTTTAGCCGTGCTGTTTGGACAAATTTTGGGCACATTTTGGCACATTTGGACACATTTTTCCATATTTTAGCCACATTTTGGTGACATTTGGGTACATTTTGGGCACATTTAGGCCCATTTTAAACATATTTTTAGCACATTTTTTTAATACATTTTTGTTAAATTTGTGCACATTTTGGGCACATTTTAGACATATTTGGTCACATTTTAGCCACATTTAGACACATTTTGGGCATATTTTGGGTATATTTGAGCACATTTTAGACATATTTGGACAAAATATGGCCAAATGTGCCCAAATATGACCAAATGTGCCAAAATTTGACCAAATATGCTAAAAATGTGCCCAAATATGACCAAAATGTGTCCAAATATGATCAAAATATGGCCAAATGTGATCAAAATGTGCCCAAATGGGACCAAAATGTGGTAAATGTGCCCAAAAAATGCTAAATGTGCCAAAAAGTACCAAAAATGTACTCAAACGTGCTCAAATATGTCCAAAATATGCACAAAAGTACGGCTCAACAAATTTTAAATAGCTAGAAATGACGCAAAATTATGACTAAAAATGACGAAAATATTTTTATGGATGTAAACCTAATTTTTCTAGAATTAAAACTAATTTTATATACAACAAACATATTAAAAGCATTTATTTTATCACAGAAATATTTTAAAACTTTATTATAATTAATATATATTTTCTAAAACCATTTTCCAAATTAAAACATTTATTCTAACATTTTTGGAATAATTTTTACACTAGAAAAATATTAAATAATATTTACAGAAATAAAAACACAGCTAAAACATATTAAATTATTTATCTAAATCATTATATATTTTTGGATTTTTTTTCTTACATAAAACCTATTTTTCGGAATAATCTATTTTCATGAATTATTTTTCTAAAGAAAAATCGAATTACTGCGCAACGCTGATGTTAGAACGCTGTCTGGACACACTGACTAGAACTGCCACGTGACGAAACCGCCATCACGTCATCAAAACCATTGAGAAAATCACTCCGTGGAATGAAATGGACGGTATTAATAGTTCGGTTGAGTAAAATGGACGATTTAAAAGTTCAGGGTTATCCGGATAAACGTAATAGTTCGAGGTAGTAAAATGGATTTATTCCTTCCAAATATATTATTTGGGCTAATTATTCTAAAGAGCACTAAATTAATTTCAAAATAAATCGTTGCAATGAATTGATCATATGTATTTTGGTTTAATTATTTTTATGGTTCTTTTTGTAGCGATTCGAATTTGAATGTCTCTCAAATTCGAATCCGTTTAGTTACTTTGGTAACTTCCTTTTCCAAATCAATTCGTGAAAATCATTCTTCGAATCCAACACAAATCTATAATTCAATTATTCAATTGAATTATCCCCATTTAATTTTGTTCTACTCGAAATGAGTCTCTCTCCAATTCGAATCTCAATCTAGTTTCAATTCACCGACATTCAATGGACTTCAAATATTCTTGTTGAATCAATCTCGAATCCCAAGTATCTCAAATCCAGATTCAACAAATCATTGTCGATTTCATACCCGCATGCAATTCGAATCATTCGAATTATATTCCATTCATTTCAATATAATCATTTCGCAATTTCAATTCATTTGATTGGAATTAAGGTTCAAGTTCTGATCTTATAATTCAAATCCTCGCTCCAATATCTTGTCAATTGATGCCAATCTAATTCAATTCAAGCTATTCAAATTGAATTGCTATAAATCCATTTTGAATCCAAATACATTAATCAAATCATCACACATTCGATTCCAAATTCGAATGCATCCGTTTGAATCTTTTCAAATCCAATTACCAATTCAATTTATTCAAGTTGAATCTTTACAAATGCATTTACAAATCCATTTCAAATTCAAGTCATTCATTTCAATCATCATAAATCTCAATTCAAATGCAATCATTTGAATCATCATACAATCTAGTTCAAATTCGAATACCTTTTTTCGAATTATCACACATTTCTTTTACAGTTCAAATACATCGATTTGGTTGGTTACGCAAAATATCTCACACTCTCTCTCATCTCTCCTTCTCTCCGATCTCCCTGCTCCTCTCTCCTCAGATCTTTTCGCATCTCTCTCTGTTCTCCCTCCCTCCCTCCCTGATCTTTCTAACAATGGCGAGCAAAAGATCACTCGCACACTCAGCAGCCCATGCCCTACTCTCTCCTTCTTTCCTCTCCACTTCTCTGATATTTCACCGAGGAGGCTAAAAGCCATTTCCTCTCCTCCCCTCATGCTTCCCCTGCAAGCAACAGCAAGCACCACTCTCTCATACATACACACCGCGCAACAGCTCTCTGCTCCTCTCCTCTCTCCATCTATGGAAGAACCACCCCACGCCACATACATGCACGAGCACACACAAGCATACATACACACATGCATCCACACCGAGCACTGCCATTGCCGAGCCTCCACCGCGCCTTTCTGTCCCACCCGCTGCCGCGCGCGCTGCCGCTGAGCACGTTGCCGCGGTGCGCCCTGCTACTGCCGCGCGCAGTCGTGCCGCGCTGTGCTGCATCGTCGCCTCTGCGCTATCCCGGTCGCTCGGCCACGTCCAACCAGTGCGCCGCCCCGCCGAACCGAGCCCGCCATGGCGTCAAGCCGCTCACCTGAGCCACTTCGCCGTCGCCATGAACCACCACGCCGCCACCTCCGGCCATCGACGTACTGTACAGTGCTCCCGGTGAGCACCACCCCATATCCTCTTCCCTTTCCCCATCGCAGCCGCTCGGCCACGCTCGCACCGCGCCGCTGCCGTAGTGCGCGACGTGCCGTGCCGCTCGGCCCGCCGTTTGCGCGCCGCGCAACAGCCTCGTCGTTTTCATGCGTGGTCGCACCATGCCATCCCTTTGCACAGCTGCCGTGCACCTTTGCATTCCGCTACTGCGCCGTGCGCACGCCGTCCCCCGCTATGCCACTCGCCCGTCTTCTCCCAGCCACCACTCCCTCTGGCGAGATCTCCTCGCCCCAGCCGATGAGCCCCCTCTTCTCTCCGGCCGCTCCCGCCATCTCTCGGTGCGCCGTGCTCTCTCCCCGAGCTCTCACCACCGGCTACCTCTTCCTTGCCCAGCCGATAAGATCCCCTACGGCATCACCTCCTTTCCCCTCTGATCGCTTCTACTTTGGCCCTCGCCCCGGCCAACGTCCCTCTCCACCGGCGTCCCTCACTCGGCTCTGGCTCCGTCTCTCCCAGTGTTAAGATGAAGCTGCTGATGGTAAGAATCTTTCCCATCAAGAATTCCAGCTTTGCCAAAATCTAAAAAGAAGGATCTTGGGCCTAAAGGTCATCGGCAAATGCCGTTAGAGGTAGCAAGCAAGGATCACCAACATCCGAGTGGGAGACACGAACATGATGTATTTCCACTTGAAGGCGAACTCCAAGCGTTGGAAAAATCACATCACACGTCTATAAAAGGAGCGAGGATGGGTGATTACCCATGCTGAAAAGGAACGAGAGCTTTACAATCACTTCTCCTCCATGATGGCCACCCTGCCGGGTCGTCAGCATGACCTAAATTGAGACACGCTGCAGCTACCAACCCATGACCTTACCCACCTGGAAGACCCTTTCTCTATCGAGGAGATTCAATAAGCCATTAAACAACTCCCATCTGAAACGGCTCCCAAACCGGATGGTTTCACTGGAGTCTTTTTCAAAACCTACCAGGAGATTTTCAAGAAGGACCTCATTGCGGTTATTAATGCTTTTCATAACCTCCGCTGCTCACCGTGCCTTACTCAACACGACCAACATTACTCTTGTTCCAAAGAAACACGGCACGAACATGGTCACAAATTTCAGGCCTATCAGCCTGATCCATGTAGTGGGCAAAAATCATCTCCAAGATCCTGGCTAATCGTCAGGCACCACACATGAACTCCATCACCTCTCTGAGTCAAAGTGCATTCATCAAGCGCCGTAATATACATGATAACTACATGTATGTCCGGGGGCTATGCTATCGATTGCATCAAGCAAAGACCCCGACGCTCCTCTTTAAGCTAGACATCGCCAAAGCTTTTGACTCGGTCCGCTGGGACTACCTTCTCATTCTCATGCAGAAGTTAGGGTTCCCCCCCAAGTGGAGGGACCGGATTACCCTGCTGCTCTCAACCTCAATGTCGCACGTCCTCACGAACGACATCCCATCCCCAACGATAAACCATGGCTGCAACCTCAGACAGGGCGACTGTAGCATCTAGGCCACTAGGGAAGTGGTAAGTGTTTCGGTGATTAATGACAACCACATCATTGTGACTAATGCATATGTTTTGAAGGAATTCAAATTCTTTAGTGCACAATGGTTGAATGGTTTTCTTGGTCCCTCATGGAATTCTATTGATCGATCAAAGGACTTTTACGTCAAGATTATGGACCTTCTAGTTCTAAGTGTCACAAGGTGATAAAGGACATTTGGAGTAGTTATAGGTCATCTTTTGTTTTTTGACCATACTCTAAAGGGGGCTAAGTGTTGTAGCTTGACCTAGTTAAGTCTAGACATAGTTGGATGCACACTTGCGAAAATCTAGCACTAGGTAGCTTAAATAAATCCATAGGTAAGAAGTTGAGAAGTTAGAACTCAAATTCGATTGAATTGGACGAGTTCAAGGAAGTTTGTTCGCACCGGATTGTCCGGTGTAAGAAGGATTTTTTACTCACGGGACTATATGTCTTTTCTGAGAAGACTTCAACTGAACTCACCGGATTGTCCGGTGATGGAAGGAACAATACACTGGAGCATTTAACAGAAGAATTATTTTTCAGAGAAATGTGAAGTTATATGCGCCGGATTGTCCGGTGATCTGAAGGGTTCATACACCGGACCATTTAACAGAAGCTCGGTACTTTTGGAGAAAATCAGATTTGAACTGACTGGATTGTCCGGTGACTTAAAAGAGTCATCACCGGACTATTTAACAGAAGCTTCATATTTTCGAGGAAATAGAGTATAACTCACCGGACTATCCGGTGATGCTATATGGAAGAACACCGGAGCATTTTGCAACGGCTACTGACAACTGTCAAATCAACAGACTGAAAAAGTTAACTCACCGGATTGTCGGTGTTAACGGAGATGTGTGCACCGGACCATTCGGTATTCACTGAAAAAGTGAGTGGTTGGACAACGGCTAGATTTGGACCTCTAACCTATATATACCTCCTCACTTGGTTTCATTCGTCCCTCTTGCAACCGAGAAGCTTTCATACACATTGTGTCATCTAGAGGCAAGGGAGAGCACTTGAAGTGATTTGCAAGTTCTTAATTGAAGATTAAGGACTCCATTAGTGCTCCAAGAGTAGTGAGTGTATATCTAGCTGTTGTTTTAGGTTTGATTGGGATCAAGTGAACTAATTAGCTTGTTACTCTTGGTGGTTGGTAACACCTAGCTGGTCGTGGAGATTGGAGGTGTTATTTCATGCAAGTTTCAATTCCACACTTTACTTATGTTTTATATGCTTGCATGTGTGTTCTTACCTTTCTAGTTTGCTATGTCGTCTAGTTGCTTTATAGGCTAACGTTGCTTCTTGTTCTAGAAATCGGTAGTTGGTTTAGTTTTAAATTAATACCCTATTCACCCCCTCTAGGGTCATTAGATCATTTCAATTGGTATCAGAGCCTCGTGCTCTTATTTGGCTTTAAATCCGTAGAGCAATGGTCCCGGGGAATGGAAGTAGTGTGACAAGGTTTGATGGAAAGAACTTCGCGTATTGAAAAGTTCGCATGGCGAGCTATCTTAAGGTCATTTCCCCCAATGTTCGGCTAGCCGTTTCCATTGGGTTTGATCAGCCTTTTACCGACCAACAAGTTAGATGGAATGCTAAGGGTAAGAATGCTATTTTTGAGAGAATTAGTGAAAAAGTTTTCTCTATAATTCATAGCAAGGAATATGCCAATGAGATATGGACTGCTCTTTGTGAAATTCATGAGGGATCTAGAAAAATTCGTGAGGAAAGATATCATGTGCTCATGAATGCTCTCAATCAATTCAAGATGCTTCCAAATGAATTATGGAATGATATGTATTCTCGCATGAACATGCTTCTAGAAGAAATTAACTCTCTTGAACTAATTCAATTATCTCAAGGAGACATTATTCGCAGGATCTTAATGGTGCTTCCAAAGCCGTAATACAACATTATCATCTATCTTCTTCATGAAAGAGACATCAATGACATGACCATCACCGATGCCGTTGGAAAAATATGTGCTCGTGAGATATTGTTATTTGGAGATCATGAGTCTTCATCTAAGAAAAATCTTGCACTCAAGGCAAAGATGGTTGACAAGAAGAAGAAGAAGAAGAAGAAGAAGAAGAAGATAAAGCTCACATCATCAAGCGAAAGCGATGAAGAAGATAGTGATGATGATGACTCTGACACCGAGCTTTGCTCTTCTCATGAGAAGAACTACAAGGATGATATCAAAATTCCAAAATGCTTGTAGAAGAAATTTTACAAGTTTGGTGGAGAAGACAAAAAGAGGTGCTACAATTATGGTGAACTTGGCCACATGTCATATGATTGCCACCAACCCAACAAGAAGAACATGAACAAGGGCAAGAAGATTGAAGAAAATGAAGATGAGAACAAGCATAAGAAGAAGAGCCAAGATAAGTATTCAAGGAAGAAGCTCTTGAACAAGAAGGGTGGTGGACGCAAGGGCTATATTGTTGGTAAATGGTCTCAGGTGAAAGCTCAAGTTATGATGAAGGCAACAACCTCGCGGGCCTTGCTATCACCAATGATGATTATGCACCCCTACCTCCACCACCTATGTGCCTTATGAAAAAAGGTAACAACAAAGTGAGTAGCGATGAAGATAATAGTAATGATGATGATGATCTTTCTCCTAGTGATTTATCTAAGCTCATGAATGATTATGCTACTATCATCAAGAAACAAAAAGCTAAAATCAAGTCTCTTGAAAATACTAATGCCATGCTTAGTTCTAGTCACAATGAGTTGCTTGCTAAATACAATGATGTGCTTAAGAAAAATGATGAAGTGGTTGCATCTAGCAAGTCTCTTGAGGCTAGTAACAAAAAACTAAAGTTTGAGCATGTTGACTTGAAATACAAATATCAAGAACTTGAACTTACTTATGATGCCATTGATTCTTCTCTAAATGAATTGTCTACTACTAAAGTAGTTAAGATAAATACATCTACATCTTGTGATGATCTTCTTGAAATACCTTGCTCATCTTAATGTGATGATGTATCATCTTTAAAGACTGACCATGCAAGGGAAAATGAGCTTAGGGATGAGATTGCAAGCTTAAATTCATGTGTGGCCCGGTTGACTAAAGGGGAGTACAAACATAAAGAAATCATCATGAAGAATGCTATGCACTACAACAAGAGAGGCATTTGTTGCTTCCCAAACCCAGTGGAAAAGGTCATCAAGTCACCAGAGATAAACAAGTGTTTCATCAAAAAAGTTGTCTGCTATTGTCAACATTGTGAAGTCATCGGTCACCACACAAAGGAGTGTCCCATTCCTTCCAAACCCCTTCCCATTTTGCCATCTAAATACAAGTCTACATTTAATGATCATCATTTTCTATTGCATAAGCTTAAAAATAGGAAAGTCATGGCTAAGTTCATTGGAACTCAAGCAAAGGGCAAGCTTCCAAGGCAAATTTGGGTGTCCAAGAATCTTGTGTGTAACATGAAAGGTACCAAACTTGGTTGGGTACCTAAACAAAATGCTTGATCCCATGTGTGTAGGTGAACTACAAAGCCGGCGGAAAGTATTGGGTGCTTGATAGTGGTTGTACACAACATATGACCGGCAATGTAAAGATGTTTACCTCCCTAGAAGATGACATGGGCAGACATGATAAAGTCACATTTGGTGATAACTCAAAAGCAAATATGGTAGGTTTGGGTAAGGTGGCAATCTCCTATGATCTCTTTATCTCCAATATTCGTTTAGTTGAGTCTCTTAGTTTCAATTTACTTTTCGTAGCTCAACTATGTGTTTAGGCTTCACATGCTTATTTAGTGATTTTGATGTTATCATTACTAGCAAAAAGCATAATGATCTAATCTTTAAAGGCTTTAGACATGGACATATATATCTTGTGGATTTTTCATCTAATGAATCTAGCTTGACAACATGCCTCTTTACCAAGACATCTTTGGGTTAGCTTTGGCATCGATGACTTGCTCATATTGGAATGAGCCAACTCAAGAAGGCATTCAAGAACGGAATGGTGGTTGGTTTGAAGGATGTAATCTTCGAGAATGATAAATTGTGTAGTGCTTGCCAAGCGAAAAAGCAAGTTACAAGCTCACATCCTTACAATGTTATGATGTCTACATCAAGACCCTTGGAGCTACTACATATGAACCTCTTCGGACCAACCACATACAAAAGTCTTGGCGGTAATCTCTATTGTTTTGTCATTGTTGATGATTATACAAGATACACTTGGACTTTTTTTCTAGATGACAAGAGTAAGACCATTGGGATCTTCAAAAAATTTGCAAAGAGGGCTCAAAATGAGTTTGATGCAACATTAGTGAAGATCCGAAGCGATAACGGGACGGAGTTCAAGAATACTCAAGTTGAAGAGTTTTGTGAAGAAAGAGGCATCAAGTATAAGTTTTCATAAACCTACACTCCTCAATAAAATGGTGTGCTGGAGAGGAAGAACAAGACATTAATTACACTTGAAAGAGCTCTGTTGGATGAGTATGGTACACCGGAGAAGTTTTGGGTAGAAGAAATCAATACGACATGCCATGCGTCAAATAGAGTGTATCTCCACTGACTGTTGAAGAAGACGCCATAAGAGCTTCTTATTGGGAGGAAGCCCAATATCTCCTACTTCTAGTTGTTTGGTTGTAAGTGCTTCACCTTTAAAAAGAGAGAATGTCTAGAGAAGTTTGAGCGTCATTGTGATATTGGATTTCTTGTTGGTTATACATCTAACTCCAAAGTATATAGAGTATTCAACAGTGCCACCGATTTTGTTGAAGAAACGTGTGATGTGGAGTTTGATGAATCTAATGGCTCCCAAGGAGAATGTATTAATTGTGATGATGTAGGTGATGAACCTTTGAGAGAAGTGATGAAGAAGATGGTTGTTGGGGATGTCAAGCCTAAGGAGGTTGACGAAGATATACCTACTACTTCCACTCCACATACCTCCTTAGCACCCCAAGTGGATCAAGATGATGAAAAGGATGAACAACATCTTCTAATACATGATACACACATCTCTCAAGAGAAAGCTCAAGCTCAAACTCAAGACGTTGGACCACCGCAAGACACACCGCAAGAGCCACAAGTGAAGCAAACACATATCTCAAAGGATCACCCAATTGACTTGATCATTAGGAGTCCATCAAAGGGTGAACACCACATTGTTCACAAAGATCATCGACAATGAGCTTTTCTTTTGTCAAATTTATGTTGATGATATAATCTTTGTTTCAACTAACAAGGAATTTGGTAAGGAATTCAGGGACTTGATGTCAAAAGAGTTCGAGATATCAATGATTGATGAGCTCAACTATTTCCTTGGGATTCAAATCAAGCAATTGAAGGAAGGGACTTTCATCCATCAAGAATAGTACACAAAATATATTCTCAAGAAATTCAAGATAGATGATTGCAAGCCAATCAAGACTCCAATGACTACAAATGGACATCTCGACTTGCATGAATCGGGTAAATCGATTGACCAAAAGCTTTACCGTTCTATAATTGGGTCTCTCCTTTACCTTACCGCATCTAGATCCGATATCATGTTTAGTGTATGCATGTGCGCTCACTTTCAAGTTAATCCTAAAGAATCTCATCTTAGCGCCGTAAAAAGAATCTTGAGATATCTTAAGCATACACCTAGCATAGGCTTGTGGTATCCCAAATGTCCTAGTTTTCTACTCTTGGGTTACTCGAATTTGGACTTTGTTGGTGTAGCATCTAGGCCCCTCGGTAAGTGGTAAGTATTTCAGTAATTAATGACAACCGTATCATTGTGACTAATGCGTATCTTTTTTTTGAAGGGAATCAATTTTTTTTGTTCACAGTGATTGAATGGGTTTTCTTGGTCCCTCATGGAATTCTATTGGTCAATCAAAAGACACTTGCCTCAAGATTAAGAATCTTCTAGTTCTAAGCGTCACAAGGTGATGAAGGACACTTAGAGTAGACATATGTCTCTTTTTGTCTTTTTGACCGTACTATAAAGTGGTGCTAAGTGTGGTAGCTTGACCTAGTTGAGTCTAGACATAGTTGAATGCACACTTGCGAAAAATCTAGCACTAGGTAGCTCATATAAGCCCATGGGTGAGAAGTTGAGAAGTTAGAACTCAAAGTCGATTGAATTGGATGAGTTCCAGAAAGTTTGTTCTCACCGGGTTGTCCAATGCGAGAAGGTTTAAACTCATCGGACTATTTTCCCTCTCTGTGAAGGTTTCAAATGACCCCATGGGATTATCCGGTGATTGGAAGAATTTTGCACCGGAGCATTTAACAAAAGAGTCATTCTTCAGAGAAATTTGAAGTTACATGTACCAGATTGTCCGGTGATATGAAGGACGCATACACCGGACTATTAACAGAACGACTATTTTTTCGGAGAAAATCCCAGTTGAACTGACCGGATTATCCGGTGACATAAGGGATTTATCACTGGACCATTTAGCAATGACTTAGTATTTTTGGAGGAAATGAATTATAAGTTGTCGGATTGTCTGGTGACACTATGTGAAGGATCACCGGAGCATTTTGCAATAGCTACTGACAGATGGTAGACAACATGTGAAAAAAAAGTAGTCTCACAGGATTATCCGCTGCTGATAGAGGCGTGTGCACCGGATCATCCGGCGTTCACAGCAAATGTGAGTGATTGGATAACGGCTAGATTTGGACCTCTAGCCTATATATACCCCCTCACTTGTCTTCATACGTCTCTCTTGCAACCCAGAAGCATTTATACATAGTTGGTATCATTTAGAAGTAAGGGAGAGCACTTGAGGTGATTTGCAAGTTCTTAATTGAAGATTAAGGACTTCATTAGTGCTTCAAGAGTAGCGAGTATGCATCTAGCTGTTGTTTAGGCTTGATATGGATCAAGTGAACCAGTTAGCTTGTTACTCTTGGTGGTTGGCAATACCTAGCCAGTCATGGAGGTTGGAGGTGTTCTCGGTGAGCTCTTGGAGGTCTTGTGGGAGCCCTGGGAAGCTCGTGTACTTGGTTTGATGCCCGTTAATCTGGAGATGGAGAAGTGGCAATCACTAGTGAGCACTTGAGTCTTGGTGAATCAAGAGGGAGTGACATCCTTGTGTGGATGCTCCAACGAGGATTAGTGGAGAGTGTCAACTCTTCGATACCTCGGGAAAATCTTGATGTCCCTTTTTCCTACTCCTGTTATATTCCACATTTTGTTTCTAGCATTTCCTTCATGCAAGTTTCAATTTTGTACTTTACTTATGTTCTATATGCTTGCATGTTTGTACTTATCATTCCAGCTTGCTAGGTCGTCTAATTGTTTTTATTCTAGGCTAAGATTGCTCTTTGTTCTAGAATTCGGTAGTTGGTTTCAGTTTTTATTAGTGCCCTATTCACCCCCCTCTAGGGCCATTAGATCCTTTCAGCCAGATGCCGTGTGGATCGTAAGAGTACTTCAGGTGGGTGCCACTTGTTAAGGTGGTCCCTTGTTTCTTGGTCTTCTAAGAAGTAAAATTCCGTAGCTTTATCTACTGCGGAAGCCGAATATATAGCCGCTGGAGCATGTTGTGCTCAAACCTTGTTAGACTTTGGTGTTAACCTAGAGAATATTCCACTCCCTTGTGACAATGAGAGTGCTGTAAAAATTGCAAATAATCCAGTTCAACACTCTCGCACAAAGTACATTGATATTCGCCATCACTTCCTTAGAGACCATGTGGCTAAAAATGATATATCTCTTAGTGGTGTAAAGTTGAAAGATCAATTGGTGAATATCTTCACAAAACCTCTAGATGAAGCCACTTTTAGTAGGTTGAGAAGTGAGCTAAACGTTATAGATGCATTCATGATAGCTTGTCTAACCTTCGCAAGATAGTGGTGAACATTGTGTCTTGCTTGAGATGGTGGTTCCCTAGTTTCTCTCAAGTTATGTTGTTGGGTTCACCATGAAGAAGCTTGATAAGGGAAGTAATATGACAAGATAGTTTAATTTATGCTATGCACTCACATGCCATATAATTTACACTCACGTTTAAATTCATGCACTTGTTTTGCATTGCATGTGCATTGACTGTAGAGATCACAAAGGAGAATATCACTCTTTGAGAATGTTATTTGCTTTCCATGTGAACATACACCTCTATAAGTGTGATTAGAATGATATAAGTGCTTAATGCCTATTGAGTCATGTCCTAGCGAATTTAAAGGCTTAATCTTTGAATTCATAGGCAATATGGCTCAAACATTTCCTTAGAGTTTTCCTCCCCTCTTTGATTTTTATTGCATATTTTGAAATTATTATAAGATAGCCGTTTGGTAAATATTTGAAAATGAGTGTTTGAGAGGGTGAGATTTCACTCAAACTTGTCCAAACATGTGTTTTCTTTGTGTGGTTATTTGAAGTTTGGACTCAGCGCGGGATTTCAGTTCAGCAGAAATCTTTTCTTCTCACCAAATTATCCAATGCTCTTTTGGTTATTCCCAACGGATCATCCGATGCTTGGTTGTCGACGTTTGCTAAGATCTCTGGAAATCTATCTGGTGCTCTTCAAGTTGGCCTCACCGGACCTTCCGGTGTTCATTTCAGAGGTAGAATAATCTCAATAGAAAGAAATAGTTTGGTGAAAGTTCACTTCATCGGACCATCCGGTGTGCTTATTGGAATTTTTAAGACAGAATGATCCGGTGAACATATGGTTAGACGTCGGACATCCGGTGTTCAATTTTCAGCAAAGGTGCAAAATTTCAAAGGTTCTGTTAAATAGAGCAGTGCTTTGTCCGATGCTCATTTTGGTCAATACCGGACAATCCGGTGTTCACAATATCAGCGGGACCCACATGTCATATTTCTCTCGCTCGTTCGGTCGCTTCTCTTTCAATCTCGCGCTCGAGCCCGTTTCTCCTCCGCCGCCAAGATGCCTTTAGCTTCGCCCTGCTCTGTGTCTCTTGCTCCGCCTCTAGAGACTCGCTGTCAGCCACCATCCCAAAGTCTCCAGGCGCCGCCGCTCACCCTCCTGCGAAGCCACCGCCGCCTAGCCGCCGCCAAACCAGCGCTGCCGCCGCAAAAATTCCTCTCTCCGTCATTGCTAGAACTTGCCGGCGGCACAAGCAGCACACCTCGAGTCTCTCAGATCTTCTGTCTCTCGTGGTGAGCTCATCCTCTTTGAATATTTCCAATTTCTTCAAACCCTAGCTCATTTCTCCAATTTCATTCAAAATTCGTGCAAAGTTCGAGCAAAATTGAGTCAATTTTCTTGAATTAAGGTCATATCTTATGCAATTGGACCACAATTAGTGTCGCAAACTTGAATCTCTAGCATGTTCATCAAAATTCTCCTCAAATTAGGGTTTAGAATTCAATTTCGAACAAAATTCATTCAAATTTCAAACTCTCTAAACTCTCACTCATCCATATTGCATCTTTTGATCTTCTAGATGGGTCATGAGCACCGCGACAAGGGCAAGGCCATTGAGCAGCCTAAGAAGAAGAAAACAAAAGAGCAGAAGGAGTGAGATTGAGCGATTGCAGCTGCTGATGCTCCAGTTCCTCAGCGCGGGCTGCAGATTAGAGACACAGATACGACTCCGCTGCGTTGGTCCACCCGCACTTGTCAGACTGCTAGGTTGTGATCGATTCCATCTGGCCAGGAGAGTAAGAAGAGGGCTCGTCAGGAGCCTTAGGGAGAGACTGAGTCAGAGCCGTCAGAGCAGCCACATCCTCAGGGGGAGATCAGGTTACTGGACTTGACTTCTTACAAGTCCCCTAGGATTAAGAAGCACAGATTTGTGTTCATTAACGAGTGGTTTACCCCATAGAGGGATGAGGGGGTCAACCCTTGGTTTTGGACTATTCTCCACGAGAGTTTTCACGCTTTTTATCTCAGGAGGAGGGTCATTCTGAGCATGCACAAGAAGATCAACTGGCATTATCTTGAGTTGGCAACTGGTGGAGTTAATATGAGAGCTCATTTTGAGTCTATCCCTGGACTAGCTGGGTTGGTATCTGGAGTGGGCCAGTATGTTGAGGACTGGGTGAGGATGTTCTATGCCATCGTCTGGATTGCACCCTAGAGGAACTTCATTCAGTTTATGTTCCAGGGTGAGAGCTTCAGACTCTATCGGAACAACATCTTAGAGGCGTTGGGTCTTCAAGCGAGCTCTCATTGGTTACACGAGATTGTTCATCCTCATGCTCAGCCACCCCGCCATCCTCTCGTTGGTGGAGTCTTTCCGATAGACGACGAGATCCGACCGATTTTTAGGCAGCCTTTTGCTGCAGGATCACCGAGAGTGCCATATATGCTGACCCCTGAGGCAAAGGCTTTACATATGGCATTGAGACGCAGCCTTCTTCTGAGGATTGGATATGGAGAGGTGATCACCAGTTTGCAGCAGTGGATGATACTCTCCATCCTCACTCACCAGAGATTTGATGTGGTTGACTTGATTCTTTGTGAGATTGAGGATGTGATTGCTGATGAGATGACCATGGCTAGAAAACAGCCTTATGCACATTTCATATCCCACATGATTGCACACTCGGTCAGATTCCCTCAGTACATTCAGGCCTACGAGCAGTCGCCTACACACTATAATGTGTATGCTCTCACAGCACCTTCATACAGGCGACAAGGCCAGTGTGCGATGTTTCATGCTCAGGAGCGAATGCCTGTTGATGTCAGAGAGAGAGAGAGAGAGAGAGAGAGAGAGAGTAGTAGCAGAGGATCAGACCCTTGCAGTGGCCGAGGCAGAGCTCCTGCATGCATTCTTCTTGAGTGATAGCGTCTCAGATTCTTTAGATCTTTAGTTCTTCCAACCAGTCGCTAGGTCACATGATGCTGAGGCTGGAGGGTCTTCTCAGGCTGTTCCCACTTTCATAGTACCTTCAGTACCTGAGACAGCAACCTCCGTGCCCCCTGCTGCACCTCCATCAAATTTCATTCTTATCCTTCAACAGAAGCAGTAGCAGCAGGCAGCCTAGGCAGAGCAACAGGCAAAGCTCCAGACAAACATGCTTCGACAGCAGGAGTAGCAGCTCATGATGATGTAGTCACTCCAGCAGTAGTAACATGCTACCTTAGAAGCTCTTCAAACCGATCGAGAGAACAATGATCGCATGTCCACTTTTATATCTGGATGTCTTGGGTTTCTCTTTCAGGCTTCAGGTCTTCAGCTGCCAGTTGTTCCTAGGGCACCAGGCCCAACACCTAGTCCTCTCCCGGGCAGTGTCAGTGGTCTATTGGGAACACCAGTGTCTGCATTCCTTTTGTCACCCCTCTTCAGCACTGGTGTATTTTCTCAGTCTGCTGGGACTACGGCGAGGCCAGTTCTACCCTCTTTGTCTACTTCTATGACTGGCGCTCTTAGTTTTGAGGACTCTCCACATCGATGATGCCTTCTCAGTAGCCATCCATTCAGACTCCTCCAGTTGTTCAATCTGCTTTCGAGGAGCTCGATGCAGTATTTCAGGAGATGTCTACTCAGGGCACCACTACTGCTACCAGCTCAGCCCCAGCTACAGTCTCAGAGGCACCGTCAGACACAGCTCAGCCTCCTTAGCTAGCTGTTGGCCCCGCAATTGTTGAGCTATCGGATTAAGATATAGATACAGACTCAGGCTCACAGTTAAAGGTGCGACTGTCACCAGTAGCGCCGACTTCCTCCTCTCCTCTGGATGTTTAGAAGTGTGCTCTTTTTGGTGCTTAGATGCCAAAGAGGGAGAGAGTCTAGGTGATAGGGGGAGTCTTGGAGAGAGGTAGATGAGTGACTAGTGAGTTTTTTAGTTCATAAACTTAGGGGGAGCTTGGGTAGTATAGGGTCAGAGAGTTGGATTTTCATGGATTTTGATGAAATGACAAACTATTTGTTTCTTAATCGATGTGTTTTGCTTGTCATCACATTATGCTTCCTTTCGTGCTCTATTTTAATTCTTATTCTACTAGTATGATAGGTTGTTCTTATTCTAAGCTTTCTCTTGCTTATTTTCTATATGCCGTTCTATGCCTAGTTTGATAGGGTGTTCTTCATTTTCATATACTTATTCATTTGTGTTGTCATCAATCACCAAAAAGAGGAAGATTGTAGCATCTAGGCCTCTAGGGAAGTGGTAAGTGTTTCGGTGATTATTGACAACCATATCATTGTGACTAATGCATATGTTTTGAAGGAATTCAAATTCTTTAATGCACAATGATTGAATGGTTGTCTTGGTCCCTCATGGAATTTTATTGATCGATCAAAGGACTTTTACGTCAAGATTAAGAACCTTCTAGTTCTAAGTGTCACAATGTGATGAAGGATATTTGGAATAGTTATAGGTCATCTTTTGTCTTTTGACCGTACTCTAAAGGGGGCTAAGTGTTGTAACTTGATCTAGTTGAGTCTAGACATAGTTGGATGCACATTTGTGAAAATCTAGCACTAGGTAGTTCAAATAAATCCATGGGTAAGAAGTTGAGAAGTTAGAACTCAAAGTCGATTGAATTGGATGAGTTTCAGGAAGTTTGTTCGCACCGGATTGTCCAGTGTAAGAAGGATTTTTTACTCACCGGACTATTTGTCTTTTCTGAGAAGACTTCAACTGAACTCACCTGATTGTTCGGTGATGGAAGGAACTATACACCGGAGCATTTAATAGAAGAATGATTTTTCAGAGAAATGTGAAGTTATATGCGCTGGATTGTCCGATGATCTGAAGGGTTCATACACCAGACCATTTAACAGAAGCTCGGTACTTTTGGAGAAAATCAAATTTGAACTGACCGGATTGTCTGGTGACTTAAAAGAGTCATCACCGGACTATTTAACAGAAGCTTCGTATTTTTGAGGAAATAGAGTATAACTCACCGGACTATCCGATGATGATATATGGAAGAACACTAGAGCATTTTGTAATGGCTATTGACAACTGTCAAATCAGCAGACTGAAAAAGTTAACTCACCCAATTGTTCGGCGTTAACAGAGACGTGTGCACCGGACCATTCGGTGTTCAAAAAAAAGTGAGTGGTTAGGCAACAGCTAGATTTGGATCTCTAGCTTATATATATATACCTCCTTACTTAGTTTCATTCGTCCCTCTTGCAACCCAGAAGCATTCATACATATTGTATGTCATCTAGAGGCAAGGGAGAGCACTTGAAGTGATTTGCAAGTTCTTAATTGAACATTAAGGACTCCATTAGTGCTCCAAGAGTAGTGAGTGTGCATCTAGCTTTTGTTTTAGATTTGATTGGGATCAAGTGAAAAAATTAGCTTGTTACTCTTGGTGGTTGGCAACATCTAGCTGGTCATGGAGATTGGAGGTGTTCTCGGTGAGCTCTTGGAGGTCTTGTGGGAGCCCCGGGAAGCTCGTGTACTTGGTTTGATGCTCGCCAATCCGAAGATGGAGAAGTGTCAATCACTAGTGAGCACTTAAGTCTCGATGGCTCAAGGGGGAGCGACATCCTTGTGTGGATGCTCCAATGAGGATTAGTGGAGAGTACCATCTCTTCGATACCTCGGGAAAAACTCGGTGTCCTTTTTCCCTACTCTTACTACATTCCGTATTTTGCTTCTAGCATTTCTTTCATGCAAGTTTCAATTTCGCACTTTACTTATGTTTTATATGCTTGCATGTGTGTTCTTACCTTTCTAGTTTGATATGTCGTCTAGTTGCTTTCTAGGCTAAGGTTGCTTCTTATTTTAAAAATTGGTAGTTGGTTTAGTTTTAAATTAGTGTCCTATTCACCCCCTCTAGGGCCATTAGATCCTTTCAGCGACCTACTCTCGCCCCGGCTACCGAGCCATTAAACAACTTCCTAAACAAAGCGACGGAAGCTGATCTCTTGACTCCTTTAAGAGGGAGATCTACAAAGCTACAGAATTCACTTTATGTCGATAATGCGGCGATCTTCATTTCATCGAATCGTGCGGATGTTGACTCCCTTTCGAGAATCCTTCACTACTTGGGCGAAGCTACTGGTCTGCGGACGAACCTAAAAAAACTATAGTTGCACCAATAAGATGAGACGACGTCGATCTTGACCATGTCCTTGGAAGTCTTCCTGTTATGAGGTCTCACTTCTCCATTAGATACCTTGGTCTGAGGTCTCACTTCCCGATTAGATACCTTGGTTTAACGCTTTCAGTTCGATGACTACGCAGAGTCCACTTTTAGCCACTAGTTAACAAAGCTACTGGAAAAATGTCCTCATGGAGAGACAAGAACCTGACATCAGTAGGATGCCTGACCTTAGTCACATCAGTCTTATCCTCCTAGCCTATCTACTTCCTCACGACCTTAAAGGTGCCAAAGGGGATAATTGACGTAATTGACAAAAAGAGGAAACATTTTTTGTGGGTTGGATGCGAGGCCATCTCAGGAGGAAAATGCAAGGTCATCTGGAAGCGGTGCTTGCGTCCCATAAGATCGGGAGGCTTGGGAATTCTGGACCTCTCAGGGTTCGCGAGGGCCCTTCGACTGCGATGGCTTTGGCAGGAATGGAAAGCTGACCACAAACCCTGGGTGGGAATGGAGATCCCGTGCAACCAAACTGATCGACACCTCTTTGTTGCGGCGACTACCATCACCCTAGTAGACGGCACCAAAACTTCCTTCTGGCAATCAGCTTGGCTTAGCAGTCGAATGCCTATGGACATCGCGCCCGATGACTTTATCATCTCCAAGGCTAAGAACAAATCTGCAAAGGAAGCCCTTGTAGAGCAGTCCTAACTTCGTGACATCCTGACGCATCATCTAAACCTGCAAGCCCTCTAGTAGTTAGTACACTTATGGGTGCAGGTGAACGCCACTCAGCTGCGACCGAATAGCCCAGATGCCATGGCGTGTAAGCTCACGGGCAAAGACGAGTATACAGTAAGCTTTTCTTACAAGGCACAGTTCTTCGGATCGACTAAAACAAATTTTTATGCCCTTATCTGATCAGCTTGCCCCCTCCCTCCAATGCAAGTTTTTCACTTGGCTCGTCTTGTAGAACCGGCTTTGGACCTCTGACAGGCTTGCCAGATGCCAATAGGAGCACGTCTTTTGTCCCTTATGTTGGCACACTCATGAGACGACGCTTCACATTTTCGTTGAATGCAGATTCAGCGAAAGCATATGGAAATCCATTGTGCAGTGGCTTCCTTGCTAGGTCTTGCCCCAGACTCTTGGCACCTACTAAAACAGCTCACACTTGGTGGACTGCTATCGCCAAGAGCATCGACACTCCAAAAAGAGCTATGAAATTAGTTCTCATTCTAGTCATATGGACCCTGTGGAATGAGTAGAACACAAAATTTTTAGACACAAAGCTTCTATTGCGGTCACAATGGTCGTCAAGATCAAAGAGGACTCTAGATTATGGGCTTTGGGTGGTGCGAAGTAACTCGCAACTGTTATGCCGATGTAGCTTATAAATCTTTTTTTTTCTTTGATTGGTCTCAGCCTCTCCTTCTAATTTAATAAAATAGTTAAATCTCTTTCCTGTTCGTTTAAAAAAACAAACAGCCTAAAAATCGGGTGCTAGCTGGACGTGAATCACCCGAGCCCCAATAGCCTGCCCCGAACAAACCTCAACAATACTATTGCGTACCATAACCAAAAGGAAACATCACTCGCGAGTCGCGAGCATTGATCATTGGTTGTCTTTCCCGCGCACGCACGTGCGCGGTGCGTCGTTGCTTCCGTCCCCTCGTCCGCACGGACGGCAGACACGGCGGCGGCCGCACGCGCGCGGGGAATGCTACATCCTGCCCGGGGGCTCCCGCGTCAGTCGCCACACGTCTATAAACCAGTGGGCGCTGCCAGCAACGAGGAGCAGAAGATCAAGCGCCGTCCCCCGGTCCACGTGTACCCCACCAACTCCACGAATTCCAGACTCCGCAGACCTTTACGGAATCAATCTCACCGACATCGGGACCCAGAAAATACTGGCCCAACATGTCAGTGAATGATCCCGGCGATGAGTACGACTAGTATGCCGACCTGATAAAGTGGGACTACGCGAAATAAATAAACAGGTGGGCTCCGCCCGGCATGATGAGCTACCCAATACTCACCGTCCACGTGTACCCGTCGTCCACTGCTCTTCTGCACCCACCATATGTTGTATCTGCTCAGGAACTGACATTTAGGCCCACAGTTTGTGAGCCCCACTGTCAGTTGCTTGTTAAGTTCGTGGGCACAAGGGGATGACGGCGGAGGGGCAAGAGCCGCAACCCACCCTCAAAATGCGAAACCTACATAAAACTCTACTCGCTAAACTCACTTCTACGCGGGGGCCAGCATTTGGTGCCCCACCCGTCGGCGATTGTGGTGGAAGAGTGCGAGGAGTTGGCTAGGCAGACGCGGATCGGTCTCTTAGATTATGTGGTGCGGGGTTAGCGAGCGAGCGAGCGAGCTGTCCCCTACCTGTGCTCTTGCCTCTTGCGCGTTTGCTTCCCCCAGAGCTTCCCTTCTCCCTCCCTCCCTCTTCTCTTCCTCCTCTGATTCTCTCTGTGTTTGCCGGAGTGAAGCTAGGCGCCAGGCGAGGGTGCTACTGCAGGAGACTACGGCCGCGAGAGGTAGGCGAGGTGAAGCGACGAGCTCGGTTCCTGGGTGCGTGCCTGTCTCGAGCTCTGCTTAATTTTTTCGGAGATTTCCTGAGCTTATGTTCGGATGTTTGACTAGTATCCGTGAGACTTTCTACTCTCTTATGTGTGTTTTTTCTGGGATTTCTGTGTAATTAATTAAACCGGGGGTGCTCGTCGTTTCGCTTGGTGAAATCGGTGGAAATTTCTGGTTTTTAGCATGAATTTGAGGAGATTTCGGCGACCTGTTGAGTTATGCGGAACGATTTTTTGAATTCGAGTACCTAGAAAGACGATCCTGTGAGTTCAGACTTTGAGCTGAACAGAGGTGTGCGATGAAGGTAATTGGGCTGGTCTCCGCACTTTTTTCCACTCCGCGTGAGCCTGATTAAGCTCGATGGTTTGCCCGACGACGAGGAGGAGTGAAGTGAGCCTCTCTTTATGCGATGTGACGTGGGGAATTTGCGGGGTTCGTTGCTGCTTTGACGTACCGCATATTTCGGCTCTGACGTTTTTTGCCCTGTCCTTGCAAGATGGCTGGAAGATTTGTGCTGGGACAGGGTAAAAACATGGGGAAAGGAGAAAGAGAAGGACGGGCTTTTAGTCAGTGATAGTGTTGTTACTTGTTACGAGAGTTCAGACAAAAATCCTATATGCTCTGGGCATGCGAGATGTGACTACTGTTCAGTCAAAGAAGCATAGCTTCTTCCTGTTTCGTTGATAATGATTACGCTTTACGTGACTTCGTTTGTCCAGACAAAAATCCTCCGAATACTAAGTTTTTCTTTGTAAAATTGATTGGTGGCTTTTCCTTTAGAACAGACTGTTTAAGTATGTTCTTTCGACTACACTAGGCTGTAGATAATTTAATGGTTTCAATTTTTCTCCACTAATGTCTTTAGTGATATCAAATGTTTTCAATAGTTGGCCTTTTCCGACTGGAACTGCAGTACTTTGAACATGCTTTTTGCAAATACTTTCATTAAGGATGAATAAAATGTTAAGCACCGACTGTTTAGTGACACAGGAGCTTCATACATTTTGCAAGACCACTGAAATATTGGAAAATTCCCATCATCAAGAGATTAGACTCGATAAAACAGCAGTGGGGTCAACGCTAATAAGTCATCATAATGGTAAAGTCTGCACTGTTTCCAGACTCATCTACCCGGCTAGTTTCATTTTATTATTTTGTGCTGCCGCTGAATACTGCTTTTCCTGCTTGGAATATACATGAGTCACAGCAGCATCACAAAAGATAATTATGTATTCTATACTATCGGCTGCGCCTGTAAGTCTATAACTCTGTGAGTGAATGCACTCCATGAAATGCATAAAACTCAGTTCTGGCCATGTTACTAGAACTGGCACTGTTGAGATTTTGACTTAACAGTACTTTGCAACATGAAAGGGAAATATATTATATAGATCATGTTTTTTGGATTGGGAAGAGAGAAATGTCAGCTTACGATTGAGAACTGACTCAGTAAGTTGCAGCTTATAAGCTAGAACCAGAAGCATCATTATTCTGTCAAAATGCAAAAGGGCAAATACTTCATTCTAGTTTGTCTGTTAAAATGAAGGTAGGTGAATCACAATATCAATTATCTAATGTAAGGGTTTTAGTTGTTCTGCATTGCGGTTTTATACTGCACGAACGTAATTGATATAAATGGCTTATGCTGTGACTGCTTAACACGACCTGTGTTCTTGTAAAATTATCAAAACAAAACTTATGTATAATGAAAGAGAAGAAGGGCTTGTGGTGTATGTTATGTGCTGATCACACAAGTACAAATCTTAATAGATTTGTGCACCCTCTGCCCCTCCCCAAATTATCAAGTTTATCTTTTGTTCTAGAACCTAGGCCCTTCCGCACAAAATTAGTTGGATACATCAATCATGGTGTAAGTTACATTTCCTTTGTTTATAAATCCATACTTAGGATGTGTATAGCACTGCACTTTCACAAACACGTGGAAACTTGGTCTTGGTCAGGACAAACATAGTTTAGTATATTAATGCTAACTTTATTTAGTAGCTTATGGCTGGACTGCTAGAAGTGTATGCCTTACAACTTCATTAAATACTTATTTTGCAGTGTGCTGTACTGCCGACATATCTGGGGAAAACTGAAATTATGGAAATCAGCTTATTGCAGGATGGATCTGATGCAACAGCCACCAGCTTACTACCACTGCCATTGTTGTCATGTGGCCCTAGATCTATGGTAATTGACCTTTATTTTCGTTTTATAAAGTTCCTGGAATAATAGCATATTTTTGGTGCTGAATTTAAATCTTCGCTTTTCATTTTTTTGCTTGATTGCTTCTATTTCTCAGAAGCAAGTTCTCTGAGTTCATACTTCATACTGTGGTCTTACTAATAAAAAAAAAGAATGAAAAAAAACACAAAGCAGCCTATGACACAATGCCATGCATAATTATTATCAGCCAACGGCAAAGCATGCTCCTTGTGCTTCTTACAGCTACTACCACAGCAGCTGCTGTTAGATCTTCCATCAACTTGCCCCGAGCAATCGTTTTGGATTTATTTCTCTTAGCTTATCTTTGAATTTAATAAACTCTATTGTTAAAAGTTTCAATTATTGTTGAGAAATTTCTTTTCTTAGTAGTAATAATTTTGAATTTAAAAAAATGCACAATTTGATGGTCTTGCTGTCTTGTTCCACAAATGATAGATTTGGAAATCACGAGGGCATTTGGCTTATATGTTTCACACTAATTTCTGAAATTGTAATACTCTAACAGGGACTGAGATTTGTTAGAGGCCTACAGCCTGTGTTTGCGATTGCAAATTATGAAACTGTGCTACATAACTGAGATTGTTTTGCGCAACTCAATTGCTGAATAATTAATAGGATGGCTCTAATTCATGATTAAGATCTGATATGTCATAATACAGATGTTAGTGCTCTCAACTCTCAAGCTCTGAGCGCTCTACTTAGAAACAATAGTGTATCAGTAAAAATGACTTGGATGATGAATATCGGTGACGTTATATAAAGTCTTACAGAGCAACCGCATCTTTGTTTTATTTCTGTGATGCTATGGAGTATGAATTATGGAATATTAAAACTATTGTTTAACATTTTGCAGGTTCCAATATCAGTACCATCATCATCTGACCTTGAGACTATCCTTTCGCCAGATCCGATATACAGTGATCTTCAGTTGAAAGAGATAAACTACAATGCTTCAGGTAACAGGCTTGGCTTCCAATTCTTTTTGTAGCAATTTGATTTTAGGTCTCTATACATTCAACTTCCCGTATTGGATAGCTTGACTACATGTAGATTTTTACATTTATCGGTTTGTGTTTATTATTCTATCCAATTCTTGTCCGACTATTTAATTTTTGGTAGCTGAATGCACATATAATATTTGATATCTGAATGCCCTGATCATTTATTCTTGTTTTCTTTATCTGTCATTGCAGCAATGGACGAAAGCACTGAGTTCCTTCACCTGATTCTTAATGGCAATGATGAAGGATACAATACTTCTGAATTCCAAGTTTGGGATGTTCTGGACCTCTATGTCTCAGAAAATTTTTCTGTTCTGCAGTTTGATAGTTTAATGGGTTTTACAAATGAAGTTAGTACTTCCTATCATGATTGTATGAATTTAGTTGACATGGTAGAGCGGCCTGTGGCTCGCCTATCTCTAGATGATACAGCAGAACCAAATACCACTAGCGATGAGGTTTCAGTAGACCACACTACAATGGACCCTGATGAAACATCCTTATACCTTCAAACGAGACCTACAAATTCAGAAACTGAAAGTAGTTCTTCCTCTGGAGATGTGGTCGAAATTGAATATCTTGATCAAAAGCTACTTTCTAGAGGTCTGCCCGATTTAATGGATGTTGACTCGCCCAGTCGCCTACCGAAATCACCAATGAGAAGAAAACATGTGACTCTTGTACTGGATTTGGACGGTAAGCATGCACCAACTTCACATCATGCAATTGTACTTCTGAATGGTTTTTTTCTTCTGGTACTTTTGGCTTATGTAGCTCTCTTGTGTCCGCTTAGTCATTTATGGGGCCAAGGTTTATGTTATGATTCTAGGGTCATTAGGGAGATAAACATCCACCGGAAGGATAGCCAGCCGGCGTCTAGGGGAGGGATTAGACTATAGATTGGGGAGACTTAGAATATTAGGGGAGACTTAGATTAATTATTCTCTTGCTTGATTACAACGATGTGTGGCTGTCCCTTTATATAGAGAGGGGAAGTTACAATCCTAAATCAATTCCAACTCCTAACTTATCTACTACCAAATATATCTGCAGTCCTAATTCAATCCGACTCCTAACTTATCTCCTACCAAACTTATCTCTAAACAAATCAATTCGAATCCTAACATACCAAACTTATCTCCAAATTAAAATGTAAGATTTATCTCCTGCTGCTGTCATGGTGATCCTTGGGTCCACACGAGCGGCCGGCTGGCCGCCATGACAGTTTATAGGCTACATTGGCTGGAAAGTGGAAACCACGGCGTTGGTACAAGAATACTAAAAGTAGGTCATCAAAGTAGTCAAATAATAAGGACAGGGAGAACAATTTTATTATGCTCTACTATGATAAATGATTATTTGAACTAGTCCTGGTGCTCATCAATATTTTTGATGAAACAGATTATGAATTCCTGTTCTCTCTCTCTCTCTCTCTCTCTCTCTCTCTCTCTCTCTCTCTCTCTCGGGACCGAGCTGATTTTAGCTTCATGCATTTATTAAGTACAAAGTCTTGCAGTTTGTCTTGTATGCTTTTGTTGCTGGGTTATTGTCATAATTTTTCAGTTAATATTTGTTTACGATTAGACTGTCATGATACAGCTTGTGAAATTCAGTTGTGATATGAACATTGTTATAGCAATACTTTTTTTTTGTAAGATAGCCTAACTGTTTCTCATATGCAGAGACTCTTGTACATTCAACATTGGATCACTGCAACAATGCTGATTTTACCCTAGAAGTTTTCTTTAATATGAAAAATCATACAGTATATGTGAGAAAAAGGCCACACCTGAAGATGTTTCTTGAGAAGGTAGCTGAGATGTTTGAGCTTGTCATTTTCACAGCTAGTCAGAGAATCTATGCTGAGCAGCTAATAGATAGACTTGATCCTGATGGGAAATTGATTTCACGGCGTATTTATCGTGACTCCTGTATATTCTCTGACGGTTGCTATATGAAGGACCTGACAATTCTGGGGGTCGACTTGGCAAAAGTTGCAATAATTGACAATACTCCGCAGGTAATGTCCCTTTCCAAGATATTAGAATTGTTCTTTATCTGCACTGGTAGAAATTTTCCCTTTCGGTGACTTTTGTCCTGATACTTGGTCAATCTAACACTATATACTGTGACCATTGGCATGGAATCACTTCTTTCTGAATCAGAGGTGGCAAGAGCTAAAGTTTGTCTCTTCATTAGAACATTTTCTGCGCTTATTCCTAAAGTATTTACATACTAAATATATTCATTATTTGTTGTTGATTAAATAAAGCATTTCTCTTCCAGGTTTTCCAGTTGCAAGTGGATAACGGCATACCAATTAAGAGCTGGTTTGATGACCCCTCAGATCAGGAATTGGTCGAGTTACTCCCGTTACTGGAGAGCCTCGTTGACGCAGAGGACGTTAGGCCAATAATCTCAAAGACCTTCCACGATAAACTTCAGCCAAATTAGTTTTAGAGGCATATCTATCTAGTGAACCTGTCAGTGAAGTTAGGTTCACTCCACATGGTGCAGGACATTCTTGGGAAATTAGTTATAGGATCAAGATTCACCATTTATGTTATGTTTAGCTGTTACAAAAAAATAGCAAGCATAAACTGCAGTCGTCGTCGAAATGGGTTATATATGTATGTTCTTCGGTTTTCTGCAGCACAGATCATTGTACAGAAACGAACAATAGTGTTGAATAAAGTGATCTGAGTGCAATTTTGCTCATTAATGACCAGTTGACCACCTCAAGAAGGACATGCTTATCCTTGCCTGAGTTTAGAACACGAGTTTCAGTCAAGACTCATTCCTTATCCTACTTTTAAAGCATAACCCTAGGTTCTGCTTTACTGCCAGGTCAGTTTGCCCATATTTGAAGGATTGTCATGGGTTATTTTTTTCGTTAAAAAAAAACTCCATGGGAAGAAGACTCCATGGGAAGAAGACATCTCCTGATTTTGTCTTAAGAGAGAGAAGTATTGAACCATTTAGAAAGATAATCACATGACCTTCGAGCATTCAGGTTTGAGCTTAGGTGGGCGGTCTCTTAGCTTGAGCCTAGGTGGGCTTTTTTTGGTTTAATTACTAGTTTTTGGATTTGATCTTGTGACCTCCCCTGAAGAAATTTCCAGCCTTTTAAAGGGGGCGCAAGTCTGGCCAACACTTAGCTGAATTGACTATCAACAACCCAAAACATCAGGCAATATGTCAATTGCATGAAAAATATACATGCAACTAATGTCTAGTTTAACAAGTCTTCCAAACTTCTGCAGAAGGAAAGTCCTAAATCCTGTTCTGGACCTTCTCAGCAGCAACCAGTAGTCCTAGCCGCCCCATTTGATGCATTGCAAGGTACACTGTCATGTGGGGATAAAGTTCAATTTCCAGTTATTTTAAGGATAGATTAATATGGTTTATCTTGTGATCTCCTTAAACTGCCTGCATCATCCAAGATGTCACTTGCACAAGCAAAATGCAAATTGTCGCTAATGTTTAACAGTCCAAGTGTAACAAGTCTGGCAAATTTCAGCCTTAAATACTGAAAATACTGAAAGAGTGTGAACTCAAGCACTCGTATTGTATATTGATTCACTCAGGGAAAAACACACACACAAACATGTATATATACAAGCACTCGTATTGTATATTGATTCACTCAGGGAAAAACACACACACAAACATGTATATTATATATATATATGTGTGTGTGTGTGTGTACACACACATGAAGGAGTCGATCGCTATCTAGGAGGGCCAGTCGCCTGAATGTGCTCCTGAGGACTCGTGTGAAGGTGTGCGCCGTTGGAGTGGAGTGTTGAAGGTCCTCAGGACTCGGAGAGCTGGTAGGAGTAGTTGCCGTAGGAATAGATCTTGTTAACCCCCCCAGTCTGGACTCAGGTAGATGTACAAGCTGGAGCGAAGATCATCGAATAGTGATGCCGGAAGCCCTTTTGTGAAGATATTTGCAAATTACAACGAAGAGGGCACATGAAGAACTTTGACATCACCAAGCGAGACTCGTTCCTTGACGAAATGCAGATCGATTTCGACATACTTCGTACGTTGGTGCAGCACATGATTGCAAGACAAGTACATGGTGCTCACGTTGGCGCAATAGACCACAGTGGCATGACGTGGTGAGTGATGTAGTTCCTGCAAACATTTGACCACTGCATTCATGATGCCTCTGTACTTTGCCTCGATGCTTGAACAAGAAATGGTCACCTACCTTTTGGAAGACCAAGACACCAAATTGTCACAAAAGTAGACGCAATAACCTAAAGTAGAGCGCCTCGTATCAGGACAGTCCGCCCAATCGAAGTCTGGAGATGTGGCTGACATGGATTGTGCACGAAAAGACAAGCTTGCTGGACAGCATAACTAATGTCTGGACATGTCAAGGTGGGATATCGAACGGCTTTGACCAGACTCCTATATTTGGTAGCTTCAGAGACCAGTGAACCAACAGTGCCAGAAAGCTTTGATTTTGTGTCAATTGGTGTGGTGTAGGGATTACAATTGGACATATGAGCACGTTCAAGAAGGTCAAGTGCGTATTGTTGTTGGGACAGAAAATGCCTTTGGATGTACGTAGCACTGAAATGCCAAGGAAGTTTTGAGGAGGACCAAGGTCACTCATGGCAAATTCTGTGAGCAACTTAGCGATGATGGGCTCAAGAAAATGAGTGGAATCAACAGTAAGAATGATAGCGTCAACATAAACAAGAAGATAAGCGGTGTGTGTAGCTGATTTGTATATAAACAAGGAGGAGTCATCCTTTGAAGCACAAAAGCCAAATGAGCAAAGAAATGTGGTGAAGTGATTAAACCAAGTACGAGGGGACTGTTTAGGGCAGTAAAGGGATTAGTTGAGCTTGCAAACATGCAAGGAACACAAAGGATAAACAAAGCCAAAGGATTGTTAGCAAAAGACAATTTCAACGGGGTTACCCTTAAGGAAAGCGTTTTTGACATCAAGCTGATGGATAGGCCAGGACAAGGAGGTAGCAATGTTTAGGGCGACATGAATTGTGGTAGGCTTTATGACTGGACTGAAAGTTTCAGAATAGTCAGTTTCGGCATGCTAGGTGAAGCCACAGACAACCCACCAGGCTTTGTAGTGGGAAAGGGATCCATCATTGTTGAACTTGTGCCAGAATATCCAATTTCCCGTCACAACGTTCACACCTACAGGTGGGGGGACAAGGGTCCAAGTATTGTTAGCGAGTAGAGTGTTGTACTCCTCTAGCATGGCTGCATGCCAATTGGGGTGAGATTTTGGCAAGGCTGTGGCAATGGTAGCAGGCTGGTTATCGAGGATGTGGGTGGGAGGCATGGAATCAGGTGGCCTGGCATCGCGTGTCGGTGAGGACAAGGCTGGTGGGGAGCAAGTGGAGGTAGGAGCGACAACTGGCTGTTGGTGGTTGGCGACGGCCTGAGAACGAGGAAGTTGTTACCGGTCATTGAGAAGCGTGGCAATTGACGAACGCGTTGAGTGAATGGGCACCAGATCTGAGGACGATACCACCGAATCCTCTGCAACCGGTTGCACATGCGAACTATTAGAGTTGGAAGATAGTGCAAATGGAAAAACTAGCTCATCAAAGATGGCATGTATGGAGGTAATAATTTTTCGGGTAGCAAGGTGAAGACAATGATACCCCTTGTGCTCTTTAGGGGATCCAAGAAAGACGCAACGAGCTGACTTGGGAGCTAATTTGTGGGAGGTGGCGGCAAGATTGGGGTAGCAAAGGCACCCAAAGACACACAGATGACCACATTTGGGTGTTTCACAAAATAGCATAAAATATGGAGTGAATAGGAGAAGAGGCTGACAGGGGTGACATTAAGTAAGTATGCGGCCGTTTGAAGAGCTTCTACCCAAAATTATGAAGGCATGCAAGCATGAAATAAGAGAGTTGGAACAATATCATTAACTGTGCGAATAATATGATTGGGTTTGCCATTTTGGGGAGAAGTGTGTGGACAAGAAAAGTGAAAAGTAATACCTTGAGAGGTGAGAAATTGGCGAAGAGTGGCATTATCAAATTCTTTGCCATTTTCGCATTGTAAACACTGAATGGACATGTGGAACTGGTTGAGACCGAGGGCATGGAAATTCTGTAACGTGTGTGTCATATCAGATTTATTGCGCAATGGAAAAGTCCAAGTATAATGGGAAAAGTCATCAAGAAGCACAAGATAATATTTGTAGCCTATAGAACTTGAAATCAAAGAGGTCCACAAATCACAATGCATTATTTGAAAGGGAAAATAAGTAACAGAAAAGGAATGGGAAAAGGGTTGCTGCACATAGCATCTGTATAGCATCTAGACCCCTATGTAAGTGATACGTGTTTCGGTGATTAATGATAATTATATCTTTATGTCTAACAAGTTTGTTTTTAAGTACAATTAAAAATTTAGTTCACAATATTGTTGGGCAATCTTGGTCTCTTAATTGATTGGATGAGCGATCAAAGGATGCGAACGTCAAGACTAAGGATCCTCTAGTTCTAAGTGTCATAAGAAGATTTGTTCTTTCACCGTACTATAAAGAGGGACTAAGAGTAGTAGCTTGACCTAGTTTTGTCTAAACTTGGTAGGATGCACACTCGTGAAATTCTAACACTAGGTAGCTCAGAGAAACCCATGGATGAGTTGAAGTGGAGTTAGAACTTAATGAAGGTTGAATTGGACAAAGTTCTGGAAAAACTATATACACCGGATGGTTCTATGCTAAGGAGCTTGTACACGCCAGATGATTCGACAAAATGAGTTGGCTACGTTGGAGTATTTTTTTAGAAGATGGAATTAAAGTTTGTACATGCCGGATGGTCCGACGTATACACCGGATGCTTCACCGAAGTAAAGTCCGGAAGGTTTTTCTGTTTAGTGGAAAATGGACTTTTACACGCGCTGGATGGTCCAGCGCATACTTGAGAAGCTTCGCCATAGTATTTGGTACAATAACGACTAGTTTGGGTGGACGATACACATCAGATGATCTGGTGTTAGTAAGCTTTTCACACCGAATCATTCGTCATTCAATAAAAATATGGTTGGTCAGGCAACAGCTAGTTTGAGACCTCTAGCCTATATATACCCTCCCCCCATTTGTCTCCTTGGTGTACTTTGCCATTTAAAAGAGCTGAAATACTTAGTGTGATATTTAAGAGGCAAGGGAGTGCACTAGAGTGATTTGTAAAGTTCTTAATTGAATATTAAGGATATCATTAGTGTAAGGAGAGTAGCAAGTGTGGGTCCAGCTGTAGTTTATGCTTGATTTAGGTTAAGTGAAGCTATTGGCTTGTTACTCTTGGTGGTTAGCAACACCTAGCCAATCTTGGTGATTGGAGGTATCTTGATGAGTTCTTGGAGTTCTTATGGGAGCCCCAAAAGAAGCTTTGTGTTTGGTTTGATGCTTGCCAATTTAGAAATGGAGAAGTGTCTATCAATAGAGAGCATCTGAGTCTTGGTAGCCTAAAAGAGAGCGATATCTTTAGTGGACGCTCCAACGAGGACTAGGGAGAGTCCCAAATCCTTGATACCTCGGGAAAAATTCAGTGTCTTCTTGCTCATGTCCTTACTTTGAGTATTTACTTTCTTGCAAGATTATGTTTTGCAATTCTCTTCTTATTGTAGTTTGCATGTTTTCTTATTTAGCTTTCTATTAAAATTGGACGTTGTACTTGCTTTTTTATTCATCTAGGATAAGATTAGTTACTTGTTCTAGAGTTCGGTAGAATTAGTTTTAACTAGAGCCCAATTCACCCCTCCTCCCCCCCCCCATCTTAGCCATTCGATCCTTTCAATTGGTATCATAGCCTCTTACTCTTGATAGGCTTAACATAATAGAGCAATGGCCCCTGGGAATGGCGGTAGCGTGCCAAAGTTTGAGAGAAAGAATTTTGCCTATTGAAAAGTTCGCATGACGAGCTATCTTGAGGCTATTTCTCCTGAAGTTTGGCTAGCCATCTCCATTTGGTTTGATCAATCTTTTATCAAACAACAAATTAGATGGAATGTTAAAGCTACAAATGCTATCTTTGAGGGAATTAGTGAAAACGTTTTCTCTAGAGTAAGAAGCAAGAAATTAGCACGTGATATTTGGACCGGGCTATGTGAAATTCATAGGCTCAAGAAAAATCCGAGAGGAAAAGTATCATGTGCTAATGAATAATCTTAATCAATTTAAGATGTTTCCCAGTGAGTTATGCAATGATATGTATTCTTGTATGAATATGTTTGTTGAGGAAATTAACTCACTTGAGCTTACTCAATTGTCTCAAGGGGACATCATTCGTTAGATCTTGATGGTGCTTCACAAGCCATAATAAAACATTGTCATTTCTCTACTTCATGAGAGAGACATCAATGAGACAGCCGTCACCGGTGCCATGTGCAAGATTCGTGCTCATGAGATATTCTTATTTAGGGATCAAGGTGAAGAATCACTCACCAAGAAGAATCTTGCTCTCAAGGCTAATATGGTTGAGAAAGACAAGAATAAGAAGAAGAATATGAAGCTTCTATCATCAAGTGAAAGTGATGAAGATGATGATAAAGACTCCGACACCGAGCTTGCTCTCCTCATGAGAAGAACCAACAAAGAGAGTGTCCAATTCCTACTCAACTCCTCTCTACTTTGCCTCCTAACTACAAGTCCATTTTCAATTAAAGTCATTGTTGTTGCATAAGCTTAAGAGTGATAAAGTTATGACAAAGTTGTGCAAGCTTCCTAGGCAACTTTGGGTGCATAAAACTCTTGTGTCTCATGTCAAGGGTACTAAACTTGTTTGGGTAACTAAACAACATGCTTGATCTCTTATGTGTAGGTGAACTATAAAGCCAGTGACAAGCATTGAATGTTTAAAAGTGGATGTACACAATATATGACCGGTAATATAAAGATGTTCACCTCACTAAAAGATAATATGGGCGATCATGATAAAGTCACCTTTGGTGATAACTCAAAGGCAAATATGGTAGGTTTGGGTAAGGTTGCAATCTCCAATGATCTTTGAATCTCTATTGTGCTTTGAGTAGAATTTTTTAGTTTTAATTTGCTTTCTGTAGCTCAACTATGTGATTTAGGCTTCACATGCTTGTTCAGCGATGTTGATGTTTTCATAACTAGTAAGAAGCATAATGATCTAATCTTTAAAGGTTTAATGGACATAACTATCTTATGATTTTTTTCTCTAATGCGGCTAGCTTGATAACATGCCTCTTCACCAAGACTTCAACGGGTTGGCTTTGGCATCTTCGATTTACACACATCGTTATGAGCTAACTCGAGGTGTTCAAGAATAGAATGTGGTTGGTTTGATATATGTAATATTTGAGAAGGACAAGTTATGTAGTGCTTACCAAGCGGGAAAACAAGTTGCAAGCTCTTATCCATACAAGTCTATGATGTCAATATCAAGACCGTTGAAGGGTCTACACATAGTTTTTTTTTTGAACCAACTACCTACAACTTGAGTCTTGATGGTAATCTCTATTTTTTATGATTATACAAGATACACTTGGACGTTATTTTTAGATGACAAGAGAAAGGCCATTGGGATATTCAAGAAGTTCACAAAGAGGACTCAAAATGAGTTTAAGGCCACAATTGTGAAGATTCAGAGTGACAACAGGACGGAGTTCAAAAACACTCAAGTTGAAGAATATTGTTATGAAGAAGACATCAAATATGAGTTTTCATCAACCTACACCCCTCAACAAAATAGTGTGGTGGACAGGAAGAACAAGACATTGATCACTCTAGCAAGAACAATGTTAGATGAGTATGGTACATCGGTAAAGTTTTAGGTGGAAGCAATCAACATAGTGTGTCATGCATCCAACAGAATGTACCTCTACTGACTCTTGAAGAAAACGTCATACGAGCTTCGCATTGAGAGGAAACTCAATATCTCCTACTTCCGAGAGTTTAGGTGTAAGTGCTTCATTTTCAAGAAAAGAGAGCGCATAGGAAATTTTTTAGTGTAGTTGCGATATTGATTTTCTTGTTGGTTATGCATCAAACTTGAAAGCATATCGAGTATTCAACAATGCCACCGGTTTTATTGAAAAAACTTGCGATGCGGAGTTTGATGAATATAATGACTCCCAAGGAGAAGATATTTCTTGTGATGATGTAGCTAATGAACGCTTGAGAGATGTGACGAAGAAGATGACAATTGGAGACATCAAGCCAAAGAAGGATAATGAAAATATACCTTCTACTTCCACTCCACTCACCTTCATGGTGCCTCAAGTTGATCAAGATGATAAGAAGGATGTTCAACCACTTCCATCACAAGATGTACATATCTCTCAAGAGGAAGCTCGACCCCAAGCTCAAAATATTGGACCACCTCAAGATATACTTCTAGAATCACAAGTGAAGCAAACACACATTTCCAAGGATCAACCAATTGACTTGATCATTGGGAGTCCATCCAAGAGAGTAACAACACACTTTCGGCAATCTACTTTATTTTGTGAATATTACTCGTTTGTCTCTTGTTTGGAACCCACACATGTAGATGAAGCTCTTGAGGATCCGGATTGGGTGATTGCAACAGAAGAGGAACTCAACAACTTCACCCGTAATGAAGTTTGAATTCTAGCAGAGATGCATCAAGACAAGAATGTGATTGAAACTAAGTGGATCTTCCGTAATAAGGAAGATGAATATGGTATGGTGGTACGTAACAAGGCAAGAATTGTGGTACAGGTATTTGCTCAAGTTTAAGGTTTGGATTTTGGAAAAACATGTTCTCCCATGATAAGGCTTAAAGCCATCCGTATCCTACTTGCATTTGCTTCACATTATAATATTAAACTTTATCAAATGGATGTGAAGAGTGCTTTCTTAAGTAGCTTTATTAATGAACTTGTCTATATTGAACAAACTCCTATATTCGAGGACCCTAGATATCATAACCATGTTTATAGGTTAATAAAGGCGCTTTATGGACTCAAACAAGCCTCAAAGAGCTTGGTGTAAACACCTTCGTGACTTCCTCATCAACCAAAGATTCAAGATCGGGAGGGTGGACACTACATTGTTCATAAATATCATCGACAATGAGCTTTTCTTGTGTCAAATTTATGTTCATGATATAATATTTGGTTCAACCAACAATGAGTTTTGCAAGGAATTTGTTGACATGATGTTTAGGGAATTTGAGATGTCGATGATTGGCGAGCTCAACTACTTATTTGTGATTCATATCAAGCAATTAAAGGAAGAGACTTTCATCCATCCAGAAAAGTACACGAAGGACATCCTCAAGAAATTCATGATGGATGATTGCAAGCCAATCAAGACTCTCATGCCTATAAATGGACATTTCGATATGGATGAAAAGGGTAAACCGGTTGACAAAAAGCTTTGTCATTCTATGATCAGGTCACTTCTTTACCTTACCGCATCTAGGACTGATATTATGTTTAGTATATGTATGTGCACTCATTTTCAAGCTAATCCGAAGGAGTCTCATCCCACAGTTAAGAGGATTCTTAGATATCTAAAGCATATACCTAGCATAGATTTGTGGTACCCCAAATACGCTAGTTTCTTACTCTTGGGATATTCGGATTTGGACTTTGCCAGATGTCTTGTAGATCGTAAGAGTACATCGTATGGGTACTATTTGCTAGGGCATTCTCTAGTTTCATGGTGTTCAAATAAGTAAAACTTTGTGGACTTGTCCACCGTGGAGGCGAAATGCATAACTGTCGGAGCATGTTGTGCTTAAATCCTATATATGAAGCAAACCTTATTGGACTTTAGTACTCGTCTAGAGAAGGTTCCACTCCTTTGTGATAACGAGAGTGTCGTAAAACTTGCAAACAATCTCGTTCAACACTCTCACACAAAACATATTGATATTCACCATCACTTCCTTACATATCATGTGGCTAAGAATGATATCTCTTAGAGGGGTAAGGATAGAAGATCATTTAGCGGATATGTTCACAAAACCTCTAGACGAAGCTATGTTTTGTAGGTTGTGTAGTGAGCTAAATATGATAGATGCTTCAAACGTCATGTGATGCCTTGTCATATAGACGCATTTCATATGTATATATGCAAGATGCTTGTCTAACCTTCTTAAGATAGTGGTGAACATGAGTTTGCTTGAGTTGCTGGCCCCCTAGTTTCACTCAAGGCATATTGTGGTTCACCATGAATAAGCCTGAGAAGGGAAGTAATATAACAAGATAGATTTATTTTATGTTATCCATTCTCTTTTCATATAGCTTGCACTCATGTCTATTTTTATGCATTTGTTTTTGCATTGCATATGCATTTGCAGTAGAAGATCATAAAGGAGAATATCACTATTTAAGAATGTTGTTCACTCTCAATGTGAACATATAAATCTACAAGTGTGCTTAAATCAATGTTTGTGCTTAATGCCAATTAAGTCATGTCCTAGCGAAATTAGAGCTTCAATCTTTAAGTTCATAGGCAATATGGCTCATACATTTCCTAGAGCTTTTCCCTCCCCTCTTTGATTGGTTCTTATTGCTTATTGTGAAATCTATGTATACTAGTCTTTTGGCAAATATTGTCAAATGAGTGTTTGAGAGGGTAAGTTCTTCACTCGAATCTGATCAAAACATGTGCTTTTTATTGAGTGTTTTATTCGAAGTTTGGACTCAGTGGGAGATTTTAGTTCAGCAAAATCTTTATCTTGTCACCGGATAGTCTGGCGTTCCCAATCTTCTTCTTAGAGGAACATCCGATGTTCAGAGTTTCTTAGCCTTCCTCTTGTCTCGGTGCAATCATCCAGCGAGTTTATTTTACTCATCATCGGATCATCCGGTGTGCATATCTCTATGTTCTTCCCAAAATAGTCTGACGTTCATCTCTAACAATTAGCGGATCATCCGGTGCTCATATCTTCAAATTGGTTGTTTTTCACAACCTCCTGGACTTTAATCCGCTGATCTATCTGTCATTCTTTCCTATCTTCAGCAGATTGCCTGGCATTTGAAAATCCTGTTCGGCCCACCTATCATATATGGATCTAAATCGTGGTCTCGTTTCTTCCATCTCGTCACCGCCGCCCGTACCACCGCCCATGTTCCACGCGCCAACACCAAGCTCCACGCTCAGGCCGCCACCTCTTCCACCTCTCCCCGTGCCGTTGCAGCCCAGTCGTAGCTCTGGACACCGCAGCCTCGCACCGCTCCTACGCAGCACCATCGTCGATAGGTTTTCACTGCCACCGCCCTCTTCTCCTCACCGTGGTGAGCTCCAATCCTAGACTTTGATGTTTGTGCTAATTTTCTTCAATCCTAAGCTTTGCTCCTTCAAATTCAGTTCAAATTATGCAAATTGATCAATTCTTGTGCCTTTCACTCTTCATTCAAAGCATGTTCATCAATCTATGTGTTAATTCCATGCCTTAGGATCCTTTTTCGGGATAACTCATGTCAAATCTTTCAAACCCAAATCTCTCTCACACACCTCTCTTTGGTCCTATCTCCTTCTTCCGTTCTCGCAGATGGTTCATCAGAGACGTGACAAGGGCAAGGCAATCGAAGTCCATAAGAAGAAGAGAACAAAGGAGCAAAAGGAATGGGATCTAGCTAAGGTAGCTACATATGCTCCTATCACTCAGAGCGGTCGTGGTATTCACATCAGAGGTGATAGTACTCCCTCTTGTTGGTCCACCCACACTCGCTCTGCCGCGGGATTAGGATCGACACCTTCCGGCCAGTCAGGCAGCCAGAAGATGGCTCGTCAAGAGTCTGAGTCAGAGGAGGAGGAGCAGGCTCAGAGGGAGCAGCCAGAGTAGCAGCCACATGCACAGGATAAGGTTCGACTACGTGACTTGACCACTCTCGAGTCACCAAAGGCTAAAAAGTTGACATTTGTTCCAGTCCAACCTTAGCTTGTTCTAGTATATCAATTTGCAGAGCTTAGATGGTTTTGGGGGCAGCATTTCTGTGGGATTGGAGATTGTTCGATGGGCTCCATTCGTAGCCTCATAATTTCGTGAGGGAGACGGAAGCCTAGAGAATTAAGATGGGGTACAATAACCTTATTGCCCATCAATAATTGATATAGTTAATATGAAAGTTTAATGTATTGATTATAGTGCATTTAAGTAAAGACAAACATAGAAGAATGAAGCAAAAAGCTGCATCAGAGTTGTGTAGCTTCATCCATCTGCTCACAGCTTCCATTCTTGCCAAGGGATTGAAATGGGCAACAACACGTGTACTCTCTTCTTTCGCCTTGCAACTACCGCAGTGGCGATGCTTGTCGATAGAGATCATTGTCTTCACTAAACTGTCTCGATTCAAATAATCAAGACTAAATTATTATCCATCCTAATCCAACTACTGGGCTATATATTCATGCATCATTAGCCACTTTATTCCTAATCAAACTGAACCATTTAGGATTTGGCACTTCTGTGAGAGCAATGCATTAACAAGTTGTCCCATTGTGGCATAGGAATCCTTTTAGCTAATCATCATCCGATTTCCTCCATAGAGAGATGAAGGGGTGTAGCGAAAATGGACCTATTAGGTCATGATTGTAATTTTGGTGATTAATGACAACATAGTCACTGTGACTAACATGTTTGTCAAGAATATATGTTAGTAGGTCTAATGGATGCAATATGTTAAGAAGACCGTAGTTGGGATAAAGTTTGGTTGAATTGGAGAAGTCCTAGTAAAAATAACTACATTGGAAGGTCCGACGTAGAGGAGTTGTGAACGCCAGAGTGTTTCTCTTGCATGGTGTTTTTACACACCGGATGATTTGGTGATGTGGAGATATGAATACCGGAGCATTTCTAAGTTGAAGCTTAAGTATGGTACACGCCAGAAGGTCCAATGATCGGTAGTGAGGACGCCGGAGTAATTGTTGCAGAGAGGATTGCAACAGTGGGAAGATCGAAGGACTACATGCCGGAAGGTCTGGTGATTGAAGTGTGCATGCTGGAGTATACATCGGAGTATTTATTGCAGAGAAGATGTCAAAGTCCGGTTTGGTATAGTTAACACGCCAGATGGTCTGGTGATGAAGCAAAGCAATGCCAGAGTATTCTACACTGATGAAAGCATGTGATAGCTCAGTTAAACACATCGGAAGGTCCAAGGATGGATCTGGTGAACACGCCAGAGCATCCGGTGTTCATATTGGTTTTGAGTGGAGTTCCAACGACTAATTTTTGGAAGGTGTACACACCAGATGTTCTGGTGAGTACAATATGTCTACACCAGAACATCTAGCGTATACAGAGAATTTGAACCGTTAGGGCAACGGCTAGTCTGCAAGGTTGAGTCTATAAATACCCCTCCACTCAGTAATTTGAAGGTGCTGGAGTCTAGAGAAGTCTATATACACTTGAGAAGACATCCAATCCATCAAAGTGCTAAAAGTGATCATCTAAGGTTATTAAGCATAAGATTAGAGGGTGATTAGTGCTTATAGGGCTAGAGAGAAATGTTGCTAAGTGTTGCAACCTAGAGAATGGATCAAGGAGTGATCCAACCATGTACCGAGAGGTACGCTGGCGCCTTGGAGTCTTTGTGACTCGCCGGTGACTTGTTGACCCTCCTACTTGGTGTGGAGCAGTGGCAAGAAAAATATACGGGAACACGGAGGTACTTGTCTTTGTGACTAAAGCTCCAAAGTGAAGATGACATACAAGTGACTAAAAGATAGGTTAGTGGGGAGACCTCGTCTTTGTGGCTTAGTGGCTCATCGTGCTTGAGGCCCCTTGTCTTAGTGACTTGGTAGGTCAAGAGCTATGATCGAAAGAGACTTGGTGATTAGGAGCATATCTTTTGTGGAGCTCTAACGTGAACTAGGGATGGCTTGTGTGCCACTGATATCACAGGATAAAAATCCCTTATACCGAGTTTGTCTCTCTACTTTTTTTACCTTGCTAGAGTAGGTTGCAATCCTCTTGAGTGGTGGAGTAGATGCACTAGATAAACCTAGAGTACATTTAGATAGAAATTGAGATAGGTTTATCTTGTGAAGTTTTTGGAGCCAAGTTTCTAAATATCCTAATTCACCCCCCCCCCTCTTCACAAGGGGTGAACCCCTGGTTCTGGTTAGGTTTCCATGAGAGCTTTCATGCCTTATATTTGAGAAGGAAGATTAGTGTAAGCGAGCACAAGATACTCAATTGGAACTATATGCAGCTATCCTCGGGAAGAGTGGATATTGGATTCACTTTGACTCATTTCCAAGGTTATCAGCACTGCTCATTGATGTGAACAGATGTGTTGAGTAGTGGATCAAAGTTTTATCTACCACAGTTTGGATATCTCCACAGCAGGACTTCATTCAGTTCATGTTCCAGGGCAAGCAGATTACACTCTACAAGAACAACATCTTGGTGGTGTTGGGGTTTCAGGCAAGTGCCAAATATCTACACGAGGTTGTTCATCCAGACGCCACACCCCTACACCATGCTCTTGTTGGTGGCATCTTTCCATCAAATGATGAGATTTGACCTTTGGTTCATCAGCCCTTCGTTCCAAGATCTCCTCGCTTGCCAGATATGCTTACACCTAAAGCAAAGACAATTCATATGGCCATGAGACAGAGTCTATTACCAAGATAGGCAATGCCGAAGCGATCACGAGTATTCAACAGTGGCTGGTCCTATCTATCCTCACTCACACTCAGTTTGATATCACATATTTGATTCTTTATTTTATTTAGGATGTGATTACCGACGGGATGACCATAGAATGACAACAACCTTATGCACATCTCATTTCTCATATGCTGGCTCACTCGATCAGGTATACCGAGTTCCTCCAGACCTATGAGTAGTCACCGACTTACTTTAGGTAGTACTCTCCGATTGCACCTTCTGACAAACACCGAGGTCAGCGAGTGATGTTCTACGCTCAGGAGGATATCCCTATCATAGAGCAAGAGAGGGTATCAGTTGAGGACTAGGTCCTAGCTGAGGTAGAGGCAGAGTTAGCACATGCCATCTTTGATATTGATAGCGACAATGATTCAGATTCAGATGACGTGGAGCACTTCCCGAGCGTCGCCTAAGACAAATGATGCCGAGGTCGGAGGATAAACTCAAACAATGCCATAGTTTTCTGTGACACAGACTTCACTGCCTTAGTCTACCCCTACAGTGGCCCCTTCTACTCCTTTAGTTGCCTCTCCTTTTGAGTTGACTACTATCTTGTAGTAGTTACAACAGTAGCAGGTTTCTTAGGTTGAGGCACAGTGCCGTCATGATGAGGCTCAGGCCAAGCTACAGTGCCATCATGATGAGGCACAATGCCAGATGCATAGTCGTCTTTCTTTTTGGTGCATTGATGCCAAAAGGGGTGATAGTTAGGGGGAGTGTCAGTTAGGGAGAGTGGGAGTAGAGTTAGGGCGACCTTGGTTGGGAGTGTGTTGGATTTTTATGGATTTTGATGAAATGAAGAGCTATTTGGTTCTCTCTTTTGGTGTATTTCGCTTGTCATAACATTATGGTTTATTTCATGCTTAGCTTAATTATATTTCAAACTATCATGATAGGTTGTTCTACTACAATGCTTTCCCTTGCTTATTATTCTATGTTATTCTATGCCTAATATTATAGGTTGAATTTCATTCAAATCATTCTCTACTCATTTGTGTCATCATCAATCACCAAAAAAGGGGAGATTGTAGCATCTAGGTCTCTAGATAAGTGGTAAGTGTTTTGGTGATTAATGATAACCATATCTTGGTGTCTAAAAAATTTGTTTTGAAGGATAATTAAAAATTTAGTTCACAATATTGTTGGGCGATTTTGGTCCCTTAATTAATTAGATGAGCCATCAAAGGATGTGGATGTCAAGATTAAGGATCCTCTAGTTCTAAGTGTCACAAGGAGATGAAGAACACTTAGAGTAGCATAGGATCCCTTTTCCATTCTTTGACAATACTGTAAAGAGGGGCTAAGAGTAGTAACTTGATCTAGTTTTGTCTAGACTTGGTTGAATGCACACTCATGAAATTCTAACACTAGATAGCTCAAAGAAGCTCATGAATGAGTTGAAGGGGAGTTAGAACTTATAGAAGGTTGAATTGGACAAAGTTCTGGAAAAACTCAATACTCCAGATGGTTTGGCGCTAAGGAGCTTTTACACACCGAATGATCCGACGTAGTGAGTTGGTTGCGCCAGAGTATTTTTCAAAAGATGAAATTCAAGTTTGTATATGTTGGATGGTCCGGCATATACACCGGATGCTTTGCTGGAGTAAAGCCCAGAAAGTTTTTCTGTTTAGTGGAAAATGGACTTTTATACACGTCGGATAGTCCGGCGCATACATCAGAAGCTTCCTTGGAGCATTTGGTGCAATAACGGCTAGTAATGGCTAGTTTGGGTGGATGATACACACCAGATGGTCCGGTGTTGGTAAGTTGTTCACACCGGATCATCCGGTATTCACAAAAAAATATGGGTGCTTAGGCAACAGCTAGGTTTGGACCTCTAGCCTATATATACCCCTCATTTCGTCTCCCTGGTGTCCTTTATTTAGAAGAGCTGAAACACTTAGTGTGATATTAAGAGGCAAGGGAGTCCACTAGAGCAATTTGCAAAGTTCTTAATTTAATATTAAGGGCATCATTAGTGCAAGTAGAGTAGCAAGTGTGCATCCAAATATAGTTTAGAATTGATTTAGGTCAAGTGAAGCTATTGGTTTGTAACTCTTGGTGGTTGGCAACACCTAGTCGGTCTCGATGAGCTCTTGAAGTTCTTGTGGGAGCCCCAAGAAGAAGCTTTATGCTTGATTTGATGTCCGCCAATCCGAAAATGAAGAAGTGGCTATCACTAGAGATCACTTGAGTCTTGGTGGCTCAAGTGAGAGCGATATCCTTAGTGGATGCTCCAACGACGACTAGGGAGAGTACCAACTCTTCGATATATTGGGAAAAAATTCGGTGTCTTCTTGCCAATCTCTTTATTTTCCTATATTTACTTTGAGTAGTTAATTTCTTGGAAGCTTATATTCCGCAATTCTCTTATTGTTGTAGCTTGCATGTTTTCTTGCTTATATTTCTATTAAAATTGGATGTTGTAGTTTCTTTTCTATTCATCTAGGATAAAATTGTCTACTTGTTCTAGAGTTCGGTAGAATTTGTTTTAATTAGAGCCCAATTCACCTCCTGTGAAAAACGGTGACGTTCTAAGAGGGGTGTGAATTAGTACACTTAGAAACTAATGGCTCCAAACACTTTATAAGATAAACCTATCTCAAAATGTAAATACGGAAACATAAATAAGGTAGAGAGATAAACTCGGCACAAGAGACTTTTATCCCATGGTATCGGTGGCACACAAGTCACTCTAAGTCCACGTTAGAGCTCCACAAAGGATATGCTCCCGGTCTCCAAGTCTCTTCCGGTCATGGTTCTTGAGCTACCAAGTCACCAAGATAAGGTCTCAAGCTCGATGAGCCATCAAGGTGAGGTCTCATAACTAACCTCTCTTTCAGTCACTTGTGCGCCATCTTCAATTTAGAGCTTTAGTCACAAAGACAACGGCATCCGCATCCCTGAATAATCTTCTTGCCGCCACTCCACACCAAGTCAGAGGGTCAACAAGTTATCGGTGAGTCACCAAGACTCTAAGGCATCGGCGTTCCTCTCGGTACACGGTTGGATCGCTCCTTGATCTACTCTCTATGTTGTAGCACCTAGCAACACTTCTCTCTAGGCTTATAAGCGTTAATCACTCTCTAAACTTGTGCTAAATCACCTTGGATGATCACTTTTAGCATTTTGATGATTTGGATGTTTTCTCAAGTGTATATGAGGTTCTCCGGACTCCAGTACTTTCAAATGACCGAATGAGTGGGTATTTATAACCTCAAATCTACCAACTAGTCGTTGCTCCAATGGCTCAACTTTACTGTGAACACCGAATAGTCCGGTGTAGACAGTTTGCACAAGCACCAGAACATTCGATGTGTACAATCTCAAAAACTAGCCATTAGAACCACACTTGGAACCATTGTGAACACCGGACATTCTGGTGTAACTACAACTCCATCACCGGACTATCCGGTTAGTTGTCTTGAGCCAACCGAGCCACTTCTCTTCTTCTCTGTAAAAATACTCTGGTGAGTTCAACTCAAAGCATCGGACCTTCCGGTGTATTGATCTTCAACTCCCTTGAGAAATTCAATGTTCTATTAAATGCTTCGGTGTTCTTACTTTTCTAACACTAGACCATCCGATAAGGTGATCCTCCCCCGTTAGAAATACTCCGGTGTGTCCACTGATAGAATACTCCGATATTGCCAAAGCTTTTGTCACCGGACCAGACTATCCGGTGAGAACAATTTCTCTAGGACTTCTCCAATTCAATCAAACTTTGTCACAACTGTGGTGATTTCTTCATGTACTGCATCCTTAAGACCTACTAACATATATTATTAACAAATACGTTAGTCACAATGACTATATTGTCATTAATTACCAAAATCACAATCATAGACTAAAAGGGTTATTTTTGCTACAATCTCCCTCTTTTAGTGATTGATGACAACACAACCAAAGCAAGAGGTAAATAATACCAATTATGAAAATACATGATTTCAAAAGTTCATAAGACCATACCTCTTTACTTAGATGCATGGTAAGAACAATTGTTAGGACAACCATGTTCTTACTAACATTATATCTCCCTTTTGTTACAATTTTTCTCAACATTATGTCGTCTTTTTTTAGTTGTGGCTGTCATGTAGATAGTTCTTCATTTTTATCTATTGTCATTATCTCCCTTGATCGATCCATACAAGAGTTTCTTCACCTTTGTCAACCTGAGATACATCCCCCTTAACAATTTACCCATAATAGTTCTTGCATCTTGCTTGTCTCTCTTGTATCTTGCTTTGGTCTTAAAATTCTCTCTCTTTGTCAACAATCTTAAAACGGCTACAAACATATATTGAACTCAAGGAAAAACATTAGAGCATTAGAGAGAGAGCTTCATAAAATATGATCGATATGAATGATACTACTTATGAAGAATTATGAGCAATTGATACTAATTGAAATGATATACCATTGTAAGGATGGGAGACATTGATATCAATTGAAAAAGACAAATAAAGATCATAATTCATTACACTCATATGATATAATCTAAACTCCCCCTATATTTGTACAAACATATAATGAGACTCACTTGTGAATACCACCTGTAGAAATGTAGCAATATATACACAACTAAAAATAAGAAGATGTAGGAAGTTTAAACCATATCATGAATGGAGATATCTTAAATGTAGAAAAGAATTGACAATGATATCAATTGACTCCTTTAAACATTTTATACCGTCAGGGACTTATTGATCACTCCATGACTACAAAAGATATTACTTAAAACACATGTTAGTCTCAAAATCACAACACATAGGATATACTCTCCCTAAATATGTGCATACAAGTGTTGAATACTTGTGAGAGATATGTACTTGTTATTGATAACAATGGGAAGCGTACCATATAGGTTGGTTCATAGCACATAAAGATACCAATTTAAGAATTAGTGTCATGTAAAGAACCTACAACTAATAAACCATGTAGATTGCTCATAAGAAAAAGCGAAACTCAAGAAACCTACCATATGAAAAACCTACACTATGCATTACAATAAATTGAATTAAAAGCATGCAATTCTAAACAAATCAAATGTACAAATTGAAAGGATTTTGCATTTAGTACCTTTTACCTTTGGATGGAGATTTTGGTATATGATGATCATGATCTTCATCAATACGCCCAATCTTGTACACTTGGCTTCTTTAATTGAACTTTCAAGTCATCTTGTGAGCCAAGTCTCCAAATCCCCGAGGCGATTTGTGGATTTTAAGTCTTCTATAAAACCCAAATTGATTGGGACCCCTTCATATTGGTAATGATTTCCTTGGGCACTCAAATGAGTTGATTCTACCCCTGGTCATTTCTCCCAACCATGTGTGTAACCACTTTGTTATTATTATTCTTCTTGAGCTTGTAGTTGTTGCTCTTGGTTTTGGTCTTGTAGTTGGGATTGGTGTAGATATTGAAGATCATGTTGGAGGGGTTCTTCATCTTCTTCTTCTCATTGGTCTCCTTGATTTGCTTGTATTGGAAGGACTTGTGACCTTCTTGATGGCACTTGAAGCATGTCACGGTAGACCCCTCTGCAAGCTTATTCATCATGCTATCACGATTATCTTAAGAAGGTTGGACATGTCATTTACCCTTTAATCTTGCCAAGTCTTCTTTGAGGTTCTTCACTTCTTGTTTGAGATCATCATTCTCTTGTGCAATTAGTTCATTAGATTGTTCTATAAAAATATTCTCAACGCATACCTCATTGCAAAAGGGTGAGCTAGATGTAACAATCAAATCATCACAAAAAGTGAAAGCATATACCTTATGATCGAAATTAAAGAGAGGTATGCTGCTTCAAAGGGGTCTTAGGTTTAGATTCAGTGCACTCAAATTTTGCCTTAAGCTCTTCATGCTCCTTGCTTAGCAATTCGAAGTTACTTAACAATTTCTTATAATTGGAAACAAATGTGGCACGAATGCCATTGAGAGCATTAAATTTCTTAAGTTCATTAGATTGTTTCTTTAAGGCCCTTTGTTGCTTATTTATCAAATCAAGAAGTTCATCATGGGAGGGAGAATCCTCATTGGATTCATCAGCACTTACATCATTTTTCATATCTTTAGTCATAAGGCACTTGAGAGATGGTGGTTTGCGCGATGACGACTTGTGTGGTGATGACCTTAAGGAAGAGCTTTTCTTCGAGGAGCGGATGGTGAGGCTCTCATCGTTTGAGCACGATGAGACACTAAGCTACCAACGCGAGGTGTCACCACTAACATCTCTTCCGGTCACTTGTGTGTCATCTTCACTTCGGAACTTTAGTCACAAAGGAAAGGGCCTCCACATCCCCACATAATCTTCTTGCCACCGCTCCACACTAAGTCGGAGGGTCAACAAGTTACTCCAAGGCGTCGGCGTACATTTTAGTACACAGACTCTATTTGGCACAACTGAAACTTATAGCCTTTTTCTGAAAAGCTGCTTATAGCTTCTGAGAAAAGCAGTTAACTTATGGGCTTAATTTTTAGGCTCTCAGCACACCAGCTTTTCAGAAAAGCTGATCTCAACTAGCTTATCAGCTTTTAGTTTATTTTACCAGAAGCTAGCTTATCAGAAAAGCCATATGCCAGCAACAAGTTTGGCGTTTGTTTTAGCTTATCAGCTTTTCTAATAAACAGAAGTTGTTGATAAGCAAAAACAAACAGGGCGACAGTTGGATCACTCCTTGATCTACTCTCTTGATTGCAGCACCTAACAACACTTCTCTCTAGGACTACAAGCACTAATCACTCTCTAAACTTATGCTTGATCACATTTGATAATTGCTTTTAGCACTTTGATAGCTTGGATATCTTCTTAAGTGTATATGGGGTTCTCTGAACTCTAACACCTTCAAATGACCAAGTGGGTAAGTATTTATAGCCTCAAACCCGCCAACTAGCCATTGCTCCAACAGCTCAACTTTACTATGAATGCCGGATGGTCCAGTGTAGACAGTTTGTACAAGCACCAGAACATTCAATCTGTACAACCTTAAAAACTACCTGTTAGAACCCCACTCAGAACCACCGTGAATACCAAACATTCTGGTGTAACTATAACCCCATTACCGAACTATCCGGTGAGTTATCTTGAGCCAACCAAGTCACTTCTCTTCTTCTCTGCAAGAAATACTCTGGTGTGTTCAACTCAAAGCGTTGGACCTTCCGGTGTGTTGATCTTCAACTCCCTTGAAAAAATCCAATGTTCTGTTAAAGCTTCGGTGTTCTTACTCTTCTAATACCGGACCATCCGGTGAGGTGATACTCACCCTCCATCAGAGATACTCTGGTGTGTTCACCGAGGCATCACCAGACCTCCCGGTGAGTGCAACTTCACTGAACTCCACTAACAGAATACTTCAGCATGGCTAAAGCTTTTACCACTGAACCATCCGGTGAGTTCAACAGCCTATGGACAAAATGCTCCACTAAGTGCAAACTCCTATGCACCAGACTATTCGGTGAGAACAATTTCTTTAGAATTTCTCCAATTCAATTAAACTTTATCTCGGTTGCGGTGGCTTCTTTATATATTGCATCCATAAGACCTACTAACATATATTCTTGACAAATATGTTAGTCTCATTGACTATGTTGTCATTAATTACCAAAATCACAATTATTATCTAATATGGCCATTTTCGTTGCCACCTCTTTGGCCATTCAATTCTTTCAGCATACCAACTGGCATGCTTCACAAACATGGTTGTGAGAAAAATTATTAGAACATGAAATGGAAACATCAGAAACTAAAAGAGACATTGTATGGTGGCTTGGATGTCCAATGTCGGACCTCAATCATGGGTTACCATGTGCCTTCTATATCAGTTCCTAAATCAAGTAGCTGATATGCATAGAATTCAACGGAATAATATCAAATATATGCTTTGCAACAATTTATTACCTGGACAAGCAAAATAGTGGTCTCGTGAACTAGGATTTCACGATTGATCGGCCAGACAGAAGGGCTACAGCGGAATAAAGAAAGGCAATGCAATACCACAAGCAACTCAGATGCGGATGTGACTTTAAACTTCCACTCTTCATCTTCATTCGGGACAACATTGAACTTCATCTCTTAATTTGTAAGCAACAAGTTTGAGTACGAAGAGCAAGTCATAACATTACTTCAAGAGGTCATGATATATGCATAAAGGATAACCCAATGATAAAGCTTTATAGTGTAGTTTTAAGAGTAAAACAATTTATGTAGATATTCAATTATATTCTGTATTGTTAAAATTGATAGTTTAATCAAGGTATATCTAGGGTTTTCGATCATGGGAAGGGTTACACCTCACTCTGCAATCCCTATCAATTTGTCTTGTGTACCTTTAATACCACTCAGCTCCTGATGGATCAAGCCAGTAACCTTATCATACCATCTCAACTCATCTGGTCCACACACTCACTCATTACTAATACACACACCCCGAATCTAACCAAGAAAGGTCATTGCTTTGCATGTCCGTGATGGTGAGCATGGATATTCAAATAGATTTACACTCTACAAAGGTTATATACTATACCCACATGATTTGCTCAGCCTCCAACTATTGCAAGCGGAGGAGTGAATCATACCAAGATGCTTCAATCAACTTCCCTTGCTAGATTATACTACAAGACACCTCAAGTGCTCCAGGCCTACATAAGGGATGATAGGGTACCACCTGGACCTTCGTAAAGAGTCTGGTTCCATGAATATCTCATGAAGCACCTAACAGATGCTTAAGTTCTCATTGCTCCCCTGGACACATAGTAAAATATCCAATTTGGTCTGGAGATAGAAAAGTCAAGTGCTACCAATAACCAGATGCATGATTACACTGGAGTGACTTAGCATGACGACACAATGATTCGATACTTATACGACTGGGGCAGGCAACTTCAAGTTGGTAATGAATACCATGTAGATAACTCAAGCCCCCAAGAGCATCCTCACCGGAGGACTACTCTACTTTCCCCGCCAATTCATATTTCACCCATTTTACACACCACCCGCCATATCCCACACTGTATCGAGGATTTCACAATCACGAAAGATTCATGGGCATATGATTTTAATTGATATTCAATGAAGTGACATCTCCGAAGATATGTATTCTATAAGCGATATCTCTAAAGATATGTATTCAATCCTAAGCATGCTAGATGTTAAGACGTCGTCCAACGTAAATATAGATAACAACAGGTAATCCCAGGGTGACATGGATTCAGGATAATTGAAAGAACAATGATGTCGCCTAGAAGGGTGTAACAGCCCAAATTCTTAAAATCAAGAAAATAAAAACTTTTTCAAAGAAAATAAGGGAGTTTTGCAAAACTAAATAAAATCCCTAAGTGTGTATGTGCGCTTCTATACATGTATATGCACATATGTGAATATGTGTGTTATGTGTAGGACTATTTTCCTATAAAAGAATATTTATAGATATATAAATGAATATATGTGTATATATTTGATTGCTTGATTGATTTTTGTTTTTGTGAGCCAATATAAGGTTATAAATGTGGTATATACACTGTATGAATAAATATACATGTGTATATACATGAGAGGAAAATAGAAAGCCCTTTTGTGTGAAAAGGCCGAAGCCCATCTCTCTTCCTCTCTTTTTCTCTCATCTCTCTCGGCCCACTTGACCAAATCAGCCCAGCCCGTCACCTCTCTCTCTTCCCTCTCCTTCCCTCGACCTGGACCAAACCGGGCTAGCTGGCTCTCTCTGCTCCCCCCCCCCGCCTGGGCTGGAGCCTGCCCAACGCCCCACTCAGCGCACGCCTCAGCCTAGCCACCCCCACTTGCAGCTTCTTCCTGCTGAAAGCGCACCACGCTGATCCGCCTTCGCTCCGAGCCGCTGACCAGCCGGGCCTACATGTAATGCTCGTCTCCTACCTCAAACCGGAGCCCGCCTCCTTCACGAGATTAAGCCGGCCACAAATCCACGCTAATCCGAACGGTAGACCCTCTAGAAGCTTCCTGACTCGAGTCCGCATGAGTCCAGCTCTCCACAGCCATCGCCGACGAAGATGTGCCCCTCGCCCATGTTCGCGGTGAGCCCTTGGCTCTGCCCCGCCGCTCTTCATCGAACGTAGCACACTGGAGCATCCGTTCTGCCGAGTTCAGAGAGCCGCCGCCGCCTCTTCTCGCTGCTGGATCGTCCTGTCGCCTCTCTGACGATGCTGATGCCCTAGGTGAGTTCTCCGCCCTCTTGTTGTGCTTGTCCATCACTCATTGCTGCTTCCGGCGAGCCGAAGCTCAATTCTGGTGAAACTCCGGCCGAGCGCCGCCGCTCTCGAGCTTCCACCGTCATTGGACACTTCCCTCCTGTCGCCATCAATCCGAGCCGTTAGATCAAAAACCAGTGGCCACGATTAGATCCTCTACTTACCCCTTTAGCACCGAATCCTGATCCGCCACATGGCCAATATGATCCCAGTCAGCCTTTTGCCACGTTGTTAAGCCAAGTCATCCAGCCACGTCGGTCGTTTCGATGATGTGTCGTGCCACGTCAACTCAGAGTGCCACGTGTCCAGCCCAGTCAGCAATGTTTTCTTTTTAATTTTTTGCTGACGTCATAATACTTCTTTATTGCGCAGTAAATAGATTTACAATGTAAACATAATTCTAAAAATAGTAATAAATAGGAAATTAATTTCTAATAATGTTTTATATGTTTAATGAATTGTGTTTAATAGTTTTATAATTCTATATATAATGTTTCCTTAGTTAAATAATTCAAACATATATTCTCCTCAATAAAAATAATTCTAAAATCAGGATAACCTTGTGTAAAATAGTTTTCATGATGTTTATAATGTTTTATAATTCAAATAAATGTTTGTTTCCGCTTAATGTTTTCTTTCTATGGTTTAAATAATGTTTTCTAGGATAAAAATAATACCATAAGTAGGATAGAATATGAAAAAGTTTTAGTGAAGTTTAATAATGTTTTCACAACGTTATTTAGTTATGTTTAATGCTTTTATATAGCTTAATAATTAAAGTAAATGCTAATAAATTTTTAAAAAATCATAGAAAGTCCTAGAAAATTATAGATGGCTTTGAAAAATTTCTAGCAACATAATTTCATCGGTAGATAATCTCTTTAGTCCTGTTTCAACCTTTAAAAAATCACAACTTGTCAATCGTAGCTTCGTTCTGACTCGTTCTTTCACCGGATTGTCCGAAAAAGCGTCATTTTATATGTGATGATGTTTGTTGTGTGATATTTGGTTCTTTTTAGATCTTGGTGTTTATGTGTTGCCTTTTCTCTTATTTTTGTGAGTAAATGCCAATGTTCTAAAGGAGATAGAAGGACTTCAAGACCAAGACTTCGTTGAAGACATAATTGAGTCGAGTGAAGGCAAGTTGTGTTCTTGATCATTTTTATCCCAGTTTTACAAATATTTTGTTTTATAAACATGCATGCAAATAAATTATTGGGAATCCCAAGTATTAGGCTTTACCCTAGTTCTTTCCTTATCATCCTTGTTGTCGGTGTATCAGGAACCGGGGGTCCCGGAGTCCCGAGACCAGGCCGGCCGTCCGCCACGTGTCACCATCCCGCGAGGTCCCTCCTGCAGGATGAGGAAAATCTAAGTTCCGGAAGAAGGTGCTCAGGGCCACAGCCTCTGGTCCCCAAGCACCCCAGTTCTCCGATGACCCGCAGAGTCCAAGTACCGGGAAGAAAGTGCTCGGGGAGGTGCCCGCTCGCCCCCGAGTACCATAGTCCCCCGATGGGCCGAACAACCAAATACTCGGGAGAGAGTGCTCGGGGCTGCACGTGGCAGCCCCTGAGCACTCGGTTCCCCGAAGGTTCTACAGAAGTGCTCGGGAGAGAGTGCTCGGGGCTGCACGTGGCAGCCCCCGAGCACTCGGTTCCCCGAAGGTTCTACAGAAGTGCTCAGGAGAGAGTGCTCGGGGCTGCACGTGGCAGCCCCCGAGCACTCGGTTCCCCGAAGGTTCTACAGAAGTGCTCGGGAGAGAGTGCTCGGGGCTGCACGTGGCAGCCCCCGAGCACTCGGTTCCCCGAAGGTTCGCGCGAGAACACCTGATGCCCCGACGACCCAGAAGGACCCGTCGACGAGGTGTCAACCAGTCAAAGGTCCGAGGCCGTATTTAATGGGCATGTGCGGCCTGACATCCTGACATTCCCAACTGCTCCCGCCGCAGTGTCAGTCCCTGCCATGCTTTGGCATGGGGCGTGGGTCCATTAATTGCACGGGTCCCGTCCCGTATCATCCGGGGTGTCTCGGGATAACGTTGCCAGGATCGAAGCGCTCCGCCTGTCACCCTGCCCTGGCAGAAGAACAAGACAGGGTGGGCGCGCCGGGTGCCTCTGTGGCCGCCCGGTGGGCCCTCTCAACGGCGCCAGGACGTCCACAGTGACGGGTGTCGGATGCGCGCCGCGTTTTTCCACCGCCCCTGTCACTTCGCCCAGGGGGAATGATGACGCCTTTCTCAGTCGTGGCGTCTTGGAACTTGAGCCCCCTCTTTCCCATTTGGGGTAAGTCGTGGTCGGCGAGTGTATAAAAGGAAGGGATGGATAACACAGGAAGATATAGCTCTCCTTGAGATAGATATCTCAAAAAGGCGAACACGAAAGCGAAAAAGATCAGAGAGATACACAAGAAAGCATCCGAAGAACACCGCAAGCAAGCTCGAGCAGAGCTAGAGCAAGGGAACCTCAAGCTCTCTGTTAGACAATATACCCTTGTAACCAGATATATCCTTGAAGGATTCCCTTCGAGGGAGGATATTGCATCCACACAGGAGTAGGGTATTACGCCCCCGTGCGGCCCGAACCTGTCTAAACTCCGGTGCATTTATTTCTCTTTGCACTAGGTCGACCATTCCCCCACCACCGGCCGTTGCATTTATTTTCACTTCCATTTATTTCTCCGACGAACTCATTCAGGATCATCCCCCCGGCCGAATCTCTAAAAAGGGGTCTCTCGGGATCCCTGCGACAGGAGTTCATCCTCCGACAGCTGGTGCGCCAGGTAGGGGGGAACATCCCTGAATCTGTTCGTTTGCTTTCTTCCACAGGAAAAGATGGCCGGTGGGCACCGTCTCCAGCGTTCCAGCTCCACTTCCAGTGACGAAGTGCTGCCCGACGCACAGGAGGCCCCAGTCGCTGCTGCGTTCCAGCAGCAGCCACTATCCACGCGCGCGGTTTTTCCCTCCCAAGGGGACCAAGGCGCTGGGCCCAGCAGGGCCGCCGCCGCCGCCGCTGATGCACTCCCCGACCCCCAGCAGGAGGTTGAGACCCCGCCGCCAGGTCCGCCTCTGGACAGCGCCGGGTGCCGCTTCGGCGTAGACTCGCCTTTAGCGAGGCCAGCCCGGGGAGCGCGCTGCTTGCAGTGCATGCTCTCCTCAGGCACCCGCCCATCCAGGCCACGCCGAACACTCCGGAAGGCCGGTGGATCCAGGATGTCGTCGCCTTGGTCGGCACTGCTCGCCGCCAGGTGCTGGCTGGGAGTTCTCACACCACCACCCAGCGTGGCGCTGCCAGAACTGGCTCCTCAACGGGCAACGTCCGCACAGGCCGGGGGGCCTCCAGGCGGAGTGCCGCCCCCCTGGCCGTGTCCAAAGCCCGGGACCTCCGCTTGCGTCTCAACGAGCGGAGGGGCCACGAGGACGCCCGTGTCACTCTCGAGCGCCAGCGGGAAACCCGGCAGGAGGTCGAGGCAGAGGACCAGGCTTTCTCTTTCCCGGCCCACGATCACCGGGAATCCCCGGCCCGTCGGCATTCGCCACCAAGGACTCCCGCCCGCGCCGCGGGGTACGGCACCGGTTGCCATGCCTTTACCGCTGAGCTCCGTCGGGTCAAGTGGCCCTCCAAGTTCCGCCCCGAGCTGCCGGAGAAGTACGACGGGTCCATCGACCCCGTCGAGTTCCTCCAGATCTACACTACGGCCGTTCAAGCGGCCGGAGGCAGCGAAAAGGTGATGGCAAATTATTTTCATGTTGCCTTGAGGGGCTCTGCCCGTTCCTGGCTTATGAACTTACCCCCAGGGTCTATTAGCTCATGGGATGACCTCTGCCACCAGTTTGTGGCCAACTTTCAGGGCACATTCACGCGCCCTGGCTTGGAGTGCGACCTCCACGCCGTCAAGCAACAGGAGGGGGAGACGCTGCGGTGCTTTATACAGCGTTTCAGCCAGGTCCGCAACACCATCCCGCGGGTGGCCCCCCACGCTGTTATCGTCGCTTTCCGGCAGGGCGTCCGCGATGAGCGGATGCTCAAAAAGCTAGGTACGCACGAGATCGAGACCACTATGGGGCTCTTCGCACTGGCTGATAAGTGCGCCAAAGCTGCGGAGGCCAGGGCGTGGCATGCTCCCCGCCCCACCGCCGACCAGCCAAGTTCTTCCCGTTCCGACAAGCGGGAAAAGAAGAACAGAAGGAAGTGCGAGGCCGCTCCTGTCGAGCCGGCCCAGGGCCCCACCCATAGGCCGGCTCAAGAGCCCGACCGCCGGCAAGAGCGCCTGGCGGACGCCGACAGACGGCCCGCACCCGCAAGGACCCCTGCCAGGGCCCCTCCTCGGGCCCCCGTGCCCGCAAGGGCCCCGGCACCAGCTAGGGCACCGGCTCCCGCAAGAGCCCCGGCCCCCGGCCGGGCTCCTGCTCTAGCGAGGGTCCCCGCTCCCGCGGGGCCCGAGCCAGGCAAATGGTGCCCCATACACCAGACCAGATGGCACGACCTCACGGAGTGTCGTACGGTCAAAGGCCTCGTCGAGCAGTGCCAGAGGGAGCGCGACGAGTCCCGCGGGGGAGGCGATGCTGAGGTCGCCCCCGACAACGCCGAGCTCGGTTTCCAGGAGCCCGAGCATGCCGTCGCCTTCATCGACGGAGGCGCCTACACGCCTTCCTCGCGCCGTGGCATCAAGGTCATGCGATGCGAGGTGTGCTCGGCAACCCCGAGCGAGGAGGCCGCTAGGCCCCTGAGGTGGTCGGACGCCCCGATCACGTTCAGCATGGCCGATCACCCCGCGAGTACTGCAGCCGTGGGGCGACTACCCCTGGTGGTGTCCCCTACTGTTTGCAATGTTAAGGTCGGCAGAGTGCTGATCGACGGTGGTGTAGGCCTCAACCTCCTCTCCAAGGAGGCTTTTGAGAAGCTGCAGGTGTCCTCCAAACGCCTAAGGCCGTCGCTCGACTTCTGCGTAGTGACCCCCGGGCACTCCCTGCCCCTCGGGCAGGTCGAGCTACCCGTGACCTTTGGGAGTCGGGACAACTTCCGCACGGAGTGCGTCCTCTTCGACGTCGCGGAGCTCCCCCTCCCCTACAACGCCATCCTCGGGCGTCCGGCGCTCGCCAAGTTCATGATGGCTGTGCACTACGCATATCTCACGGTTAAGATGCCGGGCCCCGCGGGACCCATCTCTGTGACCGCCGACTCCGACGGCGCCGTCTCCTGCGCTGAGCAGTCATACATGGCTCTGGTTTCAGCGCGGGCCGAGGTTGAAGGCTGCACAGGGGGCCCGGGACCCTCTTCATCCAAACCCCGACTCGCTGCCGACACCTCTGTTCCGACGAAGGAGGTCGTGGTGGGCGAAGGCGCTACCCAGGTCGTCCGGATCGGCGGTGACCTGGGCAGCAAATAGGAAAGCGCGCTCGTCACCTTCCTCCGGGCTAACGCAGACGTGTTTGCCTGGCAACCGTCCGACATGCCCGGGATCCCTAGGGAGGTGATCGAGCATCACTTGGCGGTGCGCCCGGACGCCCGCCCGGTGAAGCAGAAGGTCCGGCGGCAGGCGCCTGAGCGCCAGGAGTTTATCCGAGAGCAGGTCAGCAAGCTCCTCGACGCCGGATTTATCCGAGAAGTCCTCCACCCCGACTGGCTGGCAAACCCAGTCATCGTCCCGAAGGCCAACGGCAAGCTCCGCATGTGCGTGGACTACACCGACCTAAATAAGGCTTGCCCTAAAGATCCCTTCCCCTTACCTTGCATTGATCAAATTGTAGATGCAACTGCGGGATGCGATCTTTTATGCTTTTTAGATGCAAACTCTGGATATCACCAGATCCGCATGGCCGTAGGGGACGAGGAAAAAACTGCTTTTACCACTCCGGTGGGGACTTACTGCTATATGTCAATGCCTTTTGGCTTGCGCAAAGCTGGATCCTCTTTCCAGCGCGCCATTCGTATTACCCTTGATTCACAGGTTCGCCGCAACATCGAGGCTTACATCGACGATCTCGTGGTCAAAACCCGAGACCGCGCCACCCTGCTCGAGGACCTTGCCGAGACTTTCAACAGTCTCCGCACTACCCGCCTCAAGCTCAACCCCGAGAAGTGTGTCTTCGGGGTGCCGGCGGGCAAGCTCCTCGGTTTCTTGGTTTCTGGCCGAGGAATCGAGGCCAATCCAGAAAAGATCCGGGCCATCGAGCAGATGCGACCCCCGGCTCGACTCAAAGAGGTCCAGTGTCTCGCCGGCTGCATGGCGGCCCTCGGGCGCTTCATCTCCAAGCTCGAGGAGCGAGGGCTCCCCCTCTTCAAACTTCTGAAGAAGACCGGTCGTTTCGACTGGACGCCAGAGGTCGAGCAGGCCTTCCGCGATCTGAAGAAGTACCTCACCTCGCCACCCGTGCTGGTGGCTCCCTCCGAAGGTGAGCCCCTGCTGCTCTACGTTTCGGCCACTCCTCAGGTCGTGAGCATGGTGCTGATGGTGGAGCGCGACGAGTGCGTGGGGCCAGGTGCTGGGTCCCAGCTCCCAGTGGCCCCCGAGCACTCACCCGTCCTCACGGCTCCCCCTGAGCGAGGGGTCGAGCCCGAGCACTCACCCGTCCTCGCGGCTCCCCCTGAGCGAGGGGTCGATCCCAAGCACTCTGCTCCTCCCGATCAGAGAGTCGAGCCCGAGTATCCGGCCAGCCCCAACCATGCCGCCGATCTCGGGGGCTGCAGCAGCCCCCCGGGTAAAGCCGCCGTCCGGGCCCGCCGGGTACAGCGACCAGTGTACTTCGTCAGCGAAGTCCTCCGGGAGGCCAAGACAAGATATCCCCAGGCTCAGAAGCTGCTCTACGCCGTGCTCGTCGCTTCCCGGAAGCTGCGCCATTACTTCCAGGCGCACAAGGTCTCGGTGGTTACCACGTATCCACTGGGACCCATTCTCCGGAACCGGGAAGGCACCGGGCGTGTTGTCAAGTGGGCAGTGGAGCTGGCGGAATTCGACCTGCACTTTGTCAGTCACCAGGCGATCAAAAGCCAGGCGCTCTCCGACTTCACGGCAGAGTGGACACCCGTCCCCAATATCGTCCCAGAAGAGATCTCTGCCTATCCCGGGCACGACGCGCCCGGGTACTGGGTCATGCACTTCGACGGCTCCCTCTCGCTGAAAGGTGCAGGGGCCGGAGTGGTTCTCACCTCCCCAACGGGTGAAGAGCTCTGGTACGTCGTGCAGTAGCAGTTCCGCGCGTCCAACAACATGGCGAAATATGAAGGTCTCATCGCCGGCCTCTGGGCTGTGGTGGGGCTCGGGATTCGTCGCCTCCTGGTCAAGGGGGACTCCCAACTGGTGGTCAACCAAGTATCCAAGGAGTACCAGTGCACGGATCCTCAAATGGCGGCGTACGTGGCAGCGGTCAGGAAGCTGGAGAGGCGTTTCGATGGCCTGGAGTTGCGGCACATCCCTCGCTGCGACAACACTCTGGCCGATGAGCTCTCCCGCCAGGCCTCCTCCCGTGCGCGTGTCCCTGCCGGAGTCTTTGAAGAAAGACTCGCACGGCCTTCCGTCCTGCCTGCCGAACAGGACGAAGGGGAAACCTTGAACTCAATTCAGGGGACCCCGGCGGTGCCCTCAGTGGGAAGCCCCGTCAGGGCGCCACCGTCCGGCGAGTGCGCTGCACTCGCCGAATGTTCTCAAGATGCCTCGTGGATGTCTGACATCCGAGGGTACTTGAAGGAAAAGTTCCTTCCCAAGGATGAGGCGGCTACCGAAAGAGTTGCTCGGCAGTCCAGATGCTATGCCATAGTAGATCGGGATCTCTACCGGCGTAGCGCAGGAGGTGTCCTCCTGAGATGCATCTCCCGGGTAGAAGGCGGCGATCTTCTCGCTGAGATCCACGAGGGTGAGTGCGGTGGCCATTCATCGTTCCGCACGCTGGTCGGGAAGGCCTTCCGGCAAAGTTTCTACTGGCCTACAGCTCTCCAAGATGCTTCCGAGCTGGTTCGGCACTCCAGGGCGTGCAAGTTCCACGCAAAGCAGATTCACCAGCCAGCTCAGGCTCTTCATACCATCCCCCTGTCATGGCCTTTCGCGGTCTGGGGGTTGGACATTCTGGGTCCATTCCCCCGAGCAATCGGGGGCTATGCGTACCTATACGTCGCCATCGACAAGTTCACCAAGTAGCTGGAGGCGGTCCCAGTCCTCAAGGTGACCAAAAACACGGCGCTCCAGTTTATCCGCGGCATCACCAGTCGCTTTGGCGTCCCGAACCGGATCATCACCGACAACGGCACCCAGTTCACAAGTGCCCTGTTCAGGGACTATTGCGAAGACCTCGGCATCAAGCTCTGCTTCGCCTCCGTCGCTCATCCTCGGAGTAACGGGCAAGTCGAGCGCGCCAACGCGGAGATACTGAAGGGCCTCAAAACCCGGACCTATAACGTACTCGCCAAGAACGGGAAGGGATGGGTGGACGAGCTGCCCGTCGTGCTATGGGCTAATCGGACCACGCCAAGCCGCGCCACCGGGGAGACTCCATTCTTCCTCGTCTACGGTGCTGAGGCGGTCCTCCCCTCTGAGCTCACTCTAGGCTCCCCTCGGGTGCATGCATATTCTGAGGGTGAGCAGGAGCAGCAAAGGCGCGACGACGTTGACTACCTGGAAGAGCGCTGGCGGTGTGCCGTTGTCCGGGCGGCTCGATACCAGCAGAGTCTGCGGCGAAATCATCTGCGCCATGTCCGGGCCTGATCTCTCGAGGTGGGGGACCTAGTTCTCCGACGCGTCCAGTCGCACGAAGGAAAGAATAAGCTGTCCCCTATGTGGGAAGGTCCCTTCACCGTGATCGGGGTCCCGCGAGAAGGTTCTTTCAGGTTGGCGGCAGAGGATGGGCAGCCGCTCCCAAACCCGTGGAACATCGAGCACCTGCGCGGGTTCTACCCGTAGACGGCCATGCTCGCGGCTTAGGTCAACCAGGCCGGGGGCTTCCCCCCGCCCAAGTTGACCGGGGGCTACCACCCATTGGGTAAGTCACCGTCGCCCAACCTTGTAAAATTTGTAAATTCAATATCTCAATACGCAGTCGCTATGTCAAATTTCTTTTTCCCGGATTCCGTATGTTTAATCTGTTTGGTGAAATGCTCGATTGTGCGAGAAAAAGTTCGCTCTCTCATTTTCCCCGCTGATAAAAGAATCCCAATTGGTATGCATGCGGGCAGTTGCCGCTGACTTACGTCCGACATGGTGGGATGTGGTGTTCGGTGTCGTGGTAGGCTCCCGGGCACTACCGAGTTCCGGGGTGCTCTGGGTAATCCTATCGCTCGAGCTGCTCGAGTAGTCCGGAGCTCAGGCCCCCGGGACGGGCTGTCGGTGCTCAGTCTGGTCTGTCATACCCGGGCGCCACCGAACCATAGGACCGCTGGGTTATGCCTCTGTCTGCTCTCGTCCGCTGATTTGGGTATTCAAGAGGTCTCGGGCCGAAAACGAGAGCAGTCTATAACAAGTACCGCACTGACAGAGCGCACCAAGCAAAGAAATTCCCTATTCTCTCTTAAGTCACAGGCCGACAATCAAGAGCAGCTCGACCGCGAGGGCTTCGATGCCCCGGTCGCTGGTCAGCCCCAAGGGTCCTTGGGTGGTCCTACCACTTAGGCATGAGTGGTCGAGATCACCCGACCCCGGGATCCTCATGTGCCCCTAGACGCTCGGGCGCTCCAGCTGAAGAAACCAAGTCCCCGGGCACCCCGAGCTCGGAAGCACACGCCCCTCCTGGATCGGTTGGCCGGAAGGCCGACAGCTGTCCGGTGAGTGGTTAAATTCAGACAAATTTGCGTTCAATAATATTATGTTCCCGAGTCATCCTCGGGGGCCCTCGCATTTTAATCTGCTCGGCGAGATGATCTCCTCGCGCACAAAACCCTACCGTGTGTCTACTTTTTCCTGGAACGACAGAGCGGTTTGTAGAAAGGTGTACCGCGCGTACGGTAATGTCCGACCGAAGCCCTTCGTGGTGGTCGTGGTGTTCGGTCCGCTTTTAAGGACCCCGAGCACTACCGAGTCCTTGGGTGCCCTGGGTAATCCTATCGCTCGAGCTGCTCGAGTAGTCCGGAGCCCAGGCCTCAGGGGCGGGCTATCAGTGCTCGGTCCGGTCCATCTTAAGCCCGGGCACCACCGGACCACGGGGACTCTTGGTCACATTTCCGCCCACGCGCGTCTCCCGTCTACTGACTGAGTGGTCGCGAGGTGAAAAAGTATTCACTGGTCACGGCGTGTTCCGTGCTGGATCGATCCATCTCCCGAGCAAGGAAGTTCGTGTCTTTGTCTTTTGACTTAGACGATGCAGACTCGCAAGGGCTCGAGGGCTGAACGCGCCAAGAACAACGATCGGGACAACTTCGTTCTCGGGGATGGAAAGGTCGGGAACGGTCCGACTGAGTACTCCCCGGGGCTTCAAGGCAAAACATCGGAAGGAACACTAAGTACTCAAGAACACTGGAGTTGCGAGCCCAAAGAAAAGCTGCCATTATATTCACAAGGCGAATACAAGCATTTCTGAGGGATCACTCCCATATTTACATCCGTCAAGACAACAACAAAAGAAAGAGAAATCACTACAAAAAGCCTAGTCGGCGGCAGAGGCGGTGTCCGAGTCATCTGGGTCATCCCCGAGGGCTGGCGGCGGCGGCACTTCCCGCCTAAAGCCAGCCGCCACTTCGGCAGCGGTACTCCGAACCGCTTCCCGGGCAGCCTCTCCCTTGGCTTCAACCACTCCTTCCCGTGCCGGCTCCAGCGGGAAGCTCGGGTCTCTGCTTCGGTAGCAGGCCAGGACGTGCTCGGCCACCGCGTGGGCCAAGCCGCGTCCCTCCTGGGCGGCGAGTTCCTGGACGGCCCAGGGCAGTGCCTCGAGGCGCTCGCAGACCTACTGAAGCCCTAGGACTTGTCGTGCGGGGCTGTCACTCTTCTTGTCTTCGACGAGCCGTTCGACACCGCCCTTCTCCACGGCCCGCCGCATCCGCCGGAGTATGTCCTCCAACATTTGCTGCAGGTTGACCCGCGAGATGAACACGGTCTCGAGCTTCTCCTTTGCAGCCCGCAGCTGCGCCTCAAGTCCCTGGTCCCCGGCCGGGCCAGAAGAACCGCCGTCGGTTGCGGAGCTGGCAGCTTGCTTCGTCTGCGCCACCAGCTCGGACAAGGCGCGCTCACGGGCGGTTAGCTCCGCCTCGTGCTTCGCATTCTCCTCCTCCCTGGTGGCGGCGGCCGCTACCGCCGCGGCAGCCTCGCACTCTCAGCGGCTCAGCTCCCCCTCCCGGTGGCTCAGCGCGTCCTCCTGGGCGCCCAGATCCGCCGCCGTGATCTCATTGTCCACCTCCCGAAGGGAGATGTCCTCCTCCCATCGGCGGATGTTTTCTTCAATCTTCCGGAGGTCGTCGGCCCAGCGCTGGAGGTCGGCGCGCGCCTGTTCGGCCTCGCCCTCTCGGCGGGTCAGCTCGGCCCGGAGCTCCTCCGCCGCCTTCTCGCGGGCTGCGACCGCTGCCTCCCGCTCCTGCGCCTGCCCCGTCCTGGCAAGGGCCTCAGCAGCCTGCTGCCTCGACGCCTCAACCAGGTGGGCGGCGTCTTCTCGCTCCCGCACGGCTTCCGCTCGCGCGGCCTTCAAAATCTCTTGTTCCCGCGCGACCTCCGCGCGGGTATCTTCCAGGAGTTTCTGCTCCCGCGCGGCCGCCGCGCGGGCCTCCTCCTAGGCGCTCACGAGCTGCGCCCTCTCCAAAGTTAGCCAGGCACGCTCAGCTTCGAGCTGCCCCTCCTTCACGTCCACTGCCGCGCCCAGCCGCTCGACCGCCACCTGGACGCCTTCGATCGCGACCAGGAGGGGGTCGGCGGGCCGGTCGGGCGCCGGTGGAGCGTCGGCCTCCCCGCGGATCACCTCCGGGGGGTCCGAGGTCCCCGTGGGATGCCACACCACCATCCGCCCGGGCTCTGCCTGCCCGGGGTAGGTTCCGCCGGTGCCGAAGACTCGGGCGGCGGCCGCATTCCCGCCTCGGCCGCCGCGTCTGCCGACCCCGGCAAGGCTGCTGTATCCGCCATCATCCACCCCGGGCTCTGCCTGCCCGGGGTAGGTTCCACCGGCGCCGAGGGCTCGGGTGACTGCTCCGTCCTCCTCTCGGCCGCCGCTTCCGCCGTCCTCCCCGTGGCCGCCACGACCGTTGGCGCCCCCGCCGTCGCTGCGTCCACCTGCGTCGACGCGACCGGCGAGCTTTGCTCTGGCCTCGGTGCCCGCGCCCCTTCAATCACGGTGGCACCCACGGTCAGCCTGTGAGAGATAGGCGAAGATTAAAATCGAAGCTCAGTTCGGGCAAGGAGCGCCCAAGAAAGAGCAAAGAAGGAAACTTACCCGGTCGTCGTCCCCCGATACTGCCATTTGGCCACCGGGAGTCTGAAGTCCGGGTCCGGCGGTGCCGGCCCGGAATCCTCCCGTCTCCTCTTCCACTGGGGGCTCGGCGGGGCCGCCGCGCGGCTCTCGGGCACCGGGCCAGGCCCCATCCGCACGAGTCGCGGTTCCAGGACCGGGAACGCTGCCTCTGCCGACTGCGACGGCGGGGAGTCCGGCACTGAGATATAGACTCGGGGGCGCTTCCCCCGATCCCCCGGCGCCACCACCACTGCAGTGTCAGCGGTGCCCTCCTCTCTGGTGCGGCGGCTGCTGCCCGCAGTGGCCCCGTCGCCAGCCTGCGCTGAGCTGTTCGTAGCCTCCTCGCAGAGCAGCTCGTCCAACCCAGGGAGCTCGGAGGCCTTGGGGCTCCGGCTCCTCGGCCGGTCCACGAGCCCCTGGGCATCGAACTCCAGCAGCTGTGCCATGATCGCCACACGATCGGAATTGGCGCAGAGCGCCATCTCCCGCCACGGAGTTCCGCCCGGCTCATGTCTTCCACTCCGGTGATCACTCGGGTCATGCCCCTCAGCTCCGCCGGGCCCAGGTCCCAGCTTGCGCTGATTTGGGTCCGAGTGATGTCCTCCGGCCCGATGTAGAACCAGCACGGCCGGGCCCGCTCCCGCAGGGGCGCCAGGCGATGGCTCAAGAAGTCCACCACCACCATGACCGAGGTCAGCCCGGAGTCGCGCAGGAGTCTGATGCGCTCGAACACCGGCTCCAACCTCGCGTCCTCTGGCGGTGGCACCTCCCACGTCGACCTCTGAGGTTCCGCCGCCGCTTCTGGTAGATCAAGACGCTCGTGGGGGTCGACGTCGACGAAGAACCAGTCCCGTCGCCATTCCTCCCACTTGCTGCGCAGTACCTGAGGGATGTAGTGCTCCCCCAGGCCGTCTCGTAGCCGAAGGCTGCAGCACCCCGCGACATCCGCCGTGGAGTGCCCTCTCTTCTTCCCCGCCGGCCGCAAGACGAAGAAGTGTCGTAGAAGCATCGCCGAAGGCGCCACCCCCACGAACATCTCGCAGAGGTGCGCGAAGACCGCCAACACCACGACGGAGTTGGGGCTCAAGTGCACCAGCTGGATGCCGTAGGTCTCAAGAACTTGGAGGAAGAAGGTAGAGAACGGCGGCACCAACCCCGCCGCCACGAAAGAAGTGAAGAGAACAATCCGCCCGGGAACGGTTGTCGCCGGCGACAAGCTCGCCGGCGTCACCACCACGGCTCCCTCTTGCCCCTCGGGCACCAACAGCTTCCAAATTTTGGCCGCCGCCTCTTCGTTCCTCAGACGAGACTCCGGCAGAATGCTGTCCAGAGCCTTGTCGCGATGGCCTCCTCCGACTCTCGGCATCTCGGCAGGAGCAGAGGTGCTTTGGTGGTGGAAAGAAGGAAGGAGAAGTGCTCCGGTCGCCTGAAGGTTTTCTAAGGGCTTCGGAGCACGGAGGAGGCAAGGGCAAGATTGCAGGAAGGCGTAAAGAGGGGGACGGATCGATCCCCTCCCCCTTTTATATCTCAAAGTTCAAACGTTGCCGCCCAACGGTTCGCTCGGCGAGACGCCCCCCTCGATCGGCGCAACTGCCAGGCGAATCTCCCACCGATCGTGCGGCGTCAGCGGTTGCCAGGCGTATTTTCCTCGATCTACGCGGTGGCCACGCGTGCCGCCCGTACGGTCGTCATACCCTTAGGGAGTTGTGTGGACACGCGTCTACTCGTCTCCCCGCTGGGTCGTACCCGAGGCCCGGGTCTAAAAAGGCCACCTCTCGAAAGCCTGCCATGTGGCGTCCACGCCAGCCTCGGTCTCGACCGCGACGAAGGGCCCATCCGCAATCTCCGTGCCATCACCTACCAATGGGCCCGGGGGCTACTATCGGTGTATCAGGAACCGGGGGTCCCTGAGTCCCGAGACCAGGCCGGCCGTCCGCCACGTGTCACCGTCCCGCGAGGTCCCTCCTGCAGGATGAGGAAAATCTAAGTTCCGGGAGAAGGTGCTCGGGGCCACAGCCTCTGGTCCCCGAGCACCCCAGTTCCTCGATGACCCGCAGAGTCCAAGTACCAGGAAGAAAGTGCTCGGGGAGGTGCCCGCTCGCCCCCTAGTACCATAGTCCCCCGATGGGCCGAATAGCCAAGTGCTCGGGAGAGAGTGCTCGGGGCTGCACATGGCAGCCCCCGAGCACTCGGTTCCCCGAAGGTTCTACAGAAGTGCTCGGGAGAGAGTGCTCGGGGCTGCACGTGGCAGCCCCCGAGCACTCGGTTCCCCGAAGGTTCTACAGAAGTGCTCGGGAGAGAGTGCTCGAGGCTGCACGTGGCAGCCCCCGAGCACTTGGTTCCCCGAAGGTTCTACAGAAGTGCTCGGGAGAGAGTGCTCGGGGCTGCACGTGGCAGCCCCCGAGCACTCGGTTCCCCGAAGGTTCGCGCGAGAACACCCGATGCCCCGACGGCCCAGAAGGACCCGTCGACGAGGTGTCAACCAGTCAAAGGTCCGAGGCCGCATTTAATGGGCATGTGCGGCCTGACATCCTGACATTCCCAACTGCTCCCACCGCAGTGTCAGTCCCTGCCATGCTTTGGCAGGGGGCGTGGGTCCATTAATTGCACGGGTCCCGTCCCGTATCATCCGGGGTGTCTCCGGATAACGTTGCCAGGATCGAAGCGCTCCGCCTTCCACCCTGCCCTGGCAGAAGAACAAGACAGGGTGGGCGCGCCGGGTGCCTCTATGGCCGCCCGGTGGGCCCTCTCAACGGCGCCAGGACGTCCACAGTGACGGGTGTCGGATGCGCGCCGCGTTTTTCCACCGCCCCTGTCACTTCGCCTAGGGGGAATGATGACGCCTTTCTCAGTCGTGGCGTCTTGGAACTTGAGCCCCCTCTTTCCCATTTGGGGTAAGTCGTGGTCGGCGAGTGTATAAAAGGAAGGGATGGATAACACAGGAAGATATAGCTCTCCTTGAGATAGATATCTCAAAAAGGCGAACAGGAAAGCGAACAAGATCAGAGAGATACACGAGAAAGCATCCGAAGAACACCGCAAGCACGCTCGAGCATAGCTAGAGCAAGGGAGCCTCAAGCTCTCTGTTAGACAATATACCCTTGTAACCAGATATATCCTTGAAGGATTCCCTTCGAGGGAGGATATTGCATCCACACAGGAGTAGGGTATTACGCCCCCGTGCGGCCCGAACCTGTCTAAACTCCGGTGCATTTATTTCTCTTTGCACTAGGTCGACCATTCCCCCACCACCGGCCGTTGCATTTATTTCCACTTCCATTTATTTCTCCGACGAACTCATTCAGGATCATCCCCCCGGCCGAATCTCTAAAAAGGGGTCTCTCGGGATCCCTGCGACAGGAGTTCATCCTCCGACACTTGTCGTCTTAGTATGGTTTTGGATTATGGGAGGGTAGATGATGCTTAGCCTTGCTTTGGGGATAGTAATCATGATTAATGCTCTACGAAATATGATAGAATAACTTTTGTAGCAACATGGTATAGGAATTTGAGCATGTGGTATGATGGGATGTATGGTTTGGAAAGCGGTAGCCTTGCTCAAATCTAAGGACCGGTTCATGGGGTGACCTTTCTGTGTTTACAGTACAACCACAAACCTGATATGGGTCAGGCCTAACCAATTAATTTGCTACTCTCAGCATAGTATAGATCAGGCAGAGCGATGAATGGATGATGTCTTGAGATCTGAAAGGCGCAAGAGGGGGCTTCCGTTGTTGAGGTAGAATCACGCGGCAGTGAAACCTTAGTGGGTAGACATGTGCTGAGAGGGGCATTATAAAGGCTTTGTAGTGATCTCCTGGCCACACACCTTATGTAGTGTTCAGTGTGCCTGATTAGCACGTGCAAAATGGAGACTTAGTCACCCACTTGCAGGTGATAAAATCACGACTTGTGGGTAAAGTACAATATCTGCAAAGTTAAAACTGAATATTCAGTCGTGCTCACGGTCACGAGTGGCATAGAAAACCTACCATGATTATAATTTGATGTTTAAGTTAGTCTGGTCAACTATGGTGGTGGGAACTATAGTTGAGGTGTGGGTCAATCATGATGGTGGGAATCGTGGTTGAGGATGGTTTGTTAATGGTATAATTTTGACGGTTGTAGCCATGGTTGAGGTGTTGGGTGTTGAACCTCGGTGGTTAGAACCTTAGTTGAGGTGGTCAGTTGGTTAAGTCGGGATGGTTGGAATCTTGAGGTGGTTTTATTCACTTAATTATTATCGCTTTTCAAATATTTTTACTTTAGTGTTGATTTCTGCAAAAGAGCCAAATTAGCCTTATCCTTGCTAAAGCCTTCATATGCATATTATTTCCTTCACAACTTGCTGAGTACAACATGTGCTCATACTTGCTATAATCAAACACTCACTTGGAAAAGAATTAGAAGACTTCAAGAAGGTGAGATCTAGGGATGTGTTCTCCATCGAATTTTCCTGTGCAGTTATCGGTGAAGATGAAGACTACGCTTAGGATCCGCTGCAGAGTTAATGGTTCTTTGACCCTTGAAGGTCTTTTGTAAGATGTTTTATCGATTAAGGTATGGATATTGTAATGATTATCATCAATGAAGTCACTGTGTATTGAGATTGATTCATGGGCTCAGCACATAGAAGAGATTAGTTTGTTTCTTAAACCAGTCCCGACAGAGGGGGTGAACAAACGTTTTTGCAAAAGTATGTCCTCTTTTGAAATTTGGTCTAAACTTGCAATGGAAATAAACTAACGGATTTTTCACAAGTAAAATCCCTAAATATGCTAGACTCAACTAGTGCATAGTCACCCTAAACAAATATGAATATTACAATCCTAGAGTGTGACAAAGATTATTCAAATCTAGTAAGATATGCAAGAAACTCTAAAAGGATGTGCTGAAATTACTGTTCATCATATGTGCCGGTACTGTTTACTGGATGTTTCGATTTTACTATTCACCAGACGTTCTGATGTTGTTCAGAAGAACTTCCGATTATTGCAAAACATCATATTTGAATATCACAAAATTAACTCAGTGCACATATAAATAAGTATACAAGTATGGATATCAAGATAATGCACAAGAGTAAGGAAATATAAAGACAAATAATTTATTACCGAAGTTCGGATATCCACCGTCACACTTGAGCCGGGTTTTTTTCAACCCTTTTCCTCATGAGATTACACACATGCACTCCTCGCTTCCACTATAGCCAACTCTTCCTCCACTTCGGAGATGGTGAGTTTCGCAACCGCTTCGAGACCTTTAGACAATCTTCACTTGAGGAGATCGCCTACAATACAGCACCGAGTCGTCCAGGAGACAGTGGTCTCCAAGAGTAATAAACTCTCAAACTCACGCACGATCAACACCATGTACTCAAACACACATAACTAATGCGACACATGCGAGCAATCTAAGCCTCACACACCTCACTCTATCCTCGCTAAGCCACAAAGGCTTAATTTTCACAAATTCTTGATAGAGGGGAGAAGAGCACTTAAAGGTGGAACACCAAGTTCTAACACCTCTTCTCAGCACCACAAAGGTAGCCAAAAAGCCCCCTCCACGGTAGGACTAGTGGTATAAATATTCCACTTTAAAAAACTAGTCATTAGATTCAAACTGCACAGATCAGAACTTCCAATACCCCGATTGGAACTTCTGATCCCAAGTATCCCAACAATCAAATCCAGACGAAACTCACTCCCACACCTAGGAAAAACAACACATCGTAACTTATGATTTTTGAATCGAATCTTCCGATTAATAACATCCGAACCTGGGAGCACCATATTTCTAAAAAAATTGGAATTTCCGACTAACATCAGAACTTCCGATCCTTTCGACTGACATCAGAAATTCCGATCCTGAGAACACCATATTTCTAAAAAAAATTGGACTTTCTGACTAGCATCGGAACTCTCTATCCTTCCGACTGACATCAGAAGTTCAGATCCTAGGATCAGAACTTCCGATCAGCACAGCCAACACTCAGAAAAACAGCGATAACTTTTGACTTTGATATCTGATATTGGTAATTTCAGACTCTACAGAAAGCTTATTCAAAGGGCTACACATCCCTACTAAATCCATGATCATAAACACACTATATAAAAATAAGGAACACTCCAAAAGTTGATTCTAAACTTTCACCCATTGCATAAAGCTTCATCCCCTAATATTAAACTATGTGCCACATGGAACATGCCAAACATCACTAGGGCGTGGCAACCACCAATTTTCACCACTAAGGGCAACAACAACAAAGGGTTAAATCTAAAACACATTTTAGATACCCCAGAATCCTAAAGCGAACTCTCAACACAAACTTATCTCGCACCTCGACACAACAATCTCATTAAACTTGACGAACACATCATTTAAGTCCCGATACTTCTCATAGCTCTTCAAGGCTCATCATCAGCTCCTCTTCTCTTGATGATGTCGATCATCCTCGCTTCCATCTTGATCTTCTCTTGACCTTCTAGAAGCTTGATGAAGTTCACTTGATTGATTCCCATGCACCAAGCGTTGAAGACTTCTTTCTTTTCATCATCTTCATCCGGTTCACCACTTAGGCATGAACCACAAAAATCAAACACACAAGTTGTCTATTAAGCTTATCTTGATCTTGTTGTTCCAACTTGACATATTAAATATCTCAATTCAATTCATGCCTTCTTATGTAACTTAACTCTAACTCACTCTCAAACACAAAGCACATGCGTTAGTCTATAAAATCAAATTGATAACTTTATATCTTAAGTCACTTAATCTCCACAAGTGACTTGACCTTCATTTTTTATTGGCAATCTTCGTATGGAACCTAGCCCCACTCACTATCAAGCATATAACACATAAGTTAGTCCATAAAACACAATTGATAATATCATACATTTAGTTACTTAATCTCCATAAGTGACTTTGCCTTCATCTTCCTGTCAATCTTCTTGAGCTTCTCCTTTATCTCATGAGCATCACCTAGAGCTCAATGATATCGATGCATTTCTTTGATCTCATGGCATTCCTCAACGAATCCATACTTAATCTTCCATGCATCACCTATGAAATAACCTACTAACTATTCTCAATATAATTGTTAGTACATAGATATTATCATTAATTACTATGAGGAACGATGATGTTCTAAGAGAGGGTTGAATTAGAACACTTAAAACTAATGGCTCCAAAAACTTCACAAGATAAACCTATCTCAATTTCGATCTAAATGTGTTCTATGTTTATCTAGTATGTCTACTCTATCCCTCAAGAGAATGCAACATGCTCTAACAATATAAATTGCAAGTACGTAAAGTTCTATGTTTATCTAGTATGTCTACTCTATCCCCAACCTACTCTAACAATATAAATTGCATGTAAATGAAAAAACATAAATAAGGTAGAGAGATAAACTTGGCACAAGAGATTTTTATATCGTGGTATCGATGGCACACAAGCCACCCCGAATCCACGTTGGAGCTCACAAAGGATATGCTTCCGGTTGTCAAATCTCTTCTGGACATGGCTCTTAGGCCAAGCCACCCTAGTCCACGTTGGAGCTCCACAAAGGATATGCTCCCAGTCATCAAATTTTTTTCGGACATGGCTCTTAAGATACCAAGACACCCAGACAAGACCTCAAGCACGATGAGCCACTAAGACGATGTATCACTACTAGTGTTCCCACATAATCTTCTTACCACCGCTCCACACCAAGTCGAAGGGTCAATAAGTTATCAGCAAGTTACAAAGACTCTAAAGCGCTGACATACCTCTCGATACAAGGTAGGATCACTCCTTGATCCACTCTCTAGGTTACAGCACCTAGTAACTCTTCTCTCTAGGCCTATAAGCACTAATCACTCTCTTTGATGGATTGGATGTCTTCTCAAGTATGTATGAGGCTCTCTAGGCTCTAGCACCTTCAAATGACCAAGTGGGTGGATATTTATTGCCTTAACCTCACCAACTAGTTGTTGCTCCAACGGTGAACACCGGATGATCCAGTGACAACAGAGTACAAGCACCGGACCATCCAGTGTGTACAACATCAAAAAATAGCTGTTAGAACCCACTCAAAATCACTTCTGGACATCAGATTATCCGGTGTATACTTCATCTCCATCACCAGACTATATAGTGTGTATACTTAAGCCTGCTGGAGCCAACTTCTTCGATGTTCAATTGTCCAGTGTATTGATCTTCTGATCACCGAACCTTCCGATGTGTATAGCTTCATCTTCTATGAGTTTTGGAAAACACTCTGATGTGCAATGTCTTTTCATCACTGAACCTTCCAATGTATTGATCTTCAGTATTTAGTAGTTACATATCTTCTATTAAACACTCTGGTGTACACTGATTCTGATCTCCGAACCTTTCGATGAGTACAATCTCATTTCAGATCAGTTTTCCATCCTTCCAAAAATTAGTTCAATGTGTACACTTGTGGTATCACCGGACTATCCGGTGTAGTCATTTTCCATAGGACTTCTTTAAATCAATCAAACTTTGTCCTGGCTCGGTGGCTTATTCATGTGTTGCATCTGTGAGAACTACTTATCATATATTCTTAACAAGCATATTAGTCTCAATGACTATTGTCATTAATCACCAAAATCATAATCATGGTCTAATATGACCATTTTTGCTATAATTACCTAAATCACACTTAGAGGCTAGATAAACCTTCAATAATAACGTTTAAGGTATGACAATTGTTTAATAAGATTTAACTACTACAAATAGTTAAAATAGCACAATATATAACACATACGATGATAGGTCAAGTTTTAAATTGATCATTTAGATTATTGAAAACATGGGTTCAAAATAATCGAGATAGGACTTGCCTTCTTGCCGGTATTCCTTTTATTGACTTTTCCTGTACTATGGGCTTCTTACCAGATAGATATGCTCCTTTCTCTCCAATCATTTCTTCGGATTCCATCTTCCAGATTACACAATCTATTTTTGATAAATAATCCACAACTAAGAAATAGACCAACATAAAGCTAACAAATCATTAAGCGAAAGAAGAACACCAAAGCTAGTAGATTTACTCGTGTCACAAGCTCTAAGGGAGGCTCTACTGGCAACTTTTACTTCTATGCGAATCTGAAATACAAGCATTAGACACAGTAGCTACCAGATGGAGGAATCTAGCTCCTCTCTGCGAAGGGGAGGCGAGAGGTAGGGCCGCTTGCCCTTGTCCTGCCCTCACCGGGTGTGGTCCTCCTACTCTTGGTTGGCCCTCTAGCTCTGGATCACGCTGCGGAGGTCATGTTGGTGAAGAGGGTCACGCAAGTCAAGGGTTTGGCTATCCCAACGCGACGGGATTCTCCTAGTACCCCCCTGTTATAGTGAGGACATGAGATTTGTCCTGTCATAGGGCTTGCAGTGAATCCTGGCGACCAAGACCATCATCAGTCCTGGAAATGGGTGCGGTCTTTGTCACCGTGACTTGGCATCATGCGGTTTCTACCAGGAAAGCAAGGTCACGCAACCATGGTGCTACCGGCGAACCCTTTGGTATTACCATAGGTGGATGACTAAGAAGCATCCGTATGGTCTAAAGATTTTGTTTAGGTGTCATGGACTTGAAGTCAAGCTGCTGACCGCGAAGCGGTGAAATATTGTGAGGGAGGGAGCCCCAACATTCGTGTGACACGAAGGCCTAAGTGATGATGCCCTCAAGGACTGCTCCTTTGGCAAGCGCTCCTTTGGATGGCACTATAGTTGCTGGGGCTGTATCGGAGCGCCTCATTGTCCAGCACCAAACGGGTTTCCCTCTGGGAGTATGGCCTGTGGATTTCCGCCGGTGTCCAGGGGATGAGAACCTCTATTGTTCCCCGCTGCATGGGCTACCATGCAGACTTCTCATTGCATTTCAGAGTCCTCGAACTCCGTTTCGGTATCCCAAGCTTGGAGCACACTAGGCTCATCTGGGTCATATCCCATGACGAACACCTCACGGCATCCGGGGTCCTCAAAACGGGTCTCGACTGCCGTCATGGATCCAGTCATGGGTAGCCCAATCAGGTTATCAACACTTACCAAAATGTGAAAACGTACCCCCTACTTGGTGCGTCAACTGTCAAGGGTTAATCCCTGATAATGTGTATGGGGTATATCGATCGACAAGAGCGTGATAAACATTTCCTACGAGTGTGTGTGTGAGATGATGAACTCAAGAACACAAGGGGTTATCCAGGTTCATGCCTCCTATGTGATAATAGCCCTACGTCGTATGTATTTTCTTATGATGGGGATTAACTTGGTACAGAAACTGTTCTGTTCTTTACAAGCCTGGTCTGCCCTCCATATAGTAGGAGGAGAGACATATATACAAACAGTACATGCTAGAACTATGGCAGTTCTATTCTTACTGAAAACCCCTACTATGAAGCCATCATTACGGAGAGTGGGCATGCTCGGTCTGCATAGCCGTCTTGTGTGTCCTGTCCCATCAGCCGCACATCATCACGTCCACTTGCAAGATCGTCGCACCCGCCTGCAGGGCCGTCCTGTAGCATTAATTGCTATAGGACAGGCCACTACACCACTGCGCTGGCCACGATTTCGCTCGCCAAAAGGAGGTGCCTGGAAAGAAAAATGGTTGAGTGGGTAACATTAAATGATATTATACTGGTTAGATGAATACCTACCCCACGACCAACAAGGATAGGTTGTGGGGTTTCCTTCCGTGATCAGGGGACTGATCGCATAAGCCCTACCAGACGTGTATGCCGGAGTTAGCTTTTGATAATATCTACTTCAACAAGCTTTTACTGGTGTTGATCCACATAACAAAGGACCCATATTCTTTACATTAACACCATCGTTGCATTAGAGAGATGCGGGTACCAGAAGCTATCTATGATGGCAATGGTTCGTGAGGGGTTGTAGAGGATTGCTAGTGGGTGATGCTGACGGTGGGGGAGGGAAAATCCGGTTAGGCTCGTGTGGTGTGGAGGGGGATATGATGGTAGAAGCGCTACTAAAGACGGGAGGAGGTAAGGGACCAAGTCGCACAGAATAGGGAGCAGATGGCGTAGAGCAAAAAGTAGCGCAGGCGAGGCGGGAGGAAGAAGAAAGTGAGCTCCATCGGACGGATACAGATGGGACTTATTTACAAAATGATTGTCCTTTGATACAGTCGTTGAAGCAACGGTTGATAACGATATCATGGTCGTATGGTGACTCCGTGACTTTTTTCTTTTTCTTTTTTTGAAAGCAATAACAGACTCAACTAGGCATACCAGATGACGCTAGTTGTGTCCAACTGACTATATTTTGAGAAGCTGGGACAGACAGCTCAACCAGAACAAACTACTCGACATTTACCAACCGATTATTAGGTCACTGCACCTAATACAGTTCAAGATTAAAGGGTGACATGCTTTCAGAACTAGTTCAAGATCAATCAGAATAAGAAAGATCTAAAACCACGCGAATTTGTGCTATATCTCGTATCTTTCTGAAGTCATTCTGATGTAGCACATTCATATATGAGAAACATCTCTATACAACATTAAAAACGTTAGTGTTCCTTCCTTTCCCTTCTGTCTCCTCGCTCTAGAAAAGAAATTGGCGCCTAAATTGCCCAGATTACAAGCCACTGGACTATCCCTTTCTGTGTGCAAGGAACGGCACACTTCTTAGGCAGAGGCAGATACAAGCTGATGGCCTGAACAGAACGAAGATGTTGATATGCTTCGATGTTGATGGTGCTTCCTGATCATGCTGGGCACCATAGTCAACCTTGGATTGCTCTGCCCTCTAAACTTCGCCGCATCCAGCCTAGGTTTGTTCGGCCACTTCATTCCCAATCTTTCAACACCAGTGGGCAGCAAAGTTCCAGCAAAGAATGCAGGACTTGCCATGATTCGGCTACTAATACATCCTTGACATGTCGAAGGGAACCGCACCAACCTTTCTGTGAGCATTTGCTGCCACTCCTGCTGCAGTAGCAGCAATGCTGTTGAGTGATCTCGTGTACAAATTTGTCTCTGCTGTTAGCCTATCAGAAGAATCACTTTTCGGCCCTGCTGATAAATGATGAAAAGGGGGTGCTCTCATGTCCAGAGCAACATCAGGCACAGTTGTGCTGTTTGCACAGGCATATGCCTGCTGATGCAGCATATACCTTTCAGCCTGCGACAGCTCAGAGCAAGCTGGCTTGCCAGGTGTCTGATAATAACCATATGTTTGTGGGATTTGTTGTTGGGGAGGGTATCCTGAGTTCATTGTCAACCTACGTGTATCATAGGGATCCTTGGTGTTTCCATTTTCGTAAGGACCAACAACCCTTCCTGGTCTCGCTATAAAACAGAGAAACATTATATGGTTAGACAAACATCAGCCGAACATATATATGAAACATTAGCCAATAGGTACCTGTTGGCACTCTTTGTGGAGCCTGTGAGGTTCTCGGGACATTGCTGGAAAATTTTTCTGTCTCATGTGGATTTTTGTAGGACTCATCAGATGAAAGCTTGTCCCTTGATGAGCCAATACGGGGTTGTTCCTTGACAGGAATTGGATCAGAGTGAACAATAGTAGACCTGAAAAAAGAAAGGGTTAACCAATGATTTAAGATTATAATATAAGAACAAAATGCCAGGTCAGCTAGTCAGGAAGGCCAGATAAAATTATATAACCACAAATGCAAGATTCAGGCATGGTTATTCTGAACTGCATACTGATCAACTACCAACTTCGGTGGCAGAATTACAATATTTTCCAAGTCTGTTGGCAATATAAAGTTCAGTGGGCTTGTTGTTAGTGTCTCAGTTAATGACACCTCAATCTTGACTCTTATAAATTGACATCTAACTACCAATGGCATTTTGGAAAATCTGGACTGCTTATAACATTGAAAATTTGACCTGTGTTCTACCATTCGTATCAAACTGCATGCAGCCTAAACCAATGTTGGAAAATTGTATGCTCCAAGAAGGACCAATGGCATTTTGTCATCTTAGTTCCAGTAACTGGAACCCAATGTGTTCCTACTTCATGTCAATGGTGGGCTAGTTCCACCTTTACTGTGAAGGCTATACCGAGATAACCTTTTCATTTAGGTGTCTCTGAGTGTGGCAGATGTGGGTGTTTCAAAGTGCGGCCTTTCTTTACATTAAGTACTGAATAGTGAATACCGTTTTTTCACCATTTGGAACATAGGCTCGGTGAAGGACCCTAACCATTCAATCAAGATCTCTTATATACATCAAACTGTTTTACACTACTGTCATGCAACTAATACAATGAAAAATAAAGAAAACGAACAGCACAGAATATAATCAAAGATTACCTAGGAAGAGAAGCATGTTTTCTTTCCATTGGAATCACAGGACCATTTCCACTATTTTCTTCGAGATGAGCAAATTGCTTCCTGAATTGATCAACAGCACTGCACAAACAAACACAGGTAAGAAGAGTTGCTGTCAGAAGGAGAAAAAATATATGAATGTGCAAAAGCACCATAATCATATATAAGTCTAAAGATACAGTTGCTACAACCTTGGGTATAGAAAGGTTGTCCTCTCCGTGCCGTTGATATAGTCTTTCAGTAATTGCGGATGATATTCCAATATCTCACGGAATATTAGCTCCCTTATGTCTTCTTTTGTCACTCTTCTACGCTCAAACTCAAACTCCATCTTTGTGATTGGCTGACAAGATGGTTCTCTCTCAACCTTGGCTAGCCCTTTAAAGTATGGATGAGCCAATGCCTGAAAAAAGATCGTGATTCCAAAGAAATGTTACAGTTTGCCCACAAGCAGATACAAGACTAGGTGACGAAGAGAAAACCAAGCTGAGATGAATATAATTGTACATCCGGAACAACATAATTACCTCTTCTGCAGTTGGACGGTCCTTCGGATCAAATGCTAACAGCCTTTGCAAAAGATTCAAGGCTAATGGATCCGCATTAGGAAACTTCTGCGAGAATGGGATTGGCTCTTTCTTTCTCATGCTGCTCAGATACCTCCTTGCTTTCTCATTCCGGACCTGGGAATAAAAGAAACTATTGATATCAGACTTCAATGCTTTCAGTGATGCTCACCAATAAGCTACAGAAGGCTCCCTAATTTAATATGTACCATACCCGAGAAATTGTATCCATTGATGGAGTGCCTAGAAGATCAGTCATCAAATCTAACTGATGGACAACATTTTTACCAGGAAACAAAGGTTTTCCTGTTAGCACCTCAGCGAAGATGCATCCAATGCTCCAAATGTCAATGGCTGGTGTATACTGCAATGTGAATAACAGCTTATTTGTGTTAACAACATCAGACTTGGCAACAATCGAAAATATGCATCTTAGTAACATGATCATTTACCGTTTCAGTCATTTTTTTATGCCTGAAATGCTTTTGATATTCTTAACACCACTAAAACTCATATGACTGTTAAAAGCTGATACTGAACACAATATGAGTTCAAATATCAACGGAGCACAGGTCAACAAGAGTCTCAGCAATGTTGTGTCTAAACATACATCATATGAACAACAGTATGATAAGGAGTATGGACAAGAATGGTCAGGTGTAGCAACTCTTGGATGAGAAATTAAAGTTTACAAATTTGAGGTACATGTTTCACATGAACATTTTATAGATCTGATATATTCTGTGGATATTTGTTATATCAAAAAGGTTTACAAAACACACAAGTGTTGTGTTCCACAAAACCGTTGCATAAATTCATGTGGGTGGTTAGAGCTTTGAATAAGGAATAATAAACTAAAATCAATGAACAAACTAATAGTTAATCAGAGACCAATTAGTATTATTAAAAAGTTGATGAACCATAATCAAATTTGACCTTTCTTTGTCTCAGCTCAACGTTCCAATCAAAATTTAACCAAGAGATTGCGATGTATCACAAATCTTACCTTTGAAAAGAAGGATCCACAGAGCTCTGGAGCTCTGTACCATCTTGTTGCAACATAATCCTGCAGACAAATAAACAGATACACATCATTGCGACCAGCTAACATTCAGTAGCCAGAAACAAAAATATGAAACGAACTAAGAGAAGAAAAGTGTTCCACAGAACATACCGTCCAAAAGATCGTTGTTGGGGTATCATTGAATGCAACTCGTGCTAGTCCAAAATCACAAATTTTCAGTTTGCAATTAGAATTTGCTAATATATTCTTCGGCTTCAAGTCCCGGTGATAAACGTTAGCTGCAGTTACATGGATGTACTATCAGCAACGACCATAGGCGGAAAAACTAGCATCTGCACAGATTATTTACACAGATTCTGTTCATGGAAGAACTGTATAGTTGAGACAATGGAATACCTTGAACGAGCCAGAATGTAAAACAATTAGTAAATCCAATCTCTATGATAAAGCTGAGTTCGAAAGGAGGCATCTGGGAGTGCCACATCAACCTATTTTAGCACTATTATTCCAATTCAGATCTAAAGGACATAAATGCACGTATGGACACACTAACTAGATTAAACATCTAGAACCTAAAATGATTTCTAAAGAATCCAAAAAAATCTCAAGCCTACTATAGATTTACTAAGGCAAAACCAGAAAGAGTAGCAATAACGATTCATATAACATTAGTTAACTGGGCTACAATTTCAGAATTTCTTCCTAAGCATTTCATTCAATTACTGACTCTACAAACTTTCCAAACTAAACTACAAGACATTTTTTTCACAATGTAGTGAGGGTTCAATCCTAGTCATTTAATAGAAAAAATATACAAAATAATAAGGAAATAAAATATTTACGTATTTAGTAAACCTGATTCTTGTTTGTTCCCAACACATGAGAAACTTTGAGAGAGAGAGAGAGAGAGAGAGTAAAATTTTGAACTATTTAGGGTGCATTTGATTTACAAGCTCGTCTAATCAAGCATAGCACTAGCTGATACTATTTTTTCCACAATAAATCAAAGTAGTTATCCTGTAAATGCTATATTGGAGGTGAATGCATAATTGAATTACCGACTGGCTAGTACAGGTTACACCATCCATAAACAGAAGGCTGCATAGAGAAAATATCTACATAAAAGGCACTGATTCAATGCAATATCACTGCAAAGCACACGATGACATAAATCTTCTGATTATCTTCTTGCCAAAATAAAGCAGATACCGCAACAACATTTTACCTACCTGTATGAATGTATTTCAGAGCACGGAGCAATTGGTAGAGAAAGAACTGATAATGTTCCTTTGTCAAGTCATCGTTAGCCTTAATAACTTGGTGAAGATCGGACTCCATAAGTTCAAAAACAACATAAATATCTTTGAAGTCCCTTCTTGATGGAGGCAACATAATATGTTTGATCTCAACAATGTCAGGATGTCTTAGGAGCCTCAGAAGCTTGATCTCACGGAGAATTCTTGCTGCATCAGATATGTGCTCGAATATGTCGTGTATCTTCTTGATGGCCACTTTCTCTCCGGTGTGGACATCAATTGCAGAGCATACCACCCCATAACTTCCCTTACCAATGACTTCCTGAATCTTGTATCGACTTGCGTCCCCATACTCCGTGAAAAACTCTGCCTCCGCAGAACTCTGCAAAGATTTTGCAAAATTGAATTACTAAAGTTTGTACAATCAACCGTTTGGAGCTCCCCACGGCAAAGAGGCTTCAATGATCAATGCCAAACGGTAAATGCCTCATAGCCCGAAAACTGGAAATGAAAAAATTGGTCGTTTACAGATATCCAGATGCTTTTAATGGCCCAAATTCAGAGGACCAATTATTGGGAAGCTAGAACTAGAATCAACAAATGGATGCAAAATTCAACTCTTTTGCATATCAAGACAATATCTTTACAAGCAAGATCTTTGAGCACTCGTTGACAAAATTGAAATCCTCGCACACAAGTCTTGTAAGTCAAATGTTCGTGCACAGATCGGGACAAACCCCACAAGAAAAAAGCAACAGCTTTGCCCACCGACAGGGGGGGAAAGCAACGGCCCCTGTGTCTTCGCGGGGTGACGTCTCGAGGCCACAGGATGCGGTCAACGTTTGCATGTGAATTACGAGCTGTTGTAGTAAGAAAGCACCAAAATTCACCTTTTTTTTCCAAAAATAGGCAGAAGGTTTCAGAACTCGATGAGGTGCAGTGCAGATGCAGAAATGTATGAAACAGCAACAAATTATTCCGTATCCACAAGCAAACAGACAAAACGAGAAGAACATAATCATATCAAGTTCGCAGGGAAAAGATCGGAAACGGCTAGCGGCCGACAGAACCATGCCCAAAAAAATTTGACCTTTCTAAATAATAACGAAAATCCAAACTTTCGAGTTGACACGGCACAGAAATGAGGGAGAACAACACAAAAGGTTTCAAATCTATTAGAAAGATATTAGACCTTGAGAAACGAAAAAAAAAACTCAACAAATCAACGCAAATCGAGCTGTTCGGCGGACGGAGACTCAAATCAACGCAACATAGCAGCCAGTTCAAGGCCCAAGAAACAAAGCTCAGCAACGGGCGCAAACTCGCAGCGAAATGCTCGAAACGTACAGGGATCTCTCGATCCGATCCCACCTTCTTGCGCTGATCGTGCTGCATCTCGCAGCTCACCGGATCCCGCACCAAAGCTCCTCAAAAAGGCCGCAGTTTTCTGCAGTCCGCACCGGTAACAACACCAAGCTAGGCTGGCCACCTCCAAATCAATCCCCAAACCGACGGTCAGACACGCGGCATTGGCTCGCGCCGCACCGCCAAGGCCGAAGGCATACACGCCGCAGGGCGCCCCCGCGCGTCGGCGGGCGGATCAGGCAGGGCGGGAGACGACGAAGGGAAGGCGGAAGGCGGGGGGAGACCCTAACCCCAGCGACGCGGCGCGCGGGGTAGGGGGACGGGTGGAAGGGTGCGTTTCTTTTGCTGGCATGAATCCACAGGGGGAGGCGACCGGAGGGGCCGTGGTGCTTTGATATTCGCGCGTGGACGGGATTGCCCCCGGTTGGCCGCCCGTCGTGGGTCGCGTGTGGTGGGCCGCCGGGTTGGCCGCCGTCCGATCCGCATCATCACCCTTTCGCTGCGACCGTCGGACCCCATTTAATGCTCATGCAAGGCGGGTGAAGAAAATGGCAGGACAATCCTTTTAGCACTCATTCATTACTGACCTTAATCTTGATCGCCCAGATAAAACAGTTTAAATTTCGGGTTTTGGATGGATGCTCTATCGGTGACATACTTACTAGGCACTAGCAGAAGTAGATCATTTCTGGTTGAACGCGTGAAAGCGAGCTCTGGGTGCAAAGCAAGCATCAACCCAACTTAACGTTGTCCATTTAAGAGTTCATGTCTCGACTCCATGCGTGTTCAAAATTTACTCCTCCTACCGAATCATCAGTACAGTACGAATTCTTATCCGCCTCCAATAAAGGCAGCACGAACCTCGTCATTATCCAACTATCCGTACCGTGCACAGTGATGAGAGAGCTGTTTTGAACGCGGGTTCGCGTTTGCTCGTTGCGCCGTCGGAAGCCCGACACCTGACCAGATCCCGTGCGTTTCTCTCGCCGAGCGGTGGCAGCACGGGTCAAAAGGCCCTGAGAACGGCGCGCGCGGTGGGTTCGGCGGGCGGGCGAGCTGAGCTCGTGTCCCGTGATCCGTCCGCTCTGCCCGGGGTCGGATCCGGCGGCCGCTTTGCGTGCCTGAAGTCTTGTTCCCTCCCTGAGCTCCCTCACACCACGTTGAGGCTGTGCCGAATCTTCCATCCTCTTTACCGTTGCAAAAATCCAAAATTGAAAGCTCTCAAACCTTCTTTCACTCTCTTCCTTTTCCTCCGCCACTTATTTCTCTCTTCAGCCTCGCCTTCACGGTCTTCTGGTCTTGTATCTCAGCTTTGCCGCCCGCTTTTGAACATTAGCCTCCGTTCTGTGTTCCTGGTTGCGTACTTGCACTAGTCACATACCATTAGCTTTTTCTTCAAAGGTGTATGTGTGCGATTGCGTTAGCCCATGACATCTGCGTTTTCCAATAGAGGTTAGGGCGCACTGGCCTTTTAACCTGGGTGGGCATTAGGTGGCCAGTATTATTGACGAAATTGATATTTCAACTAATTAACATGCCTTTTAAGCTGCGCCGTGAAGGCTCTTGCAAGCTTTCTAGAAAACGAAACCTTGCACATAGTCTGATTCGTTATTACATCCTATTAGTTCTAGACTAAAATTTGATCCGAGCAATAATAGGCCAAATAATAGATCACATCGTGGGATGCAAATACTAGGCTCCTGGCATGCTAACTTCTTGAAGGAAAATCATCCGCCCTACAACTTTAAGCAGTGTATTAAAATTAATAAAAACAGCAGGGTGCCACTACGGAGATCCAATTGATCCACTGTTAATCCTGCAGTGCTATGCTAGTGACTAGTGAGTCTGGAAGAAACAAGATAATGCATCTGTGACCCAGATCATGCAAGCTAACAGGTGGAGGCATCTCTCATTTTTTTTATGCACCACGTAGTGCTTTCACATTCGACCAGCGGGTAGGCGTCCACTGACAGGACTGCTAACCTGCAGTTCTAGAAGCCCTTCTGTTGAATGTCTTTTTCTACAATAAGAAGATTTTGTTACAGTGCTTTTTCCACCTGTAAAATACTCACCCAACTATCGAGTCATGTCTGGTATTTTGACATATCCCATTCGCATCGACGCTTGCTTCTGGTCATCTCATAAAATTGGGTCCCTGTCAGTGTTTGGTATAACCTGCACCGGTATACATACATCTCAGGCACCAATTTAACTTGATCGAAGACCGACGACCGTTGATGCCTAACACGGAGTATTATAAATTTGCAGGAGCCTATAGCAACCGTGTGGCTGCACAGCAATTACGTTCGGAGGTCTCCCATGTCTTCTGTGTAGGGATGAAAACAAAATTGATAATTATCATTTTACTGGAGCTCATTTTTGAACTTTTCCGACTAAGCCAGCCGAAGATGATAAAAAAAAACGAAAATGAGAAAACTTTGCAAAAATAATTTTAAATTTTACTGATCATTTTTTAATTTATTTGTTTTGGAGCGATAATTCCTATTTTTCTCATTCCATACTCAATTGTCAACTCAACGACGGCCCAACATATTTAGTCCATACCCAATTTTCACTCGGCCTTCGCCCAGATTCCTTCCTAACCTAGAAGTGGTACCTAAGTCCCTAACCTTTCGACGCAAGTTGCCGAAACATCTCCGTCTGGCCGCGGTGCCTTCGAGTGTCCAATGGCACTAGGCCACGATCGCTGCCTCCCGGATCCATCACCTTGATGCCCTTCCTCCTTCGCCTACCGAGGTGAAGTTGCCACGTCCCAATGTGACGAAACGTCACCGCTATCTGTTGACGTCACAAGTCGGCAACGATACCACCTGCTGCACCTATTCATGGAGCCACCCCGCCTCACAAGACGTTGTACTTTGATATGCATCTTGTAAGACTTGTGATATGTCATACTATATTTCTATTTATGATGATAGCGTTATGATTAAGTGTTTTCAGTTTTGAATTGTCAATTCTTGATTAATATCATCATGTTTCTATCTAGATAGCATTATTTATTTTTCGTATTACTGATATCATATTTGTTTCTGTCACTTTTTTATCGGCTCCACTTCCGAAATAAAATATTAAACTGAAAATGATAAAGCATTTACCGTCGTTTTGGAACGTTTTCATCCCTGGTCGCACGCGCCTACGGCGAAACCCGCCCTTTTTTGTGCGTTTCCTACGGCGTTCTTCGCTTTTTTCTATGCGCTGACCGCGATGCGTCGTTCGGTACACCTGACCTGCCGCGCGCCCGGCCCCTGAGTGTCGGTGACGGATGCGTGGCTGGGCGCACGGGGTTCCCTCGCTCTCGTCGGTCGCCTTCCGCTTAGGTCACCGCACGCACGGCACGGCGCCCGTCCCCATCGCGCTGTGCCACGGGACGTGTCGCTCTCCCGCGAGCCAGACTGTTACTTGGGATAGAATCGGCAGGTGGTGTCAGGGGCGGTGCTGTCGTACGCACGCGTGCTTTGGCGCCCTTTTCTTCGGTGGATGGCTGAATGCTGAGGCTCTCTCTTTCTGGAGGCCGAGGAGGTTGCGTCGCATGACGAGGAGCAGAGCAGATCGAATCACCGACCATGATCACGTTTCCTCCCGCTCCTCCTCGCTGTCACCACCCATGCCATGACGACGCCGCTCGGTGATTCTTTTAAGCGACGGCAGCCAACGACCTGGATGCCTTGCTTGTGGATTGGGATTCTCGGTAGCGAAGAAGTCACCACAGAAGATCTATAATGATACTATAGGTGATCTACAGTGATCTATAATAATGATAAATCTCATTCGATTGGCGACAATAGTTTCATATCAATTGTTATAGTAAAATGGTAAGGATAGAACACTTGTTGTGTCCTGTAGCAATAGTAATTAATGATTAGCTAATGCAGACTACTGTAGCACTGACTCGTTTTACTATATGACCGTAGTCCTCTACACCAATTCATCATTAATACGGAGGATCCGAGTCTCTTGCTTGCCCGGCCAACGGCCATAGCCCTGCGCACATGTGTCTCGTCCCGTGTGTGGCAGCTTTACTGTTAAGTAGGATGCAAGCTTTTTTTATATCAGAAAAAATTCAGATCTAGTTTCACATTCCACGTTGAAAACAACCACTGATGTGGGTAATTGCGCGTGTAAACTTTTCTGATGGATGAAATATGCCAAGCCCAGGGGCGGATCTTCCAGGTGGCGGCATGGGGAGAGGGGCGGAGCGGGGGCTTGAGCCCCCTATTGTGCTTAAGCAGAGGGGAGCCCCCCTGGTTAGAGCTAGAGATGTGAGCTCAACCGACAGGCATGGCACCTGAAGCTGTCTTCATCGAAGAAGAACATGTCGCAAATTTGGGCTGCCAGTTCAGAGTGGGCTGAGTGGCAGACTGAATATTAGGTCTAGGCATGGGTCAATTGACCTCATATCCTTGGACATTTGAGTCCTTCACAAGTTCACGAGTCACAGGGTGGGACCGGTCATCCGCTTGTGAATCCCTAATCACGATTTCGACTTGACGGCGCCAGCGAGGGTGAGCACAGGCATACAACGACGGGTGGGTGGCTAGCGGCGGCACTCGACAGACGGCACGGCTCAGTAGTGGGAAGTTGGCGGGTGATGTGGGCGCGCAGCCGGGAGTTCATCGGCCGCCGGGTAGGGCTGGCAGGTGATGGCTGGTTAGACGAAGGTAGCTTCAGTAGACATGCGATCGTTTTGCTCCTCTAATTTCTAGTATTGTGTTCTGCTGTACGGCACTATTATGTATGGCTTGCAAAATTTTTGCATCAGAGTATTGCAACGTGCTGTCCAGCGCTAGATAGGCCATAGATGCCTTTTGGTTTTGTAAGGTTCTAGTTTTAGGTCATTGTTCTGCATTGAGGCGACTATATGTCTAGATAGGATGTTATCTAGTGAAATTGAGGTGAGTAGATGTCTTTGGATATAAATTGAGGTGACTAGATGTCTCAATTGCCATTCCTCCATTGCAAAAGGCGTGTGTGTCTCATATCATGTCTTTGGAAAGCATAATGATGTTGTTTGGTTAAGTCACCAAATTAGTTGAGCCCACCCATCGGCCACGCGCGTGGCCAGCTTTTCTGATGGCATTGACAGCGTACCTGTATGTGCGCGGTGCGCTATTCGTCTTCAAAAGCGTATGCCGCATCTTTATCGATTTTACTCATGGAATATTTGATCATGTCCAGTCGTGACTTCTCATGAAAAACATTATTTGGCAGAGTAAACTAAACACCTTTACTACAGCGGACCGATCGTCGAAGAAAACTGGCTCAACCATAATAAACACCAACAAGACCCAAACAGAAAGGTACGTAAGAACATACACGACGAACATGCTCCCAAAATAATTCCAAACTGCCGAAAGGATCGGTTCGTTGCTATATATACTATTACTACTATTGCTGTCTCTCACGTGATCAATCGATGAGAGGGTTGTTGATGTTCATTTTCCTCTGATCTTTACAGAACCTCGACTTCATATATATATGGTTGAATTGTTGGAGAAGCACTCATTGGCACATCATGGCAGTATCGCCGGCTCCTTGCTCACATTTTGGTTGGTAGATTATTAAAAAGTCCCAACCCAAGTAGTTATAATTGAACCCACGTGCATGATATGAGGTCCAGTATATTGCAGTAAAACCCTACTTGCATTATATGAAACAAACTCTGAGAGAGCTGATAAGTACCAATATACTTGCCTTTAGTTTTATTCTCAAGTCTCTTTTAAAAAAATGCTGCTTCTGTCGGTCATGGAGCCATGCTTGGGACCAGGGATTTCAATTTTATTTTATAATTTTTTATCGTTCGTTGGCGAAAAGATCGAAATTCACAATATTTCTAACATTTTTCGTCCTATATTTTGTGAGCCCCACATGCCAATGAATGAAGATTTTATAATTAGATATTTCGTCCACCTTCAAAATTCTCAAAATTCGTAAAAGTTCACCGAAATTTTAATCTCTGCTTGAGACCATATATGGGCGGCCAAATGACCTGAAAGAGAATAAGTGTATGGGTAGCCCTTATCATAATCTGTGTCCCCGCTATGTATCTCCACTTTGGTAGTACAACGATTATATGGTCACATGCATGGTCCATCCTCCATAGTCCATATACGTACGACATGGTGATGTATATATAAGCAGACAGTGACGATTAGAAGAGGCATTATTTTGATAATCAAACTTTGGCTCGGATGTTTAGCGACGATTAGAAGAGGCATTATTTTGATAATCAAATTTTGGCTCGGATGTTTAGCGGAGGGGTTATACTCCCTACTTATTTTGGGTTAAACTCTAGATTTGCTATTTAAGTATCTGATTAAAGAGGAATTTTCTTTCAGTGATAAGCGATGCATATGTTGTTAGCGAGATGTTTATTATGATTTCAGTAATCTTTAAATTTTATATCTCTAATTTTTAATAGACGTTATGTGAATGTATATATACATGTGTGTATTATATCGGTCTTTAAAAAAAGACATTATTCTTTTTCCTTTTGGGGAAGGAGACTGAACCTTGGGCCCTTGCATAGATCCATCAGAAATACTGGTGAGCACAAGTGGTGAAGCAATGCTTCGATGCCGTCTCTCGATGGGTTGCCGATAAAGTCACTGCGTACTGCTACGCACTCGTCTGCGCATTCAGGAAACAGAAGGCCGGATCTCCCGGGTCCTAACGACCAGATATCGCCTACTCCGTGGTGACCTAGAGCAACAGGTGGAGAGACGAGGCTCTGCTACCTAGGTATATTGGGGTACGCAGGTCATGGACAGGGATGTTTTGGAAGGTGAGCACGTCCCGAGTACCCCGAGCACGTCCCGAGTACCCCCGAGCACGTTTCGAGTACCCCAAGCAGATCAGCACCGCAATAGTAGCAGCGTCTCTACGGTATCCACACGTACAAGGATGGAATCGCCGTGCGCCGGTGTGCTAGCACCACGCGCCCGGCTAAGGTTTCGAAGGGAGTTCGGGAATAGGAGGTGGCCAGGGTTTTTGGTGGTAAGATCTATTTTTCGGAAGAAAAAAACTCAATGCGCCTTGGCCCCTGCCTATTCTTATATAGAGCACGCTAATGGGCCTTTAATCAACATTAAAGCCCATTATGACTCTAAACCCTAATGGACCTTTAATCAACATTAAAGCCCATTAGCAGATCCAATCCGCAAACTCGATCGCCTCTGGGGCATATCACCAACAATCTCCCACTTGCACTAGAGTCAGCATAAGTTTTATATTCCATCCCCTTAAGTGTGTGACCCGTTAGGTTCATGTGTAAACGGCCGCTATCCAGAAACCCTTTTTCGAATTGCAAGTCAATAGCGGTACCTAGCAGGACATATTGACTCCCGAATGCACACAAAGATCATATCGGCTGAACCTTGATATACTCATGCACCAATCCCTTTACCACACGATACCAGTCAAGCTCAAGGCGAGATTCGTGCCACCCTTGTGATAGCTCGACCATTCACTCGATCAAGTAGTGGATTCACCATGATTAACTCTTTAATCACATTGGCATGGCCATGCACTTTCCAATCCAACTACCTCGAGGGGCCCAGAGATATCTCTCTCGTTATTTAGGAGGGGTAAATTCCATCTTGATCACTCACATCCCACGACATGTTTCATAACACACCCGAAAGCAACCTTTATAACTACCCAGTTACGGAATAGCGTTTGGAAGCCCCTAAGTGTGTTACTACACATTCTGGAATCAATGATGATCTCAGGTCAAAGGATTCTTTAGGTACACCATTTGAGATAACAACTGATGGCACATTAAAAATAACAATCCCAGCAGTATCTCAGGGTGGGTCTATCCAACATCATGTTCTCTAACATGTGTCTACATTACTGATTTGATATCTCCATATCTATGATCCGTGAAACATGATCATCATTCAGTCAAATGTGCTAATCTATAAATCATTATTGTCCCATACAATGATATGAGATTAGGGACTATTTAGAACAACATCATAAAAACAAAGAGTTTCACAAACAAGTCACATACTTGCTGATCAATGTAAATGATAATTATTCATGGAACCAGATAACAATTATCCAAAAGTACATTAGCATAGACAGAACACATTCTCTCACATGCACTAGAGTCTATCCCGCAAGTATCTAATACCCATAGAGCTCAAGTGTGCCTCATGCTTGGGCTGTGGGAGAGGCTTCGTCAACGGATCAGCAATATTCGAATCCGTGTGCACCTTGCATATCTTTACATCACCTCTATCAATAATCTCTCGAATGAGGTGATAGCGCCGAAGTATGTGCTTGGACTTCTGGTGCGACCTAGGCTCCTTGGCTTGTGCAATGGCACCACTATTGTCACAATAGAGGTTCATTGGACTGGACGCACTAGGGACCACACCCAACTCAGAAACAAATTTTCTGATCCAAGCAGCCTCTTTCGCAGCTTCCGAAGCTGCGATATACTCGGCCTCCGTCGTGGAATCAACAACCGTTTCTTGCTTGGAACTCTTCCAACTCACCGCACCTCCATTAAGGCAAAACACAAAACCAGACTGCGATCTCGAATCGTCCTTGTCGGTTTGGAAGCTAGCATCGGTGTAACCATTTACAACGAGCTCCTCCTCACCTCCATAGACTAGGAACATATCCTTAGTTCTTCTCATATACTTGAGGATACTCTTTACTATAGCCTAGTGACATTCACCTGGGTTCGATTGATATCTGCTCGTAACACTTAGAGCATAGGAGACATCTGGGCGTATACAAAACATAGCATACATGATGGACCGATAGCAGAAGCATACGGGATTGCACTCATCCTCTCGAGCTCACCAGATGTCTTAGGACATTGATTCTTGCTGAGAGTGATGCCATGTGACATTGGCAAGAAACCTTTCTTGGAATCCTGCATATTGAACCGATTCAATACCTTGTCAATGTACGTGCTCTGGCTTAATCCGATTAGTCTTCTCGACCTATCTCTATAGATCTTTATGCCCAATATGTATGCTGCCTCTCCTAAATCTTTCATTGAAAAACTCTTTTGTAATGAAGATTTGACAGCATTGAGCATTGGAATATTATTTCCGATCAATAATATATCATCCACATATAAGAGCAGAAACACAAGTGTGCTCCCACTAATCCTTTTGTAAACACAAGGCTCTTCTTCATTCTTGATGAAACCAAACCCTTTGATCACTTCATCAAAACAAAAATTCTAACTCCGAGAAGCTTGCTTTAGTCCATAGATGGACTTTTGCAGCTTGCAAATCTTCCCAGCATTTTTCGGATCGACAAAACCTTCAGGCCGCGTCATGTACACATCCTCACTTAGGTTTCCATTAAGGAAAGCCATTTTGACATCCATTTGCCATATCTCATAGTCGAAATATGCAGCAATTGCTAGGAGAATCCGAATAGACTTTAGCATTGCGACGGGCGAAAACGTTTCATCATAATCAACACCTTGAATTTGCCTGAAACCTTTCGCCACCAATCGTGCCTTATAGATGTGAATATTTCCATCAACGTCTATCTTTTTCTTAAAAACCCATTTACACTCGATAGTTTTCACACCATCATGTGGATCGACCAAGTTCCAAACTTGGTTTTCTCGCATGGATTCTAACTCGGATCTCATGGCTCCAAGCCATTTTTCAGAGTCTGGTCCCACCATTGCTTCCGAGTAAGTCTTAGGTTCATCATTATCCAACAATAATATGTCGCGCTGCTCCGTGGTTAGGAACATAAACCGCTCGGGTGCACGACTGAACCTTTCCGATCGATGTGGGGCTGGTGTCTCGACAACAGGTTCTACAACATCTTGCATACCGAGCTGTGGTTCAATAGAAGCTGAAACACTTTCAAGTGGTTCCCGAATTTCTTCGAGTTGCACCGTGCTCCCACTAACTCTCTTCGTGAGAAATTCTTTCTCAAGAAAGACATCATTCCGGACGACAAACACTTTGCCTTCTTCCTGGTTATAGAAATAATATCCTTTGGTTTCCTTAGGATACCTCACAAAGAAGCATTTATCAGATTTGGGAGTGAGTTTATCGGACGACAAACGTTTTACATAAGCCTCACAACCCCATATCTTAAGGAAAGACAATCTGGGACGCTTCCCGGTCCATATCTCATATGGTGTCCTCTCTACAGCCTTAGATGGAACCCTGTTTAACGTGAAAGCAGCAGTTTCTAGAGCATATCCCCAGAAGGACAACGGAAGATCAGATTGGCTCATCATCGACCGGACCATGTCTAACAAAGTTCGGTTCCTCCGCTCGTACACCCTATTCCATTGTGGCGTACCCGGTGGAGTCAATTGTGGAACGATTCCACATTGCCTTAGATGATCACCAAATTCATGGCTCAAATATTCACCTCCACGATCTGATCGTAGAAATTTATTTGTCTTGCCTATATAATTTTGTACTTCATTCTGGAACTCCTTGAACTTTTCAAAAGATTCAGACTTGTGCCTCATTAGGTAGATGTAACCATATCTACTAAAGTCATCGGTGAAAGTAATGAAATACTGAAAACCACCTCTAGCTGTAGAACTCATCGGTCCACATACATCTGTATGCACTAGGGCCAATAATTCATTTGTCCTCTCACTTCGACCAGTGAAGGGCGTCTTAGTCATCTTGCCAAGTAAACAAGACTCGTATGTATCAAATGATTCGAAATCAAATGAATGTAGAAGTCCATCTTTATGGAGCTTCTGCATACGCTTCTCATTTATATGACCTAATCGACAATGCCAAACAAAAGTGGGATTCAAATCATCTAGCCGAGGCTTCTTTGTATCAATGTTATAAATAGTTATATCCTCAAGATCCAATATATATAATCCATTTACTAATGGACAATTACCATAGAGCATACCATTCAAAAATATCGAACAACACTTGTTCTTTATTATGAATTCATAACCATCTTCTTCCAAACATGAAGAAGAGATAATGTTTTTGCCCAAGGCAGGAATATAATAACAATTATTTAATTCCAAAACTAATCCTGAGGGTAGCGATAAGGAGTAAACGCCAACGGCCAATGCAGCAACTTTTGCACCATTGCCGACGCGAGCATCCAATTCGCCTCTTGCACACTTCCTAGTCCTTTTCAGTCCCTGCAACGATTTGCAAGTATGAATCATTGATCCGGTATCAAATACCCATGAATCATCAGGACGAGTAGCAAGATTAATTTCAATAACATTTATAACTGAAGAGGAAGTCTTACTTCCCTTCTTCCTTTTGAGTTCTTCCAAGTACAATTTGCAGTTCCTCCGCCAATGACCAGTCTTATGGCAGTGGTGGCAAGTGTTAGAAGCGGCAAGGCTAGCCTTGGGCTTTCCAACAGGTTTAGGCTTAGAACTCGAGATCTCATCCGAAGTTTTAGCCTTGCCCTTGCGCTTTCTCTTCTTGCTATCCTTTTGAACCATCATCACATGACTAGAGCTCTTCTTAATACTTTCCTCAGCAGTTTTAAGCATCCCATGCAATTCAGCCATGCTTTTCTCCATGCTGTTCATATGAAAGTTCAAAATGAACGGCTCGAAGCTCGTAGGGAGCGACTGGAGAATTACATCCGTAGCCAACTCAGGGATAAGGGGAAAACCAAGTTTTTCCAGGCTTTCAATGTAACCAATCATTTTGATCACATGAGGACTGATTGGACTGCCTTCTGTTAACCTGCACGCAAACAAGGACTTTGAGGTGTTGTACCTCTCGGTCCGAGCTTGGTTCTCAAACATGCCTCGGAGTCCCACAATCATATCATGGGCATCCCTGTTCTCATATTGCTTCTGAAGCTCAGAGGACATACAGGCAAGCATGAGGCAGCTAACATCCAGTGAATCGTTGGTGTGCTTCTCATAAGCCCTCCGATCCGCGGCAGGTGCATTATCAGCTGGTTCATCAGGATATGGGACCTCTAGAACATATTCCTTTTTCTCTTGTTTGAGAACAATTCTCAGATTTCTATACCAATCAATAAAGTTTGTTCCAGAAAGTTTCTCTTTTTCAAGAATCGATCGCAAATTAAAACTGGAAATGTTACTAGCGGCCGGTGCCATAATCTACAACAGAAAATGCAGGTTCAGCACTATGCCTATGTGAATCTTCTATTAAACAATTTAACAAAAGATACTCCACTATATGTGTTTCCCCTCTAACAACATATAGAGGATCAAGATCCATATTCAACTAAGTTGTAGTGAGCTTTGGCATCACTGCTAGAAACTTAGTGACATAGGTAAGCAACGCCTTGCTAATCACATCCCTATGTGACTCTTGTTTGTTGGGTGGCATCGAATGCCCCGGCGCTCAACACCATGCCCCAAAGCCCAAAACCGTTTTGATAGCTTTATCAAGTAAACCAATACTATACATGTGGATATCCGACATCCACTCTAACTGGTTAAGATAAATGATGGCACCCTGCTTTGGCAGACCTACCACACAATGATCAAAACCTTTGTAGGTGCAGCTATTGGAAGGGCATCAATTACTCTTGATTTTTCTGAGGGAAACTACTCTATCATGAAAATCATATCCACCACATATAAAACATGAAAGAATAGTATGACAGGAACATAAAAATATCACAGGCAATCATATTAACTGTGACATAGTATGGCCCCTTCACATGGTGATCTCCATCACCACGGTTCCTGTCCTCCGGGTCATCACGCTTCAAATCTCCATGATCTTGTTCTAGTCTATTACACCTAATAGCACTAGATAAATTACATGAAAAGAAGCATCACAAGTCGACACGCAGGCCATTATACAATAACCTAACAGCCTTGGGCTGCAATTAATCATGACACGCAGGTCATGAAAATTACACACATGCATCACATATCACAAGGCCATACCAGTCACAACATTCTCTGCAAAAATGAGTTTAAGCGTAGAATTGAATTCTAATGTCGTGATGGGATCATATTATTACAACAATCTATGCGTGTACGCGACGGCGGTCCCATCGGATAGATCGTATCGAGCCAATTCCGAATCATTCATAATGCCTCAATTTCCATTAGATCAATCCCATTGATCATCGCGTGAGGTTATTCCAGAAACGATGACAGCACACACGACCTCGATCTGCTGTTCTCCTGACCATGTCGCGATGCACGCAGTTAGCCCCGATGGTGATTCCAGCCGGTAGGGGCAAGTCGCACGCAAAACTAGGTGGGAGATCGAGCTAATCTTTTTGGCTATGCGGTTTCATCGACTGGCATCTCATCCGATCTCTAATTCACCAAACCAACCGTGCATTGATCAATCCATCATGTGAACTGATCAGAAAAACAATAGATCTAATCTATTTCTATCACATATCTTCTATATGTGACTGATCCAGATCGAAAACTACGCAGGATGGCTCTGATACCACTGAAGGGTTACGGGTAGGCTACGCTAGCACAAAATAAATTATCTCTACCGCATTCAACCAGGAAGCCATGCGAGTAGGGGATCATGAATCGTTACCACTTGACGAGCAGTGCAGCGGAAGAAGAGTTGGAGCAGACCAATCCAACGTCGTGCGCGTCAAGTAGTCGATCGTCAACCTCGTCCCGAGCACGTCCCGAGCACCTTCCGAGTACCCCCGAGCACGACCCGAGCACCCCCGAGCACGTCCCGAGTACCCCGAGTATGACCTGAGCACCCCCGAGTACCCCGAGCACGTCCCGAGCACGTTCCGAGCATGTTCCGAGTACCCCGAGCAGATCAGCACCGCAATAGTAGTAGTGCCTCTACGGTATCTACACGTAAAAGGATGGAATCGCCGTGCGCCGGTGTGCTAACACCGTGCGCTCGGCTAGGGTTTCGAAGGGAGTTCGGGAATAGAAGGCGGCCAGGGTTTTTGGTGGCAAGATCTGTTTTTCGGAAGAAAAAAAAACTCAATGCGCCTTGGCCCCTGCCTATTCTTATATAGAGCACGCTAATGGACCTTTAATCAACATTAAAGCCCATTATGACTCTAAACTCTAATGGACCTTTAATCAACATTAAAGCCCATTAGCAGATCTAATCCGCAAACTCAATCGCCTCTAGGGCATATCACCAACAATAACTACTTAGATGTATCTATGATACACAACTAATTATGTCCCTCGATAAATAATAAATACATTAACCTAAGTGATTAACCAAATTAGTTCTGTTAAACTAATTACTCTGATTAATTATATAACTCTAATTAAATTACATAAATACTCTAATTATACTGATTAATGACATGGATACAATTGTACTAAGAAAATAATCTAATTACATTGATTAAACTAAGTTGATAATATAATTACACTAAGTAAACTTAATATAATTTAACAGATTAATCAATCTACTTATTCTAATTACTATTACTAATCTAAGTATTAATTACATACATAATCTAAGTACTCTAATTTATCAACTTAATATAATTTATCAAATCTAATTGGTCAACTTAAATAATCTACTTACTCTTATTATTCTACAGGGTCTTGTTTGCAAAACTGGGGGATGCAACTGTGCTCCACATCTAATGTATTCCAGCCCCTTCGGGAAAAAAAAACTTGATTAGCTCATTTTTGTTCTTAACTTTTTAAGTTTTAGTGCATGTTGTAGAAAGTGACAAAGTCAATTTGTAGAACAACCTAGTGCTTATTGTGTGCTTCTTATTTTTTTATTTTAGCCTTTTATATGAACAAATATACTTCTACTATGTAATCAACAACCGCTGCAACCCTTGCATGAACAAGACTATTGTTTGCAGTTTTATGTACATGTTGACTGTTGTTTAAATGATAGCTACGTTTTCTACAACCATGTTGTTATTTTACACAATCAAGAAATTTACAATGTCATTTTTCTATATGATCATGAGTCCATGACGTAGGATAGCTTCAGCAATAGCGTCCGCTATCCGCTACGCTATAGCCTGCAACTCCTCTTCGCCGCGACGCCACGGAAATCGCGATCTAAACCGTTGACCATACGGGATCGGAGTACACCGTGTGACGCACCGGTGTAGTTGGAGCAGTATGGTTTCGTCAGTCTGCACGCCGCTCTCGCGCGTGACCCGACCGACTGCTGCGCGAGTTGCCAGCGATCGAGGCGATAGAGGAATTGTAGCCTTGACGCGTTGCAACGCACCGCCATCGCGTCGTCTCGATCGCTTGCGTGAAATGCGGTTCACGCGGTGATCCGATGGGAGTGGCCGAGCACGGGACAAGGACTTGCTTTGGAGCGGTGGATCGTGGAGCCAGGGTGGTCGCTGCGGCTCCCAAATCGACAGGTATAGACAGCACGGAGTCACTCTTCTAAATGTAGCTTTCACTACAGATGGATCGCAGAAAGGAATGTAAATCTGATACTGATGCCTTGAGAATCGGCGCAGTAATTGAAGGGAGCGTCGTGTGCATCGCAACACGGAGGTGTTCATCGATCGTGAAGTTACTCTTCACCGGGCGAAAGGTACTGTTCATCAGTCAGAAATTAATGTTTATCCTATCGGAGCACTGTTTATCTGATCGCGGTATTATTCTTCTAGTCATTTGGTGGCCCATTAAACCAAATATTATCAAAAATAAGAATCTAGTCGTGGTACCAGTCGAAAATACCAAATCTTGTCATCAACATATACCTCCTTATTTTCTGGTGAAGCTTGCTCACTGAAAAATATATCATCTTCCTTCTACCTTTCTTAGGACTGATCAAGATATCGGTCATGAATACTCCTTAGGACGATAGTAACCAATACATCGGTCATATTTCTTCTAAGCATCTTGCTATACACTCAGATAAAATTTCTTCAAGTATCATCTATTAATAGATTTAGCCAGTTTCTCTTCTTGCAAACTTTCTAACAAATAAGAATTTTCAAAGACGATACCTACAACTCTATATGAATCTTCTCAACTTGGAGACCATTTGCCAAACTTGTTGTCCTTCGATTTTATAGGCAAAATAGTTTTCCACGCAAGATTACTAATTTAAAATGACTTTGCTTTTACCTTTCTGTTGTAGGTTTTGGCTACCCTCAATTTGTTTCTCTCGATCTCTCTCAAAGCCTTCAACCTTTCATCCGTCACTTTATCATTCATGTCCATTATTAGATCATAATAATCCACAGTCGACATATTATTTTGCTCGATCAATCTCAAAGCATTAAGATTCACTTCAATAGGTAAAATGGCTTCTTGTTCATAAACAAGTTCATACGGCGTTACTTTAGTAGCACCATGTCTAGATATACGATGTGCTCACAAAGCCTCCGATAGAACTTCATGCCATCTCCTGGGATATTCCTCTATTTTCTTCTTGATAAGCTTAATCAAAATTTTATTACTAGACTCGGCCTGACCATTGACCTGAGCATAATAAGGAGATGAATTAAGAAGCTTAATTTTTAATGATTCGGCAAATTCACGTACCTGGTGCGATATGAATGAAGTATCTTGATTCGTAGTTAAAGTCTGCGGAATGCCGAATCTATGAACAATAAAGTCAATTACCTCCTTATGTGTCATGTTCTTGAGAGGAACAACTTCAGTCCACTTAGTAAAATAATCAGTGGCCACCAAAATAAAGCGATGACCTTTAGATGAAGGAGGATGTATTTTGCCGATGAAATCCAAACCCCAACCTCGGAACGGCCATGGTTTAATAATAGGATGCATCATAGTAGCAGGAACTAATTGGATATCACCAAACTTTTGACATACCTCGCATCCTTTATAATAACTAAAGCAATCATTAAGCATAGTAGGCCAATAAAAACCAGCTCTCTTCAATAACCACTTCATCTTGCGCGCTGATTCATGTGTGTCACATATGCCTTCATGTACTTCTCTCATAGCAATCCTAGCTTCATCAGAATCCAAGCATTTGAGAAGCACAACATCCACAGTCCGGTGATATAAATCATCATTCAACAATGTATACTTGAAAGCTTACCGCCGAATCTTTATATCGACACTCTTGCTTGGATCTTTCAAGTAATCAATGAGATGCTTTCTCCAGTCTTCAATTTCAGCAACTTCAACATTCTCTACCAATGAAGAAGATACAATCGAACCCAAAAATTCATGTTCAGTTATACAAAGATCAACACTTTCAAGCATCAATTTTTCAATGACAAAGAATTTACCTCTACCAACTTGATAACCGGATGCTTGTTGTGCTAAATCATTAGCTCTGAAATTATTACCTTTAGACATATGATTGATAGTAAAATTATCCAAAACAGCAATAATGTCTAGACACTTATCAAGATAACTATTTAGTGATCCGTCGAAATATTGATAATTATTAGAAACTTGCTGCACAACTAGCAACTCATCACCAAAAGCCCCTATGTTCTTCACACCTATGGAGCTTAAAATTTCTAATCCTAACAAGAGAGCTTCATATTCGGCTTGATTATTGGTACAAAAATACTCTAGACGACAACATATTTCAAAAACAGCACATCTAGATGACACAAAAATAATAGCAACACCTTGTCCAACCCCGCAAGCTGAACCATCAAAATAAAGCTTCTATGATTTAACAGATATAAAACCGACATCTCAATTATGCTTGTCATCGATCCGATGGTCAACAATAAAATTAGCTACAATTTAGCCTTTCATAGATTTCAAAGATTCATAATCCAAATCATATTCTATAAGCACATTTACCAATTCTACCACTTAAAATTAGCTTTTACAACATATACTTAATCACATTGGCTTGACATTCTACTACACAAGTACTGGAGCAAATAATGCCATAACTTTGTGCAAGCATAATATAGCGATAAGCATAATTTTTCAATAAAGACATACCTTGTCTCCGCTTTCAAAAGACATCGGCTCAAATAAGCGATTGCATGCTCTTTACCATCAAATTCTTGTACCAAAACTGCACCAATCACATTATCTCCCGCAGCAATATATAGCCGAAAAGGTAATCCGGCTTTAGGTGCTCGAAGCACCGGAGGAGTAGACAAATATTTCTTAATCTCATCAAATGCATGCTGCTGCTTTTCCCTCCAAGTAAATTTGGTCTCATTTTTAAACCGAAGTATAGGTCAAAAAGCACTAATTTTTTGGGACAAGTTTGATATAAATCTTCTCAGTTAATTCACCTCGCCCAGAAATTTATACATATCCCTTTTACAAGTAGGCACCTGAACCTTTTGTATAGCTTCTATTTTATTAGGATCTATCTCTATGCCTTTATCATGTATAATAAAGCCTAAAATTTTTCCAGCCGACACACCAAAAGCACATTTGAGTGGATTCATTTTCAGACCATACCAACGCATCCTTTCAAAGGCTAAATGTAAATCAGCTAAATTAGAATCATTGTCATCCAATTTAACAACTATGTCATCAATATATACTTCTAATATGACACCAAGCATATCATGAAAAATTAAGTTCATAGCCCTTTGATAAGTAGCACCGGTATTTTTTAACCCAAATGTCATAACCACCCATTCAAATAAACCAACAAAACCAGAACAACGAAAAGCCGTTTTAGACATATCTTCCTCGGGCATGAAATTTTGATTATACCTAGCATTATCATCAAGAAAACTGATTAATCTATATCCTGAAGTATCATTGATTAGCATGTCGACTATAGGCATAAGATATTAATCTTTAGGAGTAGCTTTATTCAAATCTCTAAAGTCAATGCAAACTCGTAACTTACCGCTACTCTTCTTCTCCACCGGGAAGATGTTTGAAATCCAATCAGCATATCTGCATGGCCTAATAAATCCCGCTTTCAATAATCGGTCTATTTCTTCCTTGATCTGATCATACATATTGGGATTAAACCTTCTAAGGGGGCTATTTATAAGGCCTAAATCCCGTTTTGATAGGAAAACGATGTTCTACTAACTCCCGGTTAAGTCCCGGCATCTCATGATATTCTCAAGCAAAACAATCTATGTACTCTTTAAGTAACTTGATTACTTTAACCTTGTACGGCTTTCATATTCTTGTTTACAAACGTCGGTATTGGAATACTACCATCACCTATATCAACTTCTTCTAATGGATCAGCCGATGAAAAACCTTGACCTAACTTATCTAACTCATCTAAATCTTCAATGGCCTCACAAATATCGTTCTTATCTGACCGATATTGCTCTATACGCATGTGCAACCATTCTAAATTCCTATATCTACTCATTGATACATCATGTCATTGAGCCGATTATCACAAGTCGGCTTTATAACCACAGGTACAAATCCGTCTTTGGAGACACTAAGAAAATCATAATCTGAAAAATCAAGACCTGACAAGCACTCAGCATTGCCGTATCTCCAATCAGCTGAAGCATCGGCCAAAGCAATATAGGCCGAAGTATCCGCATGAATTATCTCTACCTTATCATCCACCCATTGAATTAAAAATTGATGCAAGGTGGAAGGCACACAACCATTTGCATGAATCCAATAACACCCAAGAATAACACTATAGTTACCTTGCACCTCGATGATGAAGAAGGCGGTGGATAATATCTTGCTTCCAACAGTGAGCTCCATAGAGATAACCCCTTTGGCTTCATTAGAATCACCCGCAAATCCATTGAGCACCAAATTAGTTTTCATTAATTCGCTGTCATCTCTACCAAGCTTCTTGAAAATTGAGTATGGCATCAAATTTATAGCAGCTCCACCATCAACAAGCATCCTAGAAATCGGCTTCCCATTAATATAACCCTTCACATACAAGGGCTTCAAATGCCGATCTGTCTCTCTTGGCTTCTCAAAAATAGCTTCTTTTGGCCCTAGATTCAATTGAGCCACTTCACCTTCATCCATAGCACGAAATTCCGAAGGTAACATAAAAACCATATTGACATCCATACCTTCAGTTGGCGAGATATCATTAGTATTCACTGGCGAATCACCATAATCAATTAATTCCTCATCTTTCTTATCACGCTGAATACACACCGGTGTTGCTATTGGTGAAGGAGCTGTCACAGGAGCCATCGTTGCATCTAATATTGGTCTCCACACTTGCTTCACGGGTTGCATAGGCTTAACTTCATTGAAAGTATCATCCCGTAATTTTTTAGCTTGCTGCTCCATTAATTTATGCTTGCATAGCCACTGTAATCTTCTCTTTTTTGTGTGAGATAAACCGGAGGGACACCACCTCGGTGGTAGATACTTAGAAGACAGCTCGTTGTTATTTGCCTCATAATTATCACCCTCTAGAATAGCATGAACAACAAAAGGTATACTTTCAAATTTGACCAATTTATTACTAATAACAATCGGTCCTTTACCAAGCTCTTCGGCGACCACTCTCATTGACCCTATTTCAATAATATCTGTAGCAGTGGCCCTTATTTCAGCAGCACTAGAATCTGAATTTCAAATAGAAACAACACTTTTCTTGACCCGATATACCTTCTTCACATTTCCATCATGTTGAACATCACTAGACCGCCATAATCGATCATTGACAGGACGTGATATTCTATCAAATACCGGCCTACGTGGTGTCGGATGAAAATAATTTAATTACGCAGGAGGAGGAGGAGGCATCCACATACCATTATAATTCCACGTTGGGCAAGGAGGAAAAGGCATCGGAGGAAGCATCCATGGCCATGGCGCCGACCCAAGTGGTGGGTGAGTAGCAGCAACATCCTCCTCTGGTCGATGATGATCATGCACTTCTTGCTTCAAAGGCGATCATGATCACTTGAGATTATTTGGCCGATTCGTATGAGTTTGGACGGCCTTATCCTTTTCATATTTAGACAGAAGTTGCTTGAAAGTGGCTTTGAATTTCACAACCTTGTCATGTCCTTTTGCTTTATTAATCTTCCACCTGCCAACCTCCAGATTTTTGGGTTTGATCATCGTAGCATTACCATGCCCCCCCGGGGGGTCGAAGTGTTCAACATAACTTTGATCAATTCCTTGCCTTCGGGAGTCTTCTCAAGTAGCACTTTCCTTAGCAAATTCTTGTTCTCTCCCAAAGGTTTTGGCCTATCTTCACCGATGATCTCATTTTTTCCTTTAGCTGATTCGGTTTGGGTTAGCCGAATTAGAACACTCTTGTCTTGGAGATCAATTACATTAATCGGGAACGGTTGCTTGTCAACTTGCATCCCAAGAATTTCAATTGTACTTCGTTAATGGCCGATTAAATCTGTCGACGAAAAACATTACAATCGTTAGTGGCATGAGAGTAAGAATTATGCCATTTACAATAAGCTCGCCTCTTCAATTCTTCTAATGGTGGAATTACATGACCATGAGAAAGCTTAATTTGTTTTTCTTGTAGCAAATAATCAAAAATCCTATCACACTACATCAAAAGTAAATTTAATTTCTTCTTACCGATTTTTGAGAGGAATCGGCTTAAGAGCATAGCAAACGAATGGTTTAGACTTAGAAGACCAAGCCCATTGGCTACACACACATCAGCATCATCATCGTCCTAATTCTCAGACTCATACTCTAGCATGTGAACATTAGGATGATCAACTTTAAATTTATCATTTGATTTCTGAAAATTTCTAGGCTCTTTAGCCTGGCTTTCTAATGCCAGAGCTCTTTGCAAAACTTGGCTAACATCCTGAAATTCATAACCTTACAACTTTTTCTTAAGATGAGACAACAAACCCGAATAAGCTACTTCGGCTAAGTCTTTTTTTAAGAAAGTGCCAAGTTAAAACATCGGTTTTTTTAATCTCTGAACCTTCTAATAAAATCAGTAACATATTCATTATATTTTGTTTAACCGATATCAAATGTGAAAGCCTCAATTCAGTATCAGCACTATAAAAATATTTATGGAATTTCTCTTCTATTGATACCACACATGAATAGAATTAGGAGCAATGGATGTAAACCAAGTAAAACTTGTTCCAGACAATGACAAAAGAAATAATCTAATTTTCAACACATCATTGGAACTAGTTACACCTAATTGTGCAAGAAACTGGCCTACATACTCCCCAGTTGCTCTATTGTCCTCCCCGGTAAATTTCACAAAATCAGGAACCTTGAAAGCCGAAAAACTTCTTCCCCAGCGGAGTCGCCAAAAAGTGTGTTGACGCAAAAACGGGGCATGCCAACACACTGAGCACCTCGTGTGCAATATCCGGCCAGCAGTACCCAGGATACCCTGGTCGTGGCACTGTATCGTCGGACCTTCATCGTCACCCACGCTTAGAAGAGACCCCGTCGGAGCGCGGATGGCCGGTGGCTTGACCTTGGTCGTCGAGATCAAGAACAGGAAGCAATATAGATGGGAAAAAGGAACGAGACTACATGAGCTAGGCAAAGACGAAAGATAATGTAAATTGTGTTCGATCGATTGGTTGATGTCCTCAATCGGCCATGACCTTCTCATATTTAAAGGGCAGCAGGTCTTAACCGTAAGAGATTAGGACTCCTAATTCAAATTGAACAAGACTTACAGATATAATTCGACTATGTTTACCTGATCTCTAAACTTTCTATAACAAACATATATTTCTATTTGAACATGTAAAACTCCCATATATCTATCCGAACGCTTTAATGTAATTCGACATTCTTTAAATTCGACCAACTCTTCCATCCGTTCGGAGACCAACTGCAGGAACAAACCGTGGTCACTGGTCGCCTGGTCATTGGTCGTGACCACTGGTCGGAAGTTACTATTCACCGATCGTAAGTTATGTTCATCTAGTCGGATGTTACTATTCATCAGTCGAAAGTTACTGTTTATCTGGCAGTGATACTGTTCATCTGGTTAAAGCACTGTTTATCTGATCGCCCATTAAAAAATCTTATCGGAAATAACAATCTAGTCACGGTACCCGTAGAAAATGTCAAATCTTATCATCAACAGTAATTTTTTAAATTGGTTTTTTTTACTGTAAAGGTTTCTAAGTTTTTTTAAAAGATTGGATTTTTGGCTGTAAAAATTGAGGTTGATGCCTCCTCTGTAATTGGAGCTCCGGAGCAGGCCGACATGCATAGACCACATAGCCCAGAACCGAAAATACTAGCCTACCAAATAAGAGGACCACTACTGGGTTTTTAGAATGTTTAATGGGGCCTCTCTACCTTCAGTTCATTACTGGGCCGTTTAATTTCCTACGTTTGACTTTCCCTCGTCCCTGTGCTCTGGTGCATATGACCTTTCACGACCGGTTTCCGACTGTATCTTGGGAAGTTGTTCCCGGTCCACGATCGGCTCGGACACTACACGATATCAAGTCGTCGTTGCCACCTCGGAGTAGTAGACGAAAGCAAACATCCAGAGTGCGTCTCGAATCCAGACCCTGAGCCGGGCGCGCGATATATGTGGCCACGCCCGCAGACCACCTACCAAACAAGCACACGTCCACGATGGTCCAGACAGCCGACGTTGAGCGTGGCCCCGTGGTGGCGATCCCGGGGGAGGAGGACGATGCGTCGCCGATCGAGGAGGTCCGGCTGACTGTGCCAGCCGGCGACGACCCGACGCTGCCGGTGTGGACGTTCCGGATGTGGTTCCTCGGACTCTTGTCGTGCGCGCTCATGAGCTTCCTCAACCAGTTCTTCTCCTACCGCACGGAGCCGATCATCGTCACCCAGATCACCGTGCAGGTGGCCTCGCTGCCGCTCGGGCACCTCCTCGCGCGCGTACTGCCGAGCCGCAAGTTTAAGGCCCCTGCGCTCCTCGGCGGTGGGGAGTTCTCCCTCAACCCGGGGCCCTTCAACATGAAGGAGCACGTGCTCATCTCCATCTTCGCCAACGCGGGGTGCGCCTTCGGCAACGGCTCCGCCTACGCCGTCATGATCGTCGATATCATCCGCGCCTTCTACCGCCGGTCCATCTCGTTCTTCGCGGCGTGGCTGCTCATCATCACCACGCAGGTGCTCGGGTACGGCTGGGCGGGGCTGATGCGCAAGTACGTGGTCGAGCCGGCACACATGTGGTGGCCGGGCACGCTCGTGCAGGTGTCCCTGTTCCGAGCGCTGCACGAGAAGGAGGACCAGCCGGAGGGCGTCGCCTCGCGCAGGATGCCGCGGGCCAAGTTCTTCCTGGTGGCGCTCGCCTGCAGCTTCCTGTGGTACGCCGTGCCGGGCTACCTCTTCCCGACGCTGACGTCCGTGTCCTGGGTGTGCTGGCTCTTCTCCAAGTCGGTAACGGCGCAGCAGCTGGGCTCCGGCATGAAGGGCCTCGGCCTCGGAGCCTTCACCCTCGACTGGACGGCCGTGTCGTCGTTCCTCTTCAGCCCCTTGGTGTCGCCGTTCTTCGCCACCGCCAACATCTTGGTCGGCTTTGCGCTCTTCATGTACGTGATCGTGCCGACTGCCTACTGGGGTCTCGACCTGTACCACGCCGGGAGGTTTCCCATATTCTCGTCGCACCTCTTCATGTTCAACGGGAAGAGCTACGACATCACGGCCATCGTGAACGACCGGTTCGAGATCGACATGGACGCGTACCAGCGGCTCGGGCGGATCAACATGAGCACGTTCTTCGCGCTGTCGTACGGACTCAGCTTCGCGGCGATCGCCGCCACCATCACGCACGTCGCGCTGTTCCACGGGAAGGAGATCTACCGCCGCTTCCGCGCCTCGCAGAAGGACAAGCCCGACGTCCACACGAGGCTGATGAAGAACTACGAGGACGCGCCCGGCTGGTGGTTTTACGCCTTGCTAGCGCTGTCCGTGGTCGTCTCGCTTATCCTCTGCACCGTCCTCAAGAACGAGGTGCAGCTCCCCTGGTGGGGGCTCCTCTTCGCCTGCGGCCTGGCCTTCGTGTTCACGCTGCCCATCAGTATCATCACGGCCACGACCAACCAGACGCCGGGGCTTAATGTCATCTCTGAGTACGTCATTGGGCTCATACTTCCGGGTAAGCCGATCGCCAACGTCTGCTTCAAGGTGTACGGCTACATGAGCATGTCGCAAGCCGTGTCCTTCCTCGCGGACTTCAAGCTCGGGCACTACATGAAGATACCTCCCAAGTCCATGTTCCTCGTGCAGTTCGTCGGCACAATGTTCGCCGGCACGGTCAACCTCGGGGTGGCGTACTGGCTGCTCGGCTCCGTCCACAACATCTGCCAGGATACGCTCCTCCCCGCCGACAGCCCGTGGACGTGCCCGAGCGACCGCGTCTTCTTCGACGCGTCCGTCATCTGGGGCCTCGTCGGGCCGCGCCGCATCTTCGGGCCGCTGGGCAACTACGGCGCGCTCAACTGGTTCTTCCTCGTCGGCGCGGCGGGCCCTGCCATCGTGTACGCGCTCCACAGGGCGTTCCCTGCCCAGGCCTGGATACCCATGATCAACCTGCCGGTGCTCATCGGCGCGACCGCCAGCATGCCGCCGGCGACGGCCGTGAACTACAACTCGTGGCTGGTGATCGGCATCGTTTTCAACTTCTTCGTGTTCCGGTACAGGAAGAGGTGGTGGGAGAGGTACAACTACGTCCTGTCCGCCGCGCTGGACGCCGGCGTGGCGTTCATGGGGGTGTTGCTGTACTTTACGTTGTCGATGGAGAACCGAAGTATCAACTGGTGGGGGACGGCCGGGGAGCACTGCCCGCTTTGTTTTGTTGACTTTTTTTTTCATAGGAGTACACAAACTACAAACCACACAAAGATTATAAGAAACCAAGTTAAAAAATATCTTATCTTATTTGTGATGAGTGATTAATAATGATATTTATTTGGTTTTATGATCTTTGATTTTGTATGAGTTTTGATGTGATTTGAATTAATTTAGAATTTTATTTGAGCATATTGATTATGGACTAATTGAAATTGGAGTTAGAGATATGTTTGTTTATCCCATATAGTATGCAGGTGATGGATGTAATTTGATGGTTGACGACGGGATGATAGGGACCAAGCGGAGTGCTTAGTGTTGGACGATCAAGGAGACCGAATGGAGTCAAGGGTGATCCTAGCTGAACACATAGAGGTTAAAAAAGCATTAAAGACAGATGGAGACGGCGTGTTGATAAAGTTAAGCGAAGAGGATGCTGTCAAGTGATAAGACGGCCCAAGAGATCGGGAGCGGGAGAGACTTACCGGTGATCAAGATTATAAGACGAAATATACGCGTCGGCATCAGAGCGTTTGCTTGAGGTGTAAACAAGTGGGTAGTCACGCTTTGAGAAGCGTGCTAGAGTTTTGCGGTTTGGCCTCAAAACCGTAGGAGGAGTGGGGGAGCATGTGGCACTATCGCGAAGTTTGCGTTGAGACGAAGCTAAGTCATGAAGGCACCGCGGTCATCCGATAAATCGAGAAGAAAATGAACTAAAATACCCTCGATGATTTGTAGGAGTATACTATAATAGAAGGTATTTTAGAAAAAAGTTAGAAAACTTAAGGGTCAAATTTCTTAGGCCTATAAATAAAAGGATATGACTATAAGAAGAGATAAATCAGTCATTTTGAGGCTCTTGTGCCATCCATATGAGAGCCTTGTGCTAGGGTTTTAAAGGAGAGCAAGAGAAGTGCTTAGCCTATGTATCAGGTGAGAGCTTTGTGAGGAAAAATCTTTGTAATATGTCTAAAATAGGGCTTATCTCTGCTGCAATAAAGTTTATTTTTCTTTATGTTATTGTGCTCATCTGTTTCTAGTTTCCCTCTATTGGTTTCTTTACAAGTTTGCAAGTTTTTTGTTTCCGGATTTGATCTTCGTTTTGATTTTTGACTGAAATTTTAGCATCTTGTGATGTCATTCTTCTGGTTGCTAGAGGCATAAAATTTATATACACATGCTTATGTGATGAGGTTTTGAATTGCCTTGCCTCTAGATAATCAAGTTGAAGAGTTTTGTTGCTCGGTGTTCATCTTTTCTTGTTTCTTTGCAAGTTGTGACCTTTTGAGTGCTAAGACATATGGATTGATGTTAAATAGAACATATGGTTTATATAACATCTGTGGAGTCGTGTTGACTCAATTTTCTATTGTTAAAACTTATCTCTATTTTTGCTTTCGCTTAAGTTTTGAGGTGCGTTAGGTGATCCAAATAGGAGAAGGCCATCGATTTTGCAAGAAATTTATTGAAGCGTCTATTCACCCCGCTCTAGTCGCCAATCTCATTCCTACAATTGGTATCAGAACTGATTTGATCACTTGTTGACCTTAACCGGCTTTGTGATCCTTAAGCGACAATGGAGAGAAGTGAGAATTTTGTTCTTCGATTGTCGAGATTTTTCGTACTGGAAGGTTCGCATGGAGGCTTATCTCCTAAACCAAGGAAATTCCATATGAGAGATTGTGGACTCCAACTATGTAATTCCTATTGCTCGTTCTTCTCCAGCCAAGATTGAACAATATGAGGCCAACAACAAGGCTTGTAATATATTGTTCACTAGCCTGAGTCGTAATGAGTTTGATAGAGTTCAGCACCTCCATATGGCTCGCGAGATCTGGTCGACTCTTAGTGTCTTTCATGAGATGTGGTCGACTCTTAGTGCCTTTCATGAGGGTACTAACCAGATTAAGGCTAGACGTCAGAGCATGTGCAACTAGGAATATCAGATGTTTGTATAGAACTCTAGAGAGTCTTTGGATGCTATGTTTGCTCATTTTGATAGGATTGTTAGCAACCTTAGATCCACTGGTGTTTTACCATATTCTGACCACGAGAGAACGATCAAGCCTCTCTATGCTCTTGAGCGTAACATATGAGAAGTTAAGATCTCGAGCATTGAAAAGTCACCAAGTTACGACACATTAACTTATGATGAACTCTTCAACAAGCTCAAGTCCACCGAGATATCCAATGCGGCTCAGATCAGTCTCGAAAACCCTTATCTCAGAACATGGCATACCTAGTGGTGGTAATTAGGCTGGAGCTAGTTTTTCTTGTGCTAACATTTTACAGAGTAGATTTGCTTTGTCTTCTTTGGTTTCTATCATAGAGAAGCAGGTGCACGCACTGGATGATGAGGACCTTGCGCTCATTATGAAGAAGCTCACTCGCTTCTACAATAATAGAAGAGACCGGAGGAGAGGGGGTTCTTGCGCTTGTTTTGAGTTGGTGAAATCACTCATTTCAAGGCGGAGTGCCCCAGGCTCAAGAAGAAGGAGGACAACGACCACGACTATAACAAACACAAGAAGAAGAACAAGAAGGCCTTCTTCAAAAAAGAACCGCGACAAGATGGCCAAGAAGGTGGCCAATGTGGCTTCTAGGGCATTCGTGGTGGCTCTCGGTGACATCGACACCTCTTCAAGTGAGAAGGAGAGCTCGGAGGAAGAGGAACCGCAAATGAAGAGCAAGAAGAAGGCCAATGATTTCACCATCCTCTGCTTCATGACGGATGACAACGACAATGACAGCGACCCTGAGCTTTATCCTTTTGAGGTATTCGCTTCATACGACCAGTTTTCCATCTAAGTCAATACCTTGAATGATGCCCTTGTTAGCCATGATAGGTTACTTAAAAAAGTTGTGCGTGAGTTGAAGGATCTTAGACCTAAGTATGAGTCTGTGTTTACTAAACTTGCATTGCTTAGATTTAGACCTGATGTTGAGGAGTATGAGAGTTGTTTGATTGTCATGGCTGAACTTGTTGAGTTTCGAAATGTGCATGCTCAAGTCACCAGTCAGCTTGAGAGTGTGGAGAAGAAGCTCCTTGAGGAGGAGTCTAGGTCTACTCTCTTAGTTGCTTGCAAGAATTGTACTTTGCTTGCAAAGGATGTTGAACTGAAAGACAAGTGTCTTAAAGAGTTAGAATCTAGATTGACGAGTGCTGGGTGTTCGAAGGATATGCAGCCAAATTGTTTCACTTGCATAGTCTTTCAGGACAAGCTCAACTGGGTTAGAGGGCAAGTTCACAAACTCTTGGATGAGAATGAGTATTTCCTTTCTCTAGTAGAGAAGTACTCAGAGGATAAGGGAAAAATGAATTTGATCTTGGCCAATACCAAGATGTGTGCTGACAAAGCGAGTTTGACTCTTGGGTTGAGATTTGAGAGCGTTGCTTACAATGGAGATATGAAGACTGTTTTCACCACACCTACTACCCTAAAATATGAGAAGACTATTTTCAAAATCAATGTCACACCACAACCCATCAAGAAGAAACCCACATCACAGCCTACCAAGAAGAATCCAGCATCAAAACCTAAGAAAGCTTCACAACCTAAGTGAGAGCCCTAGTGAGGGAGTCTAGAGTGATCGGCAGTCGAGTTCTCGAGAGACGCTACCACTGCACCTACTTCCAGAAAGAGGGTCATCTTGTTGAGTTTTGCTTTTGTCGTAGGAGAGATGAATGGCATGAGTGGAAGTGGAGTACTCGAAACATGTAGTACCCCTCTATTGGTGTACATAAGCCTTTTTTGCTCTTGCCCACGAGTCTTAGACACTCGTCAGTTTTCTTCCAGAGGCTTTATCCGGTGTGGATTTTACCATGACTCATATGATTTTAGTCCACGTGTAAGAGGTTTTGAGTCTCAGCATTTTGGCGGATCACATTTTTCTTATCATGGTTCTCACTCCAGCATGCTAGTGTTGATCTGTATTTACCTGCTTTCACTACTTCAGGGCGGATGACCCAGTACTGGATTCTTCATGGATTTCTATCTAACCCTAGTACTAAGCCATCCACCTACTATTCTTCTCATATGTAGGTGGTAGGTCGAGGCCTGAAGAACAAGTGGCTCGTTGACTCCGGTTGTTCGCATCATATGACCGGAGATGTATCATGGTTTTCCAGCCTCACACCGATGAAGCGGAACGTGTACATCACTATCGGGGATCATCGGAAAAGAAGAGTGAAGGTCAAAGGTATGGTAATGGTGAATGAGGGTTTCAGTCTCAAAGATGTGGCTTTTGTGGAGCATCTAAGATACAATCTTCTCTCTGTATCTCAGTTGCTAGATGAGGACTTGGAAGTGCATTTCAAACACGATGCTTCTCGAGTTCTTGATTCTTCTGGCGCTTTGATTTGCCGAATTTCTAGAGTTGGGAGAGTTTTTGGAGCTGATTTTTCTGAGTCTTTTTGTTCTTCTCGTTGTTTAATTTCACAGCCTTCTTTTGAGCTTTGGATGTGGTATAAGAGATTAGGGCACATGAACTTTGATTTGTCTACTCGTTTGAATGCCCTAGATTTGATCCGAGGATTGCCCAAGCTCAAATTTGAGAAGAATCTTATTTGTGCTCCTTGTTAGCATAGCAAGATGGTTGTTGCTCCTTGTCCACCAGTCAATCTGGTGATGACTAAACAGCCGGGAGAACTTCTCCATATGGACACTGTTGATCCTTCCTGAGTTCATTCGGCGGGCGGGAAGTTATATGTTATTATCATTATTGATGACTTCTCTTGCTACTCTTGGGTCTTCTTTCTTGTAAGTAAGGATGAAGTATTTTCACACTTCCAAAACTTGGCTTTGAGATTGTTCAAAGAAGTCTCTGATGCATTGAAATGAATTCGTAGTGATAATGGCACAAGTTCAAGAACTATCTCTTTTATGCTTTTTGTCTTGAGCATGGCATTGAGTATCAATTTTCCGCCCCACACGTTCCTCAGCAGAATGACATGGTTGAGAGGAAGAATCATACATTGGTGAAGATGACTACGACGATGCTCAATGAGTATAAGACTCCTAGAAAGTTTTAGGCTGAGGCCATTAGCATGGCGTGCTACTTCTCCAATCAATTTTTTTGCGCTTGATCTTGAATTTAACTTCTTAGTTACGTTTTGGGAGGAAGCCAAAGGTTTCGTATTTGGGAGTTTTTGGTGTCGGTGCTTCATCCTAAAGCATGATAATCTTGACAAGTTCAAGTTGTGTTCTTCCGATAATATTATCTTAGGGTATTCTCTTCATGATCATTCTTACTGGCTCTTTAATCTTGACAGTAATACTATCATAGAGTCCTGTGATATGACCTTTGATGAATCAACCCCTTATGCTTGCCCTATCTTTGAGTATGTAGGTGACCAGGAGATGAGCGAAAGCATTTTTGTAGATGACGACCTTCCAGCTTTCGGGGATGACGAGGATGATCCACTACTTCCTACTACCACACTTGCTCCCGAGCTAGTTCCTCCCTCTTCTACACCGACAGAGGGTCTTGTAGCCTTTACTTCCACTTCAGCTGCTTTCGAGCCTGAACCAGCAGTGTTTGAGTGGGAGATCATCTCGCAGCGTGAAGCTCCTCAACACATTCAGCGGTGACACCATCCACAGATGATGATCAACGCCATCAATGAAAGAGTAATGAGGTCCAAATTTGCTCATTATGCTTATTTCACTGATTCTACATTTGTTGCTTTTTTTGAGCCTCATGATATTGGACATATTTTACCTGATTCAAGTTGGGTCAATACCATGCATGAAGAGCTAGAAAACTTTGAGAGAAGCCAAGTTTGGATCCTTGTAGAGCCATCCCCAAATGTTCACACCATAGGCACCAAATGAGTTTTCAAAAACAAACAGGGGGGGACGGGTTTGTAGTAAGAAAGAAGGCTACACTGGTAGCTCAGGGTTTCACTCAGGTAGAGGGGACAGATTTTGGAGAGACCTTTGCACTAGTAGCTAGTTAGAAGCCATTAGAGTCCTCCTTGCATTTGCGACATCATGATGTTTCAAGTTGTATCAAATAGATGTTAGGAGTGTTCTTCTAAATGGTTTCATAGAGGAAGAGGTCTATGTCAAGCAACCTTCAGGCTTTGAGCATCCCAAATACCCTCATAGAGTATACAATCTTCAAAAAGCTTTGTATGAGCTTAAGCATGCACCTAGGCTTGGTATGATAGACTTAGGTCTTTCTTGCTAGGGCATGAGTACGTGATGAGGTCAATTGATAAAACTTTGTTCACTCTCAGACATGTCAATGATTTCTTACTTGTTCAGATTTACGTGGATGATATAATATTTTGTGGCTCTTCTCATGCACTTGTGGCAAGTTTGCAAAAACTATGAGCAAGGAGTTCGAGATATCAATGATGGGCGAGCTCAACTTCTTCGTTGGACTTCAAATCAAGCAATGCAAGCAAGACACTTTTGTCCATTAGACGAAGTACACCAAGGATCTACTGAAGAAGTTCAAATCAAGCAATGCGTGCTTGATCTAGATGAAGATGGCAAGGAGGTGGACCAACGGTAGTACATGAGCATGATCGGCTCCCTCCTGTTCCTGACGGTGATAAGACCCGACATCCACTTCATCGTATGCTTGTGTGCTCGCTTTCAGGCTTCACCGAGGACGTCTCATGGCCAAGCGGTGAAACACTGTGAGATCATATGATGAAAAATTGGTTTGATTGATGAAATTGGCAGAGCAAAGTAATTTAGCATAATGATATTTGGTTGATGTTCATGAGTTGCTAAGATATGCTTGGATAGCATAGTTGGTTTGATACACTATCATTAGTTGGGTATGCTTATGTTAGTGTGTTGGTTTTGCTTGAGTTTACGTGGTGTTGCGTGAAATGATCTTGAGTTTGATGCGCTATCATTAGTTGGGTATGCTTATATTAGCGTGTTGGTTTTGCTTGAGTTTACATGGTGTTGCGTGAACTGATCTCGAGTCAAGTCGGAAAGGACTTGTGCTCGTACTCGATTGTTGTTTGATTCATGTGCAGGTGTTGCTCAAAGGCGAATGTGATCGATGACGGATCGATGAACTAAGTTCAGGGAGGAACTGAGGTTCGACGACTAGGTTCAAGAGGAATTGAGGTTGTGGTGATCGAGGATGTCATGCGGGACGTTCCAGCTGAGAAAACAATGCATATGGAGACTAGGCTTTGTGATGGATGCAGGAAGTGATCTGATCGTGAGAGGACGTGAAGACTAATTCATGTTCAAGTCGGAGCAGGCACGAGGGAGTCGTGTGGTGGCTGGACTCGAGACAAGAGTTAGTGTCGGAGACGGACTTTGAGTTGGTTACGTATATTCATGTGTGCATGGGAATGTGCATGCATGAATACGTAAGAGTTGTTAGCTAATTAGCTTAATTAGCGGAAGTTATTTTTCCTCTTATAATTAGAAGAGGATAGAGACCAGATTGAATATGACTGGGAGTTGTAGTTCAATGTGGTCACGTTTATGCGTGTGGCTACCCTATAAATAGAGAGGTCTGTTGTATTGGGTAGAGAACAACAGAGTACAGAACAGGGCAGTATAACGCAGCAGGGAGACAGAGAAACTCGAGAGAGAGAGAGAGTTGTTTTGGGATTTCGTGAAAATCCTTGTTGAATGCTTTGGAGAGGCATCTTGTAAACTCATCTATGCAATAAAAATCAAGTTTCATAAGTTGATGAGTTGCTGATTCAAAATTTTCTCTATGTTCTATATTTTGCATGTTTGGTTTCAGTTTTCGATTAATCACGTACTTTTATCAAGTTTCATCTTGGTTTAATCCATCCAAAACCTTGCTAAAATATCTAGTATTTGATTTGAGAAAATTTCGAGTGGATTTGGTTTGTTCTCGAGTAGCTTTTTGTCAACTCGACTAAGTTTTGATCTACTCGATACTGGTTGATACAGTCTGCTTTGATAAGGAATAACTTTTGATCCACATATCTGATTTCCTTGATACTTGTTGGGTTAGTTTCATATTTGAATCTAGTTTCTGCTGACAAAATTTGAGAGAAATCCAACTAGCAGATCTTTCTGTACATCACTTTTACTAGAGCGTGTACAATCTGTTTCAAGTGGAATACCAAGTTTAAATCGAGTTTCGATTTGGGTGAGTTAATCTTTGAATTTGGTTTCTGCAATCATTCACCCCCCCCCCCTCTGATTGGTTACTTTGCCCATATTCGATCCTACAAACACATTCTAAGATATCTCAAGCATACTCTTAAATATGGCCTTTGGTTTTCTGCATCCTCTTCACTTTCTCTTCGTGGTTTTTCGGATGCGGATTTTGCTAGTTGTAGAATTGATAGGAAGAGTACCTCTGGTACTTGTCATTTATTGAGTACTTCTCTTGCGTGTTGGTGTTCTCGCATGCAGTCTAGCATTGCCCAATTTATGGATGATCGCTACTTTGAGGGATTTTGGGTTAGTTTTCAAGAGTATGTCACTTTTATGTGACAACACTAGTGCTATAATCTTAGCCAATAACTCAGTTTAACACTCTAGAACCAAACACATAAATATGAGATTCCACTTCCTGAGAGATCACAATGAGAATGGAGATATTGAGTTGAGCTACATAGATACCCAACACCAGTTAGCCATATATTTACCTTTCTGAGGGGAGAGCTTGATGTGTGTCATCCCTATGACATTGTGTGAGGAGAAGTTGCCTTTATGCATACTCTATCTTACTTTTATTGCATTTGCATTGCATAGCATTTTGTGAGATAATCATGTTAGCAAGCTTCATTTATATGTTCTTTGCACTTCCTTGTACTAGTTGTGAATTTATGTCAAGTGTAGTGGACATATAATAATTTGTGCAATCTTAAGCTCTTATTAAAACATGACATAAAATTTGTTAAGCAAGATTGTCTTTTCTAAGAATAAACTTAAAATGTGAACATAATCTCTTGTTACCATTGTTTGCTTTAGCTTGATTAGTGCTTAAATTAGGGCTGGTTCTGTGAAAAATTTGTGCTAGGTCGTTTTGTTCAGTTCAGGGGATTAGGGGTCCTTGACCTTTTGTCTGTGTAAATGTTTAGCCCATGTTTAACCCTTGGGGGAGCATGTGCTCTTTTATGTCATAAAGGCACAACTTATTTTGGCTTTGAAAAATTACATATCTTGAATCCTATGTTGAGTTAGTAAAATAAATAATCAAGTTTTGAGCTAAAATTGAATCTATTACAGTGGCTTAAGGCTTCATATGGTTTGCCGAAAAAGTGAACACATGGTTGCTTAAAGCTCGTTTGATGATAGTTAAATGATCAAATGAGAAAGTTAACTTGTGCTTTTTAATCTGCTAAAATGTTATTTTTATGTTGTCAAACTAAGACTTGGATTGATATATGAGTGTTTGCATAGCCCATCGGGTTGAACTTGGTTGCCTAGTTTGAATTTGACATAGCTCTAGTTTCTCTAATCTTTGCACTGATCATGAAACTGTGAATGCTTTTGTGATAACATCTTTTAGATAATTGAACAATATGATCAAAATTTACTTCACTCCCAGTGCTTATGACATAAACTCACTTTGAGACTTTGTGCGCCTTTGAGTTATATTGTTTACTCCTCATAGTGTTTTGACATCTTTAGTCCTTGCAAGTGCTTTGTGATCTATATGTGAAGTTTTGTAGACTTACATTCCATTTGCACATCTTTGGCATTGTTTTGTATCCTTGATGTTTGCATTGCCAAAAGGGGAGAAACTATGCCCAAAGATATTATGCACAAATATTCAACAAAGGGGGAGAAAATTGCATTTATCTAGAAATGAAAGGGGGAAATAGAAAATACGCAATCATCAAGGAGGAGCATGTATTTTTGGGTTTTTGAGTTTTTCTTGCGCTTTTAAGTTTTTTTGGCTCGTCTTTAGCTCTCTTAGGGGTTTTCAACCTTTATTATGCCAAGTAACATATTTTGCTTTTTCTCGAGTTTTTGTTCACTTGGATGAGCTTATCTTGTTTTAATTTCTTCAAACCAAAATTTTTGTGCTTTGAGGGTCGTCAATGCACTCATTAAGAGGGAGATTGAGAAACCAAGTTGCAATGTATATTGGTTTACTTGTGATGAGTGATTAACATTAGTATTTATTTGGTTTGATAATTTTCGGTTTTTCATGAACTTTGATGTGATTTGAATTGATTTGGGATTTCATTTGACTATATTGATTATGGACTAACTGAAATTGGAGTTGGGGATATGTGTTTACTTGTCTCATGGTGTGCATGTGATGAATGCAACTTGGCGGTCGACGGCGGGATGATCGGGCCAAGCGGAGTGCTTGGTGCCGAAAGATCAAGGAGACCGAGTGGAGTCAAGGGTGATTCTAGTTGAACACGTGGAGGTCAAGAACAAAAGGCGGATGGGGACAGCGTGTTGACAAAGTCAAGCGAAGGGGATGCCATTGCAAGTGACAAGGCGACTCGAGGGATCAGGAGCGGGAGAGACTTGTTGGCGGTCAGGATCGCAAGACGGAGTACACACGTCGACATCAAGGCGCTTGCTTAAGGTGTAAACAAGTAGTGAGTCACACTTTCAGAAGTGTGCTAGGGTTTCACGGTTTGGCTTCAAAACCGTGGGAGGATTAGAGGAGTATGTGACACCATCACGAAGCTTGCATTGAGGCGAAGCTAAATCGTGAAGGTTCCATAGTTGTGCGATGAATCGAGAAAAAATGGATCAAAATACCCTCGATGGTAGGTAGTAGTGTACTATTAGGGAGGGGTATTTTAGAAAAAAGCTAATAAACTTAGGAGTCAAGTTTCATAGGCTATAAATAGAGGGGTTTCGCTATGGGAGGAGATGAACCATCAATTTTGTGCCGCTTATGTCATCCATATGAGAGCATTATGCTAGGGTCTTAGAGTAGAGAAAGAGGAGTGTTTAGCCTATGTATTAGGTGAGAGCTTTGTGAGAAATTTTTTTTGTAATCTGTCTAAAATAAGACTGATATCTGCTGCAATAAAATTTATTTCTCTTCATGTTATTGTGCTCACCACCTTTTAGTTTTCCTCTACTGGTTTCTTTGCAAGTTTGCAAGTTTTTCGGTTTCCGAATTTGATTTTTGTTTTGATTTTTGGGCTGAAATTTCAACACCTTGTGAAATCATTCTTCTTTTTGCTAAAGTATAAAATTCGCATACACACGCTTATGAGATGTGGTCTTGAATTCTCTTGCCCCTAGATAATCAACTTAGAGAGTTTCGTTGCTCGGTGTTCATCTTCTTTTTTTTCTTTGCAAGTTGTGGCCTTTTGAGTGCTAAGACACATGAATTGATCTTAAATAGAATCCATGGTTCATATAACATCCATGGAGTCGTGTTGCCTCGGTTTTATCTTGTTAAAACTTATATCTATTTTTGCTTTCGCTTAAGTTTTGAGGTGCGTTGGTGATCCAAATAGAAGAAGACCATCGATTTCGCAAGAAATTTGTTAATGTGCCTATTCACCTCTCTCCAGTCCCCCATCTTGTTCCTACAGATTGCATTGTGCCAAATTTGTTCCTTTTGTACAAATATTCAAAATATTGAATAAACATGGTTGCTCTAAGAGTTATAGATATATCAAACAAGGTTCACAAATACGTTTGGACCCCGAAAACTGCCCACCGACAGTAATTGCGTTAACCGCACAATAATTCGGTGGAATTTGATAGAAACTAGTCAAATTTCATTAGATTTTTGCACTTTTTTGAATTCTGAATTTGAGTTTGGTCAGTAACCGCTCGGTTTATAAATATTGTGCGAACCAAATCGTCTGATAACCACGATAATCGAGTGGTTACCGATGATAAATTGAATCAAATGAATTCAAGCTAACCATGCAAGACGCCGGACCTTGCTTAGGGTGGTGGCAGGAACAATTGGTGCTGGGGCTCGTTGGAGAGATGCGGGACTAGGGGCAGCACAAAAGGTGCCTCATGAGCGCGTGTTTCATTTTATGTTAATTCTCAAAACTAATTCTAGACTATGGATTTGGTAAAGCTAATTTCGAAAAGCGATTTGTTGGTTCTTGCTTGGGCTTTTGTGTCACGGGCTCTAATGCTTCCCAAGGCTTTGGGCTTGGGACCTAAGGGCAAGGCCAGCTAGGACTGACAGAGGCTTACAAAAGGGGGTCGACCACCAGCCGCACGGGGCATCGAAGAACATACAAGTACTCCACCTTCTTCTTCCCCAAGCCTTCCTCCTCCTCTGAGCTATCTCTTCTCCAATCCCTTCCTCTGCTGATGTTCACTTCCTCTCAATCTAGCTTGCTAAACTCCCCAATCTGCGCTACTCTCTCTATCAATTGTATCATATTGTGTAACTGGATTTGGTCAGCAATCTTATGTCTGATGCTTGAGGTGAGTTGAGGTGTTCATGTGATGATTCTGTGTTTGATCGAGAGAGGAACGTGACAATTGGTATCAGAACTTGTTCGATCCGAGGGTTTACGCGATGGAGAGATGCTCGACGATCCATGTGTCGCATTGCTGGAGAAACTGACCGAGCAAGCAATGCTCATTGACTGGCTGCTCGAGGCTGCTAACCTGTTGAAGACCATGATGGAGGAACCCATGCTGCTTGATTCACTCTGAGTGCCCCTGTCCCTCATTGCTGATTGGGCTCTCTAGGCGCCGCTTCAGCCATACATAGAGCAAGAAGGATTGGCATCGGAAGAGGTGGCGTCTCCCGTTGATGAGTCGGTCGCCAGGACGACGAGGCGACTGCAGTGTGACGCATCCACCAGTGAGGCCACGCACCTCCTCGACCGCGCCTGCATCGACCCGGCCACCATCCTCAACATCCAGAGTATCCCCCTTGTCGAGCTCACCAGCCGCACCTTCAACGTGCACGCTGCCCACCACTTTGCCTCCAACCAGAGTCGCAAGGCTAGCTTCCTCCCCGGCTCCAAGGATGCTTACACCACCTTTGTGCCCCTCAATAGCACCGCCATCACTTTGTCTCCAGCAACGATTGGGACCACCGCGCCATCATTTGGCTTCTCGGTGGTGCTAACACTTACTGCCTCCATCACGCCCTCCATTAGGGATGATAATTTATTCTGATTACCCATTTACCTACGGATAAATACTCAAATAGGGTAGGGTATGTGTAGCAAATGGTACCCATGGGTATGTTCATAGGTAAAAAATACTATTTGACGGGTAAACAGGTACGAGTATGAGTAAGGCATACTCATACCTGTGAAACTCGTATACTCATTATATAAATATCCCATATCCAAACTCTAACATTCTATATCATATAAATACGCCGTCTTGGCCCGCCCCGCCATATCGCCACTCCCAGTCTCGCTGCCGCCACCCCGGTTGCACCGCCCCGACCCGCCCTGTCTGACCGCTGCCGCCCCGTGCCACCCCGCCGTGTCGCCCCGTCCCACCCTTTCTCGCCGCCGCCACCGCCACCGCCACGCCGCCCTGTCATGCCACATCGCCGTGCCACCCCACATGTAAACGGGTATACCCACAAATAATGGGTACCTGTAGATAACAAGTTTAGAACTAACTCTCCATCTCGTGCGTTAATAGGTATACCTATAAGTAAATAAAAAACTAGCATATACATATATAGATGAGCATTGTCTACACTTATGGTACCCGATTGTCATCCTACCCTCCACCGGCTTCTCCTTGCCACTTCGCATGCTGCATATGTACCCTTGCTATTCTCTACTACCAGAGCAGTAGGGAAATCGTCGTCGTCCGACTACACTGCTACCACGACCGCCAAAATCCGCAGGCAACTGGTCGTCCGGCGTCATCCACGGACTCCTCGTGCCTCCGCACTGGCACTGCCACAAAGTCATGTTAGGCGGCGTCGCCGTTGCCGCCCTGTGCACGCGCGGCCGACTCGGTGGCTCCCAGCACGAGAAGGTATTCCGCCAGGTCAAGGACGGGAACGAGCTGATGCGCACCAATCGTTTGACGGAATGCCTCAATCACCCCGTGGTGGTTTTACCCGGACACAAGCCCTTCCCCGAGGTCGGTCTCCTCCAGGCTGCCTCTTACGCGTGTTCACCTCCTTGCTGCTCGGCAACCATCGCCTCCACGTCCAGCTGCAACTGCGACCGGACGACGTCGCCCAACGGCTAGTTCGCCGCCTTCCGCGTGTTCTGCAGCCATGGGTGTTCGAGCACCTGGAGCGCGATGGGGCGCCTCTTGCGGTCCAACTAGAGCCTCGGGCGGACGAGACTCTTGGCGCCAGAGATCCGCGGCCGTGGCTCGCGCTCCAGGTCGAGCGAGTCGTGCAGTCCTCGGCCATCTCACCAGTGTCGGGGCGGTACGCAAGCTGGTGCGTTCTGCATCTGTTCGCTTACGTCGTCAACTGCCCCATCCAGAAGTTCAACCAGGCGCAGAGCAAGGTCTGGGTCATGACGGTCGTCTCCGGGGCCGTGCTGGGCATGCGCGCGCTGCTGAACTGGCTCGTCGTGGCAAAGATCGGGCGCGGGCTGGACGGCACGACTGTCGTCGGCAACTTCATGCACTACATCGCCACAGTCCCGGCCGAGCGAGTCGTCAGGTTTGTCTCGGCGTGGTGGCTTGCCCTGCTCGGCGTGGCCATCATCCCCGCCATCGCCTTCGCCGACGGATTGTATGCGTACACGCTCACCAGCCTCACTTCCAAGAGCAGTCATATGCCGGCGTCATTGCTGAGCAGGCAATTGGACAATTACCAGTATCCAAGCAAAATACTGCTGTTGTTGGTGGGAATTTGGTGGTCGATGGTTCAGCCGGAACTAGAGCATCAAGCACTGTGTGACGACACCAGTTGTCTTCGGTTTCCCCTATAGAGTCTATGGCAACAACTGGACTACGTTATGTTATTAGCATGCAGGCTGAGTACTTCGCGCTAAAGGAGGATATCAAATTGCAAAATGAAAACCCATCTGATCCTTATCTTCAGATGGTGTTGTACAAGGAAGAAGATGGAGAGGAGTGCAAATTGGGTAATGTCAGCTTCTTGCCCATTTGTTCTGGTATTACTGCTTCTTGCCCAATTGTTATGCTACTTCTTGAAATTAAGAAGGGCAAGGTCACAGTTCAGAGCTATACTTATTGCTGCTTTCTTGAGGGTCTTTGTGACATGATTTGCATATGTGCTGCTCCAATTCTATGGATTGACTGTGAGCTGATCCAAGATGATCCTGAAGATGTTGATTTGGGGCACATTGTGAAGGATGCCCCTGGTTTCGTTGGTGCTGATCTTGCTGCCCTTTGTACTGAGGCTGCTTTCTCGTGCATTCATAAGAAGATAGATATTATAGATCTTGAGGATGAGACCATAGATTCTGAGATGCGGAACTCCATGGCTGTCACAAATGACCAATTCAAGACTGTACTTGGGACAAGCAACCCGTTTGCTCTTTTTGAAACTGTTGTTGAAGTATTTTGGGATGATATTAGTGGTCTGGAGAATGTCAAGAGAGAGCTCCAGGAGACTGTCCAAACTTCAGTGGAGCATCCAGAGAAGTTTGGCAGGTTTGGCATGTCTCTTTCAAAAGGTGTTCGGTGTTATGGTCCTCCTGATGGTGGTAAGACTTTGTTGGCCAAGGCAAATGCTAATGAATGCCATGCAAACTTCATTAGTGTGAAGGGTATAATATCTGTTGGTTTTGATGCTGATGGCAATGGTGATGACACAGGCAAATGCTAATGAATGCCATGCAAAAATGGAGTCCTTGTAGGTTGTAGCTGATATGGTTGTTGTCGGTGTTGGAGGCAGATCATTGACTACTTGGTTCAAAGGTCAAGTTACTGAGAGGATAAGAGTGGTGCATGTGGAGTTGAAGCCGTGACCTAGTTGGCATGATGAATTGCACAGCAAAGGGTGATGGATTGCATGTAATGGCAAATGCATTGGAGTATGAATTGTGGAAGCTGCAGTGAAGGAATACAACACTTCGAAGGTTCAATATAGTCAAGGGATCATAGTGGTACGATTGCATCGGCTTGGGGACAAGCCGAACTTCAAGAGGGAAGGAATGTCACGGGCTCTAATGCTTCACTGGGCTTTAGACTTGGGCATTAACGGCAAGGCCAGCGTGGACTGACTGAGGCTTACAAAAGGGGGTCGACCACCAGCCGCTCAGGGCATCGAAAAACAGACAAGGACTCCACCTTCTTCTTCTTCCCTAAGCCTTCCTCCTTCTCTGAGCTATCTCTTCTCTGATCCCTTCCTCTGCTACTGCTCACTTCATCACAATCTAGCTTGCTAATCTCTCCTAATCTGTGCTGATCTCTCTATCAATTATATCATATTATGTAACTGAATTTGGTCGGCAATCCTTATTAACGATGTTTGAGGTGAATGGAGATGTTCATATATTGATTCTATATTTGACCTAGAGAGGACGTGACATTTTGGAGCAGGAATCCACAGTCACAATCAAAAACAGTGTACGTGTACAGGGTCCAGCCACGAGTCAGACACAACAAGCAGAGGCAACTGAAAGGCGTGTACTGTCTGGCCCAATGCCAGTCTTCTGCTGGTGCGTGTTTGTATCTGTTGGCATGTTGCATGTTGGACTGGACCGCTTGAGGATTTTGTTGTTTCTCATACCTACAGCTTTCCTATCTGATCTCTGTTTCTTATGAAAGTGAAGAAGATTGCCAACCATCAAAACATGAGACGAGTACTAGAGATGCTGACTTGGACCCTGAGAGGGTCGTCTTCCGCTAAATGTATGTAATCTAGACCATCCAAACCTCACTAATGTTTCGGTATTAACTTTTCTTGTTTGTAACTATATCTGGTTTTTTTTTTAGTTGTTGCTCATTACCGATTTTGCTGGCAGTTATTTGTAAAAATCTCTATTCTTCTTCAATGGATGACAATTCATACCACTGTTTCGAAAAAAAACTCACTACAGCAGGAATTTTACAAACCTTATAACTGCGGCATTATTTGTATCGATCCATCCTACAGATGTGTCTGGTGAATGAGCGTCGGTGTCGGTTTGCTCGACAAACTAAAATTTCGTTCTCTGTGCTATGATGCTTTTGCCACAAACCGTTGCTGAAATCAGAGGGTTTCTAGCGAATAAAGCTTGTAAGCTACAAAGCGGTTCACTGCTATCATTTTAGAGCATGTTTGGCAAAGTTTTTCTCATCTAAATTTTCTGTTGAGAGCGATTTTCTCAAAAAAAAAGTAATTTTATGTCTGAAAATGATTCTCTAGAGTAAATTTTATAAAGAAAGTGATTACATGTGGGAAGTAAATTAGAATAATATACTTTTTCAACTCTTAGCATCTATTTATTTTCAGTGAATCACTCTCACGATTTCCATTCTAGAAGCTAAAAATAAAAACTAATATTTAGCAAAGCTTCTCCTGATTACACTTAGAAAATTGCTCTAAGAGCTCTGCCAAACAAATCCTTAATCCAGTCCTCTACGATCGATCACGCTCTCCACTGCTCTATAGGGATGAAAAGGGTTCGAAAACGATCGGAAAAGACCTAAACCACTTCCAATTTCACATTTTCGCTCGAAAACGAAGTCAATAACAATAATGCCAGAAACAAATACGACGTTGATAATACAAGAAAACCGAAAACGGTGTTATCGAGACGGAAACATACTGGTGTCGATAGAGAATCGATAATTCAAACCCGAAAGAACTGAAATGTAGCACTGCATGCTAGCTTCAGCCATTACGGCACCATATGACCATATTACATCTACCTTGTACAATTGCTTTTCTCTAACTCTAGTATGTGAGTTTGTGAAAAAAAATATACATACAGAAGCAAGGTTCTTTGAAACCCAATATCTGAATGTGTTATTTTTGTGATAGTTTTGACTGAGTGGGTGTTGTTTTGCAAAAATTATTCATAAGATCAACTCAAAAGCTTGTGGACTGAGGGAGGCTCGGTGGCCGATCCACCATGGACCAAGTCGGTGGATAGGCCAGGCGGGCATGTGGGGTCCATCTGACAGTGAGAGGAGGAGGGGCAAAAGGATAAGGGAGAGTGGCCAACGGTCTTTGCGTGTGAGGCTCACAAAGACAGAGAGAGGCGAATTGGGAGAGGGAGGGGCAACTGGGGAGAAGGACCAGAGATGGAGGAGCCGATCACAAAGTAGGTGGCTCGTTGGCAGGGAGGAACCAGGACGGCAGAGGGGCTCGCGGGCGGGGCCGCAGTAAAGCTGTTGCGCCCGAGCACGGCAGCTGCGTGCTTGTGCTGTGGCCACGCGTGAGGTGGTGAAGAGAGCGGCGGCGCGCACGAAGCTGATCAGCATCGACTTCTAAGGTGGTGCGATGGGGCAGGGTAGAGAGGGGAAGTAGCGCCGGAGAGGAAGGAGGTCAGCCGAGTCGGGTTGACAGCTCGGCATGCTGCCCTAAGTGCGGTGGCACGCTTGGCAGGGAAGGCTGGGGCGACGATGAGCGGGGCCACAGGTCGGACTTGGAGGCACTAAGGTCCGAGGGAGGCAATCCGTCGGCTCCTCACGTCGCGTACGGCGGGTGGCACTGGCAAGCGGCGCCTCTAAGGTTTAGGCGACTTGGAGTCCACGATCGCTGAAGGTGAAGGCTAGGGCCTGGGAGTGGGAGGTGGAGGTTTATTGGGCCATGAGCTGGACCAAAAATAGAAATTTTCGCTGATGGTTACTATAAAAAACTAAAGAACTCGAAAACGACCGGGAGACACCTAAATCATTTTCGATGTCGTTCATATAATTTTATCATTTTTGTTTTCATTTTCGAGAATTACCGTTACCAGCTAAAACAGTTAGAAAAAAATCAAAAACAACGTCTGAAATTCCGAAAATTACCGCTTACATTTTCATCCCTACTGCTCCGAATGGGAAAAACAACGAGCGCGGAAAAAAACACTCCTACACTTCACATTTACACGAGCCACATTCAAGCTCCGATCGCCATATTCTAACAGCGTAGATTGCTAGGACGAGCGTGCTAGCTACATTGCTCCTTTCTCCTCCTCTACCCCTTACAAAAATGTCACATTTTGGCTAAGAAAACAACGGAATTTGCTCCCATGCATCAACCCAACAGCAGCACGCGCTGCTCCCTAGTCCCTACGATGTAGAGGAGGAATCAAACCTGACAAAAAGCTCTCACTAACTGAAGCCCAGGTCAGAAAGGACCCGTTCACGCTACTCATGGAGTCTTCTAGTTCTCTGGCGTGACGAGCCCAGCCTTCTCCGGCGGCGCGTCGAGGCCGGAGCCGGACAGCAGGCAGGCGAGCGCGCGCATGACGCCGACCTGCGCCTTCAGCGCGGCGATGTAGTCGGCCGTCTCCTCCAGCAGCTCCTCCACCGCCATGTCCTTGCCGCCCGGCACCAGCTGCCGCAGCAGCCCCACCTTCTCCTCCACGACCTCCTCCTCCTCTTCCTCCCCTCGCCGCGCCAGAGACGTCGCCTTCTTCGGCGCCTGCTCGCCAGACGACGCCAGCGTCGCTAAGAGAGGATCCTTCAGCGGCACGAGGGCGCGCCGGCCCAGCGCGCGGCTCCACTGCCGGCCGCGCGACGAGCGCGCCAGCCCGAGCTCCGCGGCCGCCTTGATGCGCAGCCCGCGCTCGTGCACGAGCTGCTGCTGCTGCTGCTGCTGCATCCCTTCGTCCTCCTCCAAGGTTTCGACTTGGTGGTGGTCCATGACCAGGGACAGCTATAGATTGGTGGTGGGGATCGATAGCCGTCTGGCCGATGAGTTAGCAAATCTGCCGCGCTGGTGTGCCGTGCTCGCTCACGCTTATATATCGGCGCGGGCGCGGCAAGGCGTGAAAGAAGTCGGAGCCGAGCAGCTCTGCTTTTTACGGCGTTCTGTTGGGGACGGGAACGGTGGTGGCGTGCAGGGGCATGTGGGTGTGGGTTGGAGGGATGCGTGGTCTTGTTCAGTGCATCTGCCAGCACGTTGCTTGCCAGTTGTTGCCTAGTCAACTTGCTACGTGTAGCCGGGAGATTATATCGTACCGAGATCGCCAATGTCACGAGTCCCACCTAAATCATCTGTCCAAGAGGATCAGGACCGCACGAACGCCCAATGAATCTATGATGCACGTCACCGAGAATTATCACGTAGTCTGAAAAGCACAGGGAGATCATAGTTCACATCAGTGAGCTAGAGCACCTTCTACAAGTGCTTGCTTGATACATAGGTCTGACCAATCCACGTCTCCGGCCTCCGATCCGTAGATCAGATAATTATACTATAATCAAAATAAGAAACTAAATTGAAATGTATCTTGATTTGTATATTATAAGTTATTGATAACATTAGTTTCGAGTGAAGGTTGGTATGAGTATGCTTATGTATGATTTTGTTTATAGTTAATTATTGTTGGATAGTACAATAGAGTTGGTGTGAGTCTAAGGAAAATTGCCTTATCGGATCATTCGATGTTTGGGATTTTGCACTTTACTGGATTGTCCAGTGTTAAGGTAAAAGGAGCACCAAAGTTTTTCAGTGTAGAAAGAAAAATGAGAATAGTGCACCAGATGGTTCGATGAGGGCAAGCATCACCATCGGACTAATTCTTGCAGAGAGGGTGCAGAAGCGAGTCAGTGGAGATGAACGCACCGGATGATCCGGTGTTTATACCTTGTGCACACCAGACTATTCACCGGACAAATTCATGTAGAGAGGTTGCAAATGAGAATCTGGTGCATGTGAATTGACCGGATGATCCAATGATGGACATAAAATCACCAGAGCATCTCACCGGAGCTTTTCTTACAAAGAACAATTTTTCTGTGCGCAAGTGAAGTTGAACTCACTGGATGGTCCGGTGTTCAGAGCAGAACACATTAGGATATCCGGTGTTCATGATTTCTGTATGATGTGCTTTTATTTGAGGATTTTTATTTTGAGCTAACCTGGAGATGGTTTTGGAGTGGGAAAAACAAATTTGCTTGTTTTATAGTGTACATGTGATGGATGCAACTTGACGGTCGATGGCGGAATGATCGAGGCCAAGCAGGAGGCTTAGTGCCGAACGATCAAGGAGGCTGGGTAGAGTCAAGAGTGATCCTAATAGTACAATTGGAGGTCAAGCAAAATATAGATGGAGAAGGATGAAGATGGTGTGTTGATAAAGTCAAGCGAAAGGGATATCGGTGTAAGTGACAAGGCAGCCCAATGGATCAAGAGTGGGAGAGACTTACCGACGGTTAAAATCGTAAGACGGAGTACATATATCGATATCAAAGCGCTTGCTTAAGGTGTAAGTAAGTAGCGAGTCACGCTTTTGAAAAGCGTGCAAAGGATTTCACGGTTAAGCCTCAAAACCGCGCGAAGCTTGCATCGAGACGAAGCTAAGTCGTGAAGGCGCTGCAGCCGTTCGATGGATGGAGCAAGAAATAGACCAAAATACCATCGGTTGTAGGTAAGAGTGTACTATAAGATAGGAGTATTTTAGTAATAAGTTAGGTAACTTAGGAGTCAAGTTTCAGAGTAGGACTTGGAGAGTAGGGACCAGTCATCTAAGCTCTTTGTGTTACCCATTTGAGAGCCTAATGCTAAGATTTTTTTTTTAAAAAGGAATATGAGTGTTTAGCTTATATAATAGGTGAGAGTTTTTGAGAAAAAATTCTTGTAATCCGCCTATAATAAGACTGATCTCTTTGAGTAATGAAGCTTATATTTTTCCATATGATTGAATTTCTCTCCTTCTAGTCTTTCTGTTGGTTCCTTTGTGAGCTTCCAAATTTTCCTTTTTTGTTGCGATTTTATTCTTCTTTTTGAGTTGTAGTATTTTATCTTTATGAAGTAATTTTTCTTTTTATAAGAGACATAAACGTTCATATACTTATGTATTTGAGAGGTTTTTGAATTACCTTACCTCTAGATCATCAACTTAAAGAGTTTACTTCTTTCGATGACTGTGTTTTTACTATAATATTAAAGTTTCAAGCTTTTATAAAAAAACACATAGAATATTCTTGCATAGAATCTATGGATCATATTTCATATATGGAGTCGTATTGATTTGAAATTTTTTTTCTTACTTTATTTTTTTAAAGTTTATACTTTTATTTGTACATTTTTAAGAAATGTTAAGTGACATAAAGTATATCATCTATTTCACGTGAGATTTATAAGATGCCTATTCATTTATCACCTAATTGTTTATCTGGGTCCTGCACAGGGTTCACCGGTGCTTGATCCGCCCTGACCCATGTGTTATTCGTACGTTTCTGCCAGATCATCATCGATCATGTGCCCCCAGCTGCGCCTGACCTGCGCGCACGTTGTCCTCTCCGTTCTCCAACGCGACGCAGACGCGAACAACGCGTGCACGCAGGGGTAAGATCCCAGCGGTAAAGCATCGGTCCTACTCACAACGGTCGTGCCTCCCGGAGACCATACAAGCCGTTGCCGCGGCTCCGGCCACGCTAGTTTGACGCGAGATTGTTTAAGCCTCCAACGGCGACTTGACCTCCAACGGCTGCGCTTCATCCCATTACGGCACGTCGGGATTCGTGCCCTTTTTAATCCTGCAGGAGCCAGGAGGAGATGCTGAACTGACGAAAGCTTTGCATACACAAAGTGAGGGGAACGGCACATGCAGGCATGTTAGGCTACACGAGGTTGTCAAAAACTGGCGCGCCACGTGCACTCCGAGGTCTTACACTTCTCCAAGCTCTGCCTTCTCCTGGGGAGAATAATTAAGGCGTCATCAATAGCCTGTTTTTATTTTTTTCAGTCGATGGTGGCTCGCAGCTGTTTTCATCTCTTCCCCGTCTCCCGACCTGGCCTCTGTCTTGAACTGACTGTTGGCTCACTACTATGAGATCTATCACCGTGTTAACCTAATTTCTTTGCCTTTTCTGTCTCGACACTTGCCCACTGGCTGTCCTTCACCATTCATTGGCACACCCACCGTCTTGCCACTCCGCCTGCTCCACCGAGGCAGCCTTTCTCCCTAAGACCTCTTCTAACTTCAGCGACAGGCCCCCAAATCAATCGCTCCCTTAACCCCCGTCGACATTCTTCATCCCCTGAATAGACCTCCTAAATTTCAGGTATTTAAAATGTAGGAGGTGTGGAACAATTATTCACCGTCACCCTCTGTCGGGCGTGCCATGCATGAGACGGTCAGTTAGCGTTGCTCATGGCATGCACGCACATAAGCGTACCCGAAGGCTAGCCAGCCAGGGTGAGGGCGAGTGAGCAACGAGTGCAACCTTGCGGGGTGCAGTCCTGCACATGGAAACTGGTGCGTTCACTGCATACCACAGGCGAGGTGGCACATGGAAATTACCTTGAGCAAACGACAGTGAAGTTGCTGGTGATCGAACAACTTCTCCAGCGAGGTGACATCGGCGATTAGTGCCTGCAGTCTTGGGTCTTCCTTCCATTCCTTCTCTCACGCTCACACACGATGAATAACAAATGTTAGAGTATATAGTATAGGATAAAAAAAAGATCCGATTGTTATGGTAAGATATGATTAGTTTCTATCTTATCTCTAGGGTTGCTTGCTATCCAAGCTATATGTACTCTATATATTTAGCCCTTGAGGCACGCAATACATCGACCGCATTAACCAATCTTTATATTCCTATGTGGTATCACAAGATTAGCTTCTCATCCTAGGCCATAAACCCTAGCCGCCACTAGCTTCTGCACCGCGTGCCTCCGGGGAGATTGATCTCCATAATCGCCGTCAGGGGCAGCGCCGCTCATACATAGGGTTCGCGCCACCGATCATGTTAATCGGTCGTCCTAGAGTCTTTTTCCGATATGTTGATCGGGTTTTTCTTTCTCACCGGTCGTTAAATTGGCATCTTCTCTTTGGTTTTTTTTATTTATCAAAGATCGATTCGCATCGTCCACTGCTTGTCGATCTCGTGTGTCTCTACTCAGACACCAGCATCCCCTTCGACGTTCACTCATGCAGCACGACGACGGTTGCTCCCGTGTGGCATGACGATGACCATCTGTCTACTCTGCGTCGCATTGGATCTATCCATCTATGTCCACGATGCGTCGCCCAGCCACGCGCTGCATCCCGCACTTCCTCGACCATGGCGCATGTCTCCCTCACGCCATTGCGCTACGTCCCGCATGCATCCCGGCTCGCGCTACCCGTCCGCACGTCTCCACGTGTTGTCTCTTCTCAGGCACAACTCTGTGCGCTAAAGCTGGTCTCTTGTCGTGCAGTTTCAATGTGCGTATTGTCCTTGTCTCATACAGTTGTGGGGGATAACACACCATAACTCTCCATGTGCCACGGATTCAACCATGTCCGACCATGCGCACGTTCAGCTGCTCTTCGACTCCTCCACCTGTCTGACCACATCCGATCATGTGCATGGCCGCCTGCTCTTCACCCACACGCAAGTGTCAACATCCGAATCACATTGTTCATCTCCGTCTGCCATGACTCCACGCGCCTGCATCGACCATCTGCCATGACTCCACGCGTCCGCCTGACCACATCAACACGTTCCATGTGCCAGATTGCCACCCGACCACGCCAACTCTAACCACACGTCGGACCACCGCTCAACCACGCCGACCCCGATTGCGAGCTGGATCGTCTGCACGTCCTTCGACCACAGGACCACCCGGGCTCACAGCGCCCTTGGGACGCCTTCATGCGTCACCGCCCGGCTGCCTCATCTGCACATCCTCGTCACCTCCACCAATCAGGATACCTTTGCCATGACCGCCTCATGCATCCTCTGTCTGATCAGCCAATCGCGCGTAGCTCCTCCCGATCGATCGGCAGCGGCTCCTGTTCTCCTCGAGTATGCACGTACCCTCTTCCCGAGCACCGACACTTCCATTGCATCACCTTCGAGATGTAGTTCTACCACCCGTGGTCCGTCCCTCCGCAGCACCGATGTGCCCTCGCTAGCACGGTCCGGCCGAATGGAGGATCCTACCGTCCCACGTGCCATGTTGCTTCGGCCGATCGACGTCGCCTCTCTCAGCGCATCATCGCCTTAGTCATCGACGCTCTTGGTCTTCATCATGTTGTTCGGGTATTCTTGGTTGACTTCTTTGAGCACTACCACCACGCTTTCTCGGACACCGGTGTCATCGATCTAGGCTGCTGGTTCCGCCTCTACCATCTTAGCCTAGCACAACCTCATCACCAACATCGCAATCTCCTCCCTGACTCCTTCATCTACTCCAAGAAGTGCGAGTTGCATCAGCGCTCTCCTCCTCATCGCTCGACCGTCGAGACCTTCTCCATTGGTCTCTCAAACATTGGCGCATGGTTGGGCTCCCTACCTTCGCGTGTCCGTTACTGGCAACACCGGTGCATGCCTTCATCCCTAACGCGTTCTCAGGCTTGGCAAATCCAGTGCATGCCTTGTCCTCAACAGCCTCAACTGCATCGACTTTGGCATCAACCTCTTCTCAAGATCATCTTGTTCGTGTCACCATCTATATATTCGACCCTTGAGACTCAATGCAATACGTCAACTACATTAATCAATCCTCATATTCCTACAACAAATAACGTAGCGAAGTGGTGATCAATTTGCTACGTACTGTAACTCAATGACTACTATCGATTTTTTTTTTTGAGGAAGTGATTTCTATTGATTGGGGTAGAGCATTCATGTGTTGGATTTGGCCGGCCACATGGGCCATTTCATAGCTAGTGAGATAAGCGTTTGTGTCGTTAGTTGCTGGGCTGCATATGATGGCTTGGCTGGCCGAATGGTTTGATCTTGGTCCCTACAGGTAGAATACTCATGGCCGGGTTGTCTCATGTTGGGCTAGGATACAGGGCTGTCAAATTGTTTGACTTTGGTTTTCCATAGAAGAAAAGAGAGAGATTATTTTGACTCCTCCAACTATTGTCTGGGTCCAATTTTCTTCACTCAACTTTAATACCAATCATACTACATCTCGCAAATATCAAAACCGTGCAAATAACCCCCCTAACCTATCCAATGAGCAGCAGCCAACGAGCTTCACGCTCTCATTCTCTCGTGGTCACCGTCTATATGGTATTTCATGGAATAGTTAGTGCGCGGTGTGCTGGTGTTGATGCTACGACAAATACATCACATCTCCACCCTTAGCGGCAGCAACGACGACCACCTGGCCAATGCAAGGTTGTCCTCCTCGATCTTGAACACATGCTTGCACCACCATCTTCTTTGCCTTGCCATCGTGCCCCACTCGAGGATCCTTGGTAGCTTGTCTATGGCAAGGAAGATAGGCAACATTGCCTGGAGCACGGGCAGCCAAGCGTGGATGACCGAGACATGCAAGTTGGCAAGGGTGCCATGCTCGAGGGCACGCACGGCATGATGCTTGAGCGCTATGGCATGTGGATGGCAGGGGTGCCATGCTTGAGGTAGCACATTTTCATGCGCATCATCGGAATGGGGAAGAAGATGGAGGAAGAAGGAAGATTAATACAATGACATGTATGTAAATGTGGGATTGAATTTGAGTTATCCAAAGTCCAATTGGACTTTTCCTTCTTGGACTTAATTGGATTGGATGTATTTGGATTTGGATATATATGGATTTGTTGGCTCCAAACTAAATATGGATAAGTGGATGCTTGTGGCCCAAAATTTGGACACCCAGCATTTCAATTGGAGCCAGAACCTTTAGAAACTAGCACTGAGAGATAGACACGCACACAAAGAGAGATGGAGATGGAGATGGAAATGGAAGTGGAGTCCACTTGGAAGGGGTTGTTCTAGCGGCAAGTAGTCTTGGCGGACACGCGCATCCACACCATCAACAGGCTGCTCCTCGGGATGCTCGAGGTCATCGGGGAGCAGAGGTGGAGCCGTGATATGGTGTCCTGTGTGGAAGGGCACCGAGCTAGCTACCCGTGTGCAAGGCAAGGTGGAGTGCGCCCGTGGCCACCTGCGTGCAATGACAGTCCTGCTGGTCCTAGACGAGGGTGGCGGCGACAACAACGCCGCCGCCCTATGGGAGCAGTGTCCTTGGTTCTTCGGGAAGCTCTACGAGGTCGTGGAGCTCAGTGAAGCGTCTTCGAAGGCGATGGACCTTGTCACGATGACCGTGTCCACGCGTGAGGCGACGTTCGGCTCCGAGGGCAAGTGAGGCTTCCGATCTCCTAATTTGCAGGATTATATTCATTCCTTTCGTCATAAGGTTGCCTGCTTACCTTTTGCAAATGCGCAATCGCACGTGCTCGTGCTGTTGCGATCTCGGTCGCCTCAACAATTTGTTTTCGCACGCTTATGAGTGAGCATGAATTGGATGGTGTTGGATGGACTTGGAATCAAATACATGGATTGGATTGGACGCACTACACTTTGTATTGGATCTATATGGAGTTTTGGATTATGGTTAGTTGGATTTGTATTGGATTTCTTTATTTGGATTTGAATGTGCATCCAATCCCACGGGTAACGTAGGTTCCACTGCTATTTAATTTAATTTTGCTTATTAGGTTGCAACATGGAAAAAAGACTGACGATGTGACCACTTACATGTCAAAACCATTACCACATCAGTGCCACATAATATCAGAACTGTTTGGACGTGCCAGAGCGGTAATTTGTCTGGTTTTGATAGTTGAGGGGTGTAGCATGTCTTGTATTAAAGTTAAGAAAGGAAAATCAGACTCGAGTAACGATAAAAGGAGATAGAAATAGGTTTGTTCCTTTTCCATATGTTGTTTGTTGTCCTTTGCTGGAGGACAAACTCCGGACACATGCTTTACACCCAAATCAAGGGCAGGTTACACCACAACATCCACCTCTAGTTCCTCTTGTTTCCATTACTTCCCCCACAAAGTCCGTGGAAGATTTGGCCCGCTGAAAACACGTCGAATATGCATGCTAGGGGCAAAGCTAAGTGCACATTTTTGTGACTCAAATCCTCCGGTCTGCATACTGTGTCACAAACACATACACTCATGAAAACTCAAACACAAATGGCACAACTTTCAATGGATGAAAATAAAGATTCACGTCCTTGTGCTTCCTGGCGGTTCGTCGTTTGTGCCACATATGGTTCGTTTGTGTTCGTGCCACTAATAACATCATCAGTTGAGTAACATGTCGCATCTCTCGAGCTTGGCTCTATAAAAACATCCAAATTCCACGTATATGTAAAGCCAAACTGAATGCATGCATTTGTATCTAAAAGCCAGGCTCAGGATGGCATGCAAGCAATCAAAAACCTACTGCATGTATCATATAGGCCAGACTGAACCATATACAAACAGCCAAACGCACCATACGAGCAGCCAAACACCATTTCTTACTAGACCCCAATTGAGTATATTTCGATGACATTTTTTCAACATCAACTTCATATAAAAAAAATACTTCCGAGTGCATTATAACTTGCTTATGATTTTTCAAAAACTTACTCATGAATTTACAAATACTTACTTATGTGACTGATGGTTGATAAAGTGAATTTTGTTTCAACATCAACTTCATATAAAAAGTGCTTCTGAGTGTATAATAATTTACTTACTTACGATTTTTCAAAAACTTGCTTATCTGACTGATGGTTGATAAAGTAAAGTACTGATGTGGATGTTATGAAGAGAATATGAACGGACATGCATTGAAACGGGGTGAATAACTGAGTTGTATAAGTGAATGTTTTTAATGTTCTAATATAGACAATTTTAGAAGACCACTTTAGTATTTTAATTGAATTAGTCTAGCAGTTTTTCAATTCTGATGTAGTCAATTTGTATCATTTCAAAAAATTACATCAAAATATAATCAAGATGGGTCTCATTTTGTTGATAAAAATGTAAGAACTATAACCGTGTAAAAGGATCAGAGATTAGATACACGGTTTAGAAAATATAAGCATTTGTATTTGATTAAATTCTATTTTTCATATGTTCACACTTATCCTCTTCTTTTTATAGAACACATGAGTATGATTTAACTTCATATGGTTCTATTTTTGCTTTTTAGATCATATGATTTTACTTATATATTTTGATAAATTTGCTTATATAGTAGGGGTGTAAAGTGAAGAATAGATGGATTTTTATCAAAATTGTGCTTAATTTTTACCACATAATGATCGTGAGATAAAAAAATTAAACTCTAAACACTGAATATTAATTATTCAAAAATGGAAAATAAATGTATATGTTAGACTAATTTTTATTAAATACGGACATACAAGCTAAACCATGTACGCCGGAATTTAGCCATGTCCTTTAAAACACCACAAAACGCCACGTCTCGACCCTCATTCCACTGCACTCCGATTAACAAATGAACTCGGAAGTCGGAACTCCACGAGGCCGCCACAAACTCCAACCACCCCCTCCTGGCCTGACCTCCTCGCCTTCCTCCTTCCCCGGCCGGACCCGCCCCCGCCGCTCCGACCTCTGACCGCGAGCACCCATCGCCTCCGCTTGCTGCAGATCTCCTCCTCCTGCTGCTGCCCCGGGCCTCGCGCCCGCTCGCTTTAGCCCCCACATATATACCTCCCCCGTTGCTCCCCGAGCGCCACCTGATCCCGATTCCCAGCAGCGCGCTGCGCACCATATCTCGGATCCCGGCCGACCCCGTCGTGCTCCCGGGGGGATTTCCCGGCGGAATGGAGGTCTTCGGCCCCGTCACACCCGGCCAGGTATGCGCGGATGCTGGGTCAGCTTCTTCTCCAGTCTCTCACGATTCGGCGCTATAGCTGGGTGGGTCGCGTGCAGTTGCTGAACTGTGTGGGGTGGCCGGGTGTCTGTTCTTCCCGCCAACGGTGCTGCCAAACTTTGGTGGTCTGTGGATTCGTTCCTTCCGGATGCCGCTGTGTGAGCTCGAATTCGAGAAAATTTTGGAACTCTCGTGGGGTAGTGATGTTCTATATGGTAATGGTCATGGGGTTTCATGATTAGCATCACCAGCATTGATTGATTGCTCATGGATTATGGATACCATTCGAGCTATTACTGGATAAATCTCGCTCTGATAATGAGCTTTGTGCAGCAAATCAGCATGTGTAATGTGACCTGAAGGTTGAAGCCGAACATCCTCTGGAAACGCAGTAACCACTGGTTGGTAGCTTGTCTTGCGTGCGAGTCTTAGAGGTTAGGTAGGCCGTTGTCCCCTTGAAGGTGCCTTAGATTTCGAGTTAGACCTTAGGTTGCACCTGAGGTGCAAGTACGCTTACGTTTTAAATAGCATCTACATTGCTTACTAGCAAGTGGTTAAGTGCATTCTTTAGCCACCTACAGATACTTCCTGTTTTCATCTGTGTCCTTGGCATCTTAGCTTGATTTTGAGATAGTGAAAAGGATAACCACTACTTATATGTTGTTTAAACTGCGGTTATGCAATTAAGTTCTGTGGTAACACAAACAAAGTTCAGTTGTTGCTGAGAAGAATGGGGAATGATTTTATTTGGCAGTATTGTACTAGTAGGAAAGTAAGAACAAATTTCTTTCATATTTCTCATTATCTTTTAGATGCATCACCAGATCAAAATTTGCATTACAGAATTGAATTACCATGGCAAACCCATTGGCTTGTACCAGTATATAATCCTGTTCCTAAAGAAAAAATGAGACTAAAAGTCTAAAAGCATGCAGTGGAGATGAATGTAACTATAGGATGAAAGTTGGACTATGGACAACGAATCGCCAAAAGAAAAACAATATTTAAGTTGTGTATTCCTATATTGCTGTCATCGATGAACTTCAGCCCATCTAGGTTTGATAGCAGTACATACTGATGGTGTTACTCATTCTTGTAGGTGTCATTCTTGCTTGCTGTATTCCCTGTTCTCATTGCATGGATCTATTCAGAAATCTTGGGATACCGAAAATCTTCGTCCATTAAAGTGTAAGACTTCTGCAGAGATACTCAGTTTTGAAATCGCCCCTTTTATGAATCCTCCAACTTAGAATTGGAATTAAGTTCCAAAGACTATAACCCTAACTTCCTGCTATCTTTGCATTATTTTATTCTTCACAGTCACTCCGATTCTAGTTTGGAGAAGGAAACTGTCAGAGAAGATGATAACACAGTATTGCTTGAAGGAGGCCTGTCAAAATCTCCATCTACAAAGCTTCGGAACATGTCTACAAGGACAAACCTTATACGGTAGTTTGTCAGAGTAACAGAAATGTGATTCATGACTGCAACCCATGCAATTCAGATTGTTGACATCTCAATGTTGTGAGCTGTAGATTTATAACGATGGACGAGTCTTTCCTGCTTGAAAACCGTGCTGTACTGAGAGCAATGTAAGACTCTTTAGAGTAAGCACCATCCTCTGTAAAAACTGTTCATTGATATTTATCAGCCCTGACTGGCTAACTGTCTCACAGGTCTGAATTCGGCATCGTTCTGGTTTACTTTTATGTTTGTGATCGGACAAACATATTTCCAGAAAGCAAGAAGGTATTGATACTATCCTGATTTTATGAAGTTTCTCTAAATTCTTAGTGATGCATTGTGAAATATATTCAAAATGCAATAGGTATTTGTCTTCCAAATTAAGAAAAACGACATGTTTCACCTGCTTTCTTTCATCTGTGAACCCGTTTATTATTTTTGTTCTTGAATTATACTTGATGGTTCTTTCTTAGTCATAATGCTTCTCAAGCTTATGCAACTTTAATACCAAAGCTGGTTATGATGTGAATTATCATCTCAGTATATGTGCCTCTTGTCTGTTTGCGTTCAAGCTTAAATAGTTATCTCTACTGGATGTACCGTATTCCACCTGCCTCTTGTCTGTTTGCATTCAAGCTTAAATAGTTATCTCTACTGTATGTACTGTATTCCATCTTCTCAACTGAATACACATGAATGAACATACATTATTAACTTATGCTGGTTTTCTAATAGATTTCGGGGTTTAATCAAAGACATCATGTCCTTGATTAATCATGAAAATATCTTACCTTTTTGTGTGCAAATAAATTGTTTTGATAATGTCACTGCCTAAACACTTCTAGTAAACATTTTTTTCTTCAAAAATTCCACGAGATTTGTAATAAACAGAGTAACAGTCTCCAAATGGTACAATGGTTATTTGCGAGATACTATATGCTGATTATGTTTTGTTAATGACTGTTTTTCTTATCATGACTTGTTTCTGTCTTAACTTTGTCAGAGTTACAACCGTGATCTGTTTCTGTTTTTGTACATTCTTCTCATCATAGCGTCAGCATTGACTTCACTTAAGAAGCACAATGAAAAATCAGCATTTTCAGGGAAGTCTATACTCTATCTTAATCGCCATCAAACCGAGGAATGGAAAGGTTGGATGCAGGTTAGTGATTTGATTCCTCTCTGCCTTAACTGATAACTGACATGCACTTTATGTTTATGTCTCACCAAAGATTTTGCCATCCATTTTTTTGTTGGTTACAATCTGATGAGTTACCTCTTCAACTTCTATCAATAGAATATTTTTTTGGTTTGTGGAACTTTTTTGCCAGTATCATTTGTGTTGAGCTGCAGTCTGCAGAGGTCCACACTTCAATATACTGTTTTTACTCTTGGCACCTATTGCCTTTTGCAGCCATAGAGGCAACAGATGTTCTAACTACTCAATCTGCTGTTTCCAGGTCTTGTTTTTAATGTACCACTATTTCGCTGCCACAGAAATATACAATGCAATTCGTGTTTTCATTGCTGCCTATGTCTGGATGACTGGATTTGGGAACTTCTCTTACTATTACATTAAGAAAGACTTCAGCCTGGCAAGATTTGTTCAGGTGCCCATTCCGATCTTGAACCCAGTTTATTCTATGTACTAATGTGTTTCCATGTCCAAGATTTCTTATTGGTTTTCACATAAGACACTGATGAGCGGTACTATATCTTTCCATGCAGATGATGTGGAGGCTCAATTTTTTTGTGGCCTTCTGTTGCATTGTCCTTGACAATGATTACATGCTGTATTACATATGCCCGATGCACACACTTTTTACACTTATGGTATATGGTTGCCTTGGTCTGTTTAACAAGTATAATGAGATACCATTGGTGATGGCTATGAAGATTGTGGGTTGCTTCTTGGCGGTGATCTTGATATGGGAAATTCCTGGTGTATTTGAGCTTCTGTGGGCTCCCTTCACGTTCCTGCTGGGTTAGTAATTCTCATTTTTCTAGATTTCGTTTTTCTTATGGAGTCTGGCTAAATCTTTTAGTACCCTGTTATGTTGAATGCAGGCTACAAAGATCCAGAGCTTTCAAAAGCAAACTTACCCCTCTTGCATGAGTGGCATTTCCGATCTGGCCTTGATCGTTATATATGGATTATTGGAATGATCTATGCTTACTTCCATCCAAATGTAAGTGTTAAGATTTACATGGAACAGTTTTTGTTTAATCAACATATATGGACAAGAAAGTACCTATCCTATATGGAGTCTCTTGGTCCTTCTCTGTAGCTTTACATGTAAGATGCATCTGAATATGCTGTGATCTAAACCTGTCTTTGTTATATCAGTACTAGGGTTTTAAATGTAGATCTTTCTGTCCTAAACACTAAACAGGTTGAAAGATGGATGGAGAAGCTTGAAGAATGTGAAGCTAAAGCTAGGTTGTCAATCAAGGGAGCCATTGTTACTATTTCTGTGGTGGTAAGTTGCACTTCTCTTGAATACCTCTTTTGGTCACTTTACATTGGCAATGATGTATCAAATTGACGTTGTACTAACTAGCCTCTTTGTTTCCTCTCTTCAGGCTGGTTATTTGTGGTGTGAATATATTTACAAGCTAGACAAACTTACGTACAACAAGTACCATCCCTACACATCATGGATTCCTATCACGTGCGTATACAGTAGTACTAATCAAAATCAATATGTTATTGCAGATTATTTTCTTATATATTTTACAGTGTTAACATTAGCTCTGTTTTTCTTTCAGTGTTTATATCTCCTTACGTAATTGCACCCAGCAGCTGAGGAGTGCCTCTTTGACTCTTTTTGCGTAAGTATTATGCTTACTTGTCAAGTGTTTCAGATGCTTTATTTGTAGACTCCACGTTCTCAATTCTGAGCACTTAACCTTTCTTTGTAACTGTCAGTTGGCTTGGCAAGATTACATTAGAGACCTATATCTCTCAGATCCACATTTGGCTCAGGTACGATTCCTCGTTTTTGTTTTCAGTATGCTTTTGTGTCTATGACCAACTATACTTCGAAGTAGTCATTTTATACTCTGTGGAGCGTATCTTTCAATGCGCAAAATAATTCAAAGCATGTTAATACTAATATTGTATTCCTATCATCCTTTGAGAACTTAAAAGGTTTTCTTGTCCTGTAGCAACAAGATAATCCTTTTGGGCTTAAAAAATATGCTCTCAAAACTTTTTATACCATCTATTCCCATTTTGGTAATCCTGTAGCAACAAGATAATCCATGCAGCTTCGACTCATAATGAGCTGGAGCCCTAGATATGCTGGACTTAATATACCATCCATTCCCATTTTGATATCCCTAAATGATACCAGTAAATACTCGCAACTGTACCATAGAAATTTAGATCCTTGTTGAAGCGTTGAACAGAGCCACAACTTTTCTTTGTTACTTTGGCTATGAACTATGCAAAAGGATTTTCCATTACCTTTGGAGTTTCGTATTTTTGTGCTTGGTGCTTTCGGTCAAGATGTTGGAGCTCCTTTCAATTTTTGTGCTTGGTGCTTCCAGTCAAGATGTTGGAGCTTCTTTCAGTTATTGACTATTTCTCTTATCCATACAGGTCTAGCATGCCTAATGGACAGCCAAAATGGCTTCTATCTTTCATTCCGGGTTACCCAATGCTCAACTTTATGCTTGTTACAGCAATATACCTTCTTGTAAGTAAACACACTTGGATTTTGATTCATTAAAGAAGGATCATCTGGAATACTCATTTCTTTGTTTATACCGCAGATATCGTACAGAGTGTTTGAGCTAACAAATGTCTTGAAGTCAGCTTTTATTCCCAGTAGAGACAACAATCGTCTATATCAAAATTTTGTTGCTGGGATCACCATCTCTGTATGTCTGTATTTCTGCTCAGTTATACTTCTCAAAATTCCAGTTGTATAGGTAAGACTTGATCCTCAACAGGTAGCCTAGTCAACGCACCTGACACTTACTCACCTGAAACTCAATTGTTTGGTGCATTTCCAGGAAACTTACACACCTGAAACTCAAAATTGTTTGATGCATTTCCAGGAAAAATGTCAAGAACATGATCTTAGTACAAGGTCACTTCTGTCAAATGTTTTCCTAGGATGATCGGTCACCTCGTTTCCACTTTGCATTTGGAGATAAATACACTCCAAAAAGAAGAGGCTCAATCTTCGAGACTGACATACGTGGGTGCAGATTTAGAAGCCAAATTTTGTTCCTCTTTACAAATTGCTGTACACAATTAGGCAATCGGTGCGTTCTTTTGGGAGTTGTAACAGCTGGTTATACTTGTATTCTTACGTGTTACAAATGGAATTTCTGTCAGATCAAAGTTTTTTCTTCTCAAGGACAGAATGGTAGATTCATCTACTGATGTAATTGTAGAACAGTTACTCCATTGCGTACCACTGAAATCAATACAAATGGTGCCATGATGTTCTTCCTGAAGGCTCAAGTGGCTGTTCGGACGGCAATTTTAATCCTTTCTGCGGTGACCATGTTTCGTTCTGCCATGTGCTTAAGTCTTCAGAAGTTTTAGGCATGACTGGCGGTACTGATGTATGGTATACAAATTCCCAACTTATTCTGAGATGCCCCATAGTACCTCTCGAACTATGAGCAAGCTCCCTTGCGAAAACCAGTGGCGCGGCGTGCAAAGGAGTAAGTCATGGAGTAAGAAAGGTTAGAGATTGAAAACTGACGATTGTTTTACCAAAAATAATTCGCTTTGCTTGAGGATGAACTTCCGAGCTGAATGCCGTCATGTTCATCAGTCAATCAGTCACTCCTACATGCAGGCATGCAGCTAACAGGCGAGCAGCTCCAGTTGATATCTGCGATGGCGTCAGCGAATCCTCGTCGTCGTTCTCCTCCGCTACCGAAGCTGCTGCTGCTGCGGCGGCCGGGCGCCGGGACTACGAGATCGCGCTGCAGCTGCCGGAGGTGCGGAGGCTCCTGGACGCGCTGAGGGCGTTCAGGGGAAGGAGCGCCGAGGGGGACGGCGGCGGTGGCGGGCCCGGGAGCGTGGCGCTTGTGGGGACGGGGCCCGGGGACCCGGAGCTGCTCACGCTCAAGGCGGTCCGGGCCATCGAGGCGGCGGACCTGGTTCTCTACGACCGCCTGGTGTCCAACGACGTGCTGGACTTGGTCGGGAAGGGCGCCAGGCTGCTCTACGTCGGCACGGCGGGATACCACAGCCGCACCCAGGTGAGGAAAAACTGTTCCTTTGTTTCAATTTCGATCAATTGAGGTTTACTTGTAGTTGGAAATGCTAGTAGTAATCTATTTGCACTTGCCATTCCAAATACATTTCTAACAATGTACTCCCTAAGGTGCATTTTGTTTCGAAAAAGTCAATCTTTTATAAGTTTTGACCGACAATTAGTCAAATTATACGCATATTCAAACTTTGTTTCAATAGATTCGTATTTCAAAGTATTTTTAATATGATGTTGATTTTATAGTAATTGATAATATTATAAGATAAATTAATAGTCAAAGTTTATTTTTGATGACTTTTTCAAAATAAAATAAGCCTTACATTCTTGAACGGATGGAGTATCACATAACGTACTAAAGTAAAACAGTGCACGTCATATGGTTGTCTGAAAAAACAGAGAACCGTGGCGAGCCCTGCTTAGGATTTTGTACCCCTTTGTTTGTTATTTGTAAATCTCATTGCTGATTGATGCAATGTAGGAGGAAATTCATGAGCTGCTCCTGAGCTTTGCGGAGGCTGGTGCCAATGTGGTGCGGTTGAAAGGCGGTGATCCTCTGGTAATCAGTCACTCTTGTTTGCAGACTTACAAAGCACCTGAGGATTCATGTGGAACTTCCAGTTGTTAGCCTAGCTTGAACTTTAAATTGATTATGGAAATTAAGCGATGATTTAATAGAACTGATACTGATCAGTATTGATATAATCAATATATCATGGTTGTGATTTGTTACTCACCAGAGCAACAAATCTTAAAAGTGAACGAAAGGTTACCTTCATTTTAGGTTACAGGGTGGCTTTTCACACAAAGTTCATAATCGTGGAAGCAAACAAAGATTAGTAGGACCGAAAAAGACCAGCATGTTTAAGCTTTCATTTTTGTGGATCATTGTAGACGGTGAACCGTGTCCTAGTTTAATTTGTCCAATTACCAATGCAGGAATACTTCTAAGTGAAATACCTGGCATAACCGAGTAAAAATATGAATAATGTCCTGTCCTTAGGCTGGATAGCAGTAACTGATTATGCAGCTCTTTCTGTAATATTCTATTTCCATTTTTTCTCTTCCCAAAAGGATTTTCATTCTTACTGGTTATACTACTCATGTAAATTCCATGTGGATATAAATCCTTCAGAGGTGCTAGAATAACAATACGCCAAAAGGTATTAGCATATTATGTTAACAGAAAAAATATATAGGGGCCATAGGGCTACCTGCAGCTCATTTTGCACCTTTATCTTTCTCATTATGTGTCCAATTTATATACCTAACTATCATTCATATTCAGCTTCTATTCATGTCTACATATGTCACCCTTTATATAAAACGGCTTTATTCAAAATGGTTCTTGCAAGATTCATCAAAACTGATCAGTTGTTTCTTTAAGGATCTGCAATACCTACTCAAATGCATCTTGATATTTAGCATGGATTTTTTATTTAATGCAAGGATTTGCTGAGCATTAGCCCTAGGGTTGAGGCTTGAAGCTTTACTATTTACTTGCTTATACTCCGAATGCTTGCTGTTTCCTTGACCATACGTGTACACACTGCACAGTCAAAGTGCTTTATATTATTTTACTGCATTTTTATCTCTTTATTCTTATGTGCTATGGCTAATGAGGTATTAAAGAAATGTCTTACTGAAATGAACAGAAAGGAACTAGTTCATTTCTGATGTTGTATTCTCCAATCACACATTGTACTTATGAGTGTTTATCATGATATTTTTTTGACGTATAATCTTTGCTGCAGTGTCAGATTTTTAACTGGGCACTCTAGAAATGGTGGGACAGATCCTCTATATGTGGCAGGGAATGCAGCTGATCCAGACACTACTTTGGTTGTGTACATGGGTTTGTCAACACTGCCATGTCTTCGAAGTTAATGAAGCATGGTATTCCGCCAGATACCCCTGCTGTTGCAGTAGAGCGCGGCACTACCCCTCAACAACGAACGGTACTGACTCATAGCCCCTCACCAACTGTACTGTTAAACATAGTTTACGATGCTGAATATTTTTTATGCTGTAGGTATTCGCAATATTAAAGGATCCTTGTGGATGAAGTCAAGTCAGCTGATCTAGTTTCTCCAACTCTAATAATTATTGGAAAAGTGGTAGCCTTGTCACGCTTCTGGGTTGAGTCATCTGAGCATGATGCGCTGATTGGGAACTCATATGCAACTGAGGCCAGATGATAGCAGTTTTTCCTGAATTTAGTGCTTGGGCAATCCTTGAGCAATGCAATATTCCAGATACGAGCAGTTCCAGTTGAGATCTAAGGTAGTTTGATCTGTTTCAGTTTGGGATATGCGAGCACAGGTTCTACCTGACAACATTTCGGGAAACATAGTTTCTGAATGATGAATGGTAGCTTTACACGAGAAGCTCATAACAGCCTCGGAGCAGGAGTGCACTTAACCGTCAGGCACTGACGGTGTTATTTGGCTTAATCTACAACTGCCAACATATTCGGCTCAGTTGAGTTTGGCGGTATTGTGTACTTGTGTATTACTTTGGTGGGGTGGTATTTGTTTTATCCCAGTATTTTTTGTTGTTGTTGTTGAAGGAGTCATTTCTGGAGCCTCAGTAGATATATGGCTTTTGATTCATTGTAAATTAGCACCTCCCAAATCCTTCCTGAACAATTTAGGGTCCATTTGGAATGTATGGTCTTTTTTTTTGCAGAAATTTCACAAGAATACTTTTGTTCTTGTTGAAATCAGGAAAAGTTGTGGTTCCCAAACGCTGCTCGAATCGATTTCTCCTTCTTGGTTGTACGTGTACTCAAGGGCAGTTTCGGAATTTTTGAAAAATTTGTGGCAACTAACAGTGGGGATGGCATATGAGGAAGAAAACCTCTATTCAATGGCATAGAAATAAACCAGTGTTATTGGATGTTGAATCTTAGAACCGGTACTTATTTCCTCTTGCTCATCATTTTTGGAATAAATATAACTCTCTCCAACTGTGTGAAGAATAATCGTTGAATAGTAAGTTCATTAAAAACTTGCTATCAAGACAGTTGGGATGAACTTCATTAATTACTTGTCTTGAGAAAGTAGCCTCTTGCAAACGTAGATGTCAACTGCTGGCACATCACGCTGGAATCGAAATGATTCTAAAGATATTCTGACGCAAGGAACAGAAACTAACGGAGCTGATGTTGCAATATACCTTGTACAGTCTCTACGTACGAATTCAACCCATTTTCATCCCCAAAAGCAAACTACTTGTACCTTTCATATTCAGTTTCGCTGTTAAATTTACTGAAACTAGTAACTATGCACGTACAATCCACATTAATTAGGTGAGGTAATGGTGATCACGGGCCATGCCAGTGTTCTTAGATAGGTGAATGATGGTTCTTATGGGCCACATCAGTGGCAATATAAACTGTGGGAGAAAGGCAAGGTATGATACCAATATGAGCCATTAGATGCAGCTGGTTGATAGAATAAATTCATGCACACTAAAATGAGTCTAAATTAAATAAAATAACTGGCGACTGGCGCTTTTTATATTCATGAGAAGCTAAATGAAAAGTGTATAAATAACTGCAAAAGTATTTACGCAGTGATGGAACCGTGATTCTGCAGTATCCTAATTATAGTTATTTGTTGGCAAGGAAATCTGATCTCAATAGGAGGAAGATTGATCTTGCTAAAATCAAGTCTTACCAATGTACCATTATATATGATATCCTTGGATGGATGTTTTTAAGTCTAGGTTACTTTGGCAGGCTGAGCAAGGGGTTAGAAAATACCACCTGATTAATTGGCCTGCTGTTTGTACACCTTTAGATCAAGTGGTTTAGAAAATACCACCTGATTTACGGAAGAAAATGCTAGTGAAACCATCTAGGCCCTACGCTTTATTTGGAGGCATTTGATAGATGGCCACGTGGACCTCATCATCTGAGAAAGGTTGAAGCAAGGAACTTAGATCATGGGTTGCTAAGAAAACTAATCCATCTTATCCATATGCTGAGCCCAGGAATCAACTTCAGCACATAGCGACTTCATTTATGATAATCATTACATTATCAATAACTTAGTTGATAAATCGTCTTACAAAAGAGACTTCAAGGGTTGAAGAACCAAATAACTGCTTCAACAATTGCTTTATATATCTCCTTATCCATGGTTCCTCGGATGGTAGCAGGCAAAATCTTATGGAGAAGGATATGACAATCATGAGTTTTCAGTCTTTGGAGTTTGCATCCATCAGCAGCAATACATCTTGCTAAATTAGAAGCATATCCATCTGAAATTTGACTCTCTTATAAATTCACAAAATGCCTTATGTTAGTTTCTACTCATTGTATACCAGGCTTTTGGCACACTATATGAATCTCCATCAGGTTTCAAATGATACTCTGTCCTTATACCCATGTCTTCCAAATCAAGCCTAGCATTAAGCATGTCCTTTGTCTTCCCAACAATGTTGAGAAATGTTCTAAGAAGGTTTTTACACATATTTTTTCGATGTGCATGACATCAAGATTATGCAACAGTTTCAAACTTGTCCAATACGGCACGTCAAACAAACAAAACCTTCGGCTCCAACATTGGTAATTAACTCCCCACTTCCTTTTCTTCCCTCCAAGATGCTTTCCTTGTCTAACGTCTTTGACCTTCTCCAGTTGCTCCAGCAGCTCCTCTGTACTAAATTCTCCAGCTTCTCACGTGTTTCAGTCTGACCATTAAAAACTTTCCTTCTTCTCCATGGATGTTCCCGTGGAAGGAAATGATGGTGCCCAATATAACATATCTTGTTTCTCATTTTCTTTGAGCAAGGATCTTTGTCACAACGCACACAAGCACAATAACCTTTTGTGACTCGCCCCGATAATGTACTCAATGCTGGATAATCATGAATGCACCATATAATTGCAGCATGTAGATAAAACATTCTACCACTAAATGCATCATAAGTATGGACACCCTTCCAAAGCTCAAGCAACTCTTCAATGAGAATCTCCAAGAACACATCAAAATCCTTTCCTGGTGAACTCAGATCAGGGATGAGTAAGGCCATCATTAAATTGGATTGTTCGATACATTCCCATGGTGACAGTTTGTAAGGCACAACAAATACTGGCCACATGCTGTATGAGGAGGTCATGTTGCCAAATGGATTGAAACCATTACCTGCAAGGCCAAGTCCCAAGTTCCTAGCATCTTCTGCAACCCACCCAAATTTTCTATCGAAGTCTTTCCATGCCTCACCAATAGCTGGATGGCTAAGTTCATTCTTCACTGGTTGTCGCTTCAACTTGTGCCATTGTGCCTCCTCTGTTGTTTTCTTAGAAGCAAACATCCTCTTCAGCCTTGGAATCAATGGAAAATGTCTCAATACCTTCTCAGGAATGCGCCTACTTCCATCTGCATCTTTCCATCTTGATGCACCACATCCTGGGCACTCATCATTTTTTGCATACTCCTTCCGAAACAAGACACAATTATTCTTGCACACATGGATTGAATCTTTTCCATATCCAATGGAACGAAGAAAGTTCCTTGCCTCATTGTAAGATGCTGGAAGAGAGCAAGACGGGAATGCTAAGGATAACAACTTCAAAAGTGTAGTAAGCTGATCCGATAGAATGACTTGATATGAAGTAACTTCACAACAAATGAAAATCTAGTCAAACCAGCACACTCAGGGTAAAGTTCACGCTTTAACTCTTCTATTACACTTGCAAACATTGTTTGCCCACCACCATGGCCTTCAGCTGTATACATCTCCTCTATCATATCAGGAATTCTATCATTCGTGTCTTCATCCACATTGAAACCAACATCCTCTTGACCACTAATATGTTCATCCTGATGGTGTGCATTTTCATGAACTCCAGCATCAAATGGTTCTCCATGATGGATCCACCTATTGTATGTGCTTGCCATTCTACAAATATATAAGTGATCCTCCACATATCCTTGAGGTCGATGAATCCGATTCAGACATTTACGAAATGGGTAAAGTATTTCTTTATTCTCACCAAATCTTTCCCTAACAAACTTCATGAAATCACCGACCCCATCAATATGTGCCTTGCTAAAATGTCTACCTTTTATCCAACTTGTGTCCATCTGTCAAACATTCAAATAAGGAAAAATTAATAGCTCATTACAATGCCCAAAATAAATCAACATTACTGTGCATGCTTTATAAATCTTTGTACCGTGCAATATAAATCAACAAAAAATGGTTCCATGACAGAAGAAATCATAAAATCCACAAACACATTCTCAATTCAGTTATTTACTAGAATATACTCAAATTAAACAATGCACTATCTGAAATGGTATAAATATGTGTAACAATCTACAATATCACCATTATTCAAGCAAACTCTAGGCACTGAGAAGCAAGGGATATTACTGAAACCAGTACCGACTGGAGGGCATCTATACCTTCGTTGGAAGACTGATTGGACCAGCTGCTACAGCCGAATGACGGGTCATGTGGGAAAATGTCGCTACCGAGGAAGACAAGACCTTATAGGGCTACTGCATTGCCCCTGAGGCATGGCTGTTGCATTGGCCTACACCGCAAGGCAGCGCCACCGTGGTGCACCGTCGTCTCCGCCTGACTGCACCGCTGCAGGGCACTACAAATTTGTGTTGCAAGGTGCGCACCATCGCCTTTGGTCTGCGCCACTGGAATGCGCCGTCGTAGCCACCATCTCTTTTTTCTTTGAGGGGGGTGCACCCCTGTCTCAATGCTGGGGGCGCGATCTGTTTTCTCGCCAAGTCCCAAAATAGACGTGTTGCTTTGGCCTGCAACTGACAGATAGGCCACAATTTTTTCTATATATAAAATTTTAGATGTCAAGGACTTGAACTCCCTCCATAGCTCAGTGGTAGTGTTGGCCCTCTTCATCCGATCATTCCTAGGTTCGAACCTTGGGATGTGTTGTTTTTTTTTCTATTATGCTTCCCTACTTTTCACCTCATACTTACATATGGGACCCTGGCTGACTGGTGGGCCACACTTGTTTTATCCATGCTAGAATTTTATGACAATAGAACTTTGTCACATGTGCTAACTGAACTCTTATGGCAAAATTATTTCATCACAACACTTTCGTGTATCGGTCTGTGACGATTTTGGTTTGGACTTAGTGACGGATGTTTGTAACACCCTAATTTTCAACCTTTTGAATCCCATCCTATCCCATGTCCATCATTGTCAGGGCTGGCTCCTTCGCTCGAAGGGTCAGCAAAGAGGGGGATCCTAACTGGCTCAGGCTCCTCATCAATCTTCCTCGTAAACCAAGAGGATTTCTACATTATAGACCCTGGTGGCATGTTGCCAGCTGTACCCCCTTGTAGGAAGATGGAACTCACCGAGAAGTCTTCCATCACATCGAGGTGAACAAGGACACTGAATTTAGTTTCATACTACCTATGCTCTGTCAGGAATGAGGCTACCTGTTTCAAAGAGGAAGCAACAAAGGTCGTGTGATGCGTGAAGGTAAGCAATATTACCTCAGGGATCTAGCTAGGATTTGAGGTCCAAGCCTAGAAGTTGATGACGCTTGTATCCGAGGGGTGAAGCTGCCTCAATGTGTTCCATGGAGTAGGAGTGCTCGGTGACTAGCTCAACTATCTTAGGAGACTAGGCGTGGAGGCCTGGCTTAGGATGCACCATGGCCTCAGGCAGAGGTGGACGCCGTTCCAACTGGGAGGTTAAGAGCCAGAGCACTAGTGTTATGCCCTCCCACACTTTGAGCTCACACTCACAGTCGAAGCATAGCGCGATGAGGCAGCTATCCTCATCCGACCTGGTGTTGGAGTTGCCCAGCAAAGCCATCATGTTTGGAAAATGGGGAGGGGTTTAGATCTTGGAGCAGGGGGAGGGGGAGGGCGATGATGACGTTGCAGAGGCACCGTTTGCAGCTGCGTAGTCTTGTCATGGAGGCTTAAGGGGGTGGAGGGGCGCCCCACGTCTTGACCATGTCGACACTCTGGCTCACTGTGCCTAAAGTGGTGGCACCAGAAGCAATGGATCAGATCTCTGTAGGAAGTGGCACTGTAGTCTGAAGACAAGCAGGAAGAGCCGCGACCTAAAGTGAGCCTTTTGAGCTGAGCAAGAGCCTGAGGGGGCGAAACTGAGGAGATGCCCTAGCTTTTGAGCTGTGATTGGTTGACTGACAAGCCTTCCTCGACCATCGCCTTCCGTGAACTGAGATCTAGCTAGGATCTAGAGCATCAATGCCATTATGTTCCTGGGGCTACTCTAGTGGCCGGCTCAAAGCAACAACCTGATGTGACTGGCAGCCAGGCACATGCCTCACCATGCTAGAAGGTAGGGGATGATTACCCCTAGGATGGAGTGTGAAGGTCGACTGAGTTAAGGTGGGTGGATGGGGCGAGATAGGGGTGAATGGTTGTGTGATGGCGGATGAATGCATCATGTCTTTTAGGGGCTGTTTGGTTGTTGGCCACCATTTTCCACAACAAAAGTTAGGCTTGTAACAGTTGTTTAGGTAAGTGTTTGGTTTTCTACTAAAGTCAGATTTGCCATAATTTTTTAGGCGCCTGGAAGTACTCTTGCCGCACTTTCTTCCGCCAAAGTGTGGCGCTCTTTTTTGACGTCATAGCTACAACGCGTGCCAATGGAGCTGAAGAAAATTCCCACGAAAACTGCTACGCCCGCAAACTGAACAGAAAAAATCATGCGAAACTGGCTATTTCATCGGACTTCCGCGTCCTTGCCTCAACACCTCCATGGCGAAGAACTCTTCTCCCTCTTCTCACTAGTATTGAGGAAGAGTGCCTGCTGTAGCCATCCCTTGCAAGGTAATGAACCATCTCCACCAAAGCAGTCGCTAGCATCTCCTCCCTCTTCTCACCCCACTTCATCTCATATATGTGCAGATCTAGACCTTCCCCAATCTACAAAAGAAGCAACTTTCTCATGGCATATTGTGAATCTTGATCCAATTTCAAAGCTATTCAGTTATAAATCGGTGGTGAAGGGTCAATTCATGGTACACAGAAAAGGTAAAAAAATCCCCTTCAAAAATTTCTGCATGCGATTAATTTCTTGGCTTTTACTTCTGATTGATTGTGCAGTGTGAATTTCTATGTTCTTTTCTCAAAGATCATGTGTTTGTGCATTTCAACAATCATCATATCCTTGTCCTCACCTCTTTCCATCTCGTGTACGTGCAGATCAGAACTTTGCCCAATCTACAAAAGAAGCATTCTTTTTCTAACATATCTGGACATTGTTGACCAAAGGATTTCTGCTATTAAGGGGAAAGGTTCCTTTTGTGGATAGAGCAAAGGTAAAAACATTTTCCATTTCTAAAATTTCTGCATGCATGTGCAATTGAGAAGATGGCTTATCAATTATTTCTTGCCTTTTAATTATGATTAGATGTTCCCTATGAAATCTCGTTGTTATATTCTTTCTCAAAAATACATGTGGAAGGGCGTAGCTTTTTGGTTGAGAAATATATTATGTAATTGAGCTTATAATTTACCTTGTGAATTTTTCTTCCCTGCTGCCATGCTAGAACATTTGCTAGTATGCATATGGTACTGTCCCTTTGACAAACTGATTGATTTTGTAATAACAATCCTCTTGATACATAGATGGTCGAAGGAAAATGTGTTTACAATACTACATGGACTGTTGTCATTACATGGGGAGAAGATTAATTGATGCCATGATTCTATGTTTAGCCATGTATTGGAATAGGATTAAAATCAGAAAAAGCAAAAGAAGAGCTGTCACATATGCTCCAATGTTGGATCGTGATGTTCAAAGAATCACACGTCTAAATCGTTTATATTATGGAATCAAGGCCCATTGCGTAAGTGAGATGCGCATGCGGAAAGTTGTTTTTCACAAGCTATGTGCTGAGCTTAGGTTACATGGCCTGCTTTTCGACACCTTCCATGTTACTGTAGAAGAACAACTTTCAATGTTCATTGATGTTGTGGGTCAAAAATGGTCAAACAGATCAATTGCTTTTAAGTTCAATCGATCCGGTGAGGCTACTAGTAGGTACTTTAATCTTGTTTTAGATGCTCTTTGTCTTCTTGCCCGTGATCTCATATGCATCATATTGATTGAGACACATTCAAAGATAACAAATAGTCCATGCAGATTTCATTATTACTTTGAGGTACTTCCAAAATATCCTATTAATTATAAGTATATTGTAGATTTCATGGTCATCTCTCTTTCTCATAGGGGATGCATAGGAGTCCTGGATGGTACACATATACCAGCATGCGTACCAATCCACATCCAAGATCGATTTTAGGGGTAGAAAGTCCATTACCACCCAAAATGTCCTAGCTGTCGTTGATTTTGACCTAAGGTTCATTTATGCTCTTGATGGATTGGAGGGCTCAGCCCACGATTCTTATGTGCTTCAGGATGCTCTATCACATCCTAATGGCCTAAAAATACTAGAATGTAGGTAAATTTTATCCATATCTTAAATCTGAAACTTACTTTAGTTTATAACTACTCAGAAGCGGTGGTGGGACCGAACTCTGAGAGATGGCTTGGAGCCATGAGATTTGAGATAGAATCCATGCACGATAATCAAGTTTGGAACTTGGTTGATTCACCTGATGATGTTAAAGTAGTTGAGTGCAAATGGTTTTCTAAGAAAAAGATAGATATTGATGGTAATGTTCACATCTATAAGGCACGATTGGTGGCGAAAGGTTTCAAAAAATTCAAGATATTGATTATGATGAAACATTTTCGCATGTCACAATACTAAAGTCTATCCGGATCATCCTAGCAATTGCCACATATTATAACTATGAGATATGGCAGATGGATGTCAAAATGGTTTTTCTTAATGGAAACCTAAGTGAGGATGTGTACATGACACAACCTGAAGGTTTTGTTGATTCAAAAAATGTTAGGAAGATATGCAAGCTACAAAAGTCCATCTATGGGCCAGAGCAAGCTTTTTGGAGTTGAAATCTTCATTTTGATGAAGTGGTCAAAGGGTTTGGTTTCATCAAGAATGAAGAAGAGCCTTATGTTTAAAAAAGGCTAGTGAGAGCGCACTTGTGTTTCTGGTCTTATATGTAGATGACATAGTGTTGATCGGGAATGATATTCCAATGCTTGATGATGTCAAATCTTTGTTACGAAAGAGTTCCTCAATGAAACATCTAGGAGAGGCAGCATAAATATTAGGCATAAAGATCTATAGAGGTAGGTCGAGAAGGCTGATCGGATTAAATCAGAGTACATACATCGGCAAGGTATTGAAAATGTTCAATATGCAGGATTCCAAGAAAGGTTTCTTACCAACGTCATATGGCATCACTCTCAGCAAAAGTCAGTGTCCTTCCACCACTGATGAGCTCAAGAGGATGAGTGCAATCTCGTATGCTTTCGCTACCGGGTGCATCATGTATGCCATACTTTGTACACGCCTAGATATTTCCTATGCTCTAAGTGTTACGAGTAGATACCAATCAAACCTAGGTAAAGGTCACTGGGTAAATGTAAAGAATATCCTCAGGTACTTAAGAAGAACTATAGATATATTCATTCATAGTCTATGGAGGTGAGGAGGGGCTTGTTGTAAATTAACCAAATTGGATGGATTTTCCACCCGTTTAGCTAAGAAATAATAGATGCAGAGGAGGATAATAGATCGATATGAAGATCATGAGCTGCCCCATAATGAAGCCACCAATAGTTGCGAATATCTCCTTCTTCCCTAACCCAAGATTGGAGAAAGAAGATCAAAGAGCGATGCTAGCTTCTAAACTGACAAGGATGATTCGAGATCGCAATCTGGTTTTGTGTTCTGCCTCAATGGAGGAGCAGTGAGTTGGAAGAGTTTCAAGCAAGAAATAGTGGCTGATTCCACGATGGAGGCTGAGTATATCGCAACTTTTGAAGCGGCAAAGGAGGTTGTTTGGATCAAAAAGTTTGTTTCTAAGTTAGGGGTGGTGCCTAGTGCTTTTAGTCGAATGGATGTCTATTGCGATAATAATGGAGCCATTGCTCAAGCTAAAGAACCTAAGTCCTATTAGAAGTCCAAACATATACTGTGGCGCTATCATCTCATTCGAGAGATTTTAGATCGAGGTGACGTGAAGATATGCAAGATGCACACAGATTTGTATATTTCTGATTCGTTGACAAACCTACTCCCACGACCCAAGTATGAGGCACACATGAGAGCTGTGGGTATTAGATACTTACATGATTGACTCTAGTGCAAGTGGGAGATTGAAAGTGATATGCCCTAGAGGCAATCATAGAGATGATTGTATCGCACATCTATGTTCATATACTTCAAAATAATGTGTTATTCTTTGGATGGCTATCATTTACATTAATTAGCAAATATGTGATTTGTTCGTGGAACTCTTTGTTTATATCATGATGTTATTCTAATTTGATCCCTAGTCACATATCATTAGGATGATTCATAAGATCAGCACATGTATTGATTGATGATCACATTTCATGGAACATATGTATAGAGATACCGAATCAATAATGTGGGCATTCAAGTTAGAGAATATGATGTTGGATAGACCCACTTTAAGATACTACTGGAATTGTTATTTATGATGTGTCATCAGTTGTTGTCTCAGATAGTGTACCTGCAGGATCCTTAGACCTATGATCGGTCATTGATTCCAAAAATGTATACTGACATACTTTGGGGCTGCTAAACACTATTCTGTAACTGGGTAATCATAAAGGTAGTTTCCGGGTTTGTCATGAAACATATCGTGGGGTGTGAGCGATCAAGATGAAATTTATCCCTCTTTGATAACAAGAGAGATATCTCTGTGCCCCTCGAGGTAGTTAGATTGAGAAAGTGCACGGCCATACCAATATGATTAAAGAGTTAATCATGATGAATCAACTATTTGATCAAGTGAATGGTCGAGCTATCACAAGGGTGGCACATATCTTGCCTTGAGCTTGACTGGTATCATGAGGCAAAGGGATCGATGCATGTGTATATCAAGGTTCAGCCGATATGATCTTTGTGTATACTCGGGAGTCAACATGTCCTACTAGGGACCACTATTGACTCCAGTTTGGAAAGGGTTTCTGAGCTGTAGCCATTTGTACATGAACCTAACGGGCCACACGCATAATGGGTTGGAACAAAACATACGAATTGGATTCGCATATGGGTTTGATTGGATTGTGATCCATGAGGTGTTAGTGTCATAAAGGGCTTCCAATGTGGGAGTCTATTAGCAAGCTCTATATAAGGAGAGGTATGGGGTGGGGCGTGCACAGGAGAGCCACTCCAGAACCCTAGCCACAACCCTCTACACGATCTCCTAAAACCCTAGCCATGTGTGCGGTGCTAGCACATCAGCGCTCGGCGATTCCGCCTTGTACGTGTGGATACCATAGAGGCGATGTTGCTATTACGATGTTGATCTCCGCGGCGTGTAGATCTTAATGCTACTGCTCGGCTGGTCGATATTCTTTCTCGACGCTGGTCGCGGAGTGTGACGTGACCACTCGGAGCTGGTTGAGGACGCGACAGATCTGCTTGGTGGATAGTCGAGACACTAGTCGAGGAGCACGACCACCTGCTCAGAACTGATCAAGGAGCACGACCACCTGCTTAGAGTTGGTCGAGGAGCGTGATCACCTACACGGGGCTGGTCATGGACCTAATTAGGAAGTTGTTCGAGGAGTTTGTCGTGCATGACATTGGATAGGTCGACTCCAACTCTTCTTCCGTTATATTGTGCATCAAGTGGTAACGATCTATGATCTCCTACTTGTATGGTTTTCTGAGTGAATCCAGTATTTTTTTTTATTTTAGGCTAGAGTAGCCAACCCGTTCCCCTACACCTAGGAGTGCAAGAGAGTTATTCAATTATCATCATTCCTCACTTCGAACAATGGTTGAAAGAGCATTTGGCACCTTGAAGAATTGTTTCAAAATCTTTGCAAGTCAGCCATTCTATCCTTTGAAAACACAAGTGCAAATTGTGTTTGCTGGCTATGCGCTTCATAACTGGATCTTAGATGATGATCATGATGAGTATGTTTATGATTATAATTTTTAATGTAAACAAAGATTACATGTGTTTAAATTTATAATTTTTAATACAAATAAAACTACATGTATTGAAATATAATTAACTATTTTGTTAGCACTAATATAAGTAAGAGTATTTAAATAATATCTTATTCTACGCCTAAGCACTGAGCTACTACAGTTAAAAAAACAATTTGTTTCCTTAGTACCTCTTCTAAACACCTTATTATACATGATGTGAGGCTTCCGGGCTCTGGCGGCAGCTAAAGGTCGACAATTTTAGCTTGAGGCTTCCTGTAGTACTGGACCAGACGTAGGCCAGGTCACATTGGACTCCCATAGTTGACCCATTCAAACCTGTTAGGCGCCGAGTTTTTTTTACATTTTTTTATTAAAAATTTAAATAAATAGATTCCCCGTAGAAGAATTTACAAAACTAGACACCTACAGCCCTCTCAGTGGGCTGCAGCCCTCTGAGAGAGCGTTTAGAGGCCCTAACCGCCCCTTGAGAGGGCGGCAGGCCTAACCACCCCCTCAGAGGGCGGGTACGACGTGCCCGCCCGAGCCGGCTCCCTTACTGCCCCCTGAGGGGGCGGGTAGGGGTACCGCGCTCCGCTGCCCGTCCACCCGCCCTCTCCTATAAAAAGGCCGAAAAATAGGCCAAAATTTCATTATATTCCGAAAAAAGAAAAAGTTGAGAAGAAGGAGGAGAAGAGAGGAGAGGAGAGGGGAGCAAGAGAGGTCGGCGAAGCCATGCTGTATTTGAGCCGCGGATTTGAAGAATAATTTCGGGTAAGTCTTTTTTTCCTTTTTGTTGTTGTTAATTAGTGCAGTAGTAGTATATGACATAGGTTTTAGACATTTATGACCTAGGGTTTAGAAAATTGTCAAATTTATTTAGAAAATTGTACGGTAGCAGTGCAATGTAGAATATTATTTTTAGTATATTATTTTTTACTATATTGGGGTTGTACCTGTGGACGTAGGAGGTAGCAGTATATGATAATTTGCGAACCTAGGATAGCATTTAGAAATAATTTTATCCGATAATTAGAAATATAGTTTATTGTCTTAACATTGGTTATGTTTGCGGGTGTTTCCAGGGATAGCAGATAAATTAATTTTTCAGATATATTATGGTGAGAGTGAAATTAGGTACGGACCTAACGGTGTAGATCTGTCTGGATTTCGTCATGTCATGAAGGGTCTTAGTAAAGCTAATGAGAGGACCATTGTGGGTGTGTGCAAATGGCTCATGCGGTTTTTCCAACTGGATCCGCAGCAACATAAGCTGAAGTTGAAAGCTGTCCTCAGCCGTGCTAGTCATGGATACTTTGGTGAGCTTGTTCCCATCGAAGCCACATCAACTTGGAGGCAGTATATAGATATATGTTGTGAACGTGGCCTGCCGCTTGTTTTGTTAGCTGAGGCGTACCTGAAAGATCAAAATGAGGTGAACTTTGCGGAAGCAGTAGCAGGACCAAGTGAGGCAGTGGAAGATGAATCAGAGGCGGCTAATGTCGGGTCCAGGAAGAAAGTTGGTGATATTCCAGAGCTGCAGCCGATGGGTGTAGCTGATGAAGAGGAGCACATCCCTAGCATCATTGAAGATATGGATTTGGAGGATGAAGAGTTGGAGGAAGGCCTTGCCGATGGGGATTCGTCTGACGAGGAGGGTAATGCTCCAGTTCCTGCAGAGTGGAGGGATCATGAATTTTCGAAGCTGGTGGTTAGCGAGGCTGACCGGACACCGTGGCAGTACCATGAGAACGAGGTGTCATAGGGTGCTATGTACCCTACAAAAGAGGCAGTTATTGATGCAGTGAAATTCTGGTCGTTGTCTTTTTATAGGCAATTCAAGGTTGTTAAATCTAGTAAAAGGGAGTACGATGTGAAGTGTTTGGTGCTGCAATATCCTTGGCGGGTGCACACATTCTGATGAGTAATGTTGGCATGATCTTTTGATAGGTAGCGATAAGTCGGTGGGTGGAGAACTCGACGTTGATGATCCAAAGGCTTCGACCCGAACAGATCGTCTCCCTTGCAATCACTACACCACAGCTCCGATGGTTATCAACCGTGTCGCGCGGTTGACCTCGCCAAGAAGGCTCAATCCCTGCAAGCGTACCGAGAACACAAGCAAGAACGTAGAAGATGCAATCCGAAATATTGCGAATTGAATTCAAGCACTCGAAGTCGGGGTTCCACAAACACTTGCGGTGGCCTAGTCGGTCCGGAACAAGAGCGAAAATCTCACAACTGTGTGTAGATCAATGTCTAAGCAAAACCCAACCCTAATTAGGGCAGCGGCTACTGTATATAAAAGATTAGGGTCGGCCAAGGACCCCTGGACGAGTCCCTAATGGACTCCAACACGTTACACGGCCCAACGGCCCAAAAGATGGTGGCGCAGCACCCTGACAGATTCTGGACATCCACTTGTTTCGACGATTCCCGTTGACTCAGAAATAATTTAGACATGGGACCAGTACCGTTGGAAATCTTATCTCCTTAGCTTTCCAACCATGTGTAAAACAAAATCCATAGAAATATCCTCCCAAGGCACACTAGGAACAGGAAGAGGCATATAAAGTCCATGTGGGTTCAAGTGAGACTTAGCTTTATTGCAAGTAGTGCAGCGTGCCACGTCGCGCTCGACGTCGCGCCTCATCTTAGGCCAAAAGAAGTGAGTAGATAGTACATCCTCGGTCTTCTTCACTCCAAAATATCCCATCAAACCACCTCCATGCGCTTCCTGCAAGAACAATAGGCGAATAGAGCTAGCTGGGATGCATAGCCTGTTAGCATGGTATAGTAATCCATCATTCAGCACATATTTATTCCAAGTTCTTCCTAATTTACAATGTTCGAAAGCATCTTTAAAGTCCAAATCAGTAGCATATAATCCTTTTATTGTTTCTAAACCAAAAATCTTATGATCGAGTTGGGACAACATGGTATAACATCTAGATAACGCATCTGCAATGACATTGTCTTTACCTTTCTTGTGTTTAATGATATAAGGAAAAGACTCTATAAATTCAACCCATTTAGCATGACGTTTGTTCAGTTTGGCTTGGCTTCTAATATGTTTCAAAGCTTCATGATCAAAATGAATAATAAACTCCTTAGGTCAAAGATAATGTTGCCATGTTTCTAAAACTCGCACTAAAGCATACAACTCCTTATCATAAGTCGAATAATTAAGAGATGGCCCATTCAATTTCTCACTAAAATAAGCAACGGGTTTACCTCCTTGTAGTAGCACTCCTCCAATTCCAATGCCGCTAGCATCACATTCTAACTCAAAAGTCTTACCAAAGTCCGGAAGTTGGAGTAGAGGTGCATGCATAAGCTTATCTTTCAGCGTATTAAAAGCTTGTTCTTGTGCTGGCCCCCATTGGAACGGAACGCCCTTCTTTGTCAACTCATTGAGTGGGGCAGTAATGGTGCTAAAATCTCTCACAAAACGCCGATAGAACCCTGCAAGACCATGAAAGCTTCTCACCTGTGTGATAGTCCCAAGGGTCGGCCAGCTCTTGATGGCTTCAATTTTAGCTTCATCCACTTCAATTCCCTGTGGAGTAACAACATAGCCAAGAAAAGCAACTCTATTCGTGCAAAAGGTGCACTTGTCAAGGTTAGCAAACAAACATGCCTCTCTCAAAGCAGTAAAAACAGCACGTAGATGATCAATATGTTCTTCATGTGACTTGCTATAGATCAAAATATCATCAAAGTACACCACCACAAATCTTCCTATGAAAGCACGTAAAATCTCATTCATCAATCTCATGAAAGTGCTAGGTGCATTAGTTAAACCAAAAGGTATCACTAACCACTCATACAGACCAAACTTAGTTTTGAAAGCAGTTTTCCATTCATCTCCCAATTTCATTCTTATTTGGTGGTAACCACTACGCAAGTCAATCTTTGTGAAAATAATAGAACCACTCAACTCATCAAGCATGTCGTCTAACCTAGGAATAGGGTGATGATACCTTATTGTGATATTATTAATGGCTCTACAATCAACACACATGCGCCATGTACCATCTTTCTTAGGAACCAAAAGAACAGGAACATCACAAGGACTAAGGCTCTCTCGTACGTACCCACAGTCCAAAAGGTCTTGGACTTGTCACTGAATTTCCTTAGTCTCCTCTGGATTGGTCCTATATGCAGCGCGGTTTGGCAAAGTCGCTCCCGGGATCAAATCTATTTGGTGCTCTATCCCTCTCAATGGTGGTAGCCCCGGGGGTATCTCAGCTGGAAAGACATCCTTATACTCTTGCAAAAGGTTAGTGACAGTAGCAGTCAAAGAGCTAGGTATATCATCAATTGAAAATAAAACCTCTTTGCATACGAAAGCATAGCACAAAGTATCATTATCTTGAATTTCAGCAATGTCAGATTTAGTAGCAAGCATAACACCACCCTTTAACTTAATGCCTTCGGACCTAGGTGTGTTCTTCTCTTTCTTAGGTGGAAAAACAGATTGAGCTAATTGCTGATTTTCAGATTCCAAAACACGTTCTTTCTTTTCTTTTTCAGCTAAAGCTTTATCACATTGCACAATTTCAGCAGGTGTCAAAGGAAGCAAAGAGATTTTCTTTTCCTTGTGCATGAGAGAGTATTTATTACTTCTACCATGGTGTGTAGCATCGGTATCAAATTCCCAAGGACGGCCTAACAAAAGTGAACATGCTTGCATAGGCACTACATCAAAATCAGCATAATCATGGTAGGAACCAATAGAAAAATGTACTCTCGCAGATTGTGTTACCTTAACCTTACCGCTGTTATTGAACCACTGAATGTAGTATGGATGAGGATGTGCACGTGTTGGCAAGGAAAGATTCTTCACAAGATCGAAGCTCAAGAGGTTGTTGCAACTCCCGCCATCAATTATGGTACGAACACATGCATCTTTGACAATGAGGAATGTCTGGAATAGATTATGGCGTTGTAGCTGCTCCGCTTGCCCCATTTGAGAACTCAAAACTCGCTTCACAATGAAGGTGCGTGCTGCATAACTCTCCGTGGCAGCGGTACCACTAATCTCCTCCCCCTCACTATCCATGTCATGATCGGCTGCAAGATTAGCTTCATATGCATATTCTTCCTCGACATCACTATGACTAACATATCCACCATCTGCTGTTGCGGAGTATGCTCGCTGGCTTGGGCAATCCTTCATGACGTGGCCAATACCTTGGCAGCGACGGCACACAATGCCCGTTGTACAACCCGTGGTAGCTGCACCTGAAGAAGAGCGTGGCATTGGATCCTGCGAAACAATAGATTTACTCACCTCATGTGATGGTTGTGGTGCTCCTGCTGAACGTGCCCGAGTGTTGGAGGAGGGGGCAGCAGATCGTGTAGATGTAGAAGGGAATGTTGTTGCTTGTCCCGGTGGTACTCGTGAAGTAGATGTACTCCCAAAATTGTTTCGTAATTTCTGCATCTGTTGTCGACCCTGCAGTTCTTTTTCTGCCAAGATAGCAAAATGGAACAACCTATTGGTAGTATTGTAATCTTTATAATCAACAAGGTCCTGAATTTCACGTCTCAACCCGGAGTAAAAACGAATCATGGTATCCTCATCATCCTCTTGTATACTACAACGAAGCATAGCAATTTGAAGCTCTTGATAGTAATAATGCACAGATTTAGAACCTTGATTTAAGCGCTGCAATTTCTTTTTCAATTCACGTGTATAATCAGGAGGAATAAATCTATTGCGCATGGCACGCTTTAGTCTAGGCCATGATTCAGGTTCTAAGCCACTAGAAACTAGACCATTCCACCAAATAATAGCATAATTCGTGAACTCACAAGTGGCTAGTCTAACTCTATGCATTTCAGGAACCATATGAGAACTATACTTTTGATTAACCGTCATTTCCCAATTCAAATAAGCATCAGCATCATATGCACCATCAAAAGGAGGCATTGAAAACTTAATCTTAGAATAAGGATCATCGCGACCGTTGCGATTAACATTATTACCTCCATTACCTTGACGACGTTGTTGTGGGCCACGACGTAATTGTTCAGCATGAGGACGTTGCTCAGCACACGCATCTTGCCCAACAAAAACCTCACCATCTTCTTGGTCACCATTATTAGTATCATCATCATCATCATGTGAATGGTCATCATCCTGTGGTGGCTGTCGCAACTCAAGGTCGTTGACTCGCGTGACGAGGTTAGCAATGCTTGTTCTAATGTCTGTCAATAGCCTAGTATGATCCTGCAAGGCTTTGTTGAGTTCTTCCTTTGACACACAATCCTTAAAATTCGATGGAGAGTCATCACCTGACATGGTTAGTAGAAAACAAAGGACAACAAATATTATCCCTATCAACTACTAGGTTGTGGAAGGTGGAATCACACACACTCAAGCGTCTTACCACGCTCTTACAAATATTCTTACCAACGCAGCAAGGAGGAACAACCGTGGAAGCGTGGGATGATTGCAAGAGTGAACCTGTTCGGATCAAAGGAGGTGGAGCTTGGAAGGCACAATATGGTAGCAAGGATTAGCAATAATTGTAATCAGAAGAGTAAAGCTAAATAAGTGTCCAAAGTATGAATCATAGTTGCTGGTCTATCACGTGTCCCTAGTCCTAGCACAACAGCTGAAACAAAAGCTAAAAAGGATGATCAGAGAAAGACACAGCAAACAGCACAATTATCTGGGTGTTCTCTATGTGCTCCTCTTTTTTGTCTTTTTGCACTAGTAGGAATCACGAATTTTTTTTTGTATTTTTTTGATATTTTTTTCTGAACTAGGAGCACACAAGCAACAACCACAGAAATTTTCAACTCAAACGGATGCAAGATGTGGCCTACAGAAAATCAAGCACGTTCTCTGAAAAGCGTGCGGAAACTTCGCGGCTCGAATACTCAATCTTCCGAGCCGAATTTGGGAAACAATTTTCGGTGGAACCCAGCAAAGCGGGGAGCAACGGATGTAACTTTTTCTGTAGATGTCCGTGAAATTTTTTTTTGCCTGATTCCGAGTCCGTATGAGAAAGTTATGGCCGTTTTACTGAACCCCTGTCGAGTTAGGGTTTTTTTTTCAAGCAACTCTTGCAGAAATTGACCTCTTTAAGGTATTGCAAGCAATAGGATTGCGAGATGAACAAGGATGGCAGCGGTGGCAGGGCAATTGATACAAGGCGGCTTGCGACCTATCTAGGGTTGGCGTGGCGAAAAGTAACACAAGGCGGCTCGCGGTGGCAAATCGAGTAATGTGGTGGCTCGACTTGTTGGTGGGGATGGTGGCGATGGGATAGCGGCGTGATCAAAACAGCACGGAGTGTTGACTAAAAACCAATAACACGACTCTAAAACCAGCAACAAGACTCGACCACGGACACAAACTCAACAATGCGCAACTGAAAACAAAAATTGCAAAGGCACAAAAGGGTTCTAGGGCAGCGGAAATTGACGAATTTTTTTTTGGCTTTTTCTGGACTCTAGGTAATGAAAAACAGACTAATCTAAAGGGGAAAACGAAATTACCTAACGGGCAACCTGAAAATCTGATACCAGTTGATGAGTAATGTTGGCCTGATCTTCCGATAGGTAGCGATAAGTCGGTGGGTGGAGAACTCGACGTTGATGATCCAAAGGCTTCGACCCGAACAGATCGTCTCTCTTGCAATCACTACACCACAGCTCCGATGGTTATCAACCGTGTCGCGCGGTTGACCTCGCCAAGAAGGCTCAATCCCTGCAAGCGTACCGAGAACACAAGCAAGAACGTAGAAGATGCAATCTGAAATATTGCGAATTAAATTCAAGCACTCGAAGTCGGGGTTCCACAAACACTTGTGGCGGCCTAGTCGGTCCGGAACAAGAGCGAAAATCTCACAACTGTGTGTAGATCAATGTCTAAGCAAAACCCAACCCTAATTAGGGTGGTGACTACTGTATATAAAAGACTAGGGTCGGCCAAGGACCCCTGGACGCGTCCCTAATGGACTCCAACACGTTACACGGCCCAACGGCCCAAAAGATGGTGGCGCAGCACCCTGACAGATTCTGGACGTCCACTTGTTTCGATAATTCCCGTTGACTCAGAAATAATTTAGATATGGGACCAGTACCGTTCGAAAGCTTATCTCCTTAGCTTTCCAACCATGTGTAGAACGTTGAAAACGGAGTCCGTATGCATCCTGGGAGACGGTTTTAGTGCAGACTGGTCCTTGACTCCGAAACGGACTCGAACTGGATTGGGCCTCCACCTTGGCTTGAGCGCCCTTGCTGTTCTTCTCCCGTGTTCCTAAGTAGCAATACATCACAATTATTCAGTAGCATCCTATCCTCATCAAAATATAAAGGAACACTAAGGAACGATCTCACCTCATGATTTAGTTGACGTGCACGAGCTCGTGTCAATGGACATATTGTTGGAGGAATACTCGGTGTGTGTGTATCCAAAAGAGTGATGTCCTCATCACATTCAGAGGAAAATGGGTGGACTACTGGCAGTGCTCAATAGTTAAGGAACATAATTGTCATATTGAGGAAATAGAGTTCGCCCACCGGAACCTGTCTTCTGCTTTTATTGCAAATGTTATGTACGGAGAGATTGTGGACAACCTAAGGTATGAGCCACGATCAGTAATCCGTGCTATTGAGCAAATATTCCAGTACACAATAAACTATACGAAGGCATGGAGGGCGAAACAAAAGGCTATTGAGATGAGGTTCGGAACATATGAAGATTCATATCACAATCTACCTCATCAATTAGCCACAATTTGTGGAAGAAACCCAGGCAGCTACTATGATATCAAGCATTACCCCTCTACTGATGTGGACTATAGCGGAAAAAGATTGTTGCAGCGTGCTTTCTTTGAATTCGCTGCAACTATCAAAGCATTTCGATATTGCCAACCCATCATATGCCTAGATGGAACATTCCTGACTGGGAAGTACAAAGGGTAGATATTGTCTGCAATTGGGGTCGACGGTAACAATCAAGTCCTGCCACTAGGGTTTGCTTTCGTGGAGAGTGAGAAAGGGGACAGCTGGTATTGGTTCCTAGAGCGGGTTAAACATGCAATTGTTCTTGACCGACCAGATGTGTGTCTCATTCATGATAGGCATGCAGGATTGTTGCAGGCTTTACTGGATATGCAACTTGGTAGTGTTCGACGGGGTGTAGCAGCACAGTGGCCCGACCTCAAAAGCAGGTGGTGCATGCACTATATGGGTGCGAACTTATACAGACAGTTTAAAAACAAAGAGTTAATGAAGCTTTTCAAGACGTTGTGCAGTCAAAACCAGCAACGTAAGTTCAATGCACTATGGGCAAGACTTGATGAACTGACTCTAAAATAAACTGCGGAGGCTGCACCTAACGGTGATGAACCAATAGCTCTCGGACCTCTTCCAACCGATACTCCGTAGATTGTAAGGAGATCCGGCTCATCTATTCGGAGCTTCTCACAGTGGATACATAATGAGCCAAATGAAAAATAGGCTCTGTTGTGCGACAGTGGTGGTACAAGGTACGGAGTAATGACTGCAAATCTTGCAGAGGTTTATAACTGGGTCATGCGAGGAATGATGTCCCTACCACTAGTTGGAATTGTAGAAGGCATTTTGCATGGGACTTGTAAGTACTTTATTGATCGGTATACAGCTGCTAAGGTTGTAATGGAGGACAATCGTATGCTTTACGGACGGATGCTATGTGAGTACATGGAGAAGGCTAATAAGAAGGCCCACATGCATTGCGCAAATCAAGAGGGCACTGCGGAGCACAGGTTCAGTATCCTGTGTCGGGATAATGGTACAAACCTTGTACACACGTCATAGCTGCATGTGTGGAGCACCATATGCTTCCCAGGCAATATGTTTCAAAGTATTTTATGAAAGATCAAATACTCAACATCTGGAACCATGAGTTGTATGGTTACGTCATTGTTGACACTTTTACAAGTAATCCAGGGCCTGCAAGAATATATGTGCCTGATTTAGAAAAGATGAAGAACACACTTGGCCGAAGACAAACTCGTCGGATTCGCAACGATATGGATGAATCCGAGGCTGGCCCTAGGGTCAAGCGATGCAGTCAGTGCAATGAAATAGGTCACACGTACAAGTATTGTCCCAAAAATGCACTAGGTGATGCACCTGTTGTCTAGGTGAGTTTTATGGTGCGTTGTGCTCATTTTGTACCATTTAAATCTTCGTTAATGTTGCATATAGTGATATAGTTAGTTTGCATTCAAAGTATATTGTTACTGTCTTTATGTAACAATGCATTAATGTATATGTCTTTGAAATACAGATATGGCTGACCCTGCGACCCCCGAGCTTCTAGACCCTGCCGTGGACAAGAAGCATCGCAGCTTCTTATCCGCCGAGCACCAGACAGAGCTAGGAGTGTTTCGACCACAGGGCCCTGGAGAGCTGCTCACGATAGACGAGCGATGGAAATACAAGTACTTCGATAATTTGATACAAAATTGCCATATCATTGATGTAGTCCCATATTATTAATATATTGCAACACTTATAGGTTGGCAGCGGCCGGACTCCTACCTCTTTGCCGGTTGGTCGAGGCCCGATCGACGGAGAACCCCGAGGCAGTGGCCCGTCGTTTCTACTTTGATCGGTCGCTGATAGTAGCACTGGTCGACCGATGGAGGGCGGAGACACATATGTTCCATCTCCTGTGCGGCGAGGTGACCCAGACCTTGCAGGACGTAGCCTACCTCTTAGGCCTTTCTTGCGCGGGAGCTGCGGTTGGAGTCATCGATATGGAGGCTGACTGAATCAACGACATGCATCAGCGCTTTGGCCTGGTGGAGCGGAAGGCGGACGCACCCCCCTACGTGCCTGAGTTCTTATCCGATGCACGAGGGACAACAAAGAAGTGGATCCTATAGTTTTAGGTATGATACAATACAACCTATCAAATACTATTATAGTATGTAGTAATGCTCATTTTTGACACCAGTCATATTTGCAGCCGGCGTACATACACCCCCATGCCAACGCATACCCGGTCTCCAGGCATTTGGAGGCCTTTCTGCTTTGGTTGTTTGGGTGGGTTATGTTCACTAGTGGCCAAGGCCACATGGTTGCCAGGACGCTTGTGCCGTACGCCTCATTGATAGCGGATGCTGATGCGGAGGAGGTAACGCAATTCAGTTGGGCATCCGCTGTCCTTGCTGCGACGTATCGGGCGCTCTGCGACGCGTGCACGAAGAAAGAGCCACTAGCCACTTTCGCCGGGTGTCCACTTCTTCTGCAGCTGTGGTCATACAAGCATTTCACCATAGGCAGACCGGTGGTGGACCGCTGCCCGTACCCAGAGGAATGGTACGGCGAGCCGGGCGAGGACGCGCCTACTATGGCCTCGATGTGGTGCCGTCATCGGGTATGTATTTTACATTAACACTTAGCTTCGTGTTCTTTTTCCCGCTAACGATTTGTAACGATGTTTGTCACGCAGCCACACTGGGCGCACGAGCAGCTTCGCAGCACTTACGAGCATTTTCATACCCAGTTCGACAGGCTACGTCCGGACGACGTGGTATAGGAGCCATACAACTTCTTGGCCGTGCAAGGGCATGCAGGATTGGGTTTGTCACCGTTGTGTACCCGTGACGAGGAGTACTGGCTCACGAAGGCGCCGCTTGTCTTCGACATCTACGTCGAAGAGTACTCACCGCACCGCGTCATGCGGCAGTTTAGCCATCACCAGGCATTCCCTCTCGTCCACATTCGTACCGTCCCCGTGCAAGTCCACATGTACATATGCAAAATTACAGTTTTCGTAACCTTTGTTTTACTGTGACTTCCATTTACTGTGGTTCAAATGCAGGTACACACGGAAAGGCCAGCCAGCTGGCAACCTCTAGGCAGAGCGCTTGGCCCCTTACGTGGCAACATGGGCCCAAGCGCTACAGAATGTCGTGGAGGAGGCTCGTCCCCACACTGAGCGGAACTTCAATGAGTACCTACGATGGTACGTTCTACGTACACGCACACGTGTCACCTACACCCCAGAGGGTGTCCGGCCCCACATCACGTTGACAACGGAGGCATACTCGGTGCATTGGGACGAGGACGCCGCATTTTGAAGTCAGTAGTCAATGAACAAAACCGTATACTCTAATTGTTTACTTCTGTTCATATCCGCAGGCAGATATCATTTATGATGTACATACGGATGCAGCTGGTGCCATGGACCACCTCCGGCAAGGGCAGCACCTAAGTGCGTCGGATGTTGCGAGCTTCATCAAGCGAGTTTTCGACAAGACAGCACGCGCCTTAAATCTAACCTCCTGCCGATCTACCACAGATGTAGCAGGGGCGCCTCCCAAGTCCAGTGGTGTCCACGCCGAGTCGTTTTGGCGGTCAAACGTGCACCGTCATTCATCTGTGTCGGCACCCACACGACCCCTTTTACCATGTCATGGAGGCTCGGAGCAACTTGGTACGAATTTTACTTTTGAATAATATTGAACAATATCATTTACTTACTACTGCATTGATTATTAAACTTTCATTAGGTCCACCTGCACAACTCTCGATGCATCCTCGTAGATCGAGCCCTGTGCATCCACCCTCAGGTACTGGCGGCACCCTTCATCCTAGTTTTTAATACTTTCAGCAAATTAAGTTAATATTGTGCTGAGGTTACTTTGGTGACGAGGCTAGTCGGTCTTCAGCGGCCCCACGCCTGACCCCGCCCGCAACGTTTGAGCCATACTACGGCACGACAGTGTGGCCTTCTTCTGTTGCACCGTCATACCACGCAGGTACAATTATACAATTTTTACAACTACTTCCAATACCACATTGTTCGTATCTAACGCAATTATTTATTCGTAGGCCCCTCCAGCCATTACACATGGACGCCAGCGGAGCCTTCACAGTCCTCCTACCCTAGTCAGGAGGATGAGGCTGGCCCGGACGCCGCATACGACCTCGTCCATGACTTCTTCGGGGGCACACCTGACTACGATGTCCTCCAGCGGTCCCAGGTACTCAGTGCTTCCCTTCGGACACAGCCCACGCAGGACGAGGCCTCGACACCGGTGCTCCCTACTAGGCCTACCAAACACGTCGGTCCACCCGACCCCCTCACCTACTCCAGTGGTCACATGAGGGTTAACCAGCGGCATCGGGACCACGATGGGGCGCACGGGCGACGGCAACAAGGGAGGCAGCAGTAGAATTTTACATTTTATGTAACTTACATATGCATATTCGCTTCGTGATATACTCCTATGTATTCAGACACGTTAACTTTGTATGGTCGACTTAGCATGTCGTAACTGCATTTCGTATTCAGACACGTTTAATGAAGAAGTGACCACACTACTGAACTTTAACCATGACTTGACAACACATGCCTCCTTGTGCAGGTTTTAAACAAGACGTGACAATACTACCTAGCTTTTTCTAAACAATAAATGACAACACGGGTACCAATAAATGTGGAATCTCTGACCATGATCAATGACACAACTTTCCCATTCTTCAAGATGGAATCCGACGCTCCTGCCACCAGCTACGCCCCTGCCCTCACTCCTTTCTTCAAGAGCGAATCCAATGCCTCCCCCAACTATAAATAGCCAAACCTCCTTACGTTGAAGCATCACTCATTTCTCATATCTCTCAAGTGAAATGTCTTCCTCAGCTCCATCAAGACCACCAAAGAAACATTGGGGGACTAACATACCTGAAGGTCTCGAACCAACAATGTGCTTCTGTGGTGACCTTTGTAAGCTCCGCGAGTCGCAGGACATCTAATATACCTATGGGCTGCGCTTCTTCATGTGTGCCAACTACGAGTATGACAAGCCTCAACATGCAACAAATGGTTATCGACCGGTACGGTAACAGATATCCGCCTCATTTCTTCCGATTTTGCACCCTCTTTTACTAACCGCTCATCTTGTTCCATTTGTTCAGTCCCCTCCACCGCTCTGTGATTTTATTCAATGGCTCGACAATGAGCAAAATGATGCACATAAGCAGTGGGTCGACATGAACATGAGGTGGAGAAGGGAAGCGTACGCACGTCGGGAGTACGAGCAACAGCAAGAGGAACTACGCCTCAAGTGGGAGGAAGAAGAGCGCATGAGGAAGGCGGCGCACGACCGTACCGTGGCTCAGGCTCGGGAGACTAAGAGGGAAAGGAAGCGGGAGAGAGCTCGCCGTGCTAAGGCGGCAGGTCCCGATGCCCTCCGAAAGGGAAAGTATCCTAGATGCACTCATTAGAGAGTATCTAATGTAACCCGACATACTTTCCCTCCCTAAAGCATGTTATGATTAGGATCGGCGCACTAATAAGTAGATCTTAATGCGAACCGTACATGCCACCTTTGTTTCCTCATCGTATCGTCGCGGTTACAGTGTATTGTAATGTTTTCACTCTATGTTTAATACTATGTTTGTCCTCGTTCGCACCCCATACTCATGTAAAATGCTACGACTGCTAATTATTGATTTTTTATTCTTCGACTATTACATAACCTACTCCAAATTTAAATTCTTAATTTTCTTAAAACCCTTTCTTTTAATTTCTTGAATTACACAAAAAAAATATATTTTAGGGGGAAAAAAGGTCCCCTGAGAGGGCGGTTATCCCCCCTTGCCGCCCTCTGAGGGGCGGTTACCTAACCGCCCCCTCAGAGGACTGCAGCCTCCTGAGAGGGCTGCAGGCGCTTAGTTTTGCAAATTCTCCTACGGAGAATCTATTTATTTAAATTTTTAATAAAAAATATAAAAATAAAAAAACTCTTAGGTGCCGGGGTCGAGCCATTGAGCCTGGCCCGGCTATGTACCCAGGATCAAAGCCATGCTGAGACTCCAAAATCCTTGTGGCTCCTCACCATTAGCACTGCAACAGATCATATCATTGCCTCATGCACACATCCAGACACGTGCTTAAAGGCACGATCGGCTTTTTGAAAGATAATAATACACGTCTGCTTTCTGTTGAGGGCATATTTATTTTTTATTCCGACGGAGGATTTTAGGTTTAAAATCATAATTAAAGTAAATAGAACGATTCTACAATCCACAATTTAAAAAAACTATTTCTAACAGATTGTGACACGAATTTACCTACTATACCATTATAAAATAACGGTTCACTTGTTTTTGCCTTCACTTCTTTCTCTATCGAAGGTGCCACCGCTGTAGGGACCGGTGGTGTTCTAATAGGGGTGAATTATGATATCTAAAACTAATCGGTTCTAAAAACTTCACATGATAAACTTATATTATTTTTTTATCTAAATGTGCTTTAAGTTTATCTAGTGTGTCTATTATATCGTTCAAAAAGGTTTGCAACTTATAGCTAATTCTAACAAATTACTCTAAGAAGGTAAAAAAATACAAAGATAGATAAGTATGTAAATGTAGAAATGTAAAGACGACAGAGAGAGCAAACTCGACACAAGAGATTTTCATCCCATGGTATTGATGACATAAACAACACCCTAGTCCACGTTAGAGCAATCACCTAGGCTGTAGCTCACGGACGATACCCGATCACGGTCCTTAAGCCACTTATGCCTCAAGTAGGTTGAGCCATCAAGCTACTAAATCAAGAACTTATCATAAACCTCTCTTACAGTCACTTGCTGCCGTCTTCACTTCGAAGCTTGAGCCACCAAAATAAGAGTCTTTGCGTCTTTGTACAAGAGTCTTGCCGCTGCTCCACACTAAGTCGGAGGGTCTACAAGTATGATCCACTAAGGCTCACGGTATCGGTGAGTCACCAAGACTTCAAGATGTCAGCATACTATTTGGTACAATATAGGATCACTCCTTAATCCACTTTCTAGGCAACAACAACACTATCTCTATGCCTATTAGCACTAATCACTGCCTAAGCTTGTGCTTAATTTCCTTGGATGATTACTTTATCACTTTGGTGGCTTAGATGTCTTCCCAAGTCTCTATGAGCTTCCTTAGACAAGTATCCTCAAATGGCCGAGTGGGGGATATTTATAGCATCAAAATCGTGAACTAGTCACTGCTCCAACTGTCACATTTTATTGTACTCACCGGATGGTCCAGCGTGTGCAACATTATAAGCACCGGACCATCTGGTGTGTATTCTCTAAAAAAAAACTAGCCGTTGGAGTTGCACTTTCTTTTTCTTAACACCAGGTCATCCTATGTGTATACGATGCCAATTGAGCCATTTTGTAGCCCCTTTGGAAAATAGTCCAGAGTATACTTCTTATGAACACCAGAACATCCAACATGTTTATTTCTGTGAACACCTGATGGTCCTCTTAGTTCATTTTTGTGAACACCAAATCATCCTATGAGTTCTTTTTTTTATTTAACACCGGATCATTCTATAAGTTCATTTTCAGCAGACTATCAATTTATATTTTAGGCATAACTTTTCGCTGTACAGAAATCCATCTCATGTGATCATATCAAAATTCATAGGACAAATCCAATTCATTCCTCTTTTTTGTCCCAACTTCGGTGGCTTCTTTTGTTGGATCCATAAGACGTACTAAAGCATATACTTGACATGTTAGTCCTATTGACTATGTTATCATTAATCATCAAAATCATATACATGCTCCAAATGGACCACGTTCACTACAGCCGCTCTCGTTGTCCCTCCAAACCCAAAGCACTGCCGCTCCCGCGCCTTTCTTCCCAACTCTGGCGTGACACCACGCATGTTGATCTCCACCCATGGTGAGCCCTGCGTCGTGACTTCATGGTGCACCACCTCCAGGAAGACGTCCGTGACCTCGCCTTCGGCCCCTGCCCACCACAACAGCGCCACGATGAGCATCTTCGTCGGCAGCCGCATCTCGTTGTCTTCCTACCTCTCCGTACCATCTCTGCCGAAGCTGAGTCTGGCTATGGCTTCCTCAAGTCTGTGCGGTGTCGCAGCACCCCTTCCCCATCACGTCTGCCAACAGAATGGCTACCACCACCGATGATCGAGCCCACCGTCGTAGCATCTGATCTTTGCCTCTGAGTGCTACCATGTTGATCTCCCTCCTCGGTGAGCCCCTTCTCCTTCCTGCTTGTCTATAACACTACCTCGACGCTCATAATCCTTTTTGGGGGTCGGCTTAGCCCCTCCCTCACCAGAGCGCTGCTGCAATGAGCTCTCTCGCTATCCGTCGTCTCCCGCTATGAGGATCCGTCCAAACAGTATTCAAATTAATCATCAGGCGGATCATTATTCATAATCCAACCTCGACGATTAACCTGAATACCATTCCGGCAGTCCCGGCACATGTTTTGTGCCCAAGGATTGAAACACATGCCTTCAACATAGTGCATCACAACATAGCTTAATAAAGAGCAAGTAATAAATATTTATATTACAAATATTAAGCATGCAACCGATTTCAACAATTTACAACAAAAGCGAACTAGGAGGAGACAAAACCCCTCAACTCCTAACTAACAAAAGAGACTACGCAGCGGAAGAAAATAAACTATACAACAAAAGGATATGGAGCCACATGCCCTTAGGCTCCATACCAAAACACTGAGTTCGGAGTAGAGTGTGCTACTCCTGCCCGCCACTCTGATCGGCAGGTACAAAGTAGCCAAACACCACCTCTTCCTCGCTGACCTGCGAACCTGCATCAACTTAAGGGCAGCACCCTGAGTACGAAGTTACTCGCAAGTCTTACACAATATAGAGCACATATACATAGCTCAACTCCAAGGATCATGCATTAGCTGGTAGCAAGGATTAAATATGGTTAAGTGAATTAAAATGGTAAGCAACCTAGACATATGTGTGTGCAACTAACTTGACCAACATATATGACACTACCCTGCATCACCAACTGAACATAAGTAATTGTAATCAACATGTGTATCAAAAGTATAACAAGTACCAACTCTGACCAGACCCACATAACCACCATGTCCATACCACCACCACAAACCCGAACCACAAATCCACAACGAACCTCTACGACCGATACGGATGAAATAATAGCATGCTCATGACCGAGAGCGCAGTAGTTCGAACTGTTTATACACCCTGCAGGGGGATACTCCTGGACCCACACGACACGAGGACCATACGGCTTGTGCCACCAGCTAAAGTGCACACAAGGGGTACCCGTGACAACCTTTCCCAACCAGCCCCAACCGTGTGGGGCATGCATCGCTCGGTGCGGTGATACTAGAACTATTCCCGGAGCAAACTAGTACCGCTTACAAGCCCGCCCGCTCACACCGTCGATGTTCACGCCCACAAAGCCACAGCTGCGAAGGTATTCGGCTTGCCTTACCATTAGATCGGTATGTGGTGAGTAAGGTAAGTGCTAAAGCCAACGGTACCGACGAACGACCTTAAACGATGCAAGCGGTCTATGGTGCTCGGGTTTCCTCTCCCGACCTGCCACCTGGACTTTCCACCGAGGCATACGACACCCCTAACACCGCCCACATCTCGTCTCATACTCATCACTCACCAACCACCTCACCAACAGCATGTATTTGTAATTAACAGTAATCCCTATACTCACGAACAACATAAAACACCGTCGTTCGACTTCTACCGAAAGACCTAAGCATTGCTAAGCATGTATATCGTACTTGTACCTAGACATAACACCATCTCTAGGCTTCAAGGAAATTACTTGAACAATTGACCAAGGTAGAAAGATGCAATCGGCATAGGTTCTACCCAAGAGTACCTGTCGGTGATATGGGAACCAAGGGTCCCCGAGTCCCAAGGCCAGAACAGCAGAGTGCCACGTGGCATCCTCCCTCGGGGGTTATCTCCCCGAGGTCCGAGAAGACCAAGTTCCAGAAGAGGGTGCTCGGGGCCATGAACAGTGGTCCCCGAGTACCCGAGTTCCCCGATGACCCGAGAAAACCAAGTTCCGGGAAGAGAGTGCTCGGGGCCATGAACAGTGGTCCCTGAGTACCCGAGTTCCCCGATGATCCGAGAAAACCAAGTTCCGGAAAGAGAGTGCTTGGGACCATGAACAGTGGTCCCCGAGTACTCAAGTTCCCCGATGAACCAAGAAGGCCGAGTTCCGGGAGAGGGTGCTCGGGGTCATGAACAGTGGCCCCCGAGCACCCGAGTTCCCCGATGACAAAAGAAGTTAGTTCCGCGAGAGAGTGCTCGGAGCCGTGAACAGTGGCCCCTGAGCACTCGAGTTCCCCGAGGACCGAGCAGTCAAGTTCCGGGAGAGAGTGCTCGGGGCTGTAAACAGTGGCCCCCGAGCACTCGGTTCCCCGAGGACCAAAAGAGGGCATATCCGGGAGAGAGTGCTCGGGACTGTGAATAGTAGCCCCCCGAGCACTCACAGTTCCCGGAGGGCCTGAGAAGTCCTTCGCCGGTGGTCCCCACAAGGGCTCAGCGGTGAGGTGTCACTTGGTGAGAGGCCCGATGCCGCATTTAAGAGGGCGCGTGGCCTGTCACTTCCAACCACTCCTCCACGCTTGCTATCAGTCCCTGCCATGGCCTGGCAGGGAGGCGTGGGGACATTTAATGCACGGGTCCCATCGCGCGTCATCCGGCGCGCCTCGGGATATCATCGCAGAACTCGAGGCACATCGCCTGCCGCCCTGCTGTGTCAGGCCTGCTCTGACTGGGCGGACACGCGGGGTTGCTCGGTGGCTGCCCGGTGGGCCCTTCCCGCAGTACTCGCCGAAAAGCAGAATGATGACGAACAAGACCGGACGGGGGTGCATTTTCAACCCTCCCCGTCACCTCGAGCTGCAGCCCATCACCTCGAGATGCAGCCCATGATGGTTGCTTTCCATTATGGCTCCTTGGAACTTGCGCCATCCTTTCTGGGCACGCTACCGCCCCGACGGGTATAAAGGAGGGGCGGGCTCCCCGGAGAAGACGAGGGACAACACACATCAACGGGCCTGAACCGGATACGAGACAGAGAAGACGGTAGATCTACCGAAGAACAAGGAGCACGAAGCTCTAGACTTAGATAAATATTCTTGTAACACAGCAGATCCTCAGAGAGACATTATCAGAGTATTTATAGCATACACACAGGAGTAGGGTGTTACGCTCAGAGCGGCCCGAACCTGTCTAAAAATCCGTTGAACATTTACTTCCTCCTGCTCCACCTGCATCTCATTTACTCCCATTTATTTCACCTATGAAGCAGATTCAAAATCATCCCCCTGACCGAATCTCAAAGGGGGTACCTCCGGATCCCCGCTTGAGGAGTTCACCCTCCGACAGTACCCGACACATGCATACATACATAAGCATATTTATCAATTGAGACTTTCAAATTTGACATGGGTGAAATATATTAGTTGCTTGCCTTCATGCACTGGTTCACAAAGGTACGGCACCTCAAAATCGACCTCGGTCTCCGGGATCGATGGATCGGCGTGTTCTAAGAAACATAACGCGTGCAATGATAAGCATAAATGAAATGCAACGAAATTCCATGGAAATATGCTTTAAAATGTAGGAAACCATTTTTCCTAGCTATAACAAGTCATAAGAAGACTAGCAAAATTGGTTTCATCCATTTTGGACTTGTAAAGAATTAATGGTGAATTAATGAAGCTTAAGCATAATTAATTAGCATCAAACATTTAATTCGACATTTAATAGCTGGGGATATTTTTAATAGATATAGTAGTTTATTATGAAACAAAAAATTGGTTTCATGATTTTTGAAGTTCGTATGAATTAATTATGAATTTTACAAGTTATCAGCAGAGGCTGATGAACAGTGCACCCGGATACTCCGGTGAAGGCCGGATACTCCGGGGTACCGAAGACTCTGGGAGACTCTCCGAAAGCACCCTCTCTGTTATTTTTGGTTGGGGCTCACCCGAGGACTCCGGGGAAGGCCGGATACTCCGGGAAAGCTCCAGAACTGGACTGTTATGAGGGGAAAAATGCCCGCAACGAATTGCGATCTTCTCCAAACCAAAAGTGAACATGTTTGAGCTAGTTCAAGAGTTCTAGAACTCATTTAACAACCTAGAAACTCCATTCCTAACTCAAATTCATCTAATTCCTCAAATTAGGTCTAAAACATCCAAAAATGCCCAAACTTCACCACCTAGCTCCAAATTTGGATTTCGACCAACCAAATGCGTATCCAAGCCATGGGAAGCCTAGAGGACTTACCCAAGGTACTTTGCCGAGGTTGGGGACCGCCAGGAGAAGGAGAAAATGGTGGCAAATCGAAGAACTCCGGTGTTCTTCACTTTTCAACCCTAACACCAAAAGACATCCAAATCGGCTCAAATCCTTTGGGAATGAGCAGACAAATTGGAGGAATGGAATGCTTGTGAGCTTGTGATCGCAATGGTACCACATGCATACCTTGATTCGGCTCCTAGAGCGTGGATTTGAGGGAGAAAGGAGACAGGGAGTGAGAGGGAGAGTGAGATCTTGCTCCCTTGCTTTGGCTGGTTGGGAGAGGAGAGAGGCACGGGAGTGGGAGTGAGAGGAGCAGGTGGGGCTACTGCCCAAGTGGAGGGAGAGATGGTGGGGCCAGGTGGGTCCCACATGTTAGAGAGAAAGATGTCTATTTTAACTGTGAATTTAATTCTTTTCTCTCCCTAATTTCTTTCTCTCATCTAATTGATTTCAAACAAAGTGCTCTAGTACGCCAAACTAATTTACCTAAAAAATAAGTATGATGCTAATGATGCATGATTAGGCTTAATCACGCGATTATGGAATTTGAGACGTGACACTCTCTCATCCCACCTCTTTGATCCTCCTCCAGCTGAACCAGCGACGCCGTGGAAGATGGTGTGTCGCTTGACACCGTGAGTGCAGGTACACGATGCTAAGGCCATGCAAGTGCTCAAGGGAGAACACCATCTTCCACGGGAGACAGTGAGTCTGTAGGGTTGGAGGGAGAGATAGGAGAATTCTAATAATCTGGTGTTATCTATTTTAGATTATACAATCTCAATTCTAACAACCCCAATTCTAGATTATGAGAATCAAAATCTAGATTGTTAGAATCACAATAAAAAATAAACATGCCCTTAGTTAGCCATTTATTATTTATGGAACTCATGCCCAGTTGCTAATCGTCATATACATGTAGCATGCTTTGCATTTCCAGAAGGTACTAGTAGTTGGGAGTGTTACGAATAGACATTTTTATGTGTAACCATGTAATCAATTATCAAGTGTTATATCTATTGGGAAGGGGTGTCTCCCCAATAGACATATTCTCTCATCATGTCCATTCAACATGTATAAATATATAAATATTCTCATCAATAAATACAAGATTTTCACTCTCTATCTCTTGAGTGTCTCCATTCTACTGTCTATCTATAATTACTTGCAATACATTATCAACCACTTACGCTCTTCACCGCTGATCAGTCACACCACAGCATGTAAACACACAGAGGCACGAAGGCCTCTCCCAGAAGAGTTACATGGATTCTTCCAATCGAGCAACAATCGCCAAGAGAAGAAGAAACAAAGGGACACAAGATCAATCGATTTGATAGACACACGTCGACAGCCACGTGCTTCTCTGGCGATCGCACACATGCGGTGCCCATCAACGCTCAAATGAGACGACGGTATTCATTTTGGACAATCGCATGTAGGTGGCAATATTGTAGCCTCAAGCCATCATCAAGTAAGACTAATGCCTGAACCCTGACATACATGTTTGCTACGCATACAAAGGAAGAACAAGTATGCACGAAGGTGAGACATGGAGCATTTTAACCTTCATCATCTGATTCACGTCTACGATGGAAATGGAACAGATTTGATCAGACCAGCACACCTCTTGCGTGTGGCTCTTCACACTATTCACCATCCGCATCTTCACCCACCGATACCTTTCCATCTACCATCTCTAATTGACACACTTCACAAGGACATCGTATTCCATTGATGTCGAACTCGGCGGAGGCAATCCTCTTATGTCCTCTAGTGGCGCCAATGACATGATTGGTGGCGGTCCATGCCTGATCCATGGCGCCTCAGGCCACCTGCATGTGAGACAACCAAATCGGATGTGAGGGCCTACACACACGACGGCCTAGCTCAAGCTGACTAGCACTAGCAACACCGGTCGGACCTCAAGTTAGCGGCGGTAAGATCCAGCGGCATGCCCTTGGGAAACACTCACCTCTGCCCATCTGGTGCACTTGGCTTACCTTCCAAGCAAAGGCAGCGCAGGGACAGGGGCGACCTCCTGTCCCATCTCCTCTAGCACATCTACCATCCAGCGGGCCATCTGCTGCGTCATCCTAATGGTGGCAATGCCCCTTCAGGGGAACTGCTCTGGGTCACCGCCGACAAACACACCACCCTTTTCGTCAATGCTCTGTGGCTTGCCCTCTGGAGGTGCACGATGGTCGGATCCGACACTGGGCACAAGCCACATGGCAGCCCTCTGGCCATGATAGATTCGCCTGAATCTCTTCAGGCCGTGGCTCTCTGGCAGCTCTCCGGTGGCGAACCCTAACGTGGCATGGTGACGTGCCCACTTTGGCTCCTCATGCCCATGGGCCGCAAGACAACCTCAATCCATCGGCTGGTGCCTCACACCATCCTGCGGCTGCCACCAGGTAGTGGTGTCGTCTCAACCTCACGACGGTGACTCCACAGGGTGTGGGTGGGTAGGGGATCAGCAACCCTAACTGTCCTCATCATTTTTTATAGGGCGGATCATCCCACCCATCTGGCCGAATGGGCCTAAAGGCATGATGGACCTCAAGCCAGGTTGCCTTGGCCCACTCTACAGCCAGCCAGAGCCTTAGGTCATTTTGCAAATAAAAACCCCCTGAGTTTTTAAAAGGTGCAAGATGACCCAACTATCAGTACTGTTTATTAAATATTTTTCATGTTTAGGCCTCTGAAATTTATTGTAATTACATTCAGTATTGTTTATTGTTGTAATTTAATATTTCAGACCCTTTTTTCTGGAATATTATGTATTGTTCAATGTGTTTGTTTCAAGCAATCCCTATAACATGCAATTAAGTTTACGCCCGCTTTACTTTTGAACTGAGATTTATTTTCTTGCAAGATTATACATTAATTCACCTTAATTAAGCACAAAGTGCTTTTGTGATTACCTCCATTTAATATTTGTGAAACATAACTTAATGGAATAATGACATTAACTGCACATTTTGTCACCTTGACTTAATGATTACCTTCAATATGTTCTTCCAAATGTTCTACTTACTATAATACAAGGTAATAGAAACATAGGCATCTACTGGTAAGTATCAGATTATGTCTCATACTACTGCAAGATCTACACCATATTTGCTGATTATTTTCAACATGCTAGCTACATAATTTATGGTCTATACTATACAATTCAAGTCTCAACTTGACTTTACAAATTTTACATGATTATTACAACATTACCATGATGATTTTCTATTTACCTACAGTAAATTAATCAAATCTATGGTCAAACCTATATAGGATACAATGATCGACAAAGAGTTCGATGAACTCGCACTTAACGATCACAATTATCCAACATAGGTAATGGACATTAAGATCAGTCTTGAGTCCTGTGGAATAGTAGCGACACTCCAACCTCCCTAAAAGTGAGATCCACTTCTAACAAATCAAGTAAAATATGAAGCTTCATACATAATAAGGCATCATATCCATCCGAATCTCATATCTAAGTATCTGATGGAAATGAATCCGAGAACTCTATGGCTAGATCTAGAAATGAACAACAGAAGGCAAAATTGTTTTTCATGAATGACACATCTCTGACTCTAAGACTTTAAGTCTGTTAGAGAATACAATCATATTGTTCATAAAATCTGCTTAAAATTGCTTTTCGCCAAAGAATACCAAGTTTATTCTGACTTAATACATGTATTATTTTATGTCAAAAAGCATGATGAACTGCTAAGGACTCATCACTAGTGTCCAATCAGTGCTGCTCCTTTACCTGAAGTACATACTAATGTCTAGAATAACAACAAGTTCAATGGCTCTCTTAGACGCCAGCCAAAGAACTTCAATGGTAAATGCAAACGCAACAAGAAGCAGAAGCCCTATGCACCGGATCATGGTAAAGGAATTTTCAAACTTGATAAATCTAATGATTGTCGCAAGTATGGATGCTACAAGCATTCTATTTAGAAATGCCACAACTTGAGATATTTAGTTGATCTATATTTACAATCAGTGGGACGTAACCGACCTGCTCAAAGACAAAGATTGGAAGCACACTTTAATCTTCACACCGACTCCACCAAGGAGACTAGTTGTTCACAACATGTTCCACAAGAACTAAGTAACAATCAGACTTTTCTGCAACCAGAAGATCCCATGAGCACAGAAAATATGTTTGTCAAATTTACTTCGCATGACATGTTTGGAGATCATAATTAGTATCCCAATTCCTTAGATACCATGTTATCTACACCCCATTAAATATAATAATACAATATTATATCAGCACTATGATACTATATAAAGTTTATATGTATTCTATATATCTGGTAAGAATTTCATATTAAATTCTTCATTTCTATATATAGATTTCGACATGATTCAGTCCGATCGAAGTGAAAATCTACATAGTGGATAGTTGTACCACTAACTTTATACTTAGGGAAACCAAATATTTTCAAACTCTTAAAAAGAGTAAAGGAAACATTATGACAATCGATGGACGCGATCCTATGATTGTTGGCATTGGTCGTGCCATCACTCTTCATATGGGTACTCAAATCATAATCGATGATGCACTATTGTATCCCGATTTAACTCGTAGCCTACTAAGTTATAGAGATATCCGTCACAATGGTTTCATATTGAAACCCAAGATAACAACAAAGAGAAATTTCTCCTCTAAACAAAAAAATAACAGTTTTGGCAAGCTTCTCTATATACCATCTAGATTGTACTATATATACATCAAATCCTGTATCACATATTATGTACAAAATAATTTTTATATCTTGATCACATCAAGACATGGCATGATTGTCTTGATCACTCTACCTTAGAGATGATGAGAAAATTTATTAACAATTTAATTGATCACATTATTAATTCCCAAAATCTGCAAATTTGTGTGCACCGCATATATCACATGAAATTTAATTTGAAGTCCCTCTTACTTTAAAATTCATAATGTGCCAACCATTTTCTTGAACGCATTCAAGAAGTTACATATGACTCTATTCAACAATTTTATGGACATCTAGGTACTCAATAATGCTGATTGATGCATCTACAAAATAGTCCTATATGTGTCCTTATCCATAAGGCACCACACGTTTTTCAAACTCATTGCTCAATTATTAAAAAAGAGAGCAAATAACCCTAGACGCAGATCAAATCGATTCACATAGATAATGCCGTTCCTTAGCGTTCATTCAATTATTGTTTGGTTTTAGGGATTACTGCATTAAGTTCTCATATTCAATATTATTAACATATCAAATGAATTGGATAGATTCAGACATATAAGTCCCTAAATTCTGAATCTAAATACAAATCATAATATATATTGAATATCATTAACATATTCTGAATCTAAATACAAATCATAATATATATTGTGTACATGACTTTAAGCAGTTAAATTGATTGTGTTACAACTAACTAAATGTATTCATGAAATTCGTATGCGGTGACTACGAGATTTGCAAGGTTCAAGGAGAGTGAATCTCTGAATAATAACATGTTCATATTATATTACACTTTTTTCATTAATGAGTATTTCTTATACGGTTTCTCATATAAGGTTTTTAAGGAGGTAATATCTACACAAGATCATATGTTATATCTCTTTTTTCTTCCTTTGGGGGGTTTTAAAGGGGTATCAAAGACATATTTATTGTTATCTAAATTTACTTATGATTTTTTTCCTTTTATAGTTTTTATCAGATAAATTTATAAAGAGACAATAATCAATATATGGTGTACCATTTTCTCCTTATTTTCCACTGGATTTTAAAGAAGTTTTAACTGTATATCACTATTATTTCTCCTAATTTTCGAAGAGATTTTTTGGAGGTTTTAATATGATCTATAGATCATAATTATTGTTCTCTAAACTCACAAATGAGTTTTTCCTACCTAGGTTTTTCATGAGCTTGCAATGAGGCAATAATCAATATATACCATATCATTTTCTTCTTATAATTTTCTATTATGTTTTAAAGTAGTTTTAATGGCATGTCAATATATTATTTTCTCATCATATTTTTTCATAGGGTTTTAGATCAGTTTTTAACAAGGAGTTTATAACTAGAATAATTGATCAATGGAGAGGGTTTCAAATAGACATCTTTTAGGTGTAATCATATGGTCAATTATCAAGTGTTATATCTATTGAGAAGAGATATCTCCTAAATAGACATATCCTCTTATCATTTTCATTCAACATATAGAAATATATAAATATTCTCATTAATACATATAAGACTTTCATTCTCAATCTCTTGAGTGCCATTCATTTTACTGTTTCTCTACAATTACTTGCAATAGGAGGAAGCAGATGGTCTGATGCATGCTACACGCACGAATGCGCTGCAGTGGCTCTATGGCTGGACTGTAGGTCGATAGGTAATACTACCATCACTGTACGTTCCTTCAAGCGCAGTAGTCACGCCACGCCGCTGCCCGTGAGTTTACGTGGCGCCGCTAACCGCCAGGCGCACGCGGCGTTTGCATATGCGCCGCGCCCGGGCGAGCCATGCGGCATGCCCGCGACCGGTATACCCTCTGTTCTTCTGTCTTGCCGATTAGCAGTGAGCGAGCGTAGTACGTGATAACGTGTTTGAATCGATAGTAGAACTTGCGCTGAGAGAATGAACAACCGATCCATTTCGTTGATTATAGTATGTCTATATACATGATGATTTCAGATGTCGTTAGAGAGACATCCTCTTCCTAACGAATACAGATACATGTCCTATTTGTTGGGTTTTTTGACTTTAGTTTCTAAGAAACTGAAAGTCTAATTAAACAGACTGTTGAGAAATTGGTTTTTAAAAAATTGAAAAACTGATTTATGAGAAAATAAATAAAAGCTGAAAAACTGGTTAAAAAGAATTTTTTTATTTTTACATACTAAGAAGATAAAAAATTATTAAAACCAATAGTAAAAATCATCGTCCATCGATAAAAACAAAAAACTAGATTTTCAACCTAAAAACCAAAAACCTCAACCAATCAAACACAGCTGTACAATCGTCATCGACAGTCATGGAGAGAGAAGATCAATCCTAGCAATCGCGATTCGCGACGGAGAACGACCGCGCGCCCGCGAATCAATCAATGCGAGCTTTTAAGCGCGCCCGCTGTCAGTGTACGCCCTGCCCATGCTCGCGTCCGTGTCCTGGGCTCCTCCACCAGACCGCGGCCGGGGAAACCGCCGCGTCGATCAGCCCTCACGGCCGAAAACCACGGTCGATCTTCCCCACGCCGCCGCCAGCACCCGGCCCGCCGTTTTTTGTTTCGGCAGTACTGCTGTGCTGGTAGCCTCTCTGCCGTCCGGTCCGTGCTGTTACTTACTCCAATTGAGATGCGGATAGCTGGCACAGGTACGCGCGGTCGTCCGACTAGGGACTACGACATGTGAGAAAGTTTAACATGTGCCGCCTTGTGTCATGCAGCAAGCAGCATGTGGCCAGTGCCAGGATGTTCAATTACCGACGCACGCACGCCCAGTTAATTTCGATCGGCTGGACACGATGCTATGTCACAGTGTCACCTGTGTCAGGCTTTTCATTTCGGTGAGTGCATGGGGCGTGTCGACGAGCAGGTCTACCACACGGAACACATTTCATTCACCAGGCTAGGACCAGCAGTGCGACACTATAGTACCGCTGCAGCCAGCAAATACTGTACAGTCTTCGATTACGGCAGCTCATAATGGTTGTATAAACTTTTAGGTGATGTTATATGTCAATAAATTCACGTCCATTATATCCGATTTTTTCTCTTTTTATACATTATGAGATCTTCGAAAAAATCGTATTTTCAACTCTGGAAACTAGATACATCCTGAGCTATCGATTTTCATTGACATGGATTGAGCTACATCGGTCTAGCTCGGCTAACCAGCAACGTCAAGTCACCGATAGCACGATTCGTCATCATTGCAACAAATCAGTGTAGAAGCTTATGGGCCATCAGCCTATTCTCTCGTGCACACCATTATATGTTCTCTTACGAGCTGCATAGAATATCATAAGTGATAGGTAAAAAAATTATTCATCAGTTATGTTCACATATAATGATGCATAACTAATTACTTGTCACTTATGTCTTTCTATACAGTTTAAGTGAGATGCTAATAAGTGACAGGTAATGGTTACGATCTATCACTTATGATTTTATTAGTGATGAATTTTTACTCATCACTTATGATTAGTTATCAGTAACGCTTATCTATTACCCAAGCAACTTCTTCTGTACTGTATTATTATGGTTGGGGTTCACAAGTTGCTAAACATTAGAGCGTTTTGTGCTAAGTAGTTATTCGATGACATGTCCTGCTTTTACACCTCAAAAGAAAACAAACACTAATGGCATTTGTTCAGTACACGCTGTCCATCCACCCAGTTATCATATGTTGTTGGACATGGATACAAAATCGTAGAATAGGCCATCCAGTCTACCAGGTCGTCTTGGCAGTTGTATCATCTCGCCATCAAGAACTATCACTGTCGCAGAGACTCTGCCCGACCGGCTGACTCGATGAACACGAACCTACCGGGTCGGACCGGCTGGTGCACGCAGCCGAGTGGGGACGACACGACAATCCAGTTCACCGTCCGTCCTGAAGTTCCGTGTACGTCGTCTAGCAGCGATCCGTGGTCAGCTAGGTAGCCGTTCATCTGTTTACAGAACAAACTCTCACATGTTAGCAGGTCAGGAATCAGAAAATGTCAAGTGTGAAGGTCCTGTTGTGTTCGAGGGAAAAAAAATTCTCCTGTTGTGTTTTCCCCAGAGTTTTAATCAAGCGTGAGCCGATTAAGGAGCTGTGACCCGATTAAGATCGTGCAGCAATGTTTAATTATCACGTTTGAAATAAAAATATATGTTTAATTGTTCGAACAGTGAGGGTCAGATTTGATGTGATGTCGTACCTTTGACGACTGCGAGAGATGCTGCTGGATAGGGAAGGAAACGGATCGGATACGCATGGAATCGAATTCGGATAGTACGATTTACCACATTTTAATTCGAATACGAATACGGATTCGGATATCTTCGAATACGAATACGAATCGGATAGTTCGAATACGAATCCGCATTCGGATATCTACTCGATCTTCGAAATTTAGGTTGAAAATTTAAATTTTTGAAAAAATTTGACTGAAATTTGATAAAATTCGAATGGAATTTGTTCTACTTTGATTGGGCCGGAATTTTACAAATTTTGTTCAAAATTCATGTTGGAAATTTAAATTTTTGATCAAATTTAACTGAAATTTGATGAAATTTGATTGAAATTGTTCCAATTTGATTGGGTTGGAATTTCGTTCATATCTGAAATTTTTAAAACTTTAGCAAAATTTGGTTCCCTGGTTGGCGGATACGGATACGAATCGGATATATCTCAAATTCGGATATCCACATTTGAATCCGAATCTCGAAAACGAATTCGGATATATCCATTTTAGTATCCATTTCAGAAACGAATACGAATACGGATATCCATATTCGCATTTTAACGAATATGGAATCGGATAATTCGGATTTCCTGCCATCCATTTCCACCCCTACTGTTGGATGGTACGCTACTATTGGTGTCTCTTTTAGAACGCTTAGGAGACTCACATAATAATTCTGGGAAATCATATAATCCGGTTGCCGGCCGGGTGTATAGTACTGCCTCTGTTTCTTTTCTGTTTACAGGCTATAATAAAATTTGAAAAAGTAAATTTTTATAGGTTTTGATTAAAAATTAGTCAAATTATGTGCATATACAGTGTATATATCATTAGATTCGTATTTCACATATTTTAATATAATATTAATTCTGTAGCAATTGATAAGAGAAATTAAATGTCAAAATATAATTTTAAAGACCTTTTCAAATTCTAAAACATCCAATAAAATGAAATGGAGAAAGTATATATCACTGCATATATCAACCGTACTACTATAATATAACGTATATAAATTGCAACAGAATGCCACATATTACTAAGCTAGTGGCTTAGCCCATAGTACTATCGTTTCCTTTACTACGTGAAAACCAGATAAATAAGATATGAAATTAGTGATAAGTCGTAATATGATCCGTCATTTATATTAAACGAGACGGGTCGTAGTTGTGACCCGTTATATGACTCGTCATCTGTCGGAGGGTGAACTCCTGTCGCAGGGATCCCGAGAGGCCCCTTTTTAGAGATTCGGCCGGGGGATGATCCTGGAAAAGCTTGTTTGGAAAATAAGCGGGAACGGAAACAAATGCGATGGCTGGCGGGAGATGATTGCCCTAATGCGAGGAAAAGATGGGTGCACCGGAGTTTAGACAGGTTCGGGCCGCACGGAGGCGTAACACCCTACTCCTGTGTGAGCGCTATATTTATCCTTGAAGGGAATTCTTCAAGGATGTATCTGGTTCTAAGGGGAGAGCCATTTACAAAGAGCTTGAGGCTCTCGTGTTCTAGCTTGGCTTGAGCTGGTTCGAGCGTCTGCGTCCTCTTCTTCACACACATTCGGTTTCTTCGGTCTTGTTCGTCGGGGGGTCCTCTTTTACGTGTTCTCCATCCTTTCCTTTTATAGGCGCGCCGACCTCAACATATCCTGAATGGGAAAGAGGGGATGCGAATGCCAAGGTGCCACGGAGAAAGGCGCAATCATTTCGTCTTGGCGAAGTGACAGGGGCGGTGGAGAAATGCGGCGCGCATCCGACCATCCGCCACTGTGGAAGCCCTCGGGCGCCATAAAGGGGGCCCACCGGGCAGCCTCAGAGGTGCCCGGTGCGCCCACCCTGTTTTGTTCTTCTGCCAGGGCAGGGTGGCAGGCGGAGCGCTTCGATTCTGGCAACGTTATCCCGAGGCACCTGGATGAAACGGGACGGGACCCGTGCATTTAATGGACCCACGCCCCCCTGCCAGTGCATGGCAGGGTCTGACACTGGGGCGTGGGCAGCTGAGAATGTCAGGATGTCAGGATGTCAGACCCGCGTGCCTATTAAATGCGGCATTGGGCCTTTGACTGGATGACACCCTGACGACGGGACCCTTCGGGTCGTTGAATGATCTTGCGCGAACCTTCGGGGAACGGAGTCCTCGGGGGCTGCCACGTGCAGCCCCGAGCACTCTCCCCCGAGTACTTGAGTGAGACCTTCGGGGAACCGAGTCCTCGGGGGCTGCCACGTGCAGCCCCGAGCACTCTCTCCCGAGCACTTCGGTGGGACCTTCGGGGCACCGAGTCCTCGGGGGCTGCCACGTGCAGCCCCGAGCACTCTCTCCCGAGCACTTCGGTGGGGCCTTCGGGGCACCGAGTCCTCGGGGGCTGCCACGTGCAGCCCCGAGCACTCTCTCCCGAGCACTTCGGTGGGGCCTTCGGGGCACCGAGTCCTCGGGGGCTGCCACGTGCAGCCCCGAGCACTCTCTCCCGAGCACTTCCTTCTTGGTATTTGGGCTCTGCGGATCATCGGGGAACTAGGGTGCTCGGGAACCAGAGGCGGCGGCCCCGAGCACCTTCTCCCGGGACTTAGCTTCTTCTTACCTTGCAGGGTGGTGACATGTGGTGGAGGGCCGGCCTGGCCTCGGGACTTAGGGACCCTTGGTTCTGAATACACCGACAGTAGCCCCCGGGCCCGTTGGTAGCCGATGGGACGGAGACTGCGAATGGGCCCTTCGTCGCGACCGAGGCCAAGGCTGGCGCGGACGCCATGTGGCAAGCTTTCGAGAGGTGGCCCTTGCGGACCTAGACCTCAAGTACGTTCCAACGGGAAAATGAGTGGACGCGTGTCCACACAACTTCCGAAGGGTATGATAACCATACGGGCGGCACGCGTGGTCGCCGCACAGATCGAGGAAAATACACCTGGCAACCGCTGACATCGCGCGATCAGCGGGAGATTCGCGTGACAGTTGCGCCGATCGAGGCGACGCTTCGCCGAGCGAACCGTTCGGGCGGCAGTTTTTGAATTTTGAGATATAAAAGGGGGAACGGATCGGTCCGTTCCCCTTTTTACGCTCTCTTGCACTTGTGCTCTTGCCTTCTTCGTGCTCCGAAGCCTTTAGAGGATTCTCAGGCAACCGGAGCATTCTTCCTTCTTTCTTCCTTCACCACCAAAAAAAACACCTCCCATCCTGTCGAGATGACGAGGGTTGGAGGAGGTCGCCGGGACAAGACTTCGGACAGCATTTTGCCGGAGTCTCGTCTGAGGAACGAGGAGGCGGCGGACAAGATTAGGAAGCTGCTGGTGCCGGAGGGTCAGGAGGGTGCTGTGGCGGTGAGGCCGGCGACCCTGACGCCGGCGACGACCGTCCCTGGGCGGACCGTCCTCTTCACCTCCTTCGTGGCAGCGGGGCTAGTGCCGCCGTTCTCCGCCTTCTTTCTGCAAGTGCTGGAGACGTACGGCATTCAAATGGTGCACCTAAGCCCCAATTCCGTCGTGGCGTTGGCGGTCTTCGCGCATCTCTGCGAAATGTTCGTGGGGTGATGCCGTCGGCGACGCTGCTTCGCCACTTCTTCGTCCTTCGGCCGGTGGGGAAGAAGAGGGGGCACTCCACGGCGGACGTCGCGGGGTGCTGCAACCTTCGGCTCCGGGAAGGCCTGGGGGACCATTACATTCCCCAGGTGATGCGCAGCAAGTGGGAGGAATGGCGACGGGACTGGTTCTTCGTCGACATCGACCCCCACGAGCGCCTCGAATTGCCAGAGAAGGCGGCAGAACCTCGGCGATCAACGTGGGAGGCGCCGCCACCAGAAGATGCGAGACTGAAGCCGGTGCTGGAGCGCATTCTGGAACTGCGCGAGGGCGGGCTGACCTCAGTCATGGTGGTTGTGGACTTTCTGCACCGTCGGTTGGCGCCCTTGCGAGAGCGGGCCCGGCCAAGCTGGTTCTACACCGGGCCGGAGGACATCACCAGGACCCAGATTGGCGCGAGCTGGGATCTGGGGCAGGCGGAGCTTCGGGGGATGACCCGAGTGATCACCGGAACGGAGGACATGAGCCGGACGGAGCTCCCGTGGCCGGAGATGGCGCTCTGTGCCAACCCCAGCCGGGTGGCCATTATGGCGGGGCTGCCGGAGTTCGATGCCCAGGGGCCCGTGGACCGGCCAAGAAGCCGGAGTCCTGAGGCCTCCGAACTCCCCGGGCTGGAGGAACTACTTGGCGATGAGGTTGCTGGTAGTTCGGCGCAGGCTGGTGAAGGGGTCGCCGCAAGCGGCAGCCGCCGTACCAGAGAGGAGGGCGCCACTGAAGTTGTTGAGGAGTTGGCGCCGAGAGATCGGGGAAAGCGTCCCCGGGCCTTGATCCTAGTGTCGGATTCTCCGCCGTCGCCGACGGCAGCGGCGGCATTTCCGGTGCTGGAGCCGCGCCTGGTGCGGATGGGGCCTGCATCGGCGCCCGCGACCTGCACGGCGGAAACCGAGACCCGTGCGGCTCAGCGGAAGAGGCGGCGGGAGGAGTCCGGACCGACGGCGCCGGACCCGGACATCAGGCTCCCAGCGGCCAAATGGCGGTATCGGTGAGTCTTCTTTCTTGCTTTTCCATGGGCATTTTCGGCCCGAACTAAGTTTTGACAATTTTCACTTGTCTCCCGTAGGCCGGCCGCAGGCGCTGCTACGACGGAGAGAGAACAGGCGCCGGGGCCAGAGCCGAGCCCGCCCACTGCGCCGACGGAGGCCGGCATAGGAACGGCGGAGGCGCCAATTGACGTGGCGGCCCCTGGAAGAGAGGCGGAGGCGGCGGCCAAGAGAAGGGCGCCGGCGGAACCTACCCCGGGCGCGGAGAGCCCGGGGCGGATAACGGTGGAGGTGGATGTTCTGCCGGGGCCGGTGGACAGGGCGGCCGATGCGGGAATGCGGCCGCCGTCCGAGACCTTGGCTCCGGCGGAGCCTACCTCGGGCAGGCAGAGCCCGGGGCGGATGGCGGTGCAAGGCCCTGCGGAGAGCTCGGCCCCCCTGGAGGCACTCTGCGGAGAAGCCTGGGCCCCACCGGTGCCTGGTCAGCCCGCCGATCCTTTCCTGGCCGCCATTGAAGGTGTCTAAGTAGCGGTTGGGCGGCTGGGCGCAGTGGTGAACGCCAAGGAGGGGGAGCTCGAGGCCGAGCGCGCCCGCCTGGCACTGGAGAAGGCGCAGCTGGCGGGCGCCCAGGAGGAGGCCCGTGCGGCAGCTGCGCGGGAGCAGAAGCTCCTAGAAGACATCCGCGCGGAAGCCGCGCGGGAACGAGAAACTCTGAAGACCGCGCGGGCAGAGGCCGCGCGGGAACGAGAAGACGCCGCCCGCTTGGCCGAGGCGTCGAGGCAGCAAGCTGCCGAGGCCCTTGCCAGGATGGGGCAGGCGCAGGAGAGGGAGGTGACTGTCGCAGCCCGGGAGTGGGCTGCGGAGGAGCGGCAAGCCGAGCTGGTCCGCCGGGAGGGCGCGGCCGAGAAGACGCGCGCCGACCTCCAGTGCTGGGAAGACGATCTCCGGAAGATCAGAGAAGAATTGAAGTGCTGGGAGGAGGACGTCTCTATCAGGGAAGTGGACAATGAGCTATCGGCGTCGGATCTCGGTGCCCGGGAGGATTCGGTGGCCCAGCAGGAGGATGCGTTGGCCCGGCGGGAGAATGAGCTGAGTCGCCGAGAAGGCGAACTGAGTCGCCGAGAGGGCGAAGCTGCTGCTGCGTCGGCCGCCGCGGCTACCAGGGCGGAGGAGAACGCGAAGCACGAGGCGGAACTGGCCGAGTGCGAACGCGCCTTGTCCGAGATGGTGGCCAAGACGAAGCAGGCTACCGCCTCCACCGCGGCTGGCGGTTCTTCCGGTCCGGTCGGGGACCAGGGACTCGAGGCACAGCTGCGGGCCGCCAAGGAGAAGCTCGAGACCTCTTTTGTCTCGCGGGTCAACCTCGAGCATATGCTGGAGGACATACTCCGGCGGATGCGACGGGCCGTGGAGAAGGGTGGTCTTGGACGGCTTGTCGATGACACGAAGGGTGACGGCCCCGCACGACAAGTGTTGGGGCTGCAGCAGGTCTGCGAGCGCCTCGAGGCCCTGCCTTGGGCGGTCCAGGAACTCGCCGCCCGGGAGGGACGTGGCTTGGCGCATGCAGTGGCCGAGCACGTCCTGGCCTGCTACCGAAGCAGGGACCCGAACTTCTCACTGGAGCCGGCGCGGGAGGGAGTGGTCGAGGCTGAGGGGGAGGCTGCCCGGGCAGCGGTCCGGAGTACCGCCGCCGAGGTGGCGGCCGGCTTCAGGCGAGAGGTGCCGCCGCCGCCAGTCCCCGGGGATGACTCAGAGGATTCAGCCGACGCCTCTGCCGCCGACTAGATCTTTTGTAGCCTCTTTTCTTTTGTTGTAGATGTAGGAGTGAACCCTTAGAAAATGCCTTGGAAATATCCTGTGAATATTAAATGGCTGTTTTTCCCTGGGCTCGCAACTCCAGTTTCTCTGTGTGTTCGATGCTTCTTCCGATGTTTTACTTCGAAGTCCCGGGGAGTACTCAGTCGGGCCGTTCCTGACCTTCCCGTCCTCGAGGATGAAGTTGTCTTGATCGCTGTTACTGGCACAGTCGGCCTTCAAGCTCTCACGAATCCGCATCGCCTAAGTTAAGAACAAAGACAGAGACTTCCTTGCCCGGGAGATGGATCGATCCCGCTCGGAACACGCCGTGCCTGATGAACACTTTTTCACTTTGCGACCACTCAGTTAGTAGAAGGGAGACGCGTGCGGGCGAGAATGTGACCAAGAGTCCTCGCGGTCCGGTGGTGCCCAGGATTTAAACGGGCCAGGCCGAGCACTGACAGCCCGCCCCCGAGACCTGAGCTCCGGACTACCCGAGCAGCTCGAGCGATAGGATTACCCAGGGCACCCGAGGACTCGGTAGTGCTCGGGGTCCTTAAAAGCGGACCGAACACCACGACCACCACGAAGGGCTTCGGTCAGACGTTATCGCAAGCACGCTACTCTTTTCTGCAGACCGTTCTGTCGTTCTGGGAAAAAGTAGTCACGCGGCAGGGTTTTGCGTGCGAGGAGGCCACCTCGCCGAACAGATTAAACCGCGAGAGCCCCCGAGAGTGACTCGAGGACATAAATTTACTTAAAGTAGACTTGTCTGAATATAACCACTCACCGGACAGCTGTCGGCCTTCCGGCTCATCGATCCAGGAGGGATGTGCTTCCGAGCTCGGGTGCCCGGGGACTCGATTCTTTTAACGGAGCGCCTGAGTGCCCAGAGGCATACGAGGCTCCTAGGGTCGGGTGATCTCGACCACCCATGCCTAAGTGGTAGGACCGCCCGAGGACCCTGGAGCCGACCAGAGACCGGGGCATTGAAGCCCTCACGGCCGAGCTGCTCGTGATCGCCAGCCTGTGACTTAAGAGAAAAAATAGGATTTCTTTGTCTGGTGCGCTCTGTCAGTGCGGTACTTGCTATAGACTGCTCTCGTTTTCGACCCGAGACCTCTCGAATACCCAAACCGGCGGACAAGAGCGGTCAGAGGCATAACCCAGAGGTCCTATGGTTTGGTGGTGCCCAGGTATGACAGACCAGACCGAGCACCGACAGCCCGCTCCGGGGGCCCGAGCTCCGGACTACTCGAGCAGCTCGAGCGATGGGATTACCCGGAGCACCCCGAAACTCGGTAGTGCCCGGGAGCCTGTCACGACACCGAACACCACAGCCTACCATGGCGGACGTAAGTCAGTAGCGACTGCTCACATGCATACCGATCGGGATTCTTTTGTCAGCGAGGAAAAAAAAAAGAGGGAGCGGACTTTTTCTCGCACAACCGAGCTCCTCACCAGACAGATTAAACATACGGAATCCAGACAAAGTATTTTGACATAGCGATTGCTTATTGAAATACTTAATGTGCAATATTTACAAGGTTGGGCGACAACGACTTACCCCACGGGGCGAAGCCTTCAGACTGCTCGGGCGGGGAGAAACCCCCGGCCTTGCTGACCTGAGCCGCGAGCACGATCATCTACGGGTAGAAGCGTCGGAGATGCTCGATGTTCCACGGATTCGGGAGTGGCTGTCCTTCCTCCGTCGCCAACCTGAAAGAACCTGCCCGGGGGACCGCGATCACGGTGAAGGGACCTTCCCACACAGGGGACAACTTATTCATTCCTTCGCGCGACTGGATGCGTCGGAGAACTAGGTCCCCCACCTCGAGAGACCGGGCCCGGACATGGCGCAGATGATAACGCCGCAGACTCTGCTGGTACCGAGCCGCCTGGACAGCAGCACGCCGCCGGCGCTCTTCCAGGTAGTCCACGTCGTCGCGCCTTTGATGTTCCTGCTTACCCTCGGAGTATGCATGCACTCGAGGGGAGCCCAGAGTGAGCTCGGAGGGGAGGACTGCTTCGGCGCCATAGACGAGGAAGAACGGAGTCTCCCCGGTGGCGCGGCTTGGCGTAGTCCGATTGGCCCACAGCACGGCTGGCAGCTCGTCTACCCATCCCTTTCCGTGCTTAGCGAGCACGTTATAGGTCCGGGTTTTGAGGCTCTTCAGTATCTCCGCATTGGCGCGCTCGACCTACCCGTTACTTCGAGGATGAGCGACGGAAGCGAAGCAAAGCTTGATGCCGAGATCTTCGCAATAGTCCCCGAACAAGGCACTAGTGAACTGGGTGCCGTTGTCGGTGATGATCCGATTGGGGACACCGAAGCGGCTGGTGATGCCGCGGATAAACTGGAGTGCCGTGTTTTTGGTCACCTTGACGACTGGGACCGCCTCCGGCCACTTGGTGAATTTGTCGATAGCGACATATAGGTATGCATAGCCCCCGACTGCTCGGGGGAATGGACCCAGAATGTCCAAACCCCAGACCGCGAAAGGCCATGACAGGGGAATGGTATGGAGAGCCTGAGCTGGCTGGTGAATCTGCTTTGCATGGAACTGGCACGCCCTGCAGCGCCGAACCAGCTCGGAAGCATCCTGGAGGGCTGTAGGCCAGTAGAAACCTTGCCGGAAGGCTTTCCCGACCAGCGTGCAGAACGATGAATGGCCACCGCACTCGCCCTCGTGGACCTCAGCGAGAAGATCGCCGCCTTCTGCCCGAGAGATGCATTTCAGGAGGACACCTCCTGCGCTACGTCGGTAGAGATTCCCATCTACCATGGCATAGCGTTTGGACTGCCGAGCAACCCTTTCGGCAGACGCCTCATCCTCGGGTAGGAACTTTTCTTTCAAGTACCCTCGGATGTCAGACATCCACGAGGCATCTTGAGAACATTCGGCGAGTACAGCGCACTCGCCGGACGGCGGCGCCCTGACGGGGCTTCCCACTGAGGGCACCGCCGGGGTCCCCTGAATTGAGTTCGAGGTTTCCCCTTCATCCTGTTCGGCAGGCAGGACGGAAGGCCGTGCGAGTCTTTCTTCAAAGACTCCGGCAGGGACGTGCGCACGTGAGGAGGCCAGGCGAGAGAGCTCGTCGGCCGGAGCATTGTCGCGGCGAGGGATATACCGCAATTCGAGGCCGTCGAAGCGTCTCTCGAGCTTCCTGACTGCAGCTACGTACGCCGCCATTTGAGGATCCGTGCACTGGTACTCCTTGGATACCTGGTTGACGACCAGTTGGGAGTCCCCTTTGACCAGGAGGCGACGAATCCCGAGCCCCACCGCAGCCCGGAGGCTGGCGATGAGACCTTCATACTCCGCCATGTTGTTGGATGCGCGGAACTGCAACTGTACGACGTACCGGAGCTCTTCACCCGTTGGGGAGGTGAGAACCACTCCGGCCCCTGCGCCTTTCAGTGAGAGGGAGCCATCGAAGTGCATAACCCAGTACCCGGGCGCGTCGCGCCCGGGATAGGTAGAGATCTCTTCTGGGACGACGCAGGGGACGTGCGTCCACTCTGCCAAGAAGTCGGAAAGTGCCTGGCTTTTGATTGCCTGGCGACAGACGAAGTGTAAGTCGAACTCCGCCAGCTCGACCGCCCATTTGACAACGCGCCCGGTGCCCTCCCGGTTCCGGAAAATGGGTCCCAGTGGATAAGTGGTAACCACTGAAATCTTGTGCGCCTGGAAGTAGTGGCGCAGCTTCCGGGAGGTGACGAGCACGGCATAGAGTAGCTTCTGCGCCTGGGGATACCTTGTCTTGGCCTCCCGGAGGACCTCGCTGACGAAGTACACCGGTCGCTGTACCCGGCGGGCCCGGATGGTGGCCCTACCCGGGGGGCTGCCACAGCCCCCAGGGTCGGCGGTATGGTCGGGGCTGGCCGGGCACTCGGGCTCGATTCCTTGGCTGGGAAGAGCAGCATGCTCGGGTTCGACCCCTTGCCCAGGGGGAGCCACGAGGACAAGTGAGTGGTCGGGGGCCTCTGGGAGCTGGGACCCAGCACCTGGCCCCGAACACTCGTCGCGCTCCACCACCAGTACTACGCTCACAACCTGAGGAGTGGCCGAAACGTAGAGCAGCAGGGGCTCACCTTGAGAGGGAGCCACCAACACGGGTGGCGAAGTGAGGTACTTCTTTAAATCGCGGAAGGCCTGCTCGGCCTCCGGCGTCCAGTCAAAATGACCGGATTTCTTCAGAAGCTTGAAGAGGGGGAGCCCTCGCTCCCCGAGCTTGGAGATGAAGCGCCCGAGAGCTGCCATGCAGCCGGCGAGGCGCTGGACTTCCTTGAGTCGAACTGGGGGTCGCATCTGCTCGATGGCCCGGATCTTCTCTGGATTGACCTCGATCCCTCGGCCAGAGACCAAGAAACCAAGGAGCTTGCCCGCCGGCACCCCGAAGACACATTTCTCCGGGTTGAGCTTGAGGCGGGTAGAGCGGAGACTGTTGAAAGTCTCGGCAAGGTCCTCGAGCAGGGTGGCGCGGTCTCGGGTTTTGACCACGAGATCGTCGATGTAAGCCTCGACGTTGCGGCCAACCTGCGAGTTAAGAGTGATACGAATAGCGCGCTGGAAAGAGGATCCAGCGTTGCGCAGGCCGAAAGGCATTGACATGTAGCAATAAGTCCCCACCGGGGTAGTAAAAGCAGTTTTTTCCTCGTCCCCCACGGCCATGCGAATCTGGTGATACCCAGAGTTTGCATCTAGGAAGCATAAAAGATCACATCCCGCAGTTGAATCTATAATTTGATCAATGCGAGGTAAGGGGAAAGGATCTTTAGGACAAGCCTTGTTAAGGTCGGTGTAGTCCACACACATGCGAAGCTTGCCGTTGGCCTTCGGGATGATGACTGGGTTTGCTAGCCAGTCGGGGTGGAGGACTTCTCGGATGAATCCGGCGTCGAGGAGCTTGCGGACCTGCTCGCGGATAAACTCCTGGCGCTCTAGCGCCTGCCGCCGGACCTTCTGCTTCACTGGGCGGGCGTCCGGACGCACGGCCAAATGATGCTCGATCACCTCCCTAGGGATCCCGGGCATGTCGGACGGTTGCCAGGCAAACACGTCCACGTTAGCCCGGAGGAAGGCGATGAGCGCGCTTTCCTATTTGCTGCCCAGGTCGCTGCCGATACGGACAACCTGGGTAGCGTCTTCGCCCACCTCGACCTCCTTCGTTGGAACAGAGGTGTCGGCGGCGAGTCGGGGTCTGGATGAAGAGGGTCCCGGGCCCCCTGTAGAGCCATCAACCTCGGCCTGCGCTGAGACCAGAGCCATGTATGATTGTTCAGCGCAGGAGATGGCGCCGCCGGAGTCGGCGATCACGGAGATAGAGCCAGCGGGGCCGGGCATCTTAACCGTAAGGTATGCATAATGCACGGCCATCATAAACTTGGCAAGCGCCGGACGCCCGAGGATGGCGTTGTAGGGGAGAGGGAGCTCCGCAACATCGAAGAGGACGCACTCCGTGCGGAAGTTGTCCCGGCTCCCGAATGTGACAGGCAACTCAACCTGCCCGAGGGGCAGGGAGTGCCCGGGAGTTACTCCACAGAAGGGGAGTGACGGCTTTAGGCGTCGGGAAGATACTTGCAGCTTCTCAAAAGCCTCTTTGGAAAGGAGGTTGAGGCCGGCACCACCGTCGATCAGCACTCTGCCGACCTTAACATTGCAGATAGTGGGAGACACTACCAGAGGTAGCCGTCCCACGGCTGCAGTACTGACGGGGTGATCAACCATGCTGAACGTGATCGGAGCATCCGACCACCTCAGGGGTCTTGTGGCCTCCTCGCTCGGGGTTGCCGAGCACACTTCGCGCCGCATGACCTTGATGCCACGGCGCGAGCAGGGTGTGTAAATGCCCCCGTCGATGAAGGCGACCGCATGCTCGGGCTCCTGGAAGCCGAGCTCGGCGTTGTTGGGGACGACCTCGGCATCGCCTCCTCCGCGGGACTCGTCGCGCTCCCTCTGGCGCTGCTCCACGAGTCCTTTGACCGTACGACACTCCGTGAGGTCGTGCCATCTGGTCAGGTGTATGGGACACCATTTACCTGGCTCGGACCCCGCGGGAGCAGGGGCCCTCGCTGGAATAGGAGCTTGGCCAGGGGCCGGGGCTCTTGCTGGAGCTGGCGCCCTAGCCGGTGCCGGGGCCCTCGCGGGCACAGAGGCCCGAGGAGGAGCCCGAGCAGGGGCCCTGACGGGGCGCCGATCGACACCCGGCCGACGCTCTTGCCGGTGATCGGGCTCTTGCGGCACCCTGTGAGCGGGGACTTGGGCTGGCTCGACGGGAGCGGCCTCGCGCTTCCTTCTCTTTTTCTTTTCCCGCTTATCAGAGCGGGAAGAATTTGGCTGGTCGGGAGCGGGGCGAGGAGCATGCCACGCCCTGGCTTCCGCAGCCTTGGCGCACTTATTGGCCAGTGCGAAGAGTTCCGCAGTGGTCTCGATCTCGTGCGTACCTAGCTTCTCGAGCATCCGTTCATCACGGACGCCTTGCCGGAAAGCAACAATAACAGCATGGGGGGCCACTCGCGGAATAGTGTTGCGAACCTGGCTGAAACGCTGTATAAATCGCCGTAGCGTCTCCCCTTCCTGCTGCTGGACGGCGTGGAGGTCGCACTCCAAACCGGGACGCGTAAACGTGCCCTGAAAGTTGGCCACGAACTGGTGGCACAGGTCATCCCAGGAGCCGATAGACCCTGGGGGTAAGTTCATAAGCCAAGAGCGGGCGGATCCCCTCAAGGCAACATGAAAATAGTTTACCATCACCTTTTCGCTGCCTCCGGCCGCTTGGACGGCCGTCGTGTAGATCTGGAGGAACTCGACAGGGTCGATGGACCCATCGTACTTCTTCGGCAGCTCAGGGCGGAACTTGGAAGGCCACCTAACCCGGCGGAGCTCGGTGGTGAAGGCACGGCAACCGGTGCCGTAACCCGCAGCGCGAGCGGGGGTCCTTGGTGGCGAGAAGCGGCGAGCCGGGGATCCCCGGTGGCCGCGGGCCGGGAGAGAGGAAGCCTGGTCCTCTGCCCCAACCCCCTGCCGGGTCTCCCGCTGATGTTCGAGAGTAACTCGGGCATCCTCGTGGCCCCTCCGCTCATCAAGGTGTAAACGAAGGTCCCGGGCTTCAGACACGACCAGGGGGACGGCGCTCCGCCTGGAGACCCCTCGGCTCGTGCGGGTGTTGCCCGTTGAGGAGCCGGCTCTGGCGGCACCATGCTGAGAAGTGGCGCGAGGACTCCCGGCCTGCACCTGGCGACGAGCAGTGCCGACCAAAGCGACGACATCTTGTATCCACCGGCCTTCCGGAGTGTTTGGCGTGGCCTGAACGAGCGGGTGCCAGAGGAGAGCATGTGCTGCAAGCAGCGCGCTTCCTGGGCTGGCCTCGCTGAAAGCGAGCCTGCGCCGAGGCGGCACCCGACGTGGTCCAGAGGCGGACCTAGCGGCTGGGGATCCGACCACCTGCTGGGGGTCGGAAAGTACATCGGCAGCAGCGGCGGCAGCCCTGCTGGGCCTAGCGCCTTGATCCCCTTGCGCGGGAAAAACCGCGCACGTGGATGGCGGCTGCCGCTGGTACGCAGCAGCGACGGGGCTCTCTCGGTCGTCGGGCAACGCTCCGTCACTGGAAGTGGAGCCAGAACGCTGGAGACGGTGCCCGCCGGCCATCTTTTCCTGGGAAAAAAAAGTGAAAACAAACAATCCAGGGATACTCCCCCCTACCTGGTGCGCCAGCTGTCGGAGGGTGAACTCCTGTCGCAGGGATCCCGAGAGACCCCTTTTTAGAGATTCGACCGGGGGGATGATCCTGGAAAAGCTTGTTTGGGAAATAAGCGGGAACGGAAACAAATGCGATGGCTGGCGGGAGATGATTGCCCTAATGCGAGGAAAAGATGGGTGCACCGGGGTTTAGATAGGTTCGGGCCGCACGGAGGCGTAACACCCTACTCCTGTGTGAGCGCTATATTTATCCTTGGAGGGAATTCTTCAAGGATGTATCTGGTTCTAAGGGGAGAGCCGTTTACAAAGAGCTTGAGGCTCTCGTGTTCTAGCTTGGCTTGAGCTGGTTCGAGCGTCTGCGTCCTCTTCTTCACACACTTTCGGTTTCTTCGGTCTTGTTCGTCGGGGGGGTCCTCTTTTACGTGTTCTCCATCCTTTCCTTTTATAGGCGCGCCGACCTCAACATATCCTGAATGGGAAAGAGGGGATGCGAATGCCAAGGTGCCACGGAGAAAGGCGCAATCATTTCGTCTTGGCGAAGTGACAGGGGCGGTGGAGAAATGCGGCGCGCATCCGACCACCCGCCACTGTGGAAGCCCTCGGGCGCCATAAAGGGGGCCCACCGGGCAGCCTCAGAGGTGCCCGGTGCGCCCACCCTGTCTTGTTCTTCTGCCAGGGCAGGGTGGCAAGCGGAGCGCTTCGATTCTGGCAACGTTATCCCGAGGCACCTGGATGAAACGGGACGGGACCCGTGCATTTAATGGACCCACGCCCCCCTGCCATGACACTGGGGCGTGGGCAGCTGAGAATGTCAGGATGTCAGACCGCGCGTGCCTATTAAATGCGGCATTGGGCCTTTGACTGGATGACACCCTGACGACGGGACCCTTCGGGTCGTTGAATGATCTTGCGCGAACCTTCGGGGAACGGAGTCCTCGGGGGCTGCCACGTGCAGCCTCGAGCACTCTCCCCCGAGTACTTGAGTGAGACCTTCGGGGAAACGAGTCCTCGGGGGCTGCCACGTGCAGCCCCGAGCACTCTCTCCCGAGCACTTCGGTGGGACCTTCGGGGCACCGAGTCCTCGGGGGCTGCCACGTGCAGCCCCGAGCACTCTCTCCCGAGCACTTCGGTGGGACCTTCGGGGCACCGAGTCCTCGGGTGCTGCCACGTGTAGCCCCGAGCACTCTCTCCCGAGCACTTCGGTGGGACCTTCGGGGCACCGAGTCCTCGGGGGCTGCCACGTGCAGCCCCGAGCACTCTCTCCCGAGCACTTCGGTGGGGCCTTCGGGGCACCGAGTCCTCGGGGGCTGCCACGTGCAGCCCCAAGCACTCTCTCCCGAGCACTTCGGTGGGGCCTTCGGGGCACCGAGTCCTCGGGGGCTGCCACGTGCAGCCCCGAGCACTCTCTCCCGAGCACTTCCTTCTTGGTATTTGGGCTCTGCGGATCATCGGGGAACTAGGGTGCTCGGGAACCAGAGGCGGCGGCCCCGAGCACCTTCTCCCGGGACTTAGCTTCTTCTTACCTTGCAGGGTGGTGACATGTGGTGGATGGCCGGCCTGGCCTCGGGACTTAGGGACCCCTGGTTCTGAATACACCGACATCATCAGTGACTGGTCATCCTAGGTTAGTCATAAGTGACGGGTCAATTTGTGACCCGTCACTAATGACTAACTTATCAGTGACGGATAATCCAATAGAGTCATTAGTGATGGGTCAAGTTTTGATCTGTAACTAATGACAAGTTTTGACCCATGAGAACAGATGAAGGAATCTTAACTAGTTAATCATTAGATGTATTAATTAATCAACTTGATGCAATATTAGATGTATTAGCCTATCAACTCTTCATTTTTTTATACTTGTGACATATCTAATATATCCTTCATAATATATCAATTATAAATCTAGCTAGTATTAATTAAAAATAATAAATATATAATTTCCTGTATCCAATAGTAAAATTTGCATTGATTTGTAAACCATAAAATGTGTAGTAAAATGGTAAAAGTCAATATCATTTTTCTAAAGCAATTTGATTTATAGTAGTGTATTCACAATTTTTTTTATTTTTATTTTTTTTCCTCTTATTTTTTCTCACCTTACAAACACTAGAATAAGATTCATTGTATATTTCTATAAAGTTTGATGTAAGGGATGATAGCTATAGACACAAACACGTATTCTAAAAATAGTGTAGAAACTTTGGAAGTGAGAACTCAATTTTCCAAGCCGTTTTTAGCCTCGAAATATTTGCCAAACCTGACAAAGTCGGTGGGAAACAGATGCAACTTTTTCTATAGATGTCCGTAGAATAAAAAAACGTCAAAATCGGAGTCCGTATGCAACAGTTATGTCCGTTTAACCGAAGACACTCTAGATCAACTAGTTTGTGTGTATTATAAAAAGCTCAAACGTGACAGGTCATAACTGTGACCCATTACTTATTATAAGTCAAAAGTGATAGACCATACCCGTTAGTTATGACCTTCAGCAAAAATGTTAAAAGGATAAAATATTTTGCTCCCTTGAGAACATAAGTGAGAGTGAAGTGGTAAGGCGGAGATGTGCGCAAGGGTAGGTCGTGAGTTCGATTCTCACGGTACACTGAAGGGATCAGTGATGTCTTAAGAGAGGAAGGGTGAATTAGGATCTAAATTTATTTTAGCTGAAGGAATTAGAACTATTTCAGCTAAAAAAATAATATAAGATAAACCCATATCAATTTCTATCTAAATATGATCTAGATTTATCTAGTGTGTCTACTCTATTGATCAAAGTACTTGTAACCTATCTAAAACGGTAAATTGCAAGAATGTAAATACGTAAACGTAAATAAGTTAGAGAGAGCTAACTCGGCATAAGAACTTTTTCCCGTTGTATTGATGGCATGAATGCTACGTCTAGTTCACATTAGAGCTCCACTAAGGATATGCTATCGGTCGGCACCCGGTCACACCTATTGAGTCACCAAGTCACAAAGACAAGGCCTCTACTCGGATGAGCCATTAAGCCACTAAGGCAAGGTCTCACCATCCGGTGAACTGAGCTTCAAAGTTCTTACCTTGGAATCGCCTCTGGAATAATTAGTCTGGTGCAGTCATCATTGCATCATCGGATAATCCGGTGAGTTAAACTTCACTATTTCCTAGGCAATTCCACCTCTGCTGAGATTAATCCAGTGCACTTTCAACACTAACACCAGACCATTCGGTGTAACATTTCTAAAAATTTTGGCCACGTAACACCCAAGAATTTATCCAATGATTTTATCAACTTATACATTGGAGCATCCGGTGAACTTATCCTCTTTCTATCTTGATAAGCAATCAAAGTTCCGATGAGTTCAACACCCAGAGTACCGTATCATCCGATGAGACAAATCTTCCTGGGACTTCTCCAATTCAGTCCAACTTTATCCCGGCTGTAGTGGCTTCTTCATGTATTACATCTATGAGACCTACTAACATATATTCTTGACAAACATGTTAGTCTCATTGACTATGTTGTCATTAATCACCAAAATCAAAATTATGGTCTAATAGAACCATTTTCGCTACATATGCACATTATAAAAATAACTTGAAAAATAGCAAAGGACACGTGGCGAGTGGTGATGGCTCTGAGTTGCACATATTATGAAAAAAGCTTGAAAAATAGCAAGGGACACGTGGCAAGTTGTGATAGCTCTGAGTTGGGTGGGCTCTGGTGAAAAATATATTTTTTTTTGACTTTTTTATATAAAAAACACAAAAACCGTTCATCAGTTATAAGTGATGGATCATAACTGTGGCTCGTCGTTTATGACTTGTAATAAGTGACGGATTAAGTTTTGACCCGTCACCAATAAAGTTATTGGTGACAGGTCCTTACCCGTTACTTATAACAGGTTATCAGTGATGTGTTCGAGATGATGAATACGAAACCTGTCACCTCTAACAATTATAATCCATTACTTTGAACTTTTTTCACGTAGCGCTTGATTACTTGTTACGTAATCAAATGAGCTTGATTAGCTTAAGGCAGGATTACAATCTTTGGGGACTGATTCCATTAGGTCCAGCGGTACTAATTTAGACGCTGAACGTGGCCATATGCACACCCACGCAGCTGTGCATGTGCAACAGGGCAAAACCAAAACTCTGTTGCCTCACATCTCAGCTACACGAGTGGACACGGTGTACATCACTGTCTTACTGGGTCGGGCCAGCATGGTCATCATGTCGAGAACACAGCAACAACATTCAATTCCTAATTTATCTATATTTTCGTAAAATCAACGAGTTGGGATAGATCTGAATGATTTTTACAGTTTATATGTCTTGATCTTACAACTAAAATCGATAGTTGGATCCTAATATTTACAGAACTTAATTAATTCTCTCTCAAAAAACCACAAATTGTGGAACCTATAATCATTGCATACAGATCATCTAGAAAACGGTGCATTAAAAGGCTTAGTGGTGTTAAAGAGAAAAAGTTCAGAAGGAAAATGTGAACACGATGAGTCAACCTCTTCATGAAAGGAAATAATTTATGAGGTACAAATATGCATGAGCAAAAAATTAGAGAAATTTAGCTGATTGGATTGCATAGATGAGGATTACTTTATCTCTACTAATATAAAGCATGAACATGGTCGTGCGTCACAACCTCCCACCAGCATTGCTAAATAACAATGGCCCTACAAAATCACCCAAAAAACCCTAGAGAAGATTCGCACGAAAAAACTACTAATCCCACGTGCCGCTCACAACCCCGTCGTGTTGAGCGCAAAAACTTCGCCCTACACGCAGCTCGCGATGAGGCCCTCCGGGAGAATTCCCCCCTTTGCCTCACATGCGCGATCACACTAAGGTCCTCCGAGCGAATCCTACTCTATGCTCCGCGCGCCGCTGGCGCTGAGGCCCTCTGTGTGAATCCCACCTTCTACACCACAACAACCTCACCGCCACCACGCCCTCGTGGCCATCATGCCCCCCGAGCCTTCTCAACTCCTAGCCACCACCATGCCCCTGCCTATCCTCAACTCTTTGCTGCCTCGCTATCGCGCTCCCACCACTACTGTCGCTAAGTGCCTCACCACAACAACCGCCAAGTACTTCACTGCAACTGCCACATGAAGATCATGAGCCCAACTATCTCTTCCTATATACCGCAACAACCATCAATTTGTGCTTATTTTGCAAGTACAAAGAGGTGCAAGCTCTCCTTGTCGTACCTATTCTTGTTTTTGCTTCCTCTACTGCTCCTCTCAACTCTTAAAACCTCTGATTGACATTGCAGCTGCCAGGAAGGGGAAGTCAGCAAGGAGGAGGGAGTGGTCGCCACGGAGCTGGAAGTATTTGTTCCTCCCTGGCTTACTATCGTGCAACCCTTACTCATTCTGCTAAACGGTAGGCGTCACCATTTCCTCTCTTCTTCTTACTTCCTCTGCAGATGTCAAATGCCAATAGTGTTTCGAGGATTCAAATGCTAGTTGTACCAAATGGTATTGTGCCTTAGACATGTTAGATCGAGTCATTCCAACAATTCACAAATGCTAACTCAAAAAATAATGTTAGATCATATTTGGTGTTAATAGGATCTTTTCGAGTAATGGTATTTGTCAATGCAGATTGCACAATTTTCCAAGAAGAAGTAATGCGTGGACACTAGGTAATCTAAAGCAAATAATCATATTGGTGTTTATTTATCATTTATCATGACAATTTTAGGCCAAATTAAGCTAATTATGAGCAACCAAGATTTTTCCTACAATGGTACATGAGTCTAGCAGTCAACCATAGTAATTTTAAATTTAGCCACGCAATTTGCGTGGGCAATTTTGCTTGTTGTGAAAATGCGGGAGTTTAAATATATACCGGAATACATGTTCTGCAATAGCTTCTAATCATTTTTCTAACCATCCATAATTCCAGGTGTCCAACCTCTGGAAGGAGCTAGAACACTGAACCACCTCTTTTTAATATACACAAAAGTCTTACGTATATATCTTCCAGAATTTCAATTTTTTTTCAACAATATGTGTGGAGATTTGGAGTACCTAAACAAAAAAAACGTGATGTAGTGAACAATGTAGAGTAAGGATTTCCATATAAACATATGAGCAAGGATTATCTACTAAATGTTCTCTCATGAACACTTCCAATTCTTTAAGAAAATACAGCTAAAAAAGTCTTTAAAAAAGGACCATGAAGATCAAGATTGATTTTCAAATATTGGAAAAACAATGAAAAAAAATAAATGATCGACCAAATTAGTGTGGCGACCCGACATTTTCACTACCAAAGTGGAATGTCCTTATCTATGTGAAAGTGCACCTAGCCCCTAAGTGTGGTTTTGTTAATTAATGATAATACATATGAACTAACAATGTTGTTGAGAATTATTAGTAGATTGTTCTATAGGTGATGCATGGAGAAGAGATATGTATCAAGATGAATAAGCTCTAGGTGATGCTTTGGTAAGTGAATGACAATACTTATAGACTAACAATGTTGTTGAAAATTATTAGTAGGTTATTCCATAGGAGATACATAAGTGATAAGATAAAAAGTCATTGAGGAATGCCATGAAGATCAAAGACATGCATAAGATAAATGAGCTCTAGGTGATGCTGATGAGAAGAAGAAGAAGCTCAAGAAGATTGATAATAAGTGTGAAGGCTAAGTCACTTATGGAGATTAAACGATTAAGGGTATAAAGTTGTCAATGAAGTTTTATGGACTAACTCATGTGATTTGTACTTGAGAGTGAGTTGGTATTATGATCCATTAGAAGGCATAAGTTGAATTGAGATATCCAATATGCCAAGAGTGAATAAGAAAGATTAGACTTCATATATGATAAAGTGAATTCATCGAAGATGCTAGATGCAAAGTTCTATGGCAAGACCGTCAAGGGAAAGCGATGGACCATCTAGTGGTAAATGGCAAGCAAAGGGCTTGGCGCCGGAGGACTAAGACGGTGGTGAAAGGCGAGTGAAGATTTTGCGTCAATGGATTGTATGAGACTATGGGAAGCTATGGGTGATTCGCATCAATCATATGAAGAATCAAGAAGAGATGGAGTGAAGATTATATGAACATTGCCAACCCGCAAGATTTGAAAGAAATAAGCGGCACTAGAAGGTATTCAAAGACTCAAAGTGGTTCAAATGAGTTTTTCATTTAAATTTGAGTATATGTATGCCACACCACTAAGAGGGATACAACGTAGAACATTTTGATGTGTCTCAGTGCTCAAGAATATCTAACCAATCCAAAATGAGAGACACAAAACACCCATGAACACCGAGTAGTGCTAACTTGTGTTTGTGTTGAGAGTTTACTTTAGGAGTCCGTGCCGAAAGTGTGAAAGTGTTTGAATCGGGCTTTGGAGTGTTCCTAGTTTTGATCTAATATTTTTGATATCATGATTTCTGGTGGGATAGATAGCCCTCTAAATAAGTTTTCTGTAGAGTCCAAAATTGTTGAAATCAGACATCGGGATCAAAAGTTATCATCGTTTTTCAGAGGGCCAGCTCTGCTAATTTTGGAAATTCCAGATTGGCCGGAAGTTTCGGATGACATACGGTTTGGGATTCTATGTCATGGTTTGAAGTTTTAATTTGGAAGTTTCGGATTAACCAAGAAGTTCCAAATTTTGTGATCAGTTCAGAGGTTCCAAACTTGATCTGGACAGGGGTCCTCAGGTGGGTCTAACCTATGTAATCCAGAAGTTTCGGATTGTAATGTCGATTGGCTTTAACGGCTAGTTTTTGGGGGTTAGATATAAATACTCCCTCACCCCGTCTTTGTTGTGTTGCTGGTGCCTCCATGAAAATACTCAAAGTCAAAGTCATTAGGGCTCTCCCCTCTCCGATTTAGTGTGAGATTTGAGAAGAAAAGTGGTTGGGTTGACATATTGAAAGATTGAGTATAAGTGAGCTAAACTCCATTCTTGAGCACTCGAGTTAATTGTCAAGAAGTTTCTCGAAGCGTTTGTTACTCTTGGAGATTAAGGTCTCCTAGATGGCTAGGAGTCACCGGCGAGCACCCAAGTTTGTGGTGTGCCGCGGGAAGTTTATAAAGGCCCTGATTTCGTCTTTTCAAGGGAAGAAAATAAGAGTAAACCCAAGGGGCACATTGGTGTTGCCTTGGTGAGGATTTGAATTGAAAGGGACCCGACTCCTTTGGGAGCTCCTCAACGGAGACCTAGGAACCTCGGTGGAGGGATCCAAACTTTGGGAAACAAATCGGCTTGTCTCCTCTTGGTTTGCTTGTTCTTTGTGTTCTTGAGCTCATTAACCTTCATACTTGTTTTTGTCTGATCTATGTGCTCGTACTTGTTTGATTGCAGGTGATCTGTGGAATAGCTAGGAAATACTTCTTGAAACATGTGGCAACTTTTGGTTTGAGTTAAAACTCATTAGGCATAACTAGATGTCATTTCGTTGTTCTGTATAGTCGAAAGTTCTGGATTGAACCCAAAAGTTCTAGATTGAACCCGAAACTTTCGGTGAACAGTAATTTCAAATCTTTCAATTAGAGTTTTGTTGCATATCTTGCTAGATTTGAATAATCTTTGTCACACCCTAGGATTAGGTGATTTTTCACTAATTGAGCCTAGCATATTTAAGATTTAGACTTGTGAAAATTTGTTAGTTTATTTTCTGCTGCAAGTTTAAGCCAATGGTAAAAGAGGATGAATTTTTGTAAAAACGTCTATTCACAATCAGAGCCAAGTTTCTCTTTTAAGGCTTTATCACCTAGAGAGTAAAGATATAAACTAGTGGACTAATGCACATAGAACAACTCCTATTAGATGGGTCTAATTATTTTGAGTGAAGTACTCTCATATTTAATAATTTTAGGACTATGAGTCCTCAAATAGAGCATGTTGTATATGTGAGCATTTCTCCTTCTAATGATGAATTCATATCATTTGACGAGGAAGAGAAATGCATACATCTCAATGCTCAAGCTACTAATGCTTTATTTAATGCTTTGGGTGAAGATGTATTTGACATGATAATGACGTTTGAGGGTGCTCATCTCATTTGGACAACACTTAAGGAAAGATATGACAAGCCTAAACCAGATGAGGTGGTTCTTCTTCTGGAGACATCATTTGAAGAGTGCTCTACTTCATATCACATCATGAAGAGCACCAAATAACTTTCTCCTTTGTCCAAGAGGATGTCACTCCATCATCCACTTCATCAACATTAACAACGAGGAAGTTAATGAAATCGTGAGTGTGATAATTGAAAGTCCAATCCTCTATTTGGACTCTAACTACAACACTAGTAATGAAAATTCCATATCCGCTTGCGTTGTTTACCCTTGCATATCATCTAGTGCAAAATTGTCTATTTATCATGATGATATGGTTAATTATCCTCATTGTAATGCATCTATTTCTATTAGTATTTATGAGACTAATATTTTGAAGAAAATAAAAGCTTATTTGAGACAAAACTTAGGCGGAAAGGCCTAAAAAAAATCAAGAAAAAAGATCTATCTAAGAGAAGATCGAGGAGGATGTACTATATATGTCATCTATATGGACATTATAGCCTGGATTTTCCTCAACTTAGAAGTGAAGCATCCACTTCCTCAAGATGCTCATCCCCTCACTCCGATGCTCTATTGTGCCTTATGGCAAAAGGTAAAAAGGAAGCGATAAGTGAGGTTCATTTTGATAATGCTAGTGATAGTGATGAGCTTGGGTTTAATCTTTTGATAAAAATGATATGCCTACAATTATCAAACTCATGCACATAATAGAAGGTCATTAGGAATACCTCCAGAGGCAAGAGGAATTACTCATTGAGAAAATTGAAGAATTTAAGACCTTAAAATAGGAAGCATGGAAAGCTTAAGAGCCTCATAGTTTTTTTTCTGATCTTTATGAGAATCCTAAAATTAAACATGCTTCTCTAATTGATAAATTAGATGTTATGCCTCTAGTGGATTTAGAAATATCATGTCCTAATTGCAATGCTTTATCTAAAGACAATTTCACTATTTCTTCTTTTGATGATGCTTGTGCTTCTAACTCTATTTCTCATATAGTATCTTCAAAGAAAGAAAATGTTAAGCTAAGAGCTCAACTTGAAAATCTTACTAGCTAGCATGTGAGCTTACAAGAAAATCATGATAAGCTATGAAGATCTTATAGATTCTCATGCCATACTAGAAATAGCTCATGAGGTAATGGTCACAATAGTAAAATCCTATGAACCTCATGTGGACATTCTAGTCCTACAAATTCATCTAATGAAAATTCTATATTCAATAATGAATTGTCTATTCCTTGTTGCTCTAACAAAATGGTCTCCTCTAGTTCTATTTGTGAAACTAACCATGTAGACGAAATTAAAGAGCTAAAGGATCAAGTCAATTCTTTGAAGAAAGATTTGACTTGGTGCGTCAAAGGGAAGACTACTCTTGATGAGATGCTAGTTGACTGAAGGCATCCAAAAGATAAAATTGGATTTGGATTCAATTCCAAGAAGAACAAGTCTAAAAAAGCCAAGAAGATGGGTCAAGGTTAAAAGAAGACCGCCGCACTCATGACTTGCTTCAACTGCAAGAAAGAGGGTCATCATGTTCGGGATTGCTCTTTGAAGAAGAAGAAGAGATCCTTGATCAAGGAACAATAAGACAAAAGGTCTATGAAGGAAGAAGCTCCTTCATCATCAAGAGATCAAGAAAGTTCTCATCAAGATGACCAACATCAAAAGAAGAGACCCTAAGCCATTTCAAGATCATACAAGTGAAGGGGTCAAACAAATGGTTATCAAGGTGATAAACCTCAAATGAAGAGGCTAGCGGCAAAATATACTACATATACCACAATAAAGGACATTTGTCTTCATCATGTCCCCAAGGTATCAATTATAAGTCTTAAATCATCAATAACTATTATTTGCTTAGAAATGATAAAATTGGCAATGTGTTTGCCAAATTGATTGATACTCAAAGTGGCTTGAAAAAGAAAAAGGTCATTTGGGTTACCAAGTCTATTGTGACTAATATCTTAGGAGCCAACAATGTTGCGGACCAAAAATCTGAAAATTGGTCAATAGGTGAAATAGAGGGTATTGGAGAATTGGTTAATTATTTGAAGATTTATCTAATTGATTAAAGAGCTAAGTTATGTGAAAATATAATTATTATATATACAATGTCACTCTATGAAGGTAATTCCCTATCACAATATTTTAAATTCATATTCTTCATCATTGTGTAAGATTTATTTGTTCTACACATTTTCTGTCATCCTCCAGAACCAGGAGGTTCTGGACTCTATTCGGAAGTTCTGGCGTTTGGAAGTTCCTAGATCTTTGCACGAGTAGGTCTTGTATCTATACTTGTTTTAGATTTTATTCTTGCAGACTTTATTGCAATCTTGACATAATCTTATTCAAACATATCTTGATTGCGTGCTAAGTGTGCTATGAATTTGTTTCTAGCACATCTAGCTTCCCTTGCCCACTAATATGTGTAGGTCATATAATTAGTATGGGTAGAATGCATTGCACTTTCATTTATTGATTGTATGGTTTTGGAGACTGATTTGATCTTATTCATTTAATTGAATTCTATTCGACTCTTTAGAGAAATTAATGGACTATCACATTATGAGAGAGTGCTATGTTGGGTGCATCTTACTTACTTGTAAATTGTGAATAGTTGAGAAATACCATTTAGAATTGATATTATTACTTATCTACCGTCTATGTGGTATGTCAAGCTCATTTAAGACTCAATGTCTCAAAATATCCATTAATTGATTCTTATTTGGTTTTAAATTGAAACTTGAGATCCTTGGTACTTATTTAGTGATTTATTTAATCTTAAGATCTTATTTAAATCATTTTCTCATTCGGGTCAAATCAATTATGGTTTTTATGTATGTATGTGTGATAGTTGATTGTGAAGAAAGCATTTGAAGCATGGTGCTTAAGTTCTAAACCTTATTCACACGCTTCATTAAAAGAAAGTTGATATATGCCTTGTCGCAATTACTAACTTGTGATATCTTCATATACCATTGTGTTCTTACGATTGGTAATTCTTGTTGATCATTTTTTTTCTTTCAATTTTTTCTTCCAATGATTTCTTTCTTTGTGAAAGATTTTCACTCCAAAAGGCAAGAAAATGAGTTTGTGGAAGCTTGCTATCTCAATACTTGAATCATTATCTATATTCTTACTTGAGATAAGCTTTTGAGCATGTATTCAATTTATTTCTTTATATGATCAATCTTTTCACTTGGTTCATTTGTTAAACTTTGTAAATGATCATTTGTTGATCTTTCATCTTAGATGTAATTTGGATAATATTTATGATATTTTGTCTTTCATTTAGTATCTTCAAGTCTTATATACTATTTTTATCCAAATTTTATCTTTATTGAATCTTGAAAGTGACGAGCATGCTTAATTGACTTAAATGTTAACATCTATAGCATATTTGCTTTCTTTGATCCAATATACGGAGTAAGCCTCTCTCAAGAGCTTTTATTGGTTAAAAGGTGAATAGAGTTTTCATTTAAATTTAAATTAGTATATATCTATTCGTATGAATGTCAATTGTTATCATTTCCATTTTATAGTCATATGCATCGTTTATTGGAGAGTTTACTCTATGTGATAGGGTTTTACTAACCTCTTCGTACCCAATGGGATTAGGGACCAAATTTTACTGAAATGAGTTTTATGTACAACGGAGATGCATTGGATGCTTTGGTCAATCATTATGAAAGTCGTTCCAAAATAAAGATTATTTCAATTGAATTCATGAAGAAGGTCTTCATCTTTCAAATTGGTATTTATACAGAAGACACTCTCCTTCAACTTCAATTGGAATAATAAAGAAGAACCATATCAAAGTAAAGCCAAGCAAGGATGAACAATGATCTACTACATCAATCCAATGCTATCTTGGTAACTGGCTATAAATTCATGCCACTTACATAAGATTCAATGTTGCATCGTAGCATAAAAATAGCTTGTGAAAATTTAATTTTCATGCAAGTGCCTAAAAAACCTTTTTATTAAAAATATGAGTAATTTAAAGTAACATATTTTTGTGGGAACTCTATAATTATATTTATGATTCATCTAATCCCAAATATACAAAAAAAATTAATATTAAATACTTGAGTTGCTTTTATATGCAATATTGATGAAAATAGAAAAATCTTTTGCTTGAGATTTTTAATCCACTTCGAATGACCTTGTTGAACATGTAAGATTATGAGCTGTTGACTCTTTATGATAAATAAAAAAAAATTATAATGTCAACAATTTTGCTATGTTCAACTTTAAGCCTAATCCATAGCACTTGTGTTTTAGATTTTAATTTCGGACTCATACTTAATTTGCCTTCAAATAAAATTTGTTTCAGTTGACATCTATTTTAATTGGTATCTTTTTAAATTGGTATACTTTGGATTTTTAATTGGTATGTGTTGTAGGTATTCAATTGATATCTTTTAAAATTTTAATTGGTATCTTTTTGAAATCTCATTTGGTATATCTTTAAACCCCTTTTGCTCCATTATATAGCATGATCTCCTTACATAGTTCATAATTGAATAAGTGCATTTTAGTTCACTCTATTATGAGCAATGCACATATCATGCAGAGCTCATACTATATATGGTCATACACTAGCTTTCAATGATTCCTTGGGATATGGCTAATGTGCTTCGGAGAGAATTTCCTTTTGATATATCGAAAGAATTTAGGGGAGAATTCCAATCCTTTTAGCAAGTCATCCAAAATTCTTACCAAATTAACGTCAATTGGGGGAGAATTTGTTACAATGATTCCATTTTGGCATTGATGTCAATTGGGGGAGAGTTTGTATTTAGATGTTATATTTGTAATTGGGGGAGAATTGAATTTGCATAAATTGGTGGAGAATTTTAATGCTATGCCTTTGAGAAATGAGGTGAAGGTTTTTGCATGCATGAGTTGCATGGTTTTGCTTTGCATGAGCATATTCATTTTGATATATACTTTGTCATACTTGCTTCCTATGTATAGAGGAAAATCCATCCAAACTTGAGATAGACAATATAGGTAATGATATTTAAGATTCATTCACGCATGCATAGTTCGTGAGTGACTTTACTATATACATATATATAGTTCTACTAACATCAAAACCTAGTGGTGTTTGATACTAGTAAAACTAATTTTGGTAACTTCAAATATCCTTTTGATGTTTGATGTTTCCAAAACTTGTTCTTTGTATACATTCGTCTTCAGATTAATGTATACTTAGAATTTTATATTTTTAAATATAACCATCTAGTGAGATTGCCATCAATTACCAAAATGGGGGAGATTGAAAGTGTATCTAGCCTCTAAGTGTGGTTTTGATAATTAATGACAATACCTATGGACTAACAATATTGTTGAGAGTTGTTAGTAGATTGTTCCATAGGTGATCCATGGAGAAGAGATATGCATCAATATGAATGAGCTCTACGTGATGCTCGGGTAAGTGAATGACAATACTTATGGACTAACAATATTTTTTACAATTGTTAATAGGTTATTCTATAGGTGATGCATAAGTGATAAGTTATGGAGTCATTGAGGAATGCCGTGAAGATCAAAGATATGCATCAAGATAAATGAGCTCTAGGTGACGCTCATGAAAAGAAGAAAAAAATTGACAACAAGCACGAAGGCTAAGTCACTTATGGAGATTAAGTGATTTATGGTATAAAGTTGTCAATGAAGGTTTATGGGCTAACTCATGTGCTTTGTGCTTGGGAGTGAGTTGGGTTAGGATCCATAAGAAAGCATGAGTTGAATTGAGATATCCAATATGCCAAGAGTGAAGAACAAAGATTGGACTCCATATATGATAAAGTGAATTCATCAAAGATGCCATATACAAAGTGGTTTTCTATGGCAACATATTGAAGGTCAAGCGATGCTCACTGCGATGGACCATTCGATGGTAAAGGGCAAGTGAAGGGTTTGGCGTCGAAGAACTAAGGTGGTGGTGAAGGGCCAGTGAAGATTTTGCATCAATGGATCATGCAAGGTCATTGGAAGTTATGGGTGATTCGCCTCGATCACATGAAGAATCAAGAAGAGATGGAGTGAAGATTATATGAATGTTGGCAACCCTCAAGGTTTGAAAGAAAGAAGCGGTACTAGAAGGTATTCAAAGGCTCAAAGTGGTTCAAACGAGTTTTCATTTGAATTTGAGTATATGTATGGCGCACTACTTAGAGGGATGCAACATAGAATATTTTGACGTGTCTCAGTACTCAAGAGTATCTAAGCAACCCAAAGTGAGAGACACAAAACACTCACGAACACCGGGTAGTGATAACTTGTGTTTGTGTTGAGAGTTTGCTTTAGGAGTCCGGTGTCGAAAGTGTGGAAGGTCTGAATCAGGTTTCAGAGTGTTCCTAATTTTGATCCAATATTTTGATATCATGATTTCTGGTGGGATATGTAGCCCTCTAAATAAGTTTGGTTGAATTGAAGAAGTCCCAGGAAAATTACACTCATCGGATGGTCCGGTGCTTAGGAATATACACGCCGGCAATTCTGACAGGAGATGAGGAATGTCTTTAGTGAATGATCTGGTATTCAATGGAAAGTTTACACCAGAGCATTTTGCTTATGGGTAGAGGAAATTCAAGGCACCGAAAGGTCCAGCAATCAATGAGGATGCATAATAGACTATTTCTTGTAGAGAAGAATCCAAGCACAGAAGAGCGAAGATCAATGCACCGAAGGTCCGACGCCTATGTTGTACACATTGGATGCTTCATACCAAAGTATTTCCTGCATAAGCGTTTCCAAGAGTTGAAGATCGAAGAATATCTCACCGGATGGTTTGGTGATAGATGATGTATACATCGGAGGCTTACACCAGAACAATTTACACACAGAGGCTGCAGAGGCTCATATGGCTCAAATGTACTCGACGGATAGTTCGGTGATGGAGATATAGTATACACCGGAGTGTCCAGTGTTCACAGAGGTTTTGAGTGGGGGTTCCAACGGCTATTTTTTGAGGTTGTACTCATTGTATAATCCGGTGTTAGTATTATTGTTCTGACCGGATTATCTGGTGTTAGCAGCTTTTCTAAGCCGTTGGGAAACCGGCTAGTTGGCGGGTTTTAGGCTATAAATACCCATCCACTCAGTCATTTGAATGTGTTGGAGTCCAGAGAAACATAGAGAACTTGAGAAGATATCCAAGCCACCGAAGTACTTAGAGTGATCATTCAAGGCAATTAAGCATAAGATTAGTGAGTGATTAGTGCTTATAAGCCTAGAGAGAGTGTTTTTAGTTGATTGCTGCCTAGAGAGTGGATCAAGGAGTGATCCTAGCTTGTACCTGGTGACTCGCCGACACCTTGAGATAGAATTGCTCAAGCTTGTTCACCCTATGACTTAGTGTGGAGCGGCAACAAGACACGTGTACGGGGACATGGAGACCCTTGCCTTGGTGGCTCAAGCTCCAAAGTGAAAACAACGACAAGTGACTAGGAGAGAGGCTAGTGGTGAGACCTTGCCTTTGTGGCTTGGTGGCTCATCCAGGTTGAGGTCTTGTTTTTGTGACTTGGTGACTCAAGAGCCGTGATCGGAAGAGTTTTGGTGATCGCGAGCATATCCTTGGTGGAGCTCTAATGTGAACTAAAGGTGGCATTTATGCCATTGATACCACAGAATAAAGATCCCTTATGCCAAGTTTACTTTCTCTACCGTCTTTATGCTTCCGCATTTACATTCTTGCAATCTACCTTTGAGTATTACATTCCTATAATAGTTTTGCTAGGATTCACTATATAGACACACTAGATAAACTAGAGCACATTTAGATAGAAATTGATATAGGTTATCTTGTGAATTTTTTGGAGACGGTTAGGTTTTTAAGTGTCCTAATTCACCCCTCCCCCTCTTAGGGCGTCACCGATCCTTTCAAGTGGTATCAGAACTAGGGCTCTCACTAGCTCTACAATTGGTTTTAGAGCCTCTCACCTTTCACAAGGTTTAGCCAATTCAAGAGGCATTTGAGCCTTAGTCTCATTGTGATCAGTTGAGGCTTCATCGCCTAGAGAGTTGTGACATCTGGGATAGGGATGGATTCTCATAGTGCTCTACCCTTCGATAGTACAAATTTCTTCCGACGGAAAATTCTACTATCTTGATATTTGCAGGCCTGAGGTTTTGATGTTTGGAGAGTCACCGAGAAGGGTTGAGACAACGCATCACCAACAAGGAGATGAAATTAGATGCATTGGCGAAGAGTATCCTATTATCATCTTTAAATAGATGCATTTAATCGTATTTATTATCTCACCAATGTACTTGATATTTGGACTAGTCTCATTGAAATACATGTAGGCACAAAGGATGTGTACAATGATAAATATCATGTGTTAGTTACTAATTTCAATGGCATCAAACAACTACCCCATGAAAATGCTAATGACATGTACTCACATTTGAATATTCTTGTCAATGAGATCAATTGATTAGGTTTGACGCCAATTAACAATGATCAAGTGGTGAGAAGAATACTTCAAGTTCTTCTTGCAAAGTGCAAGTTGATAGTCTACATCATCTACGATAACAACGACATCAAGAAGATGACTCCAAGTCAAGTGCTCGACAAGATCATCGCCCATGAGATGGCCATGAATATGGGGGTGGAAGCTTCTTCCTCATCCAACACCTAGAACCTTACTTTCACAAGCAAACAAGTTCACTGTCAACACATGAAGGCAAGGATGAGGAGATAAGAGCAAGAGTTAAGCTCAAGCAAAGATGATGGTGATCAAAATGAAGAGAGCAATGAAGAGGATGATCAAAGCACATCAAGTGATGAAGAAATTGATCCTAAGATCACCTAGCTCGTATTCAAATTAGAGAAGAAAATAAAGAGGATCAATACCAAGATTGATCATCCAATCTCTATTGAAGACTTGGTCAACATAATTAATCATATCAAGAAGGAGAATGTCAGAGTATTGAGTAAGGGGCTATCAGAGTATTGAGTAATGGGTGTCCTAGCTAACGCGCCCCATGAGGGATATGTCGACCAACGGGGGATATTTTCTAAACCCTGACCCATCGTGCGATCAGGTCCAAGCTCGCACGACCAGTGCAAGGCTTGCGCGACCATCCTCCTTGCAATATTATGAGATCCCGCGACCATCCCTTGTTGGTTGTGGGGCTAGTCCTTACATAACTCATCTAATTACATTTATTGCTATCTACTCAAGTGTTTTCCTTCCTCAAGCACGCCATCTAGTGAGCAAAGTCATGGCCGATGGAGGTATGGAGGCGTTCCACTGTTAGGACAGGCACTCAAAGCTCTCAGGGCAAGTTGGACTCACCCGGTTCTTCAGGATATGATCCAAGAGTAGAATATCTAGCTAGGCATGAGTCTGCTAATCGGGGCCCACTTGTAAGTTCTCCCTCTCTCTGGTATATAAAGAGAGGAGGACATGGTTTGTAAAGTGAGGATGGGTAACCGATTCAGAAGCACTCATAACAAAGTACACATGACATAGAGTTGTTATCCTTCGGGAGGCATGAAACTGGATAACCCTGATCTTCTTAAGTTCAACACACACACACACACTAAAAAATGGACACCTTAAGCATTGTTCACGTGCCCTTTGACCGGTCAACCCTGGAATCATTATCGGGGATTAACCCTCGACAGTTGACGTGCCAGGTAAGGGACGTGTTTCTGCGTTTTGGTAGGTGTTAGAGATCAGATTGGGCTACCCATGCCTAGATCCATGGCAACTGCTGAGTCTCGTTTTGAGGACCCTGGTCACCGTGAGGTATTCATCATGAGGTATGACTCAGATGAGCCCGATGTGCTCCAGGAATGGGACACCAAATCGGAGTTTGAAAGCTTCGAGGCTCAACGAGAGGTTTGCATGACAGTTCATGCAATGGGGGGCAGTGGAGGCTCCCGTGTTCTAGGTGTCGATGATGATTCCTAGCCCACACACCCACAGGGGAACCAGACCGGAGCTAGTCACGGGGACGCTTCGACATAGCCCCAACCACCACAGTGCGCCCAGAGGAGCTGCCACAGAGGACGCACTCTTTGGCAGCATCATCACCAGGGCCGTCACACCACACAAATGTTGCGAGCTCCCTCCTCGCGATATGTTGCCACTCCACGCTCGGCAGGTCGACTATGAGGCTATGACTTTTGCATAGAATTTGCAGACCGTATGAATGCTTCTTAGCCACCCACTAGTACCAATTCCGGAGGGTTCGCCAGGTGCATAGTGGTTGCGGGATCTCACCCTCTAGGGTTGAGACCGCCTGACGCCAAACTACAGTGGCAAACACCACATTTGTCGCCAGAATTAGTGAGGGTCACGATCACCAAGAATCACGACAGGCAACACTGCAGGAAAGATCTCGTCCTCCCTCAGCAACGGGGAGTGCTCGGAGACCTCCGTCACGTCGATACAGCCAACCCTTTGAACTTTGCAACTCCCTGTGCTAACGTAACCTCCATGACGTTATTCAGAGCTAGGTTGCCATCTGAGCATAGGAGGATCGCGCCCAGCGAGAGCAGGAAAAGGGAAAACAGCCCTACCACTCGCCTCCCCGACGCAAGGAGACATCATATTCTTTCATCCTGTCCCCTGGATTGCATGACAACTGCCTCTCTCTATGAGCACGTGTCATCGCCCATTAGTAGGTGACTCCCCGTTATGGGATGGGGTGCAACACCCTATCAGCCTGGCTGTGAGAGGTGCACTGGCTGAACAAGTTCTGACCGGTCATAGCCAAAAAATATGATGGCTCGACCAACCCTGAGGAGTCCCTACAAATCTACACCACCATGGTGTAGGCCACGGGAAAGTCGTGGCCAATTACTTCCTGACCGCCTAGACTAGTCCATCTCGGTCGTGGCATATGAACCTTCCCCGCGAGTCGGTTCACTCCTGGGAGTATCTGTGCAACCAATTTGTCGCCAACTTTCAGGGGACCTATGTTAGACCCGGGGTCAAGGATGACCTGTACCAGGTCAGGTAGCAACAATGTGAATCATTGCAAGACTTCATTTGGCGCTTCACCGAGTGTCAAAACACCATACCAAGGATCAACGGTGAATTCGTGATCATCGCCTTCAAAATAGGGGTCAGAGAGCGAAAAATGGTTGAGAAGCTAGCCACCAAGGTAATCTGAAGCACTACCGACCTCTTCGAGCTTGTTGACAAGTGCGCATAGGCCACCGAGGCCAGGGAGCATCAGATTGATGCCAGGTCGCGGTCGACCTCCAAACAGCCCGCCCCTTCCAAAGGGGTCAACTGGAAGGAGAAGAGGAAGAACAAACGCAAGAAAGGACAGTCCAACATCATGACGGTCGAGCAGACCGGCCAACTGCACTGGCGCTTCGAGAAAAAGGAGGGGAACAAGGGTCGTGGCTGCTGTCTGATCTGTCACACTGATGCCCATGAACTGACCGAGTGTAAGGTCATGCAGGGCATCATCACCAAGGAGCATGGAGAGCGTAAATCCATGCTTGACAAGGATGGTGAGATAGGGCCGACCCCTACCAGTCGGCACTGGGGTACCAGCAAGCTAATCACATGGTGCACCGCATCTTCGGGGGCGCCGCAACAAACTCCTCGGACAAGGAATATAAGTCGATGGTCCGGGAGGTGTGGAAGACCATGCCGGATCTAATCCCATGTCTAAAGTGTCAAAAGTGCCTCTTACCTTCAGTTAGGCCGATTACCCCACAAATGTTAAGCGACCTGGTCGCTACCCTATTGTAGTCGAACCCACCCTACAGAACATCCGATTGGGTCGCATGCTGATTGAAAGAGGGAGCTCTATAAACCTCCTCTTTGCCGACGCACTGGACGCCTTGCAAATCCCAAGGAGCGCCGTTGAAACTGTCTCCCCCTTCTTTGGAATTACCTTGGGCTCCTCAGCTAAGCCCTTAGGGTGGGTCGAACTGCCCGTCATTTGGCTCACTAAGTAACTTTAGGACCAAAAAAGTTCTATTTGATGTAGCGGACTTCGGGAGTGCCTATAACACAATCCTGAGGCGACTGGCGACAGCTCAGTTCATGGCTATCACCTGGTTCGACCAGGGCCATCACCATCTTTGGCAATGCTAAGATAGCCTTGCTCTACGACAAGATGAGCCTTGAAATGATCAAGCTAACTCCTGGGTCACAGCCGAAGAATGCTACGCCTAGTGGCCACCTAGTGAAGGTCCACATCACCACCAGCCAAGACGAGTGATTCAAGGTAGAATGCCTCGACGACTTCGACCCAACAAGGATAGTCTAGATAAGGGCCAACCTAGCCCCCAAATAGGAACTCATGCTCATCACCTTCCTCTGGGCTAACTCGGATGTATTTTCAAAGAGTTTGTCTGATATGCCTGGAGTCTCCAGGGACGTGATCCAGCACAAGTTGTCAATACGACCTGACACGCGACTAGTCAAGCAAAAAGCACGTCAGTTTGCCACCGACCGAAAGGAAGCACTTCATGAGGAGATCGACAAGCTCCTAGAAGCAGGCTTCGTCTGAGAAATACAGTACCCATAGTGGCTAGCTAACCCAGTCATGGTCCGAAAACACAATAGTAAGTGGAGGATGTATGTTAATTTCATTGATATAAAAAAGGCGTGCCCGAAAGATCTCTTCCCTCTACCCTGGATTGACCAGCTTGTCGACTCAACTACTGGTAGCGATCTCCTAAGCTTGTTGGATGCCTGTTCGGAGTACCACTAAATTAGCATGTAACACATTTTAGGGTCTTTTGCTATAGAAAAATGCCTTTTGGTTTAAAAAGTGACAGTGCAACTTACCAGCATTGTATTCAGATCATTCTTCATCCACAGCTCGGTAGAAACATCGAGGCATACGTGGATGATGTGGTCATGAAGAGTAGAACCAAGGACGATATGGTCACAGACCTTCAGGAAACGTTCGACAACCTTCAGAAGTACCGCATTAAGCTGAACCCAGAGAAGTGCATATTTGGAGTCCCATCGGAGAAGTTGCACGGATTCCTCGTTTCTAGTCGAAGAATAGAGGCAAAACCTGTCAAGATTGGAGCCATCGATCAGATGAAGTCCATGATGAGGCTGAAAGAAGTCCAGAAACTAACATGATGTGTGGCAGCATTGAGCAGGTTCATCTCAAGGCTAGGAGAGAGGGGGTTGCAGCTCTTCAAGCTCCTAAATAGGATCAACCACTTTCAGTGGACACTAGAAGCGGAAACGATCCTCTAAGATCTAAAAAGGTACCCCTCCTCCCCTCCTATACTGATCGTACCTCGACTAGATGAGGAGTTTTTGCTCTATGTTGCAACCACCCCAGACCAGATGATCCAAAAACCGCAGGACCCCCATATAATCTTCCAACCATCGTCAAGGCCATCAGAAGTGGTTGAAACATTTTCATTCACGGAGAGGATTGGATACGGACATGACTATTACGTATGGTCGGACTAACTATCTTGTTACATGCTTGTTCTTTCCCTTCTGACTCATGTGGCCGACGCACAGTTGGTAGAAAGGTTATGCCTGACTCCTGTAAGGCGTGGGGATCCACCAGCTCCAAGAGTTCAGACATACATAGACCCCTACTTACCCTTGAATAGTTGGTCACCACAGGAATTGGATGACGACCTACGTAGAGACGAGGCAGGATGGCCAGTGCGGAGAGCCTGCTGGAACTACTAATCGGCGCTGGTGAACCTCCAAACTCTTTTTCCGCTCCTCCTCTGCCTTCTCCTCTTCATCGATCTCCTTCTGTAGAAGGTCCCAGTCGATCTCTTCCTTGTCGTTGGAGATGTCTATAACCTCCCCCAGGGTGACCTCTTGGACAGTTGATCGGATGGGAATAGCAGGGGGAGACTCTCCCTGCAGCGAGGGAAGCACGAGGGTGGCCTGTTCCAATCGTGTGAGCAGGTCCTTGAGATTGTCTGCACTCAAGGGCACCACCACCAGCAAAGCTGGCGTCGGAGGTGGCTCAAACCTTGTCAAATCCTCCAAACACATAAACCTTCCCAATGAAGGATGTGAGGAGGACACCATGATCTTCAGGGAGAGTTGTCTTCTTGCTTTGCAAAAGACATCGATGGGTGGAAAGTTGGGTGAACTCATGCTTTTATAGCCCAGCTAGCCATTGGTTCACACCTAGGGTGGGAGATAGAAACACCATGGAAAATGTACCCATGATCCTACCATTTACTACCCATGGGACTCATGGCCACGCCTCGATCAAACACGTGCACGTGTGGTGGCACCTAGGCACCATCACCCTAGTTTTTTTATACACATTCCATCATAGACACCTCACCCCAGGAAGTACTGAGGAATCTCAACCAGCGTGGCATCTGAACTGCTCGAAGTCTAAAGGGGCACGCATGAGGAACTGAAAGCCCCTCGCGCCCGACGTAACGTGTAACCTCCCCACGTAACGTGAAGTTCAGAGTTAAACTTTGAAAGCTAAATGGCGTTGGTGACCCCTCTCTGGGTGGACTATGTTCCCTTGGGGTCCGAGTGGTGCGATCAGACCTGACCATGGCCACATGGAAGCTTGGGGGCTACTGTTAGAGTATTGGTAAGGAGACGTCCAAGCTAACGGGCCCCATGAGGGATTTGTTGACCAACGGGGGGATTTTTTCTGAACCTTGGCCCATCGCGCGACCAGGTCCAACCTCGCATGGACATCCAAGTCACCAAAGTTCTTAGAGTGATCATCCAAGAAAATTGAGCACAAGATTAGTGAGTGATTAGTGTTGCCTAGAGAGAGTGCTGCTAGGTGATTGCTGCCTAGAGAGTGGATCAAGGAGTAATCCTAGCCTGTACCAGGTGGTACGTCGACGCCTTGGAGTCTTGGTAACTCGTCAGCACCTTGAGCCATAGTTTCTTAAGCTTGTTAACCCTCTGACTTGGTGTGGAGCGGTGGCAAGACATGTATACGGGGACGCAGAGACCCTTGCCTTGGTGGCTCAAGCTCCGAAGTGAAAAAACGATAAATGACCGGGAGAGAGGCTAGTGTTGAGACGGTGTCTGTGTGGCTCAGTGGCTCATCTGGGTTGAGGTCTTGTCTTTGTGACTTGGTGACTCAAGAGCCGTGACAGAAAGAGTCTTTTCGACTGGGAGTATATCCTTGGTGGAGCTCCAACGTGGACTAGGGGTGGTATTTATGTCATCAATACCACAGGATAAACATCCCTTGTGCCGAGTTTGCTTTCTCTACCGTTTTTAAGCTTCCGCATTTACATTCTTGCAATCTAGTTTTGTGCATTTACTTTCCTATATTAGTTTCCTAGGATTGGCTATAGGTTGCAAACCTTTTAAGCGGTAGAATAGACACACTAGATAAACCTAAAGCATATTTAGATAGAAATTGATATAGGTTTATCTTGTGAAGTTTTTGAAGCTGGTTAGGTTTCTAAGTGTCCTAATTCACCCCCTCCCCCTCTTAGGACGTCACCGATCCTTTCATCCGGACTAAACACGCAACTTCTGGTGAACATTAATTTCAGAACTTTCGATTAGAGTTTTGTTGCATATCTTACTAGATTTGAATTATCTTTGTAACACCTTAGGATTGTAACATTCACATTTATTTGGGGTGATTGTGCACTAGTTCAGCCTAGCATATTTAGGATTTTCACTTGTGTAAAATCCGTAAGTTTATTTTTCACTGCAAGTTCATGCCAACAGTAAAAGGGGACAATTTTTTGTAAAAACGCCTATTCACACCCCTCCCTCTAGGTGACATCATTGTCCTTTCAATATGGTTATCTGTTCAGTAAGTAGAATTGATTGAAGATTGACACATCAGAGTAGCATAGCAAAAACAAATAGTGAATCCATAGATGAAAGTCACCAAATGTTAGATTCTCCAGACCCAGGAGATGGTTCTTGTTAACAACAAAAGCCAGAAGATACAATTTCCATGCCACATGGGCAAGTCAAAAGCATACCCATCCTACCTCGGCCTATTCCTTAACTTTCAAACTTGATTTTCTAGATAATCCTCTTAGTACTGGACTTCTCCTTCATAGTTCATGGCCTCCACCTCAATGGTCTCTTCATTTCTAGCCATCTTACAGGTGTAGTTAAGGTCTATATATTTCCCTCTATAACAAGGAAATTTACAAGTATGAGTACGAAGGTACTAAGCAAGAACTATGTTGCAATCAATGATCAACATGAACCAATGAATATTCTCAATGTTGTCATTGAATTCTTAAGGTTATCCAAGGGGTAGCATGGTGCATAGTTTGAGACAGTGTTGTTCTGAAAATACCAAGTTTTAGTCATGTTTATCTACTGGATGAACATGATAGTTTAGAACCAAGTGGCAGTCATCTTTCCTGCTGCAAACATAGTTTCCAAATTTTTCCTAAAAAAGGGAATGAAATCACATTTAGTACTCTGATTAGAGGTGCATTACTTTTCCCACAAAATGGCAAAATGATCTATGTGTCTCACAATTCCGAGTTGTGCCTGACATGATACAATCAACATGACATTTCTCCACACTATTGGTTAGCGTCTTCGGGATTGGACTAGTTGAAACCAAGACTAGGTGTAGCGAACATGGCCCTCTTAGGGCATGTAGGTGATTTTGGTGATTAATGAAAGTATAATCAATGGGACTAACATGTTTGTTAAGTATATGCCTTAGAAGATCTTATGAATGCAATACATGAAGCCACCAAAGCCGGGACAAAGATAGATTGAATCGGATAAGTTCCAAGAAAAATATTCTCACCTGATGGTCCAGTGCTAAGCACAATGAACTCACCGGAGTGTTTCTGACAAAGAGGGAGAAAGTAGATCTACTAATCGGATTGTCCAGTGTTGGAGTCAAAGTATACACCAGAGCATTTGTTCAGGAGGTGCTGCAACGACTTGCTCAGAAGAAAACTACACTGGATAGTCCGGTGTTCAGCAAGTTCATACACACCAAACTGTTTTGCGCAGAAGAGAAAAACAAAGAGCTCACCGAATGGTCCAGTGTTCAAGTGATGTGCACACTGGAGTATTTTGTGCAGAGGAGAAGTGGCTCAGTTTGACTCAAGGTATACACATTGCATAGTCTGGTGTTGGAGTTGAAGAATACACCAGAGCATCTGGTGTTCTCAGATGAGTTTGAGTCAGGTTCCAACGGCTAGTTTCTCTTGGTGTACACGCGAGATGGTCCGATATTTGTACTATTATTATCATTATATCATCTGGTGTTCACAATTTGTTTGAGACATTGGGGCAATAGCTAGTTCATGGGGTTGAGGCTATAAATGCCCCTCACTCTGGTATTTGAAGGTGTGGTAGTGTGTTGGAGTCTAGAGAAGCTCACAAACACTTGAGAAGACATCCAAGCCATCAAAGTGCTAAAAGTGATCATCCAAGGCATTTAGCATAAGATTAGGTAGTGATTAGTGCTATTAGGCCAAGAGAGAATTGTTTCTAGGTGTTTCTACGTAGAGAGTGGATCAAAGAGTAATCCTATATTGTACTAAGTTGTACGTCGGCACCTTGAAGTCTTACTTGCCGGCACCGTGAGCCTTGGTGGCTCATGCTTGTTGACCCTCCGACTTGGTATGGAGTGACGGCAAGGCTCTTGTACGGGGATATAGAGACTTTTACCTTGGTGGCTCAAGCTCTGAAGTGAAGAAGACGGCAAGTGACCGAAAGAAAGGCTTGTGGTGAGGCATTGCCTTGATGGCTTGGTGGCTCAACCCACTTGATGCCTAGGTGGCTCAAGGGTTGTGATTGGGTGCCATCTGGGAGCTATAGTCATTGTGGCTGCTCCAACGTGGATTAGGAATGGTATTTATGTCATTGATACCACGAGATAAAAATATCTTGTATCGAGTTTGCTCTCTCTACCATCTTTACGTTTCCGCATTTACTTACTTGCAATATATCCTAGATTTTTTACCTTCATAGAGTAGTTTGCTAGGATTGGCTATAGGTTGCAAACATTTTAAGCAGTAGAGTAGACACACTAGATAAACCTAGAGCACATTTAGATAGAAGTTGATATAGATTTATCTTGTAAAGTTTTTGGAGCCAATTAGGTTTTAAGTATCCTAATTCAACCCTCTCGCTCTTAGGACGTCACCGATTCTTACAGCAAGGTAGATATGGTGACTAAGTTCTTGCATATCTGCAGATAGAGGATGCAGAAGTCCTTATCTACCAGTCTGCATAACATATAGCAGTGAGATCATCTGGATATTCTACCCATTTAATCAGATCATAATCTTTTACATGAGATGGGTGTTAGCTTCCTAGAGGCACACCAATAGACGATACCTGGCTAAGCCCGACTCATCGAGTATGTGGTTAATGCACTTATTAGGGCACCAGATGCTCAACACAGGGGTTGATTAACTTAGCCAAGAAAGACATGAGTCCTAGTGAGGCATTCAAGACAAGCATCACCTCACTAGTACTACTCAAGTTCATTATCTCTTGTTCCATCATCATTAGTCAAGATTAACATGGTTCTCTAATCTGGTTTACTAGATTACTATGGGTCATGTAGGTGATAATCATATCTTAAGTTCAAAACCTCATTTTAAAATTAATTCATCAACATGAACAAGAATTGGAACTTGCTTGACAACAACAGAGTCCCGCAGGACGTGGAAGCTGATGGAACGTGTCGGCATCGCTATTGAGATCCACTCGTCGATAAGCATTCTCTCTCTCTCTCTCTCTCTCTCTCTCTCTCTCTCTCTCTCTCTCTCTCTCTCTCTCTCTCTCTCTCTCTCTCTCTCTCTCTCTGTGTGTGTGTGTGTGTGTGTGTGTGTGTCTAGTAGTGAAGTCTCACGGGACAAGTCTCGGTGACAAACTAGACCAGCGATCTGGGTCATTCGATCCGAGGTCATGAGTCACGGCATCGACCCCGACTCATGGGACTATGACAAGAACCCTTAACCCTGATTCCAGCCTGACGATTGATTATGGCTCTCCTAGAATTGGCAAAGGTTTTTGGCTATTTTTGGAGACACTAGTTAAAAACAATTTGAATTAATCGAATTGCCTTCATAATTCTAACATGTTTTGTAAGTTAAAAAGGATTTATTGGAATTATTAATCAAGTAAATTTTATTTTCTAAAATAAAAATATTCTGGATTAAAAACTAGGTCAATGACATATTGGGCAAAAGAATAGCCCATGCCCATATGAGCTCAGCCCTAGCCAAGCCCTAGCCCTCACATGGTCCATCTTGACCTGGCCTATCCCAGTCGGGCTCAGCTCGACTCAGCCCACCTCAACCCAAAGCTTAGGTGGTCTAGCTGGCCCCACCCTAGCCTCCCTAGGTCGGGTTAGCCTGACCGAGTCAGCCAAGTCGGCCACGCTTGACTCCTTCTCCTCCATTCTCTTCTCACTCGTGCTTCTCTCAGTTCCTCCACCAACTCCTATACTTGGTTGCGTCATCGGATGTCCCACCACCTCCTCCATTGTGGCTCACCTTCGGCACCTCGGTCTCCTCCTCCTTGGTCTATTCCTCCATGCCACTTCTTTATTTTTTCTCTCCCTCGGTCGATTGAGGAGGTTGGGTTTAACCCTAGCCCGCCCAAATTCGACAGCCTCAGTGAGCTCATTGCCTCGCTATCGTGTTGGTGTTCCTCCTCGACTTCAATAATGCCTTCTCCTTCCTTAGTGGTGGCACTTCTCCTTCACCTGGCTCAGCCGATTAGGGAGCTAGGGCTAGGCTCTAACTGTGCCCACTCGCCAACCATGGTGGTCCATGGTGGCGTTGTCATGTTTCTAGTACTCCTAGTCATCATCGTGGTTGGCTTCCCCTTCCTTGGTCTCCTCTCCTACTGCGATGGCATGGTGGTGGTGCCAACTGAAGGCATGGACGTCGCCGCCATGCTTTGTGGAGGCCGCCACTGCTAGCAGAGTGACCATGAGATGGCAGTGGACTAGGCTCATGGCTTCTCCATCAATCGCAGCCTCCCTGGAGCTTGGCTCCCTGCTGTTTGTCCCTCTCTTCCCCTTAGCCGACCTTAAACACTATGCTTATGGCTCCTGTTTTGCTTAACTAGCAGGGTGGCCCACGCTAATAGTGTGAATAGCCTCTTTACAATATTTTTGTCATGATAACCTTTCATTAAAATTTATTTGCTTTAGTTTTTTTACGAGGTCAGTGTCATTTAGTTATAAAATGCATAAAATTAGAAGAAAAGATAAACAATATGTTAGTGGAAGAGAAAATTATTTATGCTTCAAACTTGTACCCAGATCGTACACATGTATTGGTTCAATTCATATAAATTTTAATCAACTATCAAAATTATAAGTTAGGTGTAGGCAGTCAAACCAAAATCAAAATAGATTTGCCTTGCCTACATGCTGTGAATTGTCTGCTACCTACTTGATACAACGACCTCGAGCTATACGGTGTTTCATAATCTATTATCTTAGTAAAAATTTTAAATACATGGACTTTTTATTTAGTTGTTTGATTTTTATAATAACTTAATTTTTTTAAGACTATATCTAATATGGATCCTTCTTTTTTCTATTGTAACCCTAATTTCAATCATTATTTTATTTGGACACTTTATTTAGATATTTTGCTTCCCAAACCTAATGAAAATTGAACTGATAATTTTCCACTGTATTTGATATGGACTCTTTGGTTTAATCTAGACCATTAGATGTTCATAATAATGAGTGGCCTAGATCATTTTCTTTTTTTTCGATTAACGTGGTTATTTCATGACCTTGAGAGCGAACATAAATGAGTCTAATTAGCTTTTTTATGAGCTAGGTTAGTGCCATTTAGTTACAAAACGCATAAAATTAGAAGAAGATATAAAAATTATGTTAGTGAAATAGAAAATTATTTATGCTCCAAACTAGCACCTGAATTTCATACATGTATTGGTTCATATACATTTTGATCAACTGTCAAAATCGTGTGTTATGTTTAGGCAGCCCAACCAAAATCAAAATAGATTTATCTTACCTGTGTGTTGTGACTTGCCTGTTGTCTGTTTGATGCAATGACCTTAAGCTATACGGTGCTTCTTAATCTATTATCGTTGGTAAAACTTTAGAAACAAAATTCATTATTTTTTATTATGAATTTTAGCTATTGATTAATTGTCTTTTACATGGACTCTTCATTTAGGTATTTGATTTCTATAATAATTTAATTTTTATGACTATATTTTATATGGATCCTTCTTTTTTCTATTCTAACCCCAATTTCATTTTTTTATTTGGACCCTTTATTTAGATATTTTGTTTCTCAAACTGTATGGAAATCGAATTTCTAATTTTCCATAATTTTAATTCCGAATGTAGTTATTTGTTATTCATATTTCATATTGAATCTTTGGCTTAATCTAGACCGTTAGATGTTTATAACAATGAGAGGTCCATATTCTTTTCTTTTTTCGATTAACATGATAATTTCGTGACCTTGAGAGTGAATGTGGAGGCTCCTTTTAACACTCAAATAATAATATAATAGATTACACTGAGAATATTGAATGAATGTTTGATTGAGATGTCTAGGAATGCTTTGTTATACTTATGGGTGCTAGTTGATGCCATGATGACTTGATGCTTGATGGTTAGGGTTAAATGACATGAATTTCTATGTGTAAATTGTGATTAGTTGAGAGCTTAGTAAGCGGTGATGATTAGCCAAAAATTTGAGCATAACTATCTAGTAGCAACACTTGTTAATCTTACAATGTAACTAGTTATTTGATCCTTATTATGGTTTTGTCCTTAGGAAGATTTTATGCTCTCATGTTCTATGTTGTTTAACCATGTTCAAATCTGAATGCTTAGCTAAATGCTCATGTTGACATGCTCAATCAACTTCTACATGTTTCTAGTAGCAAGAATCTTGCTCAAACAGCTCATGTGCAATCCTAGTTCTTTTTGCATTTAAGAACATAAAGCAATTACTCTTATCTAGAACAAAACTTGATCCAAGAAGGTTGATACTAGATGATGAGATGGTATACTTGATCCTGATGCTCTTGATGACTCCTTCTCAAACTCCACCTTGCTCCCTTTCATGGCATAAGCATGCATTAATGTTAGCCATGAACTTGAGCAAGAGAAGAAAGAAGGGAAATCAGAGGGATGATCTCACCTTGACCCCCCCCCCCCCACCGAAATGGCATTAGGGTTTCAAGGGAAGAGTCAAAGGTTGATTTTCTTGATTTCTAGCTCATTTATTGGATTTTTGGTGATTCTCTAAAATGTCATGATCATTTACCTATGAGCTGAAAGTAATAGTGACAAATAAATGGCCATATAGAATTTAGGAAATTATTTGGCTTGAGATTTTTACCATTTTAGCCTCCTGTAGAAAAACGCTCTCTTTGGAGAAACATATATTTCTTTTAGAAATACCTCTCTTCCTGTATTCCTATATGACAAGCACATTTAAATGCAATACATGTAATGATTAGGGACTTTGTAACATTATTGTATTTGAGAAATGTAAATGAATCTGTATTTGTATATGTATGAATGAATTATGTGAGCATTGAATTGAGAGTCAGAAGGGTCTAGGATTCCATTATAATGAGTTACAATGAGCTCTCGACTACCAATAGCACAATGAGCATGAGCACATGCTAGACTAGGCTAACACCGGCATCTTGGCATGTCCAGCGCGTTCACAGCACCAAGTGAATGGCCACTAGCATGTTCTAGAGAGGTCTAAAATTCTAGGGTATCACAATAAGATTGAAGGCTAACTCAACTAGGCGGGGTTCCCTATCTGTGGAATTAGGGTGGGTGACAGTTTAGCGAAGATTGTGGGAGAATTCGAAAACAATGGTCGCTAGACTACGTAGCACAAGATGGGATATATTGGCAGCATCGGAAGAGGTGGCAATGCCACCCGTGGTTGGCATCAAGTACATTGGCGACTGCACCAAGATGCAGTTTGTGTGAAGGTCAGGGCAGAAGGTGCGTGAAGCTCGCCGATCATGACGAAAAAATTTACAAGATGTGATTCACGAAGTAGAGACTGTTCAGATACTCAACCGCTGTTTATGGCCTCGTATATTCTCATGCTCATCTTTAATTTTACCATTAATGCTACTTCTCTAATCCTAAATATATTATCTTCAGTAGAAAGAGTTATATACTCCTCTAATTACAAATGTAGATCGTTTTAATTTTCTTAACTATTCTTTAAATATAAGTTATTTTCAAACTTTTATGCACTTTTTTCTCTTTTATTCTCTTCTTACCCTTGTTTAATAAATAATATCACTCTCACAAATAAATAGGTTATCTTTTTCAATACAGAATAAATAAGGGGCAATAAGGTTATTTGATCTATTTTCTTAATCTTTGTGCATAAATTTAAACCGATCTACATTTATAATCGGAGAGAGTATTATAGAAGTGTTTTTCATAATAAATCTAGCAACATAAATCTTGTATTATTCATCTATATATTTTTTTATATATACATAGATGGTCAAAGCAAAGGTAATAGTACTCCCTCTGGTTACAAATATAGGTTATTTTAGCCTTCTTAACTATTTTTTAAATATAAGTTGTTCTCAAATTTTTATGTATTTTTTTCTCTTTTATTCTTATCTTACGTTTGTTTAATAAATACTACCACTCTCACAAATAAATGAGTTATTTTTTCAATACAAAATAAATAAAACACAACAATATCATTTAATCTATTTTTTTAATTCTTATATATAAATTTAAAATGATCTATATTTACAATCGGAGAGAGTAATAGATACCATCTGCTGCTGGTCCTCCCCTTTTCTCTTGAGATTCTCGTTCAAACTAAATGCAACATGTGGCCAGCGTACTTGGACAGCCAGCCGACCGAAGGCCCGAAAAACTAGCCAATGTACACTGAACACATTCATGTAGCAACTACTGCTATCGTACGTGCATGCACGCCATTGCATATGAATGTACAGGAGCGACCCTTTGTGGCCTCTCAAAACAGATCTAGCTGAGCGACTGAGCTAGCGCCACGTAAGTAGATCCATACTGCACAACTGCATCCATACATGGCCTTCACACGTCGTCAACTCGTCATCCAACAAATGTTCTTGTACTGTGCCACTACGTGGCTATGCATATTACATAAAAATAGATAAGGGTGATGGATTATAATTGGCATGTGTCACTTTGAATGTATTATTGATGATATGTAATAAATGATGGATAAAGATTTATCACTAATAAGATTATTGGTGATGGATTAAAACTTGATCCATTATTTATTAAGGTTATGTCACTTATGACTTGTTTGTAACACGTCACTTATGACTGATATACGGTTTTTATGTTTTTTGGACGTGAAAAAAAATCAAAAAAAAATATTTTTCATACAAACCAATCCAACTTAGGCATATCACCACTCGCCACATGTCTCTACCTATTTTTCAAGCTGTTTTTAGAACGTGCGTTATATGGGAATCGAACTCGTGACGGCCACTCGCATGCTCTGCCTAACCACCTCAACCTCGCGTGCGTCCTGAATAGGGATGGCAATGGGTCTAGACCCGTCGGGTTGTACCACCCTGTACACGTGTGAAAAACTTACGCTCGCTACAATACCCATACCCGCACACAGGTACGATATTTACCCGTACCCATACCCGTGCGGGTAACGGGTACCCAACGGGTTACCCATACCCAGAAACTCACCCTTAACGATCGGGAGGAGCGACAGAGGGTGAGGCGACGGTGGCGGCAGGGAGGGGTGACGGAGCAAGCAACGGCGACGGAAGCCGCTGGGAGGGGCGGCGGAAGCCCACCTAGGTCCAACTAGCCCGATTAGGTACACGAGTATGAGTAGTAGGAGAACGGGTACGGGTACGGGTAGTAGGAGAACGGACCCGTACCCGCTCCACCCGATGGGTGACGATTTTCCCCATTAATAGACCTACGGGTATGAAAAGTGGTCCATACCTGGCCTCTAATAGAGTAATTACCCACCGGGTTTCGGGTTTCGGGGCCCAATGCCATCTCTAAACTCGGATAAAAGATCATTTTAACTATTTTGTCGAGGGTCATAAGTAACGGGTCACAGTTATGACCCGTCACCCATGTTAATTTTACAATACATATAAAAACCAGTTGACTCAGAGTGCCTTCGGTTAAATGGTCATAACTTTTGCATATAGACTCCGATTTCGACGTTTTTTGACTCTATGGACATCTACAAAAAAAGTTACATCCGTTTCTCCCCCACTTTGTCAGGTTCAGCGAATTTTTCGAGGCCTAAAATGGCTTGGAAGATTGATTGCTCTCCTTCGGAAGTTTCTGCACCATTTTCGGAGCGAGCATTTGTGTCCATAGCTGTTACCTCTTACATCAAACTTGAGCAGAAATGTACAATGGTTCATATTCTAGTGCTTCTGAAGTGAGAAAAATAAAATAAAAATAATTTTTTTCAATGTTTGGATCATTTTCTGTATTTCTGAATAACATCATTAGTGACGGGTTATAACTTGACCCGCCACTTATGACAGGCCTATGAGACTCGTCACCGATGGCTAACTCATCGGTGACGAGTCAAAACTTGACCTGTCACCAATGACTGGCCTACGATAACATGTGAGTGATGAGTCGTCATTGGTGACGGTCAAGTTTTCACCCGTCACCAATGACTGGCATTAATGACAGATCACAACTATAACCCGTTACTTTTATCATAAGTGATGAATCATATTACGACCCATCACTTATGTAGTGTCTCATTTATCTATTTTTCATGTAGTGATGTGTGCTTGTAAATTTTGCAACGCACGTGGCAATGCGGATCGGAGGAGCAAACAAAATGCTGATCCAAGCACATGTTCCATTAATAATGGTCTCTGTAGAGTAAAGATCAAAATGGTGTCACTCCTGTCAAACCTCTAAGCAGTTAACAGCCGGCAAAAAGTACGTCGAGCACCCGGGCCAGCAGTGGTTTGCTCCAACTAAGAACATGAAAAAGAGATTCCGTCGTTTCTTAGTCGGGAAAAAAATTATTAATTAAAAGAAATTAAAATAACTTCTTTTGGTCACTTCTAAGAACCTTTCGTTCCGAAAAATTTAAAAATAGGCAACATATGACACCGTTTTTACTAAAATAGATAACATATCAGCGTATTTGTAAATTTAGTATTTGTATTCGGTACTTCGTTCACTGAAAACATATTTCGGTACGTGAGGCACCCAAAAAAGGTAGGTCCAACCATTTTTGTCACGTAAGTTGTCAAAAATGGCCTATATTCGGCACCTTAGTTGTCGAATATGAGGTGCCAAATACGGTGTACATTATCCAAAAATGGCTTGTACTTGTTATGTCTTGCGTCTTGTCACCACTCCCGCGTGCTACTGTTGTCCACGTCTTGTCAACTATCACGCTTTGTAGCCCACGCGCTGTTGTCCCCATGCCTTTGTAGGCCACTGTCAGTGGGTGAACACCGCAAACCGGGATCCTGAGGGACCCCCTTTGAGATTCGGCCGGGGGATGATTCTGAATCTACCTCGTATGTGGATTTAATGCGAGTATATGGGATGTAAGCGAAACAGATGATCGTCCGCTGGTGGGAGTAAATGCTCGAGGGATTTTAGACAGGTTCGGGCTGTACGGAGCGTAATACCCTACTCCTGTGTGTATGCTATTAATGCTCTTGGAATGCCTCTCTCTGGATCTCTGTATTACAAGGTTTTTTGTCTAAGTCTAGAGCTTCGGTCTTCAAGTGCCGATCTCTCCGACCTTCAGCTGTGAGCTAGGACTTCTGAGACTTGTTCGTCGGGCTTCAGACTTCTAAGTCTCGTCAGGCTTGTTAGACTCGTGCTTGAGCTTGTTCAAACTTGTCCTTCTCCGGAGTGCACCCCCCCTTTTATCCTGTTGGGGGAGGCTTGGCGTGTCCAGAAAGGAGGGCACAAGTTCCCATGAGCCATAAATGGAAAGCAACCATCATGGGGCTGCAGTTTGACGTTACAGGTGGGTTAAAAATGCGCATTCGACCGGTCCTGTCGCTCATTACGCCAACTTTAGCAGGTGCAAGAGGGGCCCACCGGGCAGCCACCGAACAACCCCGCATGCCCACTCGGTCAGAGCAGGTCTGACACAGCAGGGGGAAGGCGATATGTCTCGAGCCCAGCGATGATATCTCCAAGCTGTTTCCCTTATGGGCCCCGCAGGGTGACGTGCGATGGGACCCATCGCATTAAATGTCCCCACGCCTTCCTATCAGGAGGTGGCAGGGACTGATGTACTCAGTACGACAGGCGTGGGGGAGTGGTTGAAGTGACAAGCCATGCTCCCTCTTAAATACAGCATCAGGCCTCTCACCAATTGACACCTCACCGTTTAGCCCTTGTGGGGTCCACCAGCAAGGGGCTTCTCAGGTCCTCGGGGAACTCTGGGTGCTCGGGGACTACTGTTCATAGCCTCGAGCGCTCTCTCCCGGATATGTCTCTTCTCAGTCCTCGGGGAACTCTGGGTGCTTGGGAACCACTGTTCATGGCCCTGAGCACCCCTCCCAGAACTGGCTCTTCTCAGGTCCTTGGGGAACTATGGGTACTTGGGGACTACTATTCATGGCCCCGAGCACCCCTCCCAGAACTGTGTCTTCTCGGGTCCTCGGGAAACTACGGGTACTCAGGGGACCACTGTTCATAGCCCCGAGCACCCCTCCCGGAACTGGGTCTTCTCGGGCCTCGAAGAGATGGTCCCCGAGGGAAGGCGCAACGTGACATTCTGATGTCCTGGCCTCGGGACTTGGGGACCCCTGGTTCCCATGTCACCGATAGCCATGCATTGCTGCCTTGTTTTGCTATATAATGATAGCGGATGTCAGCTGAGAGGAGCAGTGGCGCGACGAGAGGAGAAGCATCGCGAAGCGAGGAGTAGTAGCAACGTGAGGAGAGAAGAAGCAGCGCGAGGCAAGGAGGAGCAGCAGCGCGAGGAGGGGAGCAGCAGCAGGAGAGGAGTTACAGTAAATACTTACATTATATATTTAATTAATATTTAGATTAATAATAGTAATTAGAGTATGTACATTATTTAATCTTTTCAATTACATTTGTTTAATTATATTAATTTGATAATTTAGAGTACTTAGATTATTTGCTTAGTTTGATTATAAATTAGAGTATTTATGTAAATTAATTAGAGTTATTAGAGTTATATGATTATTTGGATTAATTAGTTTTATTCAATTAATTTTATTAATTCAATTACTTTGATTCCTTAGCTAATCACTTAGATTTAGTGGAACTGTGGAAGATAGTATGCAGCACAAGCGAAGATGCATGATGGTGGGCCCCACAAGGCCATAGGCGTCTCCACTCCTGGTGGCACTTTATGCAAGTGGTGGTGTAGGTGATGGCCTAGTGTATACATACTCTCTATAGGTGTAAATAGAGAGCTGGTGGAATGAGAGAAAAGAAAGGAAAAAAGAAGGAAAAGAAAAGGAAAATAAATTTTAGAATGATTAAAAAAATTGAGTTTGATGGAAAGATTTGATTAAAACATTGTTAAATTTAAATTTTGCAAAGTGAATTCTAGCAAAAAGCATTAATACTTATTAAATATTTAATCACATTAGTTGTATATTAATACTTAGGTAATGTTTATTAAATATTTTAATTCAATCTTAAATATTAATAATTTCATTTGAATTCAATATTGATGATTTAATTAGGGTTGTTAATTTACTAACATGTAAATAATTAGTTGTATATCGTACATATATCTAAGTAGTTATTTGATTACATGTACGTTTGCTTAGCATATATGGTATGACTTTTCATATTTATTATGGAGAACGTCCCGCAGTTTTGCACAGGAGGCTCGTCACAATTCAGAATTGCTAGTACATGGAGAGTCCAGTTGAGCTACCTATTGACCTAGATGGTCTGAATTCACATGTTATGAGCATTTTACGTGTGAACCAACAGTCTCATACTGTTGTCCTGGAGGGTGTGCGACCACCACTTATTCCAAACAGTTCGATCGTTGTTCATATGTTGTTCGGGATGAGAAGAACAAGGTATGGGCTTTGTACTCATGCAAAGCATTAGAGGAGAATATTGAAATGAGGGTATTCATAAATATAGTGTCACGACTGGTGCAAGGTGATGCGGTGATTAGCGTGGAAGGATCAGGGCAGCATGTGATGCATGAAGAGGAGGGAGGACATGTCGGGGAGAGCAGTTCCAGCGGAAAGGTTGCTAGAGTGGACCGTTTTGAGGTAGATGTATGATGCATGGATGATGAAGCCGGTGGTAGCAGGAATAACGAAGCTACTGATAATGATGACCCGGTGCTGATGATCCGGTACTTTTGTGGTGATGGGCTGCTAGATTGTGCCATAATTGAGTATAATACCTTATCTAACTTGGATATCACAATAGCGACATACATGTCGGACAAAGGTTTCATAACAGGGGGAGGTCATCCACTTTATTAGCAACTATGCTATTACGAAAAGAAGAGACCACAATTGCGTCCGGCCTAACCCTACGGAGTATGAGGTCAGGTGTATCAAGCACTCGAATTGTCCTAACTTTGTACGAGCACATAACTCAAAATACGAGAACTATTTTGTGATCAATAGACACACCCCACATACATGCAACGAAGAGGCTATTAGGAATGTGAGCCACGCCGTTGATGCTAGGTTCATAGCTCAACTCCTCATCACCCTTGTTGGCTCAAACATATGTTTATCTTCAAAATCAATTATGGAGGAGGTGCAGACTAAGATGGGTATGCTGATCAATTACCACACCGCATAGCGAGCGAAACAGAATATGCTGAAGATGTTGTTTGGAAGTTTCGAAGAGTCTTACAACAATGCTCTTAGGCTACTACAAAAGATTGCTATGACGAATGCAGGGACTCAATGGGCCATGGCAGATGAGCCAATCAAGTTAGAGGATGGGTCATACAATAGCACTGACCGATACCTCATTAGGTTATTCTGGTCTTTTGGACAATGCATCGAAGCTTTCAGACATTACAAGCTGGTTGTAGGCGTGGATGCCACATTTCTGAGCGGCAAGTACCATGGTACCCTTATGACAGCAATGGCAGTGGATGCAAATAATCAGATCATTTCTCTTGCATTTGCAATGGTTGAGAGTGAGAACAATGACCGCTGGCTATAGTTCCTCACCTTGGTGAGGACACATGTCCTGTGCAATAGGGAACATGTTTGCATCATCTCAAACCGCAACAAGGTCTTTCTGCATGCATTGGACGTGCTGCATGATAGAACAAACAACTCTATTGCATGGCTTGATGTGGAAAGAAGATCGTGCATGTGAAACTTGGCCACAAACATGTACACAAGGTACCGTAGCAAGTCTCTTGTAAAGAGATTCAAAGGTTTATGTCTTCAGAACCAGCAGACGAATTTTAAGGAGATATGGAGAGAGTTAAATGAGACCACTCACAAGATTATGGTAGAGCTGAAAGCACATGAGGACTATCTGCGGACGTAAATGGTTGGGGGCCAAACTATCATTAGTCGTTCACTTGCTACGTTTAGCCAATGGATAGCGGGGAAGCCAACGTTAGGCCCTAATCCATGACACTAATGGTACCAGGTTAGCACATATAATTTTAATTATCGTATTTTACCCTTTCTTATGCAAATGGGCCTTCTAAAATTATTATATCCCATGTTAGGTACATCATCATAACAATGAACATAGCGGATGCGTTCAAGAGTGAAGATTAGTAGAGTCTCATATTTTGTCATTCTTTACTCTTTTTTCACTCAATGATTCATTCGCATTTTGGTCAACCCACTGTGGAAGCCTTTACTCAAGGAGGTGTTGCTAGTCCAGTGAATATCACCTATTCTAGCTGATTGGAAGGATGGAGTCCAGTGAATATCACCTATTCTAGCTGATTCGAAGGATGGAAGAGAACAATGAATGGTACTAGGCTTTCAACAATGTCCTAAAGGGAGTACATAGCCTCCCGTTATGTGCCACCATTGAGCTCATATGTTATAGAATGGTGGACTACTTTCGAGACCGTGATAATGCTTCTATAAAATGCAACACATGGTTTGCATCTAAGGTGGAGGCAATCATATCCAAAATAAGGAACAATGCACACTTTCATCGGATGAGGATCTATGACGTGGCCAATAATGAATTCGAGGTCATATACCGTCGTAAGTATGCTTCAAGGTATAGCGTATGGGACACCATGCAGCAATGTTAACTTGGGCCTCACGAGGAGAAGTGCACCTGCAATAAGACAAAACTGCACTACATCCCATGCTTGCATGTCTTAGCCGCTTGTAGGGAAATAGGCGGTAACGACGGATCACAGTACACATCACCGTACTTCATGATCGATGCATTGAGGAGCACATGGCTTCCAAAGATGCAGTCCTTCAATATCGGAAGGAGCTACAAAACGTTCGAGGGGCCTAAGTGGTTACCTTATCTCCACGCACAACGCCCTGGATCCTGGAAGGCCTTGATCCACGAGGCTGCAAGGTGACATGGATGAAGCAGATGCTATTGATAGCCTTATTGCACGAATGGCATCAAAAGTACCTTAGAGTGCGCGAACTAGCCTACCATCCTTCTGTGCTAGATTTCTCTAGGAAGCAAAGAAGGAAGGCGATGTTGCTCGATCGATATGTATCTCACATTCAGGTTCGTCATTTTCTATCTAGTCACCCTACTTATCTTTTTTCCACTGATTCAAATGTTCCTCTTTTGCGTTACGCGTTCCTAAAAGATGCATAGTTGATCAACAAAGAAATTCCAAACTTCTTGGTGACGTATATGCTCTTCAGTGGGGGTGTGATGTCTAGTTCACGTAGAAGTAGACAAAGATCAGTGAACCTAAATGGTACAGGCGTGCCCTCTACTATAAAAGTAAAAAATGACAAGGACGATGAGGATGATGATTTCATACCACCAATGCCGCAACGTTGCAACATCAATACAGAAGAAGGTTCAAGGAACACTACAAGAGGACGTGAACGCACCACATTAAGATGACGTACAACCAACAACGAAATAGGATGTGCTCGTACCGTGATCACTCAAGAAGACGATGATGACGACGATTTCATGCCACAACGACCCCTCCCTCCAAGGTCTTCATCTCCGGAGGACACTGATGACCCTGAAGATGATGGTGGACTTGCTTATACCCATCCTTACAACTTTCCATCACTACTTTGGAGACGACAACCATCTTACCCTAACAGGATTGAGTAGCACAACGAGCATTCTTCTGCTATTTTGCATCGGTACTTTCCACAACCATCTTGAGATGATCTAGGTATTCTCCGTATTCTCTAAGTTAGTATACTTTATGTGGCAATTCTAACTTGTTTGTGCACGCTGTGATGCGGGTATTTTCTGCATTGAGACTACTACACTGGTTTTCCACAACAACCAACCTCAGGAGGAGGAGGAGGAGGAGGTAGCCATGCAAGCATCATCACGTAGGCCAAAACGTGTCATTGGCAGGGTTCAGGATAGAGGTCAGGGTATGGGCCAGGATAGGGGTCAGGTGTAGTCTCTTTTACTTGTATGATTAGATATTGTATTTTGTTCAGACTATTGCATAACTATTTATTTTGTGTACCTTTCAATTACATTAGTTCTGTTTGATAGGTATATGGTTAGTGTCTTATATTACCGTACTATGTTATGAACTATTTGTGACCTTCATGTCTAATGCATGTGATGATTAGTGTATTATATTAACATGTGAAAAGCATCACTTAGCCACTTCGAACGTATCTATGTGTCATCCTGTCAGACATTAAATCATCAGATTGCAACTTTCCACATCAGAACCATTCGCACATGAATATAACGTTACATCATAGGATACAATTTATTCAATTACGAACAAAATGGTACAATGAAATATTATATTAGGCTAAGGCAGTACATTGGGATATATTGCTTCTAGTCATACAGAACTGACAACACACATAGCATACGACACATGAATGCCTTTCATGAAATACATTAGCGGTAACAAACTCAGTGGTCTGGACTTGTTGAACCACCCTTCCCGTGAGACGACTTTTATTTCTCCACCTCCCACCTCGTAGAGTCCTCACCCATTGTCTTCAACCTCTCCTTCGTCTCCTCCACTTGTCGCTTCATCTCGAGGTCTTCCATGTCCCATTTCTTCAACAGGTTCATCCATTCCTTGTCCTCAGCTTTGATGTCGAAGTCGATCCACATTATGAAGTCACAAAGCCTAATGAACGACTATACGCATGATTTAGTTACTATCCGGATCAAAATTTGATGAATCATGCAAAATATGACATAAATTAAATACCCCATGACACATGGACGAAGGATCAAAGTTCGAACACTGGAATAATCTACTCCCATCGGTTTCGAGCTCATGGGATACCTTCATTATTTTGCATGCAGTACTGCACTTGCACAACGATGGTGGTATAGCAAACGATGCATACCAGAGCTCACCATATCTTTACTTCATCTTGTGTTTGGGGCAGGGATAACATACGCAGTTCAGCATTTCCTTTTATAGTCGTTCACAACATCACTTGCAAACACACACTGCTGCAACCACACCCTGCTGCCAGAATAGTACATCTCTCGTGAGTCGGGCTTTAGACTTGAAGTGACTAAACAACTCAGCTTTAAGCACGAAATGACAACACTTTTCTGCCAGCACATCATCTCTATCGTGACTCACACTTTAGACACGAAGTGACCATACGATAGAGCATTAAGCATGACAGGACAATACCCCTGGCATGAATCAGGTTTTAGACACGAAATGACCACACGAAAAAGCTTTAAGCATGAAATAACAACACATCTGTCCTGACTCAGGCTTTATACATGAAGTGACCACATGACAGAGCCCTAATCATAAATTAAGTGACAACATCTCTATACTAACTCGGCCATTAGACAATAAGTGACCACAAGACGGAGTTTTAAGTATGACATGACAACACCTCTGTCGTGAATCAGGCTTTAGACGTGAAGTGACCACACGACTTAGCTTTAACCATGAAATGACAAAATCTCTGTATGGGCTCAGGCTTTATACACGAAGTGACCACACGACAGAGCTTTAATCATAAATTAAATGACAACACCTCTATCCTGACTCATCCTTCCATGCAAATGCAACAATAAATTCTTGCTGAACTTTTACAAAATAAAATGATCACACCAAACAACAACTTTCACATCTATGCCAAGCATCAATGCCATAACTTTTTTAGCTTTCATACGGAATCCCATGCTCCAGCCCCCACCCATGCCATGCACTCAGTCCATGCACCAGCCTCCAACCACCATAAATAACCCCACCCTCAACTGTGGATAGACCACTCATTCCCCAACTCTCTCAACTGCAATGTCTTCCTTAGCTCTACCAAGCACACCAAAGAAATATTAAGAGATTTTCATCCATCAAGAGGTCGAACCACCAATGTGCTTCTGTGGCGACCTAAGTAGACTTCGCGAGTCCCAGGAAATTTACTGCACATATGGCCTACGCTTCTTTATGTGTGACAACTACCAGTACGACAAGCTTCGACATGGACCGTATGAGTACCCACCGGTATAGTGACATAGATCACTCATGTGCTACTTTCCAAACGATTTCATGCACGGTCTTACTAATCTCCCTCTTGTTTCATTTGTCCAGTCTTCACATATATGTGACTTCATGGAATGGTTAGACATGGAGAAAATGAGCACCAGAAACAGTGGATCAACATAAGCATGCAATAGAGGAGGCAAGCATACGAATGCGGGAATACGAACAATAGTAGGAAGAACTATGACTCAAGCGTCAGGAGGAGAATCGCATAAGGCAGTGGAGGAGTGCACCGTGGCTGAAGCTCGCGAAGAAGAGAGGGAAAGGAAGCGGGAGAGAGACCGTCACGCTAAGGCAGAGAGCCTCGATGCTCTGAGAAAGGGAAAATATCCTAGATGCACTCAGTAGAGAGCATCTATTGTAACCCGATCTATTTTCATTCCCTAAGGCACGCTATTAAGTTAGTATTTAGGCACACCGTACATACCAACGTTTGTTGTCATTTCTCTTTATGGTTTGGATCCATTCACACAATGTCAAAAAAACCTTATGTCCCACGTAATGTTTATCAGTGTATGTAACCTCTGTGTCGGGTTATATGATAATTGTGCTTCACAGCTAATATTGTTCACTAAAAAATTACTCACACAAATTTACATTAAGAGAATAAAGAAATGTCGATAAAATTATGTCGAAACAAATTTACAGCAGCAGCACACCGCTACCGACACGAGAACAGATATGGACTAGTGCTGATGTATGACCTAATGAGGTGATGAGACAAAATGACTAGACATGGCAGTGGTCGTTTCCAACACAACAAATTTACAACAGCAGCAAACAACATGTCTTACAAATTTTACAAGTACTTGATTCCTTGCCATCCAAATTTGAATCACCCAATCCTGACAAAGGATAGTTTGACAACCATGCCCACGTTAACAACGAACAAATAACTAAATAATCTCCCTGTGAATGTTCATTCTTCTATGACATATCCCACAATCAAGCATCAATTTTTACGCTTTTCAATAGTGAATAAAAGAAGGTAAGGAGAATAGTAGAAGAAAGCAAAGAAGAAAGTACAAAAACAGCACAAAGCTTCAATTTTTAAGTGAGTACTTGCCTACAAAAGTAGCAGCGGCAGTGGCAGTGGTGACAAGACATGATGACAAGACACGGATCACTGCCGACACAAAACATGCAATTTTCGGCACCTCAGGTGTCAAATACAACACTATGGGCCGTATTTAGCACCTGAGGCTATTTTTGGCAACTCAGGTACCAAATACGATGCACAATATCGTATTTGGCATCTCAGGTGCCGAAAACAGTCGGGCCCACCCTTTTTCGGTGCCTCGCGTACTGAAATCGCACTACTATAAAACATCACATCAATGCCAGTTGAAAAATAGCTTCACTACCGATTTTTCAACTAGCACAATTTACTGAGCACTGATACTCAGCTGTATCAATGTCGGTTCACCACCCGGCACAATTAACATTTTCAGTGAATAAAAAAAGAGAAAATTGGCGGTGGGAGCGTGCATACGAGCTGGCTCAGATGCACGCTCCTGCCACCATTGCTACCGCCGTCGTTCCGCCGCGTACACTACCCCCACTACCACCGTCACTCCACCGCAGTGGGATGGAAATCACATGAACATAGAACTAGCGATCACAAATTGATTTGTATACCCCACAAATTGATATTCATACAATCAACCAATCCTCTGTTAGGAACGAATCTCATTGCCTCACCACTTACATTTTGATCTTGACTGGAACAGATTTGCAAAATTAGCATATGAATATGACTGAGAGGAAAAAACCTGCAGAGCTTAGCTTGCACATGAACAGATCAACACAAAAAGAAAAAACAAATATACAAATGAACTACATACTAAAAATCAGATTGAACACCACAAAAAGAGTTCGATCGAGCAAACAGGGTGAGGAGGATCTGGCTGGCGGAAGCTCCTCGGCGGGAGCTCCTCCGCTGATGGATCTCCTCGGCGGGAGACCCTCCACTAATGGATCTGGCCGACAGGAGCTCCTCAGCGGGAGACGCTTCGCCAGAGTTCGTTCGATCGAGCAAACGGGGGGAAAGGAAATAGAGCAAGGCGGTGGGAGAGGAGGCCGGTGGCCGAAGGGGAGGAGGACGGAAGGGAGGAGGTCGAAGGGGGAGGAGGCTGGAGGGGGAGAAGGACGATGGCTGGAGGGGAGGCTAAGGAGATTACGAGAGGATAAGGTCGGACTGAGTGAGGACGTGAGGTGAGAGGATAAGGCAAGCTGTGACTGAGCTGAGCGAGCCAAAATTTGATTGCATAGGAATTTTCAGTGCCGGTTCTTAGCTCATCGGTCCTCGTTCGCGCGCGGGAGGTTAACAACCAGCACTGATACGTCTTCTGTAGCGGTTACATATGAACGGCCATAGATGAGGCGCTATATATGACCCGTTCTGTAGTAGTGTCGGGTTTTCGGTGTATAAGGTGTCGAATACAAATACTAAATTTACAAATACACTGATATGTTATCCATTTTGGAAAATACGATATCGTATATTGTTGACTTTTGGATTTTGCCCCTTTTCATGCACATGAGAAGGTGACAACAACAAATTAATCCAAGAGATAGTTAACAGTTATGGACCATACTCACGCTGCCAAGAATTAGTAAAAGCAGACGGAGTGTCACAGACGGATTCTTAGGACCTGTTAGTAACAAAATACCCACAGACGGTTGCTAACACAGACATGTTTGTAACATGACCATCGTCTAGGTGTGCTAGAACTCACAGACGATTTTTATAAATCCATATATTTCTATCGTGCATGTTTGTAACATGACCATCGTCTAGGTGTGCTAGAACTCACAAACAATTTTTATAAATCCATATATTTCTATCGTGCAGATGTAGACGTTAGAAAAGCTCTTCTGTGAAATTGTCACATACGGTTTCTTGTAATATCTATCTAGGTTTGTATGATGTTTCTGCAAAATCATTTATAGTTAAAAACTCGAGTATTTGATCCCTAGCTTGATTTTGGTCGTGTGGAATATGTGTTCTTCGCTAATGTGAAGGGCACCACCGTGGACCCAACTTTTGTTGTGAATCGTGTTTTGTCGTCTGTGATTCTAGATGGAAATTTCTCTATTGTTGTTCGTGATAATGGAGACATTTTCGCCAACTGCAAGACTAGTATAAACCGTCATCTCTTACATAATAAGGGCTGGTGATTTACCACCAATGTAGTTTGGTTCTGGTACATGACTAAGTTAGTGAGGATGGAGCCTGATCCGAATAATGATAGTGAGATGATGATTGGGTTGACATTGTGGTGAAACCATATGCGGCTGAAATGATATCAATCATTTTATCCTTTTGGAAGACAACATCTCCAATGATGTCAACCATCTCGTCCTTCTAGAAGACAACATCTCCAATGATGTCAATCATCTCATCCTTATGGAAGACTACACAAAATATAATTAGGCATTTTGTATAGCTATCTAGGTTTATGTTCTGAACAATACATGCATGTGTGATGTACTGATCAGATGATGTATATAGAACAGTGTATTCTTATGTGTTATGTGTGTGTTGTGATGCATGTTCTTATGTATATGCATGTAATGTTCTTATTTGTGATATGTAAATGCAGGTGATGTTCTTATATTTGTAAATGTCTGTGATGTTTTATGTATATAAATGCATGTGATGTATGCCATATCATGAATTAACCATGAAGCAAAATAGCTTCTAAAGAGGGCAGACGTCACACAGACTTTTTCTAAAAATAATGTTTGTGACATTTTATACATACGAATATCAACAAAAACCGTTTGTGACTCTTAATATACACAGACGGTTTTTTCATAAACTCCATCTGTGTGTAACTATATTACAGACATAGGTCTTATTTAGACTTGTACGTGTGTAGCTCTGTTACAGACAAAGTTACAATCGTCTGTAACAAGTTTGATTCACGAACACTTTTACAAATATGGAACATATAACCGTATGTGATAACCTGTTTTGAGGTAGTGGTATATCTTTTTTTCGCCAAAGTGGTGTCAGGGAATGGAAGTTTTATAATAACAATATTCTTAATTTACCCTAAAGAAAACTATATTCTCAACTCACTTAATATATAGACAAATATTGTGAAACACACTTTCTCAGAAAATAGGAAAATAGAAGGGTACAAAGTCAAAATGGCTTAATTTCGGATCACGAATTAGAGCAATGTACCGGTGCATCATAAATAACCCAACTAAACTGGGCCATGGCGCTTGTGCTAGTCTTGAGCTTGTTCACAGCGATAAAGATGGCCATCCTTAGCTGTGCAATTAAATGATGAAGTTAAGTGTAAGAAACAAAGAAAACTCCTGTTCACATAGAGGTGATGATTGAAATTACGCTCCTTTCTTACTTTAATTCGTCCATATCACATATACTCCGCCTCTGTAGAAGCCATTTTCCTGCTCCTCAATATCGTTACTCCCATGTTTCATATCTCATAGTCATGTAGTCATGTAGCTTGGGAGAATCTCAACATTATGCATTGGGTATATGAATATGTGCACTCTTTGGACGATATTGAGGCTCCTTTTATGTCCAAATATGAAGGTATGATCAAAGGCGTCATTAACATAGGCTAAACGGTGTTGATTTCTTTTCTATTTTTTATTTTTGTTGGCATTGGAGCATATTAGAACTAGTATTTGAGTATAATTAAAGTGATAAAGATCATATCAAGTTCTTGTAGTGTATAGCATGTGAGCACATTTATTTTATATTTTGTTGCCAGAAGCATGGGAACATATATACTATCTTATCTGTCAGATTTTGATGTTTTGCGGCTAATCTACCGAGAACTAGAAAGCTGCAGATCTCAGCCGTGCACATCGCATCTGATGGTTGACAGGCGCCAACGGTCACACGTGGGCAGTTGCCCATGTGCTCACATAATGTTTTCCTATATACTTAACATGCACTACTATCTCAAGTTCAAGGTATATGTTGCTAATTTAAGCAAATTTAAGCAAGTTGGTTCTGGTTCACAGATAGCTGTTCATTTTCATTTTTCTTTTCTCTAGGCAACCCCTGCCCCCAATCAATTGTTTATGTCTATGTTACTAATAAAAATATCGGTCTGGCCACATTGTCCTTATTTCACTCCACCCTTATTTTAATCACCAAAATTTCACCATATTTGCGCTCACGCGCGCGCTGTCTTTTGTACTTGAATCATTTTTGTTTGCGAAATGGTGCGTAATGCTGTTAACAACATACGCAATAACTCTCTGCATTAACTTGGCACTGTCTCGCCCAACAAAATGTCATACTCCTATTTTATATTCCTCCAGGGGGGGCCGGCAGCGGGAACTGAACTGTGAACAGGGTAGCTAAAATAATCCTATAGAGACCCATCCAAAAAACCATCAAAACATATACCCATGCTTCCATGCACATGCATGATGCATCATGCATGCCTGCCATAGACCCCCAGCAGATAGCCAGATACGACCTGCCTGCGGTCCTCGTCGTCGTACTCGACCCTGGAACTGTTACTGCGTGCAGTTCTTTTTCATGGCTATGTGTTGCTTACGCGCGTAGAGCTAGCAGCTTTCAGCAAATCTGGCCACCTCTCCTGCAGGCACCCTGCTCTGGTTACGTCCACTGTCTACTGACCGCGGTTTCCTTCTGGCCTCTGGCCTCTGGTTTAATTCCATATCACCAACTACGAACGTGCAACTCCATCAATGATCGAAGATCACGTCGATCACACGGGATGCGGCAGCAGCAGCAGCAGGAGGCAGCGCCATGCAGCAGCATTAACCTCACCCGAGCGAGTATATCTAGGCATCTAGCTAGCCACGTCCATGACCAACGACGCGGTAAATCCTCACCGCGCCCCGCGGCGCCGTTTCCCGGTGCACGGCGCGACCCATTCGTCCGTCCGTTGGTAACTGCCGCACTATGCATGTGTGTGGACAGTGTGATGGGGAACGGCGAGTGGCCGCCCAACACGCACCGATGCCAGCGCGCGAGGCCCATGCTACTTTGCATGCAGCCTGCACTCCCACTACACCAATAGCACATTAGTAATAGACGATAACTGTAATTAGTAATAATTAGCGTATCCGTCATTTCTATTCCGTTATTTTTATTACATTATTAATAATAAAATACTAGTGACGGGTATAATTAAGATCCATCACTAAAATACATCTCCAATGACCTGAGCAGGTCTGTTGCTCGTCACTGTAACTGTTATTAGTGATAGGTGTATGTACCATTCGTCATTAATTATCGATCCTCAGTGACAGATACAGATTTCTAACCCATTCTAGATAATTAGTGATGGGTGGTAAATACACCCGTTACTAATGACCGAGTCATCAGTAACGAGTTGTTACCACTCATCATTGATTATTGAGTTATTAGTGACAGATAGATTTGCAACCCGTCTCTGGGACTCTGTCATAAGTGATGGATGTATTAATCACCCGTCACTAATTATCTAGAACCAGCGATGAGGTGTTATGAGTCATTAGTGACGGATATCTTTTCAACCCGTCTCTAATGACTGAGTTCCAGAGACGAGTTGGAAAGCTACCCATCACTGAGACTCGATCATTAGTGATGGTTTACCATCCGTCACAAATCGTTGCATATACCTATTTCCTGGCTACATTCTAAAGCAATATCAGGATTTGGCGGCCATCTTCTCTGCAAATAAGACAAATCCAGATACATTCATGTCATAGTCACGAGATATGCAACCACAAATTACATAATCAAATGTCATCGAAACATACAACGGTGCAAGTCCACATCAAGAGCTCGAATTACATAAGTCGAAAGTGCAACATCGAATTACATAAGCCGAAAGTGCAACCACAAATTACATCAAGATAGTTACAAATTACATAAGTCAAAAGTGCAACCACAAATTATATAAGTCAGAGCCCTACCTCTCTATAATAGAACTCACCTTTCGAAGAGACAACTTCGGTCATTAAGAACGAGGCGATCCGTGCTCGAATATTGGAGAGTGCAGAATCATCAATGTTGCAATCCGGTAAGCTGAATTCCTGCTGAATGAAAGTAGTTATGAAAAAAGTATGCAATTAGCGTGAGCAAAATCATTTTATCATTAGATATTTGTAATGAATAAAAGCAACTATGAAAAGACTATGCAATTATCTTATATCTAGGGATTTCATAACCTTTGCTACCATAAATAGCAGCATGTGACACGCAACGTAGAATCCGCAGGAATTGCCCGGTGGTTGTTGGTCACACTAGAGAGGGAAAAAACCATCAGTTCAAAAGGAAAAAATGTAGTAGTAGAATATTTGCAAATATGTCTACTAGCACTTACCGCGAAGGCGGTCTTATATGTCAGTGTGTGGGGCTCCTTCGGATCATACTTTGGATCACAGCGTATATAAATGTCAAAAGCCCTACATGCGAAGAGGGATCCAATAGTCAACATCTGGTGTAAATTTGAAAAGTTCAATATGTGACCTAAGTCATGAAGAGCTTACTCGTCGAGGATTTGTTTGACGGAAGTATAATCACGTTGTCCCTGTTCGCCATTAGGTCCCACCACTGGTTTTGATGAATCGAGGTACCAGACCAAATTCCACTTGGGGCAATGACCAGTAAGATCTAATAGCCACCAGTGTTGTGGGCAGCCATTAGGTAGTCCCTCTTCGAAAAGTGGCTCGTTGCACTAGCCACATATTCCACAACGAATTCCTTTTGTTGTTCCATCAAAGAAATCATCACATTTTGGGGTCAAGGAATCCAAAAGGCTCCTTCTTTCTCGTTTCTTGTATTAAGTGTCTACAGATAAGAAATTAGTTAGATTGGAGAATTTAGTGGTAATAATTAATGATCGTCTAGTTTGAAACATCTTACAATGTAAAGCATCATAATAACCCCATATCCAGACCGTCGAGGTTGAAGAGGTCATATAAGTCGTTGAAGCCCACGAGGAAGTAGGCATCTCCAGTCAAGAAGTGACTATTTTGGTAATATAGGACAATGGAAACCTTCTTCTCTCTACAACCATGAATGTAGTATGCAACTCAACACAAGGTTATCCCACTCACCGAAGTTAATCTGTCGGCAGCAAGAGCTTCCCAAGCATGAATTTTGGGTTTTCCTTAGTACAAGCTTCCCCTATCCAACGCTTCTCAGTAATTAAGTCCTTACCAGAGGACTTGGATTTCTTTGGCAACTACTTTTTGGGTCCTGGCCTGGACTTCTTCTTCTTTTTTAGACTGCCCTCAGGTTGCTTACTTGTACATGGCGGAGTGGGCAAAGGCTTCTACGTCTTCTCTGGGCTGCCCTCAGGTTGTTTAACTATAGATGACGGAGTGGGAAAGGCGACACAACTAGCGCATCTTGAGTCTAAGGTTTGGGTAGGGAACTTGAACATCCAATCGGATCATTCCTAGATACCGTGTGCACCACGATGTCCCCCTCTTCCATTGGATCCTTTGAAGATGAGCTTGACTCCGTTTTTGGATCTCATCATTGGGAGGACAGGCAAATCTGTGTCCACGGTATTGGCATGTACAAAATCCATGAAGACCACGGTATAGCCAAGACGTATCAGGACTGTATGTAACACCTGGACATTTGGATCCACCTGGCCCTTTGCAATCTCAATATAGTAGCCTTCAGGTCTTATGACCAGCGAGCACGGCGTGGACCCATCGAGAAGGTCTATGGTACCGGGAACCCCAGAAATGTATTGACACCATCATTGAACAAGACGTTCTTTTGATCCATAGTGAGGTCATCGAACTTCGAAAGGGTCAAAGACACCCTCTCTCGAGCATTAAGGCCCGTGAGCTTTCACAACATCTGTAGGACCTTCTTCTCTGTAGGCACACCGTCATCATCAATTTTCGTGACGGTAATATTTTTAGTCGATCACTTTATTTGTGCCCTTGGCTTTCGTACTGTGGCTCCACCGGGACCTGGTTGCACAGACATCTGACTGGGAGCTTGTGTTTCATCAGAGGATCCCGATGACTTGTTGGCAGATATCTAGTAGATACGAATATGTAGATACAATTGTATAAGTCTTAGTAACTATATTCACTTTTATATGAATTTATGAAAATATGATGTATTTCTTATCTAAAGTGAAGGATAATAACTAATTTCTAATAGGCAAAAATAGGTCCTAATCCCATTCGAGGATATGTGGCCCGATTAGGTTTCCATGCTCTTATACGGTTCTGGAGAAAATTTTGGCAGCACCTCCCACTATTCTTCAATACATGTCTCGACAACGAGCCAAGAGGGTGTGTATCTAGAGAACAACATGAAGACGCCATTGAAATTCTCTCTAGAACCATATAAGAGCACATAAACCTACTACTCGGGTCATATATCCTCGAACTGTCCAAAGTACATGGATAATTCGGGAGCATCTTCTTATAAATATGACAAGTTACCAAGTCATATTTATAATCAAACACTCCCGAACGGGAGACATAGGTTACGCATGTACGCTAATTAAGTGGGACAATCCACATATATCAAGATCTGAGAGAATGAGCACAATTGTTTATTCTGACTCAAACCCTAGAATCCACCATGCATATATGAGCTAGACGAGGAGGAGGCAAACCTTCAAAGGCCAGGGACAGACACCAACTTCAAATCACTGAGATTTGATTCAGCCTCAACAGAATCACAAAAAAATCGCCCCTTTGCCGAGCAGCCACGACAGATAGACACTGTCTGATCGTGCTACTTGGTGAATAAAATAATAGTAAACATCACTCATTAATGATGGGTTATAAGGATACCTATCACTGATTAGTGAGCCATTAGTGAGTGGTCTCATAACAACCCATCACTAGTGAGTTGCCCTAGTAGGGAGTCGCCACTGCACCAAAACACCTCATCAGTGCTGGTACAAAATCATCACCAGTGACGGGTTTTAAACCGACATTGATTACTCGGTACTGATAATCACTGATATAAAGTTTTCTCCATCTGACTTCGTGTGAAAAAGTTATGAATTTTTTAAGATGAGCTATAACAGTAACAATTATCAGTGTCGGTTCGTAAATAGAACCGACACTGATACTAATTATCAATGTCGGTTTGTGACTAGAACCGGTACTGATATTGATTATCAGTGTTGGTTAATGGTTAGAACCAATATTGATGTATCAGTACCGGTTCGTGTCTAGAACCGGCACTGATACATTCACTATCAGTGCCGGTTTGTGGCTGAAACCGACACTGATGTATCAGTGCCGGTTCTAGCTAAGAACCGACACTGATAGTGATTATCAGTGCCGGTTCTTATCTCTTCAGCTGTTGTTTGCGCGCGAGAATTTAAGAACGGGCACTGATACGTCTTTAGTGCCGATTCCTGTCAAACTAACACTGATAGAGCGCTACATATGTAGTGTTCTGTAGTAGTGCACCAAGGCTACATTTATTGACTGGTTATAAGGACATCCGTCACTAATAACTTAACATTAGTGACGGGTTATAAGGACACCCATCACTAATTATTTAACATTAATGATAAGTGATAAGGACACCCGTCACTAATAACACATTAGTGACGGGTGAAAACTAAAACGTGTCACTTATGACTTCTACAAGAAAAGATCGACTTTCAGAACAGAGACATGCATGTAAACAGAGAGTACTTCAACATCCCATTTAACATAACAGAACTGAACTTCGATGGACGATATCCTAAAACAATGTTAGGATTTCTCTTCACATTCAAGAACACAGATATACATCCAAAAATTTGAATTTAACTCAAATCAGTCATATAATATAGTTATGCATACATTACGTACTTATGCAAATATCCATACATCATTACACTTGAGCATTTACCGGAGTACATAACCTTTGATATTTAACATAGTTGAAATATACAATATTGTATCCTAGTACTTCATCGATATACATTAGCGCATTAATTAGTGCACTCTCTTTGCTTGACATGGATGACCCGATGCTTTACCATAGATAATAGACAATATCTTATTAGTTGATTCATTTCCACTTAAATGAAATCTTCTATCAGCCTGGAAGTTGCCTTCAGCAGTGAAGTCCACTCCGGGGCCATAAAAGCTTAACCCAAGATGCTCCATGGCTTGATCTAAGATAGCATGAAAGCTAATTGCCGTAAATGTGTCAAAAAAAAAATCCTACAAGCAAAGAAATAAAATTATAAAAATAATACACACTAACGGTCATGTATATCAAAATAACCGGATTACATATTACTATACCATATCATATTAATCGAACAGAGCAAGTCTCTCACTCATCGAAGCCAAATTCTCTTCGCCCTCCTCAAGCACTTTTATTTGAAAATAGTTGTAGTCAGGCAAAAAGAACCCATGTTCCTCAAGTACTTTCAGGCACCCTTCAACGGTGATTTTTTCAGAATGCAACGAAATCGGTGATGCCTTGCCACATGCCCAAATAGTGATATCCCCACTACTTTCTCCCCTTGAACGTATATCAAAAGAGATAGATAGCTATATAAAATTTCTTCCATCTAGAGTGAATTGCACTAAAGGTATAGTACCACCTGTCGCAAGGATTACCTCTTTAAGCCATATGATCGGTTTCAACATCTACATGATAGAATAATATGAATTGAGCCTAATGTACTATGAACTCATTTAAATTATTGTATCTTAATGAGTGTTACTATGAGCCTAACAATGAGGGTGAAAAATAAAAGAGATTATTATGATCGATCTTGATCGTGGCCGATGGGGGAACGCCGGTGGAGAAACGCCTGTAGGGTAGTGTACACCTGGTGCGTGAGCCAATGGAGGAGTTGTCGGGATCCATCCAAGTTCGTCACGACGATGACAATGACCCCTGCCAATACCTTGATCCATCGCCCTAACCCTAGCGGGTAGAGGAGGGCAGCGATGTATGCCGGGCTGTGGTGGAGGGGGGAGGATGGCGGCAACGTCGGAGGCGAGGTGCGAATAGTGATGGCGGCAAGAGGAGGAGGCGACCGGACGTGAGCGGAGATGAGAGTGGTCGATAGAGAGAAATGAGCGGATAAGAGTGGTTGAGCAGATAAGAATACCAGAAATTAGTGACAGGTGATAATCATTAGTGACGGTAATAACTACAACCCATCACTAATTACTTTAATATTAATGACGAATCTCATAACGACCTGTCACTAATGAGTAGACTACATTTAATAAGGTGTGCTCTATATACCCGTCACTAATGGCTGAATTATTAGTGTCTGATTTTAATGTAACTCGTCACTAATATTTTTAGTGGCGGGTTATTCTCTTACCGTCACTAATGATCTCTCCATTTCGCAATGTTTGTCTATGGCTTCGGAAGTATCTGTCTCAAATTGTTTGTCCATTGCGGTAACCAAAGATGCTTTATGGTTCATTTTTCTGCTATGCCATTGAGTGCATACATGTATTTACTCGAACGTTGTTAAGTTATTTGCTTTCATCCTTACATTGATTAGAGGTAACATGGTCATCTCTATGCATTTTTCACTCGATTTCAGTATTTCTTGATTTGTACGTAATGGTGGACGTAGATAAATATTGCGAAACGGAGGTAGAAATTACTTTAATATTAGTGACGGATCTCATAACGACCTATCACTAATAAGTAGACTACATTTAAAATGGTGTCCTCTGTATACCCATTACTAATAGCTAAATTATTAGTGACTGACTTTAATGTAACTCGTTACTAATATTTTTAGTGACGGATTATTTTTTTACCGTCACTAATAATTTCTTATTAGTAACAGATCCTACCTGATTCCAACTTGTATCACGCATTAACGTAAATAATATATTAATGACATGTGCTGAGAATCCGTGGATAATATATCTTTTTATGGTTTCTTACGAAGTGCCGGGCCGTCCAGCGCTCCATCTGTGTGGCTCATGAATGTGGCAGAGAGACGCGCCCCAATCGAGCTCACCGCGACGTCGGTCAAACACCCTCTTCTTCTGCTACTGCGACGCCTAGGTCCTTTCACTTTCCTCCACCCACCTCCTTAAATTCCCCTCCGGCCACTAGGCACTAGCTAGACTTACACTACTCTAATCGTCTACTCCCCAGTCCTCCCGCGCGCCCCCGTGTGGTGTGGTTAGGGCGCGGCGTTGCCATACAGCCTTCCCGGCTTCCCGCTATATATACACACCCCAACCCTTCACGCCCTGCACCACACTGCCTGCCCCTGCCAGCCTCATCATTCCCACACTCTTCACCATTTGCATCGACAAAACAGGGTAGAAACCGAGCTGACCTCTGGTGAGCTTGCAGTAACCATAACAACAAACAGTCCACGTAGGAATAGTTTGTGAAGTTGGCTTGCCACAGTATTACGTACGTAGAAGCAGCAGGACGAGATGGTGTTCCCCACCACCCTCCCCAAGGTGGCCGCGCAATGGCTCTTCACGTTCTACCGCGCCGTCAGGAAGCTCAGGCGCCAGCTCTACTACCGCAATACCGCCGCCAAGCAGTCCTCCGTCTCGCAGTCTCAGGGCGCCGCCCATAAGGGCACCGGCATCATCCCTGATGCCGCCGACCGGACCGTGGTGTGCGACATGCACGGCGCGCTGCTGCGGTCCACCGAGCTGTTCCCCTACTTCATGCTCGTCGCATGCGAGGGCGGCAGCCTGCTCCGCGCCCTGCTGCTTCTCTGCTCCTTCCCGCTCGTCTGGGCCCTTGGGGAGTGCGGCGGCGCCGGGGTCAGGGTGATGGCTTTCGTCACCTTCGCGGGGCTCAGGCCCAGGGATGTGGACCTCGTTGCTCGCGCCGTCATGCCCAAACACTACATGGAGCAGCTCAACGCGCTGGTGTACGACCGCCTGTGGCTGCCGGCGAGGAGGAAGGTTGTCGTCACCAGCGTGCCGAGGGTGATGGCGGAGTGGTTCTTGAAGGAGTACTTGGCCACCGACGCCGTGATCGGGCCCGAGATGCAGGTGGTCAGGGTCGGACACGGCCGGTACTTCACGGGTTTGTTGTGCGGACCCGTGCTAGAGCCGGAGCTGAAGCAGAACTTTGTGAGGGAGGCGTTGGGAGCAGACGGCGCCATGGCCAACGTGGGCGTCGTCGGGAGCTCCAACCCGCTTGACCACCTCTTCGTCCCCTACTGCAAGGTGCGCGCTTACACGTAGCCATTTGGTTCTTTGACATGGGACCTTTATTTGAGGCATTAATACGGGTCATTTGATTTGTGTGACAGGCAATATAATACTCCTCTTAGAAAAGTAAGCATCATTAGATTCGGTTGCAAGCACCAACCAACTTTGTCGTACTAAGATCCATAGCTATAGCTCGTTTTAGTGGAGATGGAGCCACTACTGTACCGATTCGATAGTAAGGGACATTGAAAACTGAAAACGTATCATTCATGCGTGAATAACAGATAAGAAAATAAGAATCAGTATTGATTCTAATTAGAATCGGTACTGATACATCAGTATCAATTTCAATCACGTGACAGTATCAGTGTCGGTTTTAGTTATGAACCATCACTGATAATTGTTATTGTTACAACTCATCTTAAAAAATTGATAATTTTTCATACGAAATTAAGTGAGGAAAAATATATAAAAATTATAGCTCTTGATGAGATCTGTAACTTTCTAGTTAATATTTTTTTAATTTGAGGTTATTTAAATGCTTAAATAATTATAATAAAGTTGTAACAGTGGTCGATGACAGCTTATATTAAAAAATTTATAACTTTTTCACATGAAGTTGAATGTGAAAAAAATTATATAAAATTGTAGCCGTCAACGAGATTTATAACTTTGTAGTTGATCACTTTTTTATTTGAGATCATTTATATATTTAAAATAGTTATTCAAACGTTCGATCAGAAAATGTCAAAAAGATTTATTTTGTTATTATACTAATGAACGGACAATAGTTTAGATAGTTAGAGGGGTTATGCATACGCACAGGCTGTGAGGTTTTGAACTCGAGACTTTGTGGCTGTATGTAAGCGAATATCATGTGACTTTATGAATATTGAGCGTGGTCGGGTGGGCAGTCTCTGGTCAGTTGCCTCTGGTCGTGAAAAAAAATTAAAAAAAATTTCGACCTGAAAAATGTTGTATCGAGACTGACTATCAGTACCGGTGGGACTATCAGTGTCAGTTCTAGCTATCAGTCGGTACTGACTATCAACGTTAAGTAATAAGTATCGATTCAAAATACGTCACTGATGACAATTTTAAACCAGTACTGATGAGATGTTTTAGTTTAGTGAGCCACCTACTACCTTTGATCTCTAATATTGTTGGTCCATTTAGGATTATTGTTGATTAATATTTTTAACTTTGATCATTAATATGTAAAAGTTCATATAGATTGATAGATGTTACTGTATTTATCATAAAATAATTTTTATAAATTAAAATGTCATAATAGAGACATGTATATTTTAATGTACTTATATTTGAGATCAGATGAAGTAGCAACACGTCTAAACCTATTGAAATTGAAATAGCAGTACTGCATATAGATACGACGCGGGAACGAGAAGAGAGAATTTGCAAAAGTAGGGTTCATAGACTATATGACCTAGTATTACTGGAAAACCTGCTTTGATATGACATTCTGAAGTCTAAACCATGTTACTGATTATAATCCTTATATATCGATCACCGAATGTTTGCTTTTGCTTGCGAGGCGACACTAGAAAACTCCTGGACAATGGACCCGATTGATCGGCCGTATGGACACTGTGGATCTTTAGACATGCTCACTGTAGCATGTGCGGCCGACGTACGCACGAAGGCTCGAATTAGCACCTCGCATGGATCCAGTACCGTGTGGCCTTGTTTGGTAGTTGCATTTTCATGATAGCCTTAAAAATAGGATCCGGGTAGATAGCGTCCAGCCTCTCAAGCAAAAGCTAGCAAAGCTCATCGCTCATCGCCGAACGGGGGCACGCACAGAATTGAAGTGCATTTACAGTGCGTTTGGTGGCATTTAAGCGTGTGTTTTTGCCTTGCAGTCCCAGGGGCAATCTGATCTAGTGGCAAACTTAGAGGATAGTTTAATTGGACCTAGAATTACCTTAGAATTTGACCTAGAATTACCTTAGAAGTTTAATTTAGCAGGTGATCTAATCTACAGTTACGTTAAAAAAGAAAATTTTAATCAGATGTCTACTTAGACTATCTTTAACGGTTTCACTTCATAACCGAATTTTCGTTCCCCTCATCGTTTTAACAGTTTTTCTTCACGATTTTAGTTACGAATAGATTCTCAATACGATTCCTTTCAAGATGAGATTATCTCTCTTTTCTCTTCATAATTTATCTCAAAATAAAGCTGTTAGAGATGAATAAAAATAAAGAAAATGTGAATGGAAAAAAGAAAAAAAACGAAATAAAGAAAAAATAGTTAGTATAGTTTTAACACTTTTGACACTGGGTCCGCCAATGCCCCGACCTGCTGTGCCGTGAGCACCTTTCCAGATCGAACATGGGGCACCGCTGCAGGGGGGACGGCGGACGAGGCCGGACCGGAGGCCGTGTCCTTTCATGGCGACCCCTCCGCTATCGGCAACAATGCACTGTTGTTCGGTGTCGGGTCTCTTCGCATGCAATACATACACTAACACTACAGGGCACCCTATCCTACCCCGTGCCCGCATGATAGCAGGAAAATTTTATGTAGATTTATTATGACACGGACTAGTAGTCTAGTACTAGCTGGGGGCAGAACTGCAGGAAGCCTACTCTTGCGTAGGTTGTGCGGCAGAAGCGAGATTTATTATGACACGGACTAGTAGTACTAGTTGGGGGCAGTTTTCCCTCTGCTGAACCGAGTTGGGCACCAGGGACTGGCTCCACAAGGAGGCCGTCCGGCACGGACAATTATCGTAGCTCATAAATGAACAAGGACTGGCCTTCCTCACCTAGATTTCAGTGCTACTCTACCATGTGGTTTCATGGGTGGATCCGTGGATGGACTAATGGATAGGCTGGGATTTCAAATTGTTACGGGAGTCCCATCGTTCAAAACAAGGAACTGTACGGGAGATAACGTACGGGACAGAAAGGATCCTTCAAGATGGAGAGAAAATTGAGACAAGGGGCCTCCTCCAAATACGTAATTGTTTCAGATTCATACTGTACCAGCAAGTGATAATAATTGTCAATAGTGCACGCAACAGTAATTAGACAATATATGCTACTATATCAAGTATATTAATTTATTTTTCAATTTACGTATTCAATCGTCAAAACTGATATTACTAGTAATTTTGCGATCTTGAGAGTAAACATACTGATTTATTTTCTTTTTAAATATTAAGATTATAGAATATTACTGGTCCCTACATAGATTCCAACCCGTATCGTGATATTGTGGACACATTAGTTATGAAAATCATGCTCCTTATTCATGGATTGATGGAGACTATATATTAAAGCCCGGATACATTATTAATGGAAAATTGTACCTTCTTTTAAGCAAATAAATTAATACCTAACCGGAAAAGACATTCATGAACAGTTGGGCCTTCTTTTACAACAATTAGATCATTGAGTAACGAATTTCAAACTTGAGAGTTAACAGTGTTGAAAAGGAAACAGTCTAGTTAATTGGCTTTTTCAATTTTTTGGATGAATGGATAATAGCATTTTCTAACTTCGCATTTATCATTCATTTGATTTTAGAGTGAAACCTATTTTCTGTCATAGAACGGTAGTTCTTGAATGTTCACCTTCGATCATCTTGGGGTAATTTTGTAAAATTTTAACAGTGGTAAAAGAAAAAGGAAATGACATAGTAGTAAACTAATTATACTATACAATTGGCTCAAAAAAATATAATTTACAAAATGAAAAAGATCAATCTCACTATGATGTACTTTATTTAGATAATTGAAGTACAATTCCCAGCCTCTATAGAGAAATATATATACCTTTTGTTTTCAAACTTAAATCGCATCTATTAGATAATTGAAGCTAAAATCTAAATAACCATATATGAGTAATTTAAAATCTCTCCCGAGATCAATAAACTCTTGTTAATAATATTTTTCGAATTCTTAAAGTCATTTTCGTAATTAAAGTCATAATTTAACTTACAGTGCTTTGATTTGTTTCTCTCAGGAAATTTACGTCGTGAGCAGCGAAAGCGCAAAGAGCGCCAGGCTGCCGCGAGACAAGTACCCGAAGCCACTCATCTTCCACGACGGCCGCCTCGCGTTCCTCCCCATCCCCACCGCTATGCTCTCCTTCTTCCTCTTCCTGCCGCTCGGCGTCATCCTCTCCGTCATCCGCATCAACATCGGCATCGTTCTCCCTTACAAAATCAACTTCCTAGCTGGCGCGCTCTTCGGCGTCCGCTTCCGCACCTCCGGCCTCCGCGTTCCGCCGGCCGGCAGCATGCGCAGGGGCGTCCTCTACGTGTGCACGCACCGGACACTGGTCGACCCCATCATGCTCACCACAGCACTGCAGAAGCCCGTGCCTGCCGTGACGTACAGCCTCAGCCGGCTGTCCGAGATGATCGCGCCCATCAAGACGGTGCGGCTGACGCGCGACCGCGCGCGGGACGCCGAGACGATGTCGCGGCTGCTGCAGCAGGGCGACCTCGCGGTCTGCCCCGAGGGCACCACGTGCCGCGAGCCCTACCTGCTGCGGTTCAGCCCGCTGTTCGCGGAGCTCGCCGACGACATGGAGCCCGTGGCGCTGGACGCGCAGGTGACGACGCTCTACGGCACGACTGCGAGCGGGCACAAGTGGCTGGACCCCGTGGTGTTCTTCGCCAACCCGGTGCCCTCGTACAGGGTGGAGTTCTTGGGCCCCGTGCCGCGGGAGTGGACGCGCGCCGGAGGCAGGAGCGGCGCGGAGGTGGCGAACTGGGTGCAATGGCGGCTCGGCTCGGCACTCGGGTTCGAGTGCACCGGGCTGACTCGCCGCGACAAGTACATGATGCTCGCCGGCAACGACGGCGTGGTCGCAAAGTAGAGGGCGCCGGGGGAGCGCTGCAGCATGTTGGGTGTGTTTTATGCATACACGCTGAGTAAATTATATTTGTCAAAATTAGTTACTGTAATTTGCATGGAAGTAATGAATCTTTTGGTTCGCTTGTGTAAAGAAAATTTGATTAGCAGCGAAAGCTAGATAGTCAAGTAGTATATGCTTGGGTTCGAATTCAAGTCAAATAGTATATATTTGATCGGATCGTTTTGCAGCATCATTTGCAAATGTTTCCAAACCGTTTTGCAGTATCAGCACATACCTGCAGCCAATTTACATGGGAGAACATGACCCTGCAATGTTAAAATTTCACAATGCATACTTCTCAAATTCAGAAGGTTTTGGGGTAAACTTTTCAGAACAGATTGATGCGGAGTTAAAACACACTTTTTAGGAAATATTCGTAGTGAAATCTAGAAACTATTCGGCATTTGCAAGTTGGTCCATGAACACGGAAGGGCGACGTTACGTGGGTCTACTCCCAAATTATATTCTTGATGAGAAGCGTGGGCACATGGAGTATTGTACACCACATACATATGAAAACACAAATATACTATCTCTAAGCAACTCATATGTGGAACATATACACCATATATGAGTCTTATAAACCACAATGTTTAATTTCTCCAAAAGATTCTGATGTTTGAAGTAGTAGGGGAAGCTTCTAATTTGAGATATTCGACGTAATTGTGTGTAGTAAATTGGATTTCTCCATGGTGATTCCTAAACAGCACTTAGCTAATTATTTTTGTGATTTCAGTCAATTTTTGGGCGTTGGATTTGCTCCAAGATTTGTGCTTAGTCACTGTGGGCTGCTTCTTTCCCTTAGGCCCTAGCCAAGTTCACTTTGTGGGCCTGTTGGGCTTCTTTGTGTTCTTAAGGTTGGCTGATGTGTTGGTTTCTTTCTTTTCTTTTCTTTTTTCTTTTGCTGCTTTGAATTGGATCCTCGTGGTTCTTTCAACCAGAACGTTGGAAATCAGTACAAAATTTTTAGTATTTGAAGTATAAACTTTATAATTACATTCATCTACTAAAATTATATTTTATTTTATAATATAATATGTGTTCATCAAGATGTAACTATTCGATATTTTGATGGAAGTAAGTTAGTGCAGTCTTTTGTTTCTTATTTTTCTTTGTCTTTCATTACTGCGAGTTGGTGGATTGGAACTGTTTAAGGGTCTGCTTGATTTTGCTGTAGCTTCATGTTGTTTTCATATGGAAAGTTTATAAATAATTATGTTTTTTAGTAATTAAATCTCAGTTTCACAAATTAAATTTCATCTATACTTAATTTATAAGTAATTTTGCAGTGTGATTCTTTGTTAACTAAATTGAAACTTTTTGGTCGTTTGATAAAATTAACTTAGTGCATTTTGTTTTTTGTTGCTTTTAGTTTGTGGGTTGGGGATCCATTAAGGGAGGCAAACTAGGTTCGTGTCGCTTTCAAATGGCAGGTAGAAAACCATTATGATTTTTTAAGTAATTTCGATTTCATAAGTTAAATTTCATATATACTAAATTTAAAATGAATTTTACAATGTAATTATTTGTTTAACTAAATAATATATTTTCGGTATTTTGATAAAAGTAACCAATACAGTTTTTTACTTTCTTCTTTTTCCTTTTTTTTTTTTTGCTGCTTTGAGTTGATTGGTTGGAGACACGTTAAGGGAGGTAAAAATATCTTCGTGTTGCTTTCAGAAGGTAGGTTGGAAACCAATATGAATTGTCTTAATCATTTCAAATCTCAGTCTTATGAGTTATATTTCATCTATACTAAAATTATAATTAACCTACAAGGTAATTCTTTGTTCATTAAACAAAATTATTTTGGTAAAAATAGCTTCATATGCTATATTTTATTTCTTTTCCACAAGGAGTGAAAAAGGTTCAAAGCCTACGTACACCTATGCATGCTTGTGATCAGTTTTATAACTAAACGTGAGTTCGTCTAGATATCCTGAAAGATTCAATTATATTTTTTAGCAGTTTTTGTTACCTCTCATTGTAACACATAGATAGATAAAGAATAAATAATATTTTCCCTACTCTAGTAGGGTGTCTCCTTTTATAATTGTTCGTTCGAAGTATCACTAGACTACATCCTGTAGCAGCGATTTCTCAACACGTTATTAGCACGAAGCTCTGCTAAAGACAAGCTACATAATCAAATCGTCTCGCTCGCAAGGATTGAAAGATACAATCGATTCGGTACGTATACTCGCTGCTACTGTTTATTTTGCATCAAAATAGACCTGAATCGCATGAACAGTAGTGTTCTCGTATGAACAATAGCGAGTATTATATGAACTCTGTCACAGTAGCATCGTGTATGCATGAATAGTCCCAAGTATGTACGAACAGTAGCATCGCCTTGTACGTGTGAATAGTATCCAGCACATGAATGCAGTGAAGCGAGATCGATTGGCACGGTGTAGAACAAATGGGGCCCGTAGCCGCCACTGTGTGCCACCGGCCGGCAAACCGGCGGCCACCTCCATGCACAAATCTAAAAAAAAGGAAGGGGAGTACACAACCGGCATGAAGCCAGTGGCCTTGTAGCTCCACCGTGCTGCTTGCCATACGCACCGCCTGCTCGAAGCAACGCCACCGCATGCCGCCAACGCCGTTCCGGCAGCCTACAACCATAGGATCAAGGAGGCCGACTAGAGGGGGGTGAATAGGCAGTTCTAAAATTTTTAGCAAAATATAATTGATAAAGATGCGGAATTAAAACAATCGGTTACGACACATATGAAACCCTAAAAATCTATATCTCAATAAAAGTGATCAATTCTATGTGTGAGGAACAGTGATGTCCTAAGAGGGGATCAATTAGGACACTTAGAAACTTAAACCAAATAACTCTAAAAAGTTTACAAGATAAACCTATCTTAAATTCTATCTAAATATACTCTAGGTTTATCTGGTGTGTCTATTCTACCGCTTAAGAGGATTGCAATCTACTACAGTAAGGTAAATTACAAATATATAAATACAGAAACGTAAATAAGATAGAGAGACAAACTTGGTACAGAGATTTTTATCCCGTGGTATCGATGACATGAATGTCATCCCTAGTCTATGTTGGAGCTCCACAAAGGATATGCTCCCAATCACCATGACTCTTCCGGTCACGACTCTTGATCTACTAAGTCACTAAGACAAGGTCCCAAGCATGATGAGCCACCAAGCCAATGTCTCTCTACTAGCCTCTCTTTTGGTCACTTGCCGTCATGATCATTTCGGAGCTTGAGCCACCAAGACAAGGGTCTCCATATCCTCTTACACAGGTCTTGCAGCCGCTCCACACTAAGTCGGAGGGTCAACAGGATTGAGCCATCAAGACACAAGGTGTCGTCGTACCTCTCGGTACACTCTAGGATCACTTGTTGATATCTTCTTCAACCTGCAACACCTAACTACAACTCACTTTAGGCCTATAAGCACTAAACACTCTAATCTTGTGCTTAATCACCTTGGATAATCACTTTAAGTACTTTGGTGTCTTAGATGTCTTCTCAAGTGTGTATGAGCTACCTCTAAACTCCAGCAGCATGCCACACCTTCAAATAACTAAGTGGAGGGGTATTTATAGCCTCTAACCCGCCAACTAGCTGTTTTCCCAACAGCTCAAAAAAGCTGTTAACACAGGATGATCTATTGAAAATAGTAGTACTAACACCAGATCATCCGGTAAGTACAAACTCAGAAACTAGCCATTGGAACTCCACTCACTGCCTTTGTGAACACCGAATACTCCAGTGTGCCTTCAAATCCATCTCCGGACCTTCCAGTGAGTTATCTTGAGCTATCCGAGCCTTTGCAGCCTCTTTGGGTAAAATACTTTGGTGCATTCATTCGGTGTTCATTCCATTCATAACAAACCATCCAGTGAGTTAAAACTTTTCTTCTTTTCCCTAGAAATACTCCGGTGCAACTATCTCTGTGATCACCGGACTATCCGGTGAGTTGATTTTCATTCTTCAGCACTTGAAATCGTCTCTACAAGAAAAACTTTGGTGCTCTATACCCTTCATCACCGGACTATCCTATGCCTTCAAATCTTTCTATCCCAAGGTAACTTTGCTGCATGAATGCTCTAGTGAGTTCAACAAACAGAGCACCAGACTATCTAGTGAGACTAACAACCTTTGAACATAAAGCTTCGGTGAGTGCAAGCTTCTCTGCACCGAACTATCCGATGAGGTCCTCTACCTTCTCTCCCTTTGTCAGAAATACTCTGGTAAGTTCAATACACAGAGCACCAGATTATTCGATGAGGATATCAGTCTATGCACAATACTCTGGTGAGTGCAACTCCTCTGCACCGGACCTTCCGATGAGGTCAATCTCCTGGGATTTCTCCAATTCAATCAAACTTTGTCCTAACTACTGTGGATTCTTGGTGTATTGTATCCATGAGACATACTAACATATATTCATGACAAGCATGTTAGTCCTAATGACTATGTTGTCATTAATCACTAAAATCACAATCATGACCTAATAGGACCATTTTCGTTACAATCTCTAACTTTTTGGTGATTGATAACAACAGAACCAAAATAAGTGGCACATAATAAATGATACAAACCGTAAAGAGCACAAAACCTTATCACATTGCTTGGATGCATGTTCTTACCATTTAGTCCCTCTCTCTCTTGATCGACCCATGCAAGAGCTTTTTCTCTTTGTCAACATAGGTACCTAATGTTGCTTCTTGTATCTTCTTCTTCTCCCCCTTTGTCAACTTCGACATTCCTAGACATCTTGTATCTTGCTTCTTGCTTTGGTCATCCAACTTCTCCCCCTTTGTCAATAACCTCAAAAAGGACTACAAACATATGTTAAACTCGAGGAAAAGCGTTAGAGCACATGGGAGAGAGTTTCATAAATCACGATCCAATAAAATGATACCAATTGTAAGGATATGAGGCATTGATATCAATTGTGAGAGACAAACGAGGATCATAATTCATAAAACTCACATTATATAATCTAAACTCTCCCTTTATGTATGTGTATATATATAATGAGACCCACTTGTGAATACCATTTGTAGAAATATAGTAATATATTATATATGGACAATAAGTAGAGGTAAGAAGTTTAAGTTTTATCATGCATGGTGGTAGCTTAAAAGTAGAAATGAATTTACAATTATATCAATTGAAACCTTTAAGCATGGCATACCTATGGGGATGTTTTGAATTCTCCATGAGACTACAAAAGATACATCTAGTAACACATGTTAGTCTCAAAATCACAACATGTAGGATATACTCCCTCTAAATATGTTCACACAAGTTTTGAATACTTATGAGACATATGCACTTGTTATTAATAACAATAGGAATGATACCCTATATATTGGTTCATAGCATATAAAAGATATCAATTGTGAAACTAATGACATAAAAAGAACATAAAATTAATAAACCATGTAAGTTGCTCATAAAAAATAGAGAAACATATGCAACCTACCATATAAAAACTTAGACTAGACATTGTAATAAATTGAAATAAGCATATACAATCCTAGATAAGCCAAATGAACTACAATAATTCAAATATTTTACATCTAGCTCCATTACCTTTTTTACCAATGGATAGGGATCTAGGTATATGATGATCATGATCTTCAACAAAGTGCTCAATCTTATACACATGGCTTTTTTGTTTGAATCTTCACTTTATTTTGTAAGCTAAGTCTTCAAATCCTCATAGCCACCTCAGGCTTCAAGTATTCTTTGGAACCCAAATCGATTGGGGCCCCTTAATATTAGTGATGACTTCCTTGATCACCTAAATAGGTTGGTTCCACCCTCAATACTTTCTCTCAACCATATGTACAATCACCTTATCATTGTTCTTCTTCTTGAGCTTATAGTGGTTGCTCTTGGTCTTAGTTTTGTAGTTGGTCTTGATGTGGATGTTAGAGGTCTTGTTGGGGAGGTTCATTTCTTTCTTATTCTCCTTGATCACCTTATTGACTTGCTTGTATTGAAAACACTTGTGGTCTTCTTGATGACATTTGAAGTATGTCACGGTCGACCCCTTCGTAAACTTCTTTACTATAGTAACATAGTACTATTGAGGAGGTTGGACATAGTTCTTGCCCTTTAATCTTGCCAAGTCCTTCTTGAGTTTTTTGACTTCTTGTTTGAGCTCATCATTTTTTTTGCGCAATGAGATCATTATATGGTTCTACAAAAATATTCTAAATGCATATCTCATTGCAAAGGGGTGAGCTAGATAAATTAATTAAATTATCACAAGAAGTGCAAGCATCTATATTAGGATTAAAATTAAATAAAGAGGTAGATTGCTCTAAAGAGATCTTAGATTGAGATTCAATGCACTCAAATTTGGCCTTAAGCTCATCATGCTTCTTGTTTAGCAAATTGAATTTACTCAATAATTTTTCATAATTAGAAACAAACATAGCATGAATGTTATTAAGTGCATTGAATTTCTTAAGTTCCTTAGATTATTTCTTAAAGTCCCTTTGTTGCTCGTTGATCAAATGAAGGAGTTCATCATAGGAGAGAGAATCCTCATCAGATTCATCATTACTTACATCGTTATGCATACCTTTGGCCATAAAACACTTTGTGTGATGATGGCTTGCGTGATGACGACCTTGAGGAAGAGCTTCTCTTGGAGGAGTGGGTGGCGAAGCTCTCATCACTTGAGCTTGAATCTTTATCTTCACTCACCCATCTTCCTATGCTTGCAAATGCTTTGGTTCTTCCCCTTATCTCCCTTTTGCTCTTGGTCTTTTTCTTCTTCTTAATGTTATTTAATTGTTTTGACTAAGTCTTTTAAGGAGATTAGATGATCAATCTTGGCATTGATCCTTTTGATATTCTTCTCTACTTGTAATATGAGCTTGACCATCTTAGCATTAATTTCTTCATCGTTTGATGTGCTTTGATCATCCTCTTCACAGCTCTCTCCATCTTCATCTTCATCTTCATCTCCATCATCTTCACTTGAGATTGACTCTTACTTTTGCCTTCTCATCTTTAACTTCATGTGTGGGTATGGTGCTTGCTTGCTTATGAGAGTAAGGTTCTTGGCGTCGGATGAGGTAAAAGCTTCAACCCCATGTTTATGGTCATCACATAGGCGATGATTTTACCGAGCACTTGACTTGGAGTCATCTTCTTGATGTCGTTGTTATCGTAGATGATTGAGACTATCAACTTATACTTTGAAAGAAGAGCTTAAAGTATTGTTCTCACTATATTATCATCAACTGGCTTCAAACCTAGCCCATTGATCTCATTGATAAGAATATTTAAACATGAGTACATATCATTAGCACTTTCATGGATAAATTATTTGATGCTATTCCTTTGTGCCTTTATGTATTTCAATGAGACTAGTCCAAATATCATGTGCATTGGTGAGAGAATAAACACGATTACATGCATCAATATTTAAAGACGATAACATGATACTCTTCGCCAATGCATCAAATTACCTCTCCTTGTTGGTGATGCGAGGTCTCATCCCTTCCTCAGTGACTCTCCAAACATCTAGACCTTTGGCTTGCAAATAATAAGATATTAGAATTTTCCAATAGGGAAAATTTATGCCGTTGAAAAGTGGAGCACTATGAGAATCCATCCAACCCCGGACATCACAACTCTAGAATGTTAAGCCTATCAAGAGCACGAGACTTTGATACCAATTGTGAGGAATGGTGACGTACTAAGAGGGGAGTGAACTAGGACACTTAGAAACCTAAACCAAAATGGTTCCAAAAACTTCACAAGATAAACCTATCTCAAATTCTATCTAAATGTGCTCTAGGTTTATCTAGTGTGTCTACTCTACCACTTAATAGGATTGCAACCTACTCTAGTAAGGTAAATTGCAAGTATGTAAATGCGAAAACATAAATAAGGTAGAGGTACAAACTTGACACAAGAGATTTTTATCTCGTATTATTGATAGAATGAATGCCACCCCTAGTCTATGTTGGAGCTCCACAAAGGATATGCTCTTGGTCGGCACGACTCTTCTGGTCATGGCTCTTGAGCTACCAAGTCATGAAGATAAGGTCTCAAGTACGATGAGCCACCAAGGTAAGATCTCACCACTATCCTCTTTTCCGGTCACTTGTCGTTATGATCACTTCGGAGCTTGAGCCACCAAGGCAAGGGTCTTCGCATCCCTGTATATGTGTTTTGCAGCCGCTCCACATCAAGTCGGAGGGTCAACAAGCTTGAGCCACCAAGACCCAAGATGTCAGCGAGTCACCAAAATTCTAAGGTGCCGGCGTACCTCTCTGTACATGCTAGGATCACTCCTTGATCCCTTCTTCAAGCTGTATCACCTTAGATAATCACTTTAAGTACTTTGGTGGCTTAAATGTCTTCTCAAGTATCTATGAGCTTCCTCTAGACTCCAGCAACATGCCACACCTTCAAATGACTGAGTGGAGGGGTATTTATAGCCTCTAACCCGTCAACTAGCCATTTTTTCAATGGATCAGAAAATCTATTAACATCGGATGATTCGGTGAAAATAGTAGTACTAACACTGGATCATCCGGTGAGTACAAACTCAGAAACTAGCCGTTCGAACTCCACTCACTGCCTCTGTGAACAACGGATACTCCTGTGTGCCTTCAAATCCATCACTAGACTTTTCGGTGTATCTTGCACCATCCGAGCCTCTGCAGCCTCTCTGTGTAAAATTCTCCAGTGTATTCTTCTGGTGTTCATTTCATTCACACCGGACCATTCGATGAGTTAAACCTTCTATTCTTTTCTCTGAAAATGCTCCGGTGCAACTATCTCTGTGATCACCGAACTATATGATGAGTTGATCTTCATTCTTCAGCACTTGGAATCGCCTCTACAAGAAATACTCGAGTGCTTTGCACCCTTCATCACCGGACTATACGGTGCCTTCAAATCTTTCTGCCCCGAGGTAACTTTGCAGCATGAATAATCCAGTGAGTTCAACACACAAAGCATTGGACTATCCGGTGAGGCTAACAGCCTTTGAACATAAAGCTTCTGGTGAGTACAAGCTTCTCTGCACCAGAATATTCAGTGAGGCCCTCAGCCTTCTCCCCCTTTGTCAGAAATACTACAGTGAGTTCAACACACAGAGCACCAGACTATCCGGTGAGGCTATCATCCTTTGTGCATAATGCTCCGATAAGTGCAAACTCCTCTGTATCGGACCTTCCAGTGAGGTCAATTCTCCTGAGACTTCTCCAATTCAATCAAACTTTGTCACAGGTGTGGTGGCTTCTTGATATATTGCATCCATGAGACCTACTAATATATATTCTTGACAAATATGTTAGTCTCAATTACTATATTGTCATTAATCATCAAAATCATAATCATGATCTAATAGGGCCATTTTCGCTACACTATGTCAAGGTTTGCAACCTAGGATGATATGTAAGCAGTTATAATTTTAGGATTGTAAATTCCTCAAAGTAAATAAGCTTAAGTAGGCAAACTACAAAGGAGACATCTGATTTTTTACCGTGGTCTCAGAGACTTGCCGGTCTCCCCTAATCCATATCGAGGTGGGTTCAAGACTTTAACCGCTCCTCTATCAAATATGCAATTCTCACCATGAGAAAGGCTCACCCCGAGTAACTTGATCTTGAGCCGGAGTAATCCAATGAACTACTCACTACCTTGATTCTACTAGAGTTGCACTTTATCACTCTGGCAAGGCGTGCACAAAGCCTCTCATGATTACACCGGGCCTTCTCACAAGCTTCTTTGAGAAGATCACCTGATCACAATGCCACTACATTATCTAGGTGTTGGCAAACGCTAAGAGTAACAAGCCAAGACGAACTCGACTCTCACCAAGTGTCTAAAGCTCAATCACTAATGCAAATACATTTGATTCTTGCCTAACAACCCTCTCTATGTGCAACACATGCAAAAATATGTGGGGAGGACTTTACTTAGCTCAAGGGTGCTCAATAGGTGTAGGAGAGGTCCTCCAAGCCGCTGAAATGAGGTATATATAGTCTATAACCCAAAATGTAGTCATTGCCTAAAGTCTGACCTCTCTACATATCTGCCAATAAGACCACAATACCACTAGCAGTCAGACCGCCACTAGACCAACGGCTCTAAAACTATCCATTACAGCTTTTTTAGGCCTTTGGCGGTTAGACCGGCCACCTTGGCGGTCAGACCGCGGCCTCAAACAGAGTACCAAAACTCTATGTTCCCTGGCGGTCAGACCGACAACATCTGGCGGTCAAACCACCATCCGTTCCAGAGAGATGAAAGTTCTCTACAAGCTCCAATGGTTAGACCGTCCATCTTGGTGGTCAGACCGCCACCCTGGTGGTCAGATCGGAGTTCTTGGTAGTCATACTGTCACTCCCTAACCAGCACACCTAACACTCAGAGAAATGGTAATAACTTTCTAACCCGATGTTCGATTTAGGTAATATTGGATTCTACGGAATGCTTATTCAAAGGGCTACACATCCCAACTGATTGCTTGATCTCAAACACATTGGATCAAACCTAAAAGTAGTCTAAAGATCCATCACAATAAAAACTGCATAAACCTTAATCTTTTGCAAAACAAATTTACAACTTAAAGGTTCCATGCAACCAACGGTTAAAGCATTCATAATGACACCTTGCAAATATATTTGCAAACTTAGTGACATGCCATATAGAGTAGGAACATGGACATGAGTTATTTGCAAAACCCATTTACAAACTATAGCATCATACAAAAGAGAGTATGCATGCGCAAGATTGAGCTTATCAACACACGGTAAAAAATCAAGCAATCGTCTAGACCCCTCTTAATAGTACTGTATTTATCCTATCAATTCGATCACTTCTATTCTCAAATCACCATTGGTCGGTAAAAGAAAATTCCCTACATTGTATACCTTTGCCTTGAGCTAGCCATCCCTTTGGACTCGACGAACATATCATCCGAGTCTCGATGTTTCTTCTAGGCTTGTCATCAACTTTTCACTTGAGCTTGATGACGATGTTCATCCTCGCTTCCCATCTCGATCCTATCTTGATCTTCCGAAAGCTTGATGAAATTCACTTGATTGTTTCCTATGCACCAAACATTAAGACTTTTCTTTTCATATCATCTTCATCTAGTTCACCACCGAGGTATGAACCGCAAACATCATGCACACAAGTTGTCCACTAAGCTTGTCTTGATCTCGTTCTTCCAACTCGGCACATTGAATATCCCAACTCAATATTTTCCTTTATATGGAACCTAACCCCAACTTACTCTCAAGTACATAGCACATGAGTTAGTCCATAAAACTCAATTGATAATTTCATACCTTTAGTTACTTAATCTCCACAAGCAAATTTGGCCTTCATGCTTATTGTCAATATTCTTAAGACCATTCTTAAACTCCAAGGTCTCTTCCTCTCTAGATTCTTTTTAATCACATGGGCATCACTTAGAGTTCAATGACCTTGATGCATATATTTTGATCTCATGATATTTCTCAATGAATCCATTATTTATCACTTAGGAATCTCCAATGAAACAACCTACTAACAATTCTTAACACAATTATTAGTCTATAGGTATTGTCATTAATTACCAAAACAACACTTAGGGACCAGATGCATCTTTAGTAACGCACCGCACCTTGCCGCATTGGCCGCCGTTGCTTGAAGCCGACCACTCGCAACCACCTACGGCACGCTAACACCCTCACTTATGCCGCCCAAAGCGGCACCACCATGGGTCGGCGACTTCGCCATGTGCCTGCAGCCGCCCGACAAGAAGCCACCACCATGCACTCGCATCCCGTGCCCCGCTACCCTCGCACTGGGATGCCGAGCGCCGGCCGCCAACGGTCTGAGTGGTGGCTAGGGTTTGGGAACCCTAGTTACCCCACTTTTAGGTGAGGTGGGTGGGTTGGATGGATCGGGCCAACCCAAAAGGGTATGTAGGCTGGCCTGATAGAAGGAAAATCTGGTGAAAGAAAAAATAAAAGGAAAAGAAAATCCAATTTTGCATTTAGCTCCTTGAATTTTCTATTATTTGAGTGTAATCCCTTTAGGCCTCTGGATATTCTGAAAATTATCCAGACACTCTGTTTTTGCATAGAAGTACCCTGGAATTCAAATTTTATATCTGCTTTTGCCATTATAAAGTAATTAATTATGTTATTATTGTTTCTATATTGTTAATTATTGTTTTTATATTTAAATTCAGTAAAATTTGAATAATAGCATAGAGAATATCAGATAATTTATAGTAATCCAATTTAGAAACATGATGCAATTTTACTAGTAGTAATACTTGCATTATTAAATATGTAGATGGCTGGTATCATAAACAATGAGTTCACTGAGCTGAATGCTGATGACTGCAACTATCTCACTTGGCGTCAGATGTTCGGATTGTACTTGGAGCGAAAAGGCTTCATGCTGCAATTGGCCTAGGAACAAGTAGTGCGATGGTTCCCAAGAGGATGAGAATGATCAAGCACTTCATTTTCTCTGCCACCATCTCTCTCCTACTTTGAAGGATGAGTAAATAGCAATGACCAGCGCTAAAGCACTATAGGATGCACTGCATGAGCGTTTTAAGTGCCTTAAGTACACTATCAAGCCTCTCGTGGAGTAAGAATGGGTTCAGCTCTGTTTCTATGACTTCAAGCATGTCAGAGAGTACAACTCCACGTTGCACCACATTTGCACACTCATGTGTCTGTGAAAAAGAGATCACATAAGAGGAGAAAATTGAGAAGACTCTCTCCACTTTCCACCCCAATGCGGCAGAATCCGCATGTAATCACCGTCAATCAAAATATAAGAAGTATTCTAAATTGCATAAACAAGAACTTCTTACCCCAACCACAAGGGAAGAGCAGTGGCCTTGAAATCAATCACAACTCTTTCGAAGCATGCAAGAACCACAATAAGAAGTGAGGGAAGGGAGGAAGAGGGAAGGGAGGAAAGAAAGTGGTGGCAGACAAAGTCAAGCCTGATGATGATAATAGAAAGACAAAGAAAGAAGTCAAGTCATATGGTGAGTAGAACCAGAAATGCTATAAGTGCGGTGTTTGGGGCCATTGGTCCCGTATCTGCAAAGCACCAAAGCATGTTGTGGAAGCATACTAGAAGAAGAAGAAGGAGCAACCAGAAGCATATCTCACCATTGCAGTGGGGATGGAAGAGGACAAAGCAGCCACAATTGAATGGGATACATCTCACATGGAAGTTGATGACGCTCCCGCACTGGCAGTAAAAGACCTCCCAATGAAGGATGCAGAGGCCTCTACTTTGCCCTCTTCCACTGCCATAGAAGATGTTATGAGAGATGAAGCAAAAAAGAAAGCTATTGAAGATGAAGTGGCCATATATTTCGCATACTCTTTCTAGAATTAGACTAATTAGTCATTTACTTAGGTGCTAAATTTAGGAAGATTGAATAAATAAATGTAAGCTCTAGAAGAGCAATCTTAGTTGCAGACAATATTTTTTGATAGTTAATAAAGTATGTAGTCTTGTTGCTACTTCCTCACATGTGAATAATTGAATGTTTTATTTATAGAATATGTGTGGCACCCGCGTGGAGGAAGTGTGGATTGTGGATAGTGGAACAATAAACACCATCTTTAGAGAAAAGGTGTATTTTTAGTCTTTTAGAAATAGCTCTGAAAAGATGACGACTGTCACTTATAGTGATAAATGCATAGTAGGTTCTGGAAGAGTCACAATCATACTACATATGACAATACATTGCACATTGAAGAAGTATTATTGTACCTCGAATATACAAGAAATCTCTTAAGTTTTAAAAATATTCATGCTAACGGTTTCCATGTAGAAATGGATGAAGAAGATGGTAGGGAGTACCTACGCATCATTAAAAGTGATAGTGAAGTGACAATACTTGAAAAACTTCCCTCCATGAGCAGTGGTTGGTACTACATTCACATTAAAGTACCTGAGTTGTTCACTATCTTAAAAACTATGTTTCATAGTGCAAAATTATTCTCCCTATGGCATGATAGATTAGGTCACTCTGGTCTTAGAATAATGAGATACATAATTACTAACTCACAAGGTCATGGCATAAATGTGAAGAATTTCATGAATCATGAAGATTTTGTATGCCCTGCATGTGCTACCGGGAAATTAATAATAATATCGCCTACCATGAAGGTACAAGATGAAATCTCTACATTCCTAAACTGAATCTAGGGGGATATTTGTGGTTCAATTCAGCCTCTCTCTAACCTGTTTTGGTACTTTACGGTATTAATAGACACATCCTCAAAGTTGTCACATATATGTCTTTTATCTACCCGCAACCACACCTTTGCAAAGTTGATCTCGTAGATCATACAAATTAAGAATAATTTTTAAGATCATCGCATGAAATCCATTAGAATGAACAACACTGAAGAATTTATTTCTAAAGCATTCGATGATTATTGCATGGTATGGGAATTAAAGTTAAACATTATGTACCGCACATCTATACTCAAAATAGACTAGCCGAAGCACTGATAAAAAGAATAAAGTTTATTGTTAGACCTTTGTTGCAGCACTGTAATTTGCCTACTACATGTTGAAGACATGCAGTCTTAAATATGACAGCTCTCATTAATTATAGATCATCCTACTATAACATACATTCACCTATGCAACTAGTGCAAGGGGTAATTCTGAAAATTTTCTATTTACACAAATTTGGATGTATTGTTTATGTGCCAATACCGCTACCACAATGAACCGCTATGCGACGGTGTTTGCAAAAAGTTGGGATATATCTCGGTTATAAGGTTGTATCCATAATCCGATATTTAGAACCAACAACTAAAAATCTGCAGACGGCTCGCTTCGCTGACTGTATTTTTGATGAAAACAATTTTTCATCATTAGGGGGAGAAAATATACCCTCGGATGAAAAATGTTGGCAAATTATATGGCAGGTTGAAGGAATTGTGGCATATGATCATCGCACTAGTGAAGCAATGATGAGTACAGAAAATTATCGATTTGTAGAAATTAGCAAATGATCTGCCTGATGCATGTGCCTACACACAATACACCGAAGATGGTGGAAGTACCAAATGAAGGTACCCATCATCTTATCCTAGGAGCTCCAAAAAATAATAAAAGAACAAGAAATTCGATTTCTCAAGTCCCAAATAGCCGGAGACATATGGCGAAAGTGGGAAATAAGAGATTGCCACAACCAATCACAAAAATACACCAAAAGAAAAAGAAGGGGAGCCAGTTGAGACCTGACAATGGTATGGAACCTAAGGAAGTAGGCCTACTGGATTTGAATCTTCCCATACAGGAAGAAATCAGCGAAAATGCACACATTGAAATCGACGCTGGAAAACTAAAGGACCTTGCTCCAACAGTAAGAAATTATGAAGAGCAAAATGTAGAAACATCTAAAAGTGCAGCATATGATGAAATAGCAATAAACTATGTGAATTCAGGGAATCCCGGAATAGAGCAACAACGATAGTTGACACATACTTCGTAAATAAAATTGTCGCAGTTATAGATTATGACCCTAAGCCTGCATCGCTCACTAAATATAGAATATAGTCATACTGGGAAGACTAGCAAAAGACAATAACAATTGAATTGTTATCTCTAAACAAAAGAGATGTTTTGGGGCCAGTATGCCACACACCTCCCCACATCAGACCAGTAGGATACAAATGGGTTTTTTCATAATAGGAATGAAAAGAATGAAATTATGAGGTACAATGTATGACTAGTTCCACAAGAATTCACTCAACGACTAGACGTTGATTATGAAGAAACCTACTCCTTGGTGATGGGTGACATTACCTTTAGATATTTAATCTCGATGGTAGTCAACCTAGAGTTGAATATGAAATTGATGGATGTTGTGACCGCATATCCTTATGGGAGCCTAGATTCAGATATTTACATGAAGGTACATGAAGGAATACCATTACTGAATCAGGATGGAGGAAATAGATACCTTTAGAGCGTACAATTGATGAAGTCATTATATGGGTTGAAACAGTCAGGTAGAACGTGGTATGATCATTTGAGTGAATTTCTTAGAAAATAAGGCCACGAATTGCACGGATTGTCCGTGTGTATTCATAAGAAGGTTCCAAAATAGATTTTCCATAATATTCATATATGTAGATGAT